>NC_047034.1:101736175-102365720 GCF_011762595.2 Tursiops truncatus | reverse complement strand
ACTCTCTGAGGGCTGATCAACAGAGAGCCTTTTCCCTAAATTAAGCAGGCAAAAGCAGACATGCTGATAAGGACCAGGGAAACCCAGCCTCTGAAGCTGCCGAGTGCCTCTGCCATTGAAGACAGGAGAGAAAAGATTTAATATTTGATAAAAGCCAGTATAGTAACTTTATTTGACTTCATCTTTCTGTTGTGACTAATGTTCGCCATTAAAATATATCTCAGTTGACTGGTGAATAGTTCAAATGAAAAGAAGGCTAGGACATCAGTCTGAATCAAAAAGTACCTCCATGACTTAAGAGTAAGGACAAGACTGAAGGTGCCTTTAATACTTCAGAATTGATTAAAGTGGGTGGGGACTGAGGAAGGATAGTCTCCAGGACACCCTGAATAAGATTCCTGGGTTTCCTGCCATTACAGAAGTAGGAAAGGAAAAAAAATCTTATGAGAAAGAGACACATAATGCAAACATGTAAAACAATCCACAATGGGTTTTTGTTGTTTTTTTTTTTTTACTCTTTCATGAGTATATGTAGACTAACTCTAATGAAAAAGCATAGGCAAAAAAAAAAATGCTGTTAAAAAAAAGGAAGATGAAAAAAAAGGAATGCTATTCACTTAATTGTTGATTCATCACCTATTTATATTGTGATCCTGCTCTATGGTAGAATATATAGGGAAAATACATGGTTCTTTCTTTTCAAGGAGCCCAGACTAAAAAAAAAGAAACTAGTCAATATCTAAATAAATTATACTGTGAACAACTGAAACATAGAAATATGAAAAGAGGAGAACACAGAAGGAGCTTTCAATTCTGGCAGTAATGGGACTAATATCTACAACATCTGAACTGGTCTTTGAAGGATGAGGAGGGGCTCACTATGTAAAAAAAGAAGTTCAGGGGGCTTCCCTGGTGGCGCAGTGGTTGGGAATCTGCCTGCCAGTGGAGGGGACATGGGTTTGAGCCCTGGTCCAGGAAGATCCCACATGCCCCAGAGCAGCTGGCCCCATGAGCCACAACTACTGAGCCTGCACTCTAGAGCTCGTGTGCCACAACTACTGAGCCCGTGTGCTGCAACTACTGAGGCCCGCACGCCTAGAGCCCGTGCTCTGCAACAAGAGAAGCCACCACAATGAGAAGCCCACTCACCACAACAGAGTAGCCCCGGCTCAACACAACTAGAGAAAGTCCGTGTGCAGCAATGAAGATCCAATGCAGCCAAAAGTAAAAATAAAAAAAAATAATAATAATAAAAAAAATAAGTTCACTCCAGCATGGCAGAAGACCCAGCGCTATGAGAGAGCATATTCTGTCTGGGGAATGCGACTGTACTAGTGGGCTGGAGAGTGGAGTGTGTATCAGGGAGATGCAGATGCAGATTCTGACCTCAGGCTAAGGGCTCAGGAATGTTGCCTTTGTCCTGTGGAATCAGGGGTATTTTAAGAACAGGAATGATATGCTAAGATGCATATTTTAGGCTGACAAACCTGGGCTGCAAGAGAGGAAAAATCTTTGAAGGGAGAAGAAGAAAATGGAGGCTCAGAGACTGGTTTGGAGACAAAGGGAAGAAATGATGCGAGTGTGGTAGGGCACTAGCAATGGGAAGGAAAAGAAAGAAAGATCTGAGGGGCATTTCAAGGAAGAATCAAAAAGATTTAGGCATCAGCTGAATGTAAGTCAAACTCAAGCTGAAAGCTGTATTGTAGAGCCTGACCAAAAGTCCTCACCCTTAAGAAGTTTACAATCAAGTTGAGAAGGCAAGACAATTACATGGATACTCAAACGCACACACACGTATCCACAACCCAGCAAACAAACAATAGCCTAAGCGGCAAATGACAAGAGTCATTTGGAATGAATGAGCGAGTAGTATAGTTGACAAATGCTATGACAGTCAGAGGAGCACAGTAGTAGACCATTAAGCACAATATTTATGAGTACAGGCTTTGGAATCAGGCCTTTTATCGAATTTCCATACAACCAATTAGCAGCAGGGAGAACTTGGGCAAGTTATTTAATCTTTCTGAGCTTCATTTTCGCATTTGTAAAGTAGGCATAATAATCACACCCTCAAAGCGTTGATGTGAAGATAAAAAATGTATTATCTGTATAGGGCCTAGTACATCGTATATGATCAATAAATGATAAATATTATATTTGTGATGTCTTGGAGATGGTCCAGGAAGACTTCTCCAAGGAGGTGAAACTTTGTAGACCCTGAACTGAATTTATAGAAAGGATGGATTTTATGTAAGCAATGAGAGAGCAAGGCATTTGCTACAGTCATGAGGAATGATATGAGCATTATATAGAATAAAACAAGGCAAAATCATAAACCAGTTCCTCTGTGCTTCTTCTCTATACTCCCATTCTGTACACATGGGGTTTTTAGGGTCTGATTCCCTCATTCCTTGAAAGCAAGAAATGTATCATTTATGACTGTCACTGTATTCTCAGTACCTAACGTAATGCCTGGTGCATAGCAGGCACTCAGACATGATGTTCAACGAGTAGAGAAATAAACAGATCTTCATGGAGCTGCAAGATTAATCAGGGATAGATTTTGTGGGACAATGTCACTGATATGCATTTTATCAGCAGGGTATCTTTTCTTCTCCCATGCCATAGCTATTTTTATTTGAGTCACAACTGGAGGATGGTTTTACATCCTTGGCAACGTAAAGGCAGCAGCTTGCTTCTTTTCTGGCTTAGGACTTTAAAGAATGAAGTACCTTTAAAAGGAAGTTAAGAGACTTACATGGTGGCGCAGTGGTTAAGAATCCGCCTGCCAGTGCAGGGGACACAAATTCGAACCCTGGTCAGGAAAGATCCCACATGCCGTGGAGAAACTCAGCCCGTGTGCCCCAACTACTGAGCCCGTGTGAGGCAACTACTGAAGTCCACGCGCCTAGATCCCATGCTCCGCAACAAGAGAAGCCACTGCAAGGAGAAGCCCGTGCACCACAACGAAGAGTAGCCCCAGCTTGCCTGCGCGCCACAGCTAGAGAAAGCCTGCATGCAGCAATGAAGACCCAACGCAGCCAAAATAAATAAATAAATTTTTTAAAAAAGAAGTTAAAATCCATTGGAAAGATATAATTTGATAGCTTCCATCACTAGTTATTAATAGATTCTAGAACAGATCTTGAAGCAATTCCTTATAGTAGCACAATATCCTAAGTTAAAAGCAAGTGCAATCAACCTTCTAACACTTTCTTTTTAACTATTTTTAAAAACACTTTCTAGGGACTTCCCTGGTAGCACAGTGGTTAAGAATCCGTCTGCCAATGCAGGTTCGAGCCCGGGAAGATCCCACATGCCGCGGAGCATCTAAGCCCGTGTGCCACAAGTGTGCCACAACTACTGAGCCTGCGCTCTACAGCCTGCAAGACACAACTACTGAGCGCACGTGCCATAACTACTGAAGCCTGCGTGCCTAGAGCCCATGCTCTGTAACAAGAGAAGCCACTGCAATGAGAAGCCTGTGCACCGCAATGAAGAGTAGCCCCTGCTTGTGGCAACTAGAGAAAGCCCATGCACGGCAATGAAGACCCAACGCAGCCAAAAATACATAAATAAATAAATAAATTTATTAAAAAAATAAAAACACTTTCTATAAATAACTTTACATGAGAAATATTGTTATAACTTATTAAATGATCTTTCTCTCTCTCTGTATCTTCACTGTCTTGAACATAATCTTGATTAAAATTATAGCCTTACTTTTCACGGAAATAAAATTTAAGTTATCTAAAATATACTTTTAAAAAGTATTATAGATAATGGACATACATGCTCCCCTCTGTCTCTCCTCAGCACCCTTGTAGTAATCAGAACAGAAACCTCCTTTCTTCTCTTGTTTCCATTTTTTTATTATCCAATCAACTTTTTGTATCAGTACATTGAGCTCTTCTCAGTATTTTTACAGCTGCATAGTATTCCATTTATGGATGTACCATTGTTTATTTAACCAGTTCTCTATAGATCAGTGGTCTTCATCAGGGGACTGGGAAAGATCTTGTCCCCCAGCCTTACCCCAGGAGACATGTGGGAATGTCTGCAGTCATTTTGGTTTGGAGGGAAGAATGCTACTGTCATCTAGTGAGTAGAGGCCAGGGATGCTGCTAACGATCCTACAGTGCAGAGGACAACCCCACAACAAAGAATTGATCTGGTCCAAAATATCAGTTAGTACTGAGATTGAGAAACCATGCTATAGATGGGCACTTGGGCTCTTTCCAGTCTTGGCTAGTACAAACAATTATTCAACACATAACTTTGTAAATGTGTTGTTTTATATAAATGCAAATATATTTTTAGGATAAATTGCCAGAAGTGAGATTGCTGGGTCAAAGAATAAATGCAATTGAGATGCCTTCCAAATGTCCTCCAAGGGACTGTAGATTTTATACTCCCAACAGCATTTTATTTATTTCCATAGTCTTGTCAGTAGAGTGTGTAGTCACACTTTTGCTTTGCTTTTTTTTTTTTTTTTTTTTTGCGGTACGCGGGCCTCTCACTGTTGTGGCCTCTCCCGTTGCGGGGCACAGGCTCCGGACGCGCAGGCTCAGCGGCCGTGGCTCACGGGCGCAGCCGCTATGCGGCATGTGGGATCTTCCCAGACCGGGGCACAAGCCCGTGTCCCCTGCATCGGCAGGCGGACTGTCAACCATTGTGCCACCAGGGAAGCCCCACACTTTTGCTTTTTAACAATCTGAAAGATTCAAGATGTCATTTCAGCTAGTTTTAGTTTGCAATTATCTTATGATAACATCTTTTTATATGTTTAAGGGCCGTTTGTGTGTTTGTTTGTTTTGGCTGCACCATGCAGCTTGCGGGATCTTAGTTCCCCGACCAGGGATTGAACCTGGACCCTGGCAGTGAAAGCATTGAGTCCTAACCACTGGACCTCCAGGGAATTCCCAGGGCCATTTGAAATTTGTTTTCTGTTGTCTGAGTGTGAGATTCAGACAGTTGTCTATTGGATCGAGTTTTCAGAGGAGGGGACTTGGACAATAGCCCCCTCTACAGTGTCATGCAAGAAACCACCACAGATGGAGGGTAGAGACAGAGAATTTTCTCTCTTATCTAGGCAAGAGTCAAACTTCCATTTTACTTGAACTATAAAAATGGGATAATCACCAAAGATTAATGATTTAGGACTCTTCCAGTTGCTGGGTTATTGCAGCTAAGGATCTACACTCCTTGACAATAGAATTTCTAGACAGTGAGTTCCATGAGAATACAAAAATCCACAAAGACCGTGTCTCTGATGTTTTTGTTCATTAATGTATCTCCAGAATCTAGAATAGTACTTGGTGCATAGTTGGCTCAATAAATAGCTGTTGGAATGAATGGATAATCTGCAAACTGTGTTATAAGGATATGGGAATAGGAATGGAAAGAAAATGACAAGAAAGAGACTTAGAAAAAAAGAATTTGTTGATTGGGACTGGAGTGTCAAGGGTAAGGAAGGAGTTAAGAGGATTAACCAGCTGGTGACTTTGGGAATTGTAGCCCCATTGACATAAGCAGGACAGTCAGAAGGGTGTCCAGTTACAGGTGTTAGTTCGTGTTCATGCTGAGTTAGAGGAAATGACAGGATATTCGAGTGGAAATACTCAAAAGGCAGAGAAGGGACAGAGTTGAAGGTATTGACTTGGAAGATATTTGTTAAAAGGGTTGATATTTCAATATTGCCTGAGATCTTTGAAGGACAGAATGTTGAAACAAACATTTGCTAGGAAAAAATTTATTTTTAAAACTTTTTTGAGAAATAGGTGAGCTCAGTTAATCAATAAAATAAGCCCTTGCTCCATCAGCTATCCTCACTTCCTTGTATTTTCAAGTTCTCTCTCTCAAATGGCAACTTTCTCTAATCAATAAATGTGCTCAAATATCGCTAGTACTAATAATGTTCTCTCTTACTTCTCTGGTGACCTGCCTATCTCCTCTTCAAGCCCACAGGGTCTCACCTTTCCAAAGTGATCAAAGGTTTTCCCAAACAGAGAGGAGTTTTGATGCCAGGTGGTGACAATTTTTAACCTTTTATTATGAAAAATTTAAAATAGTTACAAAAGTAGAACAGAATAAAGAATTCCTGTCACCAGATTAAATAATTACCAACTCATGGGCAATTTTGTTCAATCTGTTAGCCCCCTATTGCCCTCATCATTTCTTATGAGCAAATCCCAGACTTCAAATGGCTTCATAGAGAAATATTTCAGTGTGTATTTCCAAACGATATGGACTCTTTAAAAAACATAATAACAAAACTATTGTCACATTTAAAAATGAAGTTTCTTAATATCATCTAATATTGTGTTCAAATATCCTTGATTGTCTCACGAAGTTTGGTTTTTACAGTATTTGTTTCAATCAGGATCCAAATAATGTCCATACATTGCAACTGGTTGCTATGTCTTTTACCTTTTTTAATCTATAGATTCCCCTGCACTCTGCCCCCCTTAACTTGACATTTATTTGTTGAAAAAAACATGTTTTTTGTCCTATAGTGTTTCCATAGTCCAGATTTGCTGAGTTATCCCCAATGATATTGTTTAGTATATTCCTCTGTCCCTTGTGTTTCCTGTAAATTGATAGTTTAGATCTAAGCTAGGTTTGCCTAGATTTTGGATTTTTTTTATTTTTATTTTTTTTTTGGCAGGACTACTTCATATGTGGTATTAGACACATAAAAGGCACACAATGTCTGATTATCTTTCTCTTTTTTTTTTTGCGGTACGCGGGCCTCTCACTGTTGTGGCCTCTCCCGTTGCGGAGTACAGGCTCTGGACGCACAGGCTCAGCGGCCATGGCTCACGGGCCTAGCCGCTCTGCGGCATGTGGGATCTTCCCGGACCGGGGCACGAACCCGTGTCCCCTGCATCAGCAGGCGGACTCTCAACCACTGCACCACCAGGGAAGCCCTATCTCTCTTTTTTAATGTTAGCAGATGTAATTAATACATCTATTAAGTCATTAGAAGTTGTAAAATGGTGATATTCTAGTTCTATTAAGTCCTTCTGCATTTTTAGCTAGAATACTTCTATAAATAAGAAATTTTCTCCCATGAACTATTTGGTAGAGTTCATATAGGAAAGGTAAAATAAGGGTTTGATTCTTTCCTTTTTTTTTTTTTTACTGGTTTTCAAAATACAGTGTTGTCTCCCCAGAACCTTCTAAATGTGACCAATTAGTTTCTTCTAATCATTATGAACTCATGGATTTAAAGTTTATGTTTTTCAATCCACTGCAATTATTTTCTTTTTTAATACTTAAATTATCCCATCTTTGGTCAGTTGGCTTCTGAGTTCTTTGATTTGCCTTCTTGCTTTGTGGTATTACAAAATATTCCAAGCTTTTCTTTTATATTTTCTGCCCTAGACAGAATCAGCCATTTCTCCTAGGATCCTTGATTTCTTTTAGTGCAAAATGCTACATACAGCCTACAAACTGGGCGCTGGGGTTGCTCATTACTTCTGGTTTGTCATTGTTTCTAGACCATTTTGGTGGGCAGAGATAGGAAATGTATATATCTATATATTTAAAGATAAAAGACATTATGAGATCATACTGATATTTTCAATTCAAATTTAGGGTTGTTTTCCTCTTCTCTTTTACATTTATATCTCATCTGTCCCATGGCAAAAATCCCAGTTCTCAGTGATGCCAGTATAATTGCTAATTTGCTTTATGCCACAGCACACAATTATCCCAGGATAATACCAACACCTCCATCAACTATATGAATACTGAAATTGAAAACAGTTTAAGGGTTTTGTTTGTTTGTTTTCTTTTGTTTTTGCAATTTTCTTTTTCTTTTTCCTTAAGGTATATCCCAATAGGAACCTACAGTCAAATTACTGTGTTTTAAAGTCATTTGGAATAGTTCCTCTCTGTGTGGTTATGCCACCAACTGGATATGTGGTTAAGTTGAATTGGTTTTTTGCTTTAAATTTTTCAAGATTTTTTTAAATTTCATTTTGTTTTATAACTATATTAAATAGTTACATTGTTCCAGAGTCTAAACTAAAAGCAAGGTATAATTAAACACATCTATCTTCTATCCCAGTTCCCACAGCCCTATCCTTCTTGCTCCCACAGGTAACTATTTTAAAAATTGTGTGATTTATCATTCCACTTAAAAATATATATAGGCAAATGTATGTGTACATCCATTTTTCTCTACTCATGCATGGATAAATGGTAGCATATCAAAACACTTTTGTCCACCTTGCTTTTTGCACTTAATACATCCTGATGATCATGTCATTTTAATATATAAAGATGTTTCTCATTTCTTTTTACAGTTTTATAATTCTACAGTGTGTAACTGTATCACAACTTTTTCAACTTTTCCCATATTAATGGACTATTGGGTTGTTTCCAGTCTTTCGATAATACAAAGAATGTAGTTATGAATAGCCCCATGCAAAATTTGTTCTCACTTGTGCCAGTAAATGTTCGAGATAGATTCCTGGAAGTAGGATTTATGGGTCAAATACACATGTAATTTTGCCAAATACTGCCAAATTCCCTGCCATTCACAGTTGTAGTGTTTTGCATTCCCATAAGCCATATAGGAAAGTGTCCATGCCCCTAACAGCCTCACTAAAAGAGTGTTGTCAAACTTTGGGATTTTTGACAATCTTATAGGTGAGAAATGATATCTCACTGCAGTATTGATTTGCATTGTTTTTCTTATGAATGAGATTGAACATCTTTTCATATGGTTGGGAGTCATTAGCATTTCTTTTTTGTGACATCTCTAATCCACTTTTTCTATGGGATTTTTGGTCTTTTATATTTTAGAAGCTTTTTATATGCTAGAGATATTAATCCCTTTTCTATGATAAATATTGCAAAAATTTTCCCAATTTGGGATTTTTCTATTTTTCTCATTGTGATTTTTATCACATAATTTAAAATTATTTTATGAAATAAAATTTATTAATCTTTTCCTTATTGTTTCCTGATAGGAAAGTTTTCTCCACTCCCACAGAGAAATTCATTATTTTCCTCTTTTTACAGTAAAACTTGTTTTACTATATGATTATCTTCTTCTAGTCTAAATTAATAAATACAATTGGCTGACAATCATTGCAGCATATTCAGTTTTATTTGTGTGTATGTAAGTGACCAGAAACTCTTAGTATGATGAAAGTCCTGCTCTTGGAAACAACAAAAACAGAAAATACACCCATGCTATGATATCCCTCTTTTATGCTTTTTGTGAATATTTGATGTTTCATGTAAGACTATAGCTCTCATGCCAAGTAAAATACTCATATTGAGTTCTACAGACACGCTTCAGTTGAAAAGTTCTAGAGAAATACTAATGAAATTATAGTTACCAACTTTACTTTTTCTGGATTATTTGAGACTCAATTTCTTTGGGTGGTACTTTAAAAATTGTATTACCAGTCTTTCTTCAAGGCTGGTAATATAAAAGTCTTCAATAGGCTTTTATAATTATTCTATAAATTATGCTGATTATATTTTATTTATTTTTTAAAATTAATTTTATTTATTTATTTTTATTTATTTATTTTTGGTTGCATTGGGTCTTTTTTTTTTTTTAATTTTCCCTATAATCCAAGTGAAAACCAGCTGAGAAGGTCAGCTTCATTAGTTGTGGCATGCAGCCTCAGTAGTTGTGGCGCACGGGCTTAGTTGCTCCGTGGCATGTGGGATCTTCCCGGACCAGGGCTTGAACCCATGTCCCCTGCATTGGCAGCCAGATTCCTAACCACTGCTCCACCAGGGAAGCCCTGCATTGGGTCTTTGTTGCTGTGCACGGGCTTTCTCTAGCTGCAGTGAGCGGGGTCTACTCTTTGTTGTGGTGCACGGGTTTCTCATTGCAGTGGCTTCTCTTGTTGCAGAGCACGGGCTCTAGGCAGGCGGGCTTCAGTAGTTGCAGCACACAGGGTCAGTAGTTGTGGCTCATGGGCTTAGTTGCTCCGCAGCATGTGGGATCTTCCCAGACCGGGGATCGAACCCGTGTCCCCTGCACTGACAGGCAGATTCCCAAACACTGTGCCACCAGGGAAGTCCCCTGATTATATTTTAAATTGAATGTTTGTTGATGACTTAGCAAGAAATATATGACTCTCAACACTAAATGCCTACTAACACTAAACTGTAGAATTTAATATTTCAGGAATGTTTCTTGCAGACAACCAACCCCCATCAAAGTTTCCACTTCGTTCAAAAGTTATCTTATGAAAGTAGAATAGTAAGTTAGAGTTTAGTTCAAAGCCTGATTATCATGAATTGAAGTATTTATTATCTTCTATGCTTATAGTACCATATTTGGGCAATGTAAAGTTGAGTAATACATATTTTCTACCTCCCAGGACATCAAAGATTAGTGAAGGAAATAAGCAAAACATACAACTAATGACAATATAAACCAGACTGTGTGGTGTTTTTCCCCATTTTTAAAGCACCAATTGTGGTTATAAGCAATTGCTAAATGAATACAAGGGTTGGGTCAGGAGTAGCTTCACAAAACTAGTAACGTTAAAGGATGATTAAGGTATGGAAAGATGAGATGCAGGGGAAGGGCATTCCAGGCAGAGGGCACAGCATGAAAAAAGGCAGAGAAGTAAGTGAAAACGTAGCACAGGGGGAAGTGGGATAGAAAACGGTAGATGTATAGCCAAGATAAGAACACAGGGATAGTGGGTGTTTTTAGTGGAAGAAGGGAGGAAATAAATGATAGGTGATAAGTAACAGTTGAAGGTATGGAAATGGATGAACTAATTTATGAAAAGTAGACTATAGAATAAAAAGGAAAAGGACTGAGGAAGGGGTGTCATAGTTATTATTTAAGGGCTAAGCAGAGGAAGAAGAATTAGCAAACATGCAGGTAGAAAATCCATCAGAAAAGTATTGAGGTTTTAAGATTCATATTATTTTCCTTTACTTATTTTTTTTATTAAAAAATTACTGGACTTTATTTTTTAGAGCAATTTTAGGTTTACAGAAAAGTTGAGAAGAAAGTACAAAGTTTCCATATACTCCCTTCCCTAATCCTTCAGTTTCCCCTGTTACTAGCATCTTGCATTGGTGTGGTACCTTGGTTAAAACTGATGAACTAATATCAACACATTAATATTTACTAAAGTCCATAGTTTATATTAGGGTTCAGTCTTTGTGTTGTACTATTCTATGTTTTTTTTTATTGTACTTCTCAATGTTCTTTTTCACTTTAAAGATACATCTTGATAATGAGTTTATTCATCTCTTATTCTTCCTCATGGTATTTTATAATTAGTCATATTTTAAAATTTTTTCAAAATTAATAGATCTTTTCTTGAGAATGGGAATTACAGATCTATCTCCTCTGTCTTTACTTCTGGTTTCATGGAGCTATTTATCCATAGTCCAAAGTAGGTATCAGAAAAGGAAATATTCATAAATTTTGTAATCACACTTCTAGTATGTTCTACTTCCAATTTAAATGAACCATAGGTGTCACAATTCTTTTCTTTCTTTTCAAAGAAATATTTTATATGGGACTATGGAGAGCAAATGTTAATAGTGTTTATTTCCATATAGATTATGAGTAATTTTTATTTTATGCTTTAAACTTTTTCTATATTTTTCCAGAAATAACATCAATACTTTATAATTGGAAAAATATGTGTTAGAGACAACTATTGGTTTGTACAAAAATTTTTTTGTTTGTTTTTTATTTTATTGTGGTAACAACACTTAACATGAGACCTACCCTCTTAAGAAATTTTTAAGTATACAATATATTATAGTTGACATAGGTACAATGTTGTACAGTAGATCTCTAGAGCTTATTCATATTGTTTAATTGAAACTTTATGCTTGTTATTCTTTGATTCCATGAATCTGAGTATTTTAGATACCTCACATATGTGTAATCATGCAATATTTTTCTTTCTGTGACTGACTTATTTCACTTAGCATAATGCCCTCAAGGTTCATTCATGTTGTTGCATGTGAGGTGGTTTGTTCCACAGAAGTTTGTGGCAATCGGTTTGCAGGATACCTGACACAGATCAAAAAAATTTCTTTTGGGCTTCCCTGGTGGCGCAGTGGTTGAGAGTCCATCTGCCGATGCAGGGGACACGGGTTTGTGTCCCGGTCCGGGAAGATCCCACATGCCGGGGAGCGGCTGGGCCCGTGAGCCATGGCCGCTGAGCCTGCGCGTCTGGAGCCTGTGCTCCGCAATGGGAGAGGTCACAGCGGTGAGAGGCCTGCGTACCGCAAAAAAAAAAAAAGAAAAAAAAAATTATTTTGCTTTTGTGAAAATACAGAGGAAAAATCTAACGTTATTTTACAATGAAAATATGTTATATGTTAACAAAAGAACCCTTTTTACAGAAGCCCCTAGAAATAAAAGGAAAATTAAGGCCAAAGCAAAATTCATGTCATGGCGTAAGAGCACTTTACTCCCAAAGATACAAGACCTATTAATTTAAACAGTGGGACTTCTGTTCATAAGAGTACCAAATATTCTGAATGGATAGAAGACTCGAGCTGTAAGCTGATGGACTTTTGTGGTCTAAAAGCAGTTGAGAGTTTCTACGCTTAATAAAAGATTTCTCATGTTACAGCAATTGAGGTTGTCAAAAGTGTATAGAACAGATTGTGTTTCACGCTTTTTATGAGTGAAACAGCTTGCATGGCTTATTGAAGGTGGGTTAAAACTGTGGGAATCCTTATTCCATTCACAACTCTGAATACGTACTTATGGTATTTATACATCTAGAGTTTAAGTGATCGCTGATTACCATCTGTACATGGATAATTTTTACCCTATGAACTATTGGTTCCAAAGTATTGTTTTGACATTATACACTATAACTGATCTAAACAGAAGTAAATACCACAACAGTTCGTTCTCCAAAACCAAATTCAGCCCAATAATTTCCACATTATTGTGAAATCTAACATACTCATCACCCACACTTAGTTCACTACATAGTCAAAGTTTGGGAAAGTAAGAATCAGATCTATGTAGACATATCATCACCCACTTGACAAAAATCCTAAATGAAATCAATTGAGACCCCAGAGTTCAATTTAAGAAAGTTACATAGACCTAGAATTCCCAAAATTTATCAAGTATGGCTGTTGGCTGATATTTATGGTCTCCCTTTCCATTTGTATTCTACTGTTTCTTTTTAATCATGGTACAGTATAACTTGTCTAAAATTTTTTCAAGGACTGAAGAGTCAGAAACAAAACTAAACAATTTGAAAGCAAAACTTCTTGGGATTATAGATGCAATCTAAAAAATAGAAGCATAAGGTATGGGAAATCTTTATAGTTTATAGCCTTTTAGACATTTTAATAGCAGCCAAGGCATAATAGGTACCAAACAATCAAATTCCAGCTACAAAGGACTGTTTTAAGACTCATTTTAAAAGTTGTATAAGCAGCTTCTCATAACCATAACACTTCCCACCAATTAAAAAAAGGAGGGTGGGAAAGCATATGGATGAGACAGAGGGTTATTGTTAGACATAATTGAAGTTATTTATTTACAAGTATGTATTTCTAAATATCAGAATAATTGAAGTTTTGTGTTGAGTCGTTTAATCAAAATCTGTCTAAAGTTGGAGAGAGAAAATATCCTGAGAGATTGCTGTATTGATTAATTCCTAACCTGAGTTGTAATGCATACTGACCTGACTAATATAATCTGACACTATTAGGTCAATATTACTGTAATTATCTAATTCTGAAAGTTCATACACATATGGTTGGCTCTAATAACCCTTGAATATGTTTGTAATTCATTGAGGAGTTTTGACCTGTTCTAACAACCACAGCAAAAAAGGAATTAATGGGAATGTTCAATTGTTAAGGAACCTAATAAGAGAGGGAAGAGAAATTTACATTCCTAGAATGTCACTATATATCAGACATCATGCTAGGCACTTTACATGGGTTACTTACTTAATATTTCCAACAATCCTGTGAGTGATATATTGTAGTATTATCCTACTTCACAGATGAAGAAAAATAAGACTTAAAGGGAGAAAGTGATATGTAGGTGACACTTAGTTCTTCTTTGTGATGAAAACCCAAACTCATGAGGATAAATTAGAGGAAGCTGTTGTAAGACAGTGAGGCTGGGCAAAAAACATGTCAGATAGGTTTCAGCATGAACAAATGCAAGGTGACATTTCTTTAAAATATATTCAGAGAATAATGGTAAGTCATTATTAACTATTCCTGTAGTTAATAAGATACTAATCCAAGCTGTTACAGGCAACACACCAATAAAGGATTGAGCATTACCAAACACTAAATGTAAAACTAAATTGAAAACACTGCTCTACTCTTCTACAAACTCCAATATATCCAGATCCATTCTATTCTATTCTGCCTACTTCATCTCTAGAAATAAATAATGGAATCAAAAAAGGCCCAGATGAAATTGACTGACTTATTTAAGGGAAACTGACACGAAGTTTTTTAGGTTAAAAATATAGATTCTTCCATCCTCAGAGCACTTTATGTGAAATGTTGGTCTAGACTCTGGAGTATGATGGTAAGAAGGATGAACATGCTCACTCATCTCTTTTCCAGTAACTCATGTGACAAACATCAGATACTGTCCAGATGCTAGAAATCAAAATGACAATGATATCTTTTAGTCACCTGTCTAGACATCCCTGCCATTTTACTGTGACCTGGGATATAAATGCAGACTGTGCCAGGCTCTACCTATCCCCTTGGGCCTGGAAAAGCAATTCCATACTGTTGCATTTGTTTTCCTCAACCCCTGACCTATCCCAACCCTGGTCCTATATCATCCTCCCATCCTTTAGGGGAAGGCTAGTTAAAAAAGTTTAGGGACTTCCCTGGTGGGGCAGTGGTTAAGACTCTGTGCTCCCAATGCAGTGGCCCCAGGCTCAATCCCTGACCAGAGAAATAGATCCCACATGCATGCCACAAGTAAGAGTTTGCATGCCGCAACTAAGGAGCCAGCCCACCGCAACTAACCTGGTGCAACCAAATAAATAAATAGATATTTAAAAACAGTTTCTTGTCCTAATTTCTCCCTCCAGCTGGCCTGGGCTTCATTGGGGAAGATGTCTCATATGTGTTGAACCCTAGGATCAAAGTCCCTGTGTCAACTTCAAAACCTTGCAGAAATGAAAGTGACAAAACCTATCATTGTTCCTAGCCCTTGTTATTTATGTAGAGTAAAATATTTTAATCAGGCCTTAGTACAAACAAGACAGCACATGAAGACAATAAATCTACAGTACAATTTCTAAAATATTTATTTGATAAAGTATGGTCAGTTTAATGAATATAAACTCCATTAATATTAACAAGTTCATAATGGGAAATACAGGGACCTGTGAAATAAGACATAAATATAGTAACTACAATTGAAGTGGAGATTAGAGCTAGCCTAGGGGTAGCAGAAAATCCCAAAGGGTTGGGCCCCTCCCTTCCCAAGGTCAGCCCTGCACTGGGCACAGGAGAAGAGTTAAAGTCCAAGCACCATGCATTTTCTGACTGGCTTAGATTACAAATCCACTGAGCCAAAGTCCTTGGTTTGGCCATCATTTTATCCATATAGTTATCATAATCAATTTTTCCGGCCCGGAATACCTCTCATACATCTGCCCCTACTAGGTACATGAGCTTTTTTTTTTTTTTTTTTGCTGTACGCAGGCCTTTCACTGTTGTGGCCTCTGCCGTTGCGGAGCACAGGCTGCGGACATGCAGGCTCAGCGGCCATGGCTCACGGGCCCAGCCGCTCCGCAGCACGTGGGATCTTCCCGGACCAAGACACGAACCCGTGTCCCCTGCATCGGCAGGCCGACTCTCAACCGCTGTGCCACCAGGGAAGCCCAGTACATGAGCTTTTGCTAAAAGCAGTTTGTTACAGGTTGGGTTCTCTGGGAAGCAGACCCTGAGATGGAAAGTAGCACATGGGAAGTTTATTTAGGAATCTCTTAAAATCAACACTTATAGGGGAAGGGAAGAAAGAAAGAGTGGGCAGAGGGAGAATTTGGCTGCAATGTAGCCACAACAAGGTCTTAGCTGACTCCATGGGAAGGTCTGAAGTTAAGATGATCCTTGAGCTGTCTCCTGCTGAAGTAAAGGAGCCTGATGGCCAATAATGTTGAACATCTTTTGCTGTGCTCGTTGGCCATTTATTGATTATCTTTGGAGAAATTTCTCTCTTTTTAAAATCAGTAATGTTGTTTAATCTATTTGTTATACAGAAGAGGAAATAAAGGAACGTAGAGTTATTTTCACAAGATTGCCCAAATAAAATCCGAGCAGGGCATACAGCATTTCTTTCCCACCTTCTTTCTTTCTTTCTTTTTAAAAAAATATTTATTTATTTCGGCTGCACAAGGTCTTAGTTGCGGCATGCAGGATCTAGTTCCACGACCAGGGATCAAACCCAGGCCCCCTGCCTTGGGACCGCAGAGTCCTACCCACTGGACCACCAGGGAAGTCCTTCCACCTTCTTTCTTGAATGACCCTGGACCATTGACGCAACCAAGCATCACAAGGCCTTGGCATAAGCCATTCCAGAGTCTAAAGAATTAGACTTAAAAGTCAAGCAGGGACTTAAAAGTTTGATTCTATTAAAAATGAACTCATATATATTTTTTCAAGCAAACTATTCTCAGGGGATTCTTAAGAGTCCTTTCTCAAAATGACTAGGTTTCACAATTAACCTTTGTGAATTTTTTTAAAAATAAATTTATTTATTTATTTTTGGCTGCATTGGGTCTTTGTTGCGGGCTTTCTCTAGTTGTGGCGAGCGGGGGCTACTCTCCGTTGCGGTGTGCAGGCTTCTCGTTGTGGTGGCTTCACTTGTTGTGGCTCACGGGCTCCAGGCGCGCAGGCTCAGTAGTTGAGGCACACCGGCTTAGTTGCTTCATGGCATGTGGGGTCTTCTCAGACCAGGGCTCAAACCGGTGTCCCTACATTGGCAGGCAGGTTCTTAACCACCATGCCACCACGGAAGTCCCCAACCTTTGTGAATTTTAAGCAGAAGAACAAAATTAAGCTATTAAAGGATCAAATGAGATAATGTATGACAAAGGAAATACAAGGGATTATCATGATTAAATATGTTTCTTGGTTTACCACAATATTTGCCCTATGCTAGAAAGTGAATAAGTAATTTTAAAAGAACTAAATTATAGGTTTTTTAGGCTCTTTAAAAAAATTAATTTCTGGGCTTCCCTGGTGGCACAGTGGTTGAGAGTCCGCCTGCCGATGCAGGGGACACGGATTCGTGCCCCGGTCCGGGAAGATCCCACGTGCCGCGGAGCAGCTAGGCCCGTGAGCCATGGCTGCTGAGCCTGCGCGTTCGGAGCCACAGCAGTGAGAGGCCCGCGTACCGCCAAAAAAAAAAAAAAAAATTAATTTCTTCCTTCCAGTTTTATTGAGCTGTAATGACATATAGCACCGTATAAATTTAAGATAAACAGCATAATGATTTGACTTACATACATCATGAAATGATGACCAAAATAAGTTTAGTGAACATCCATCATCTCATATAGATAAAAAATAAAAGAAAAAACAGTTTTTTCTCCTTGCGATGAGAACTCTTAGGGTTTACTCTCTTAACAACTTCCATATATAAGATAGAGCAGTGTTACTTATATTAATCATGTTGTACATTGTGTCCGTAGTACTTATTTATCTTATAACTGGAAGTTTGTAACTTTTGACCACCCTCATCCAGTTCCTCCTCCCACCACTGTCTGTCTCTGATGACCACAAATCTTATCTCTTTTGTATAAGTTTGTTTGTTTGTTTTTGAAGTATAATTGATCTATAACACTATGTTAGTTCCTGGCACACAACACAGTGATTTGATATTTCTATACATTTTAAATGATCATCACAATAAGTCTAGTTACCATCTGATACTATACAAAAATATGACTATATTCTGCACACTGTACATTTCATTCCCATGACATTTTGTAACTGGAAGTTTGTACCTCTTAATCTCTTTTATCCCCTTACCCACTTCCCCTCTGGCAACTACCTGTTTGTTCTTTGTATCTATGACTTGGTTTCTGTTTCATTTTGTTTGTTCACTTGTTTTGTTTTTTAGATTTTACATCTAAGTAAAATCATACAGTATTTGTCTTCTCTGTCTGATTTATTTCACTTAACATAATATCTTCTAGATCCAAATGTTGCAAATGGCAAGATTTTATTCTTTTTTATGGCTCAGTAACATTCCATTGTGTATATATACCACATCTTCGTCCATTCATCTATTGGTGTCCACTTAGGTTGCCTTCATATCTTGGCTATTGCAAATAATGCTGCAATGAACATAGGGATGCATATATCATTTTGAAATAGTGTTTTCGTTTTCTTCAGAAATATACCCAGGTGTGGAATTGTTGGATTGTATGGTAGTTCTATTTTTAATTTTTTGAGGATCCTCCATACTATTTTCCATAGTGGCTGCACCAGTTTACATTCCCACCAACAGTGCACAAGGGATCCCTTTTCTCCACATCCTTACCAACACTTGTTTTCCTTTTGATAATATCCATTCTGACAGATGATATCTTATTGTGGTTTTGATTGTTTGCATTTCCGTGATGATTAGTGTTGTTGAACATCTTTTCACGTGCCTGTTGGCCACCTGTATGTCTTCTTTGGAAAAATGTTTATTCAGGTCTTCTGCCCTTTTTTTTTTTTTTTTTTTTTTTTTGTTGTACGCGGGCCTCTCACTGTTGTGGCCTCTCCCGTTGCGGAGCACAGGCTCCGGACGCACAGGCTCAGCGGCCACGGCTCAAGGGCCCAGCCGCTCTGCGGCATGTGGGATCCTCCCGGACCAGGACACGAACCTGTGTCCCCTGCATCGGCAGGCAGACTCTCAACCACTGCGCCACCAGGGAAGCCCTGCCCATTTTTTAATTGAGTTGGCTGGTTTTTTTATATTGAGTTGTATGAGTTCTTTTTATATTTTGGATATTAACCCCTTATCGGATATATCATTTGCAAATATCTTCTCCCATTCAGTAGGCAGCCTTTTCATTTTGTTGATAGTTTCCTTCACTGTGCAAAAGCTTTTTAGTTTGATCTAGTCTCATTTGTTTATTTTTGCCTTTTTTTCCCTTGCCCGAGGAGACATATTCAAAAAAAATATTGCCAAGGCCAATGTCGAAGAGCATACTGCCTGTGTTTCTGGAGAAATTTCTATTCATATCCTTTGCCCATTTTCAATTAAATTGTTGGTCTTTTCATAAGAGATTTGAGTTCTTTATATATTCTGATTAAATGTCCTTATCAGATATGATTTCCAAATATTTTTTCCCATTTACTTTATTATTTTTTTAAGATAAATTTATTTACTTATTTTAATATATTTATTTATTTATTTTTGGCTGTGTTGGGTCTTCGTTGCTGCGTGCGGGCTTTCTCTGGTTGCAGTGAGTGGGGTCTACTCTTTGTTGTGTTGCGCGGGCTTCTCATTGCAGTAGCTTCTCTTGTGGAGCATGGGCTCTAGATGCGTGGGCTCAGTAGCTGTGGCTCGCGGGCTCTAGAAGGCAGCCTCAGTAGTTGTGGCGCATGGGCTTAGTTGCTCTGCGGCATGTGGGATCTTCCTGGACGAGGGATTGAACCTGTGTCCCCTGCATTGGCAGGCGTATTCTTAACCACTGTGCCACCAGAGAAGTCCCCCCCGTTTACTTTCTTGTTAGTGTCCTTTGAAATACAATTTTTTTTCATTTTGATGTCCAATTTATCTATTTTTTCTTTACTTGTGCTATTGGTATCATATCTAAGAAACCATTATCTAATCCAAGGTCACAGGTATGTTTTCTTCTAAGAGTTTTATAGTTTTATCTTTTAAAGTCTTTAATTTTTAGCTAATTTTTATACCTGAAGTGCAAGTAACAATTCAACATGGACAACAGCCTATACACTATAACACTTGATCAAAACACAAAGCAATCCAGTGAGATCCTCTGAAGGCTTAAAGTAAACAGAGAGATTCTCTATTAGAACCCCTGGCTGTGTGTATTCAAAAGAAAGAGCGGGGCTTCCCTGGTGGCGCAGTGGTTGAGAGTCTGCCTGCCGATGCAGGGGACATGGGTTCGTGCCCCGGTCCGGGAAGATCCCACATGCCGCGGAGCGGCTGGGCCCGTGAGCTATGACCGCTGAGCCTGCGCGTCCGGAGCCTGTGCTCCGCAACGGGAGAGGCCACAGCAGTGAGAGGCCCGCGTACCGCAAAAAAAAAAAAAAGTGCATATGTAAAAAGACCAAATAACTAATTTGCTCTAAGACCAGTATTTTCCTGAAAAAAAAATTTAAAAAAGTAAATAAAAGGGGTGACTCTCCATACTGTAAACAAACAAACAAATAAGCAAACAAAAAACAAAATCACACATCTAATTAACTCTTATTCATCCTTGAGATCATAGTTCTAACATCTCTTCCTTAGGGAAGACTTCCCTAGACCTCCACACTAGGTATAGTCCCACGAAGCTTTCATTCACAGCAGCATGTAATTACGCACTTGTGACAATATTTCATTAGTATCTGTCCCCCCTACAACCCACATGCTACATTGAAATGCCAAGAGGGCCAATAATCCCAGTTTATAGTGCAATAGCTGACATATAGTAAACATTAGATAATATTTTTATTAATAGATTTTAATTTTTAGAAGTTTTAGGTTTATAGAAAAATCGAGCAGATATACAGAGTTACCATATAATGTTCCCTCCCCCACCCTGGTTTCCCATATTATATCTTTAGTGTGGTATTTTTGTTAGAATTAAAGAGACAATATTGAAACATTAACTGAAGTCCATAGTTTACATTAAGGTTCATTCTTTGTGTTGTATAGTTCTATGGGTTTTGACAACAGCATAATGTCATGATCCACCATTATAGTGTAATACATAATAGTTTCATGACGCTAAAAATCTCCTGTGTTCTTCCTATTTATCCCTCCCTCTCTCTCCTCCCTAACCTCTGGCAACTATTGATCTTTTTACTGTCTCTATAGTTTTGCCTTTTCCAGAATATCACAGTGTTGAACTCATACAGTGTGTAGCCTTTTCAGACTGGCGTCTTTCACTTAGCAATATGCATTTGTTTCCTCCATGTCCTTTCATTGCTTCATAGCTGATTTCTTTTTATCATTGAATGATATCCTACTGTAAGGATGTACCATAGTTTGTTCATCCATTCAACTGTTGAAGGACATGTTGGTTGCTTCTAGTTTTGCTACAAACATATGTAACCATTCATGTGCAAGTTTTTGTGTGGACATATTTATATTTATTTGGGTAAACACCTAAGATTGTGATTCCCAGATCATATG
This sequence comes from Tursiops truncatus, assembly GCF_011762595.2. Taxonomy (NCBI): domain Eukaryota; kingdom Metazoa; phylum Chordata; class Mammalia; order Artiodactyla; family Delphinidae; genus Tursiops; species Tursiops truncatus. The sequence goes on along the minus strand of NC_047034.1, from coordinate 102,344,380 downwards.
GTAAGACTGTACCTAGTTTTGTAAGAAACTGCCAAACTGTCTTCCAAAGTGCCTGTACCATTCTCCAGCAATGATAAGAGTTCCTACTGCTCTACATCTTCACCAGCATTTGGTTTTATCAGCATTTTGGATTTTAGCCATTCTAATAGGTGTGTAATAGTATCTCATCATTTTAATTCGCAGTTCCTTAATGACGTATAATGTTGAGCATCTTTTCATATGCTTTATTTGCCATCTTTATGTCTTCTTTGGTAAGTTGTCTGTTCAGGTTTCTTGCCCATTTTTAATTGGGTTCTTTGTTTTCTTATTGTTGAGCTTTAAAAGTTCTTTGTATTTTTTGGATATGTTCTTTACTGGATGTGTTTTGCAAATATTTTCTCCCATTCCTTGATTTCCTTTTCTTAATGGTGTCTTTTGCAGAGTGAAGTTAATTTTCATAAAGTTCAACTTATCGATTTTTTAATTCATGGAGCATGGTTTTAGTGGTGCGTCTAAAAGCAAATTGCCAAACCCAAATCGCAAAGACTTTCTCCTATATTATCTTCTGTAAGTTTTATAGTTTTGCATTTTACATTTCTTTGTATACTCAGTAGCATTTGTTAGATAAATTAAGGAAGGTTAATGTCAACAGAAATGGAACAGATGAGTTTGGGTGGGAAGAAAGTTACTGGTTCTACCGATTTTGAAGGCATCAGCATAAAATGAACAGTTAAAGCCTGTTGGGAACTCATCCAGAGAACTAAGTTGCAGGTTAAGACATAGTTGAGACAGCCATTTGATCAGAGGGCAGGATTCAGGGTAGACCAAGGACAGATAAGTCAGAAGAGACATAAAGATCTGGTTCACCAGTCAGAATTTCAAGAGAGGGAGTCCAGTACCCTGGAGAGCTCCCCACGTTTTGACAGCCTGGGAGCTTTCAAACGCTCCTAGATGACAGCATTTACATTTTCTCACAGGTTACATGACCAGAAACCTATATCACTGTACTGCATGAGTTTTAAATATCCTTTTAACTATTACAAGAGTGGAAAAATTAGGAAATAGAGAGGAACATAAAGAAGGAAAAAAAAATCTTACCACAGAGATAATGATTAACTAATGACAGCGGTGAAACAAGATCCACAAATTGACCCTATTTATTCATTCCTGTTTTCTTTTGTCAGCAATCTTTCAAATACTCCAGTTTAATTTGTACATTTTGTGAAATTAAATTTGAATACCCAAGATTATGTAATTAAATATATTCTGATTCATTTTTAATTACTATTTTTGCCAAACCCTTGTTCCTGGCATAGGAGAGACAGGGAAGAACACTAGTGAAGCAAACTGGACTGGAGTACCAAGGCTTGATTAGGTGTGTAGCTTTCCATCTAATACCAGCCCTCTCCTTTATTGAGCTCTAGCTGAACTTCCTGCTGCATACTTGACATCTTATTTTAATATCCCATGGGCACCTTAAACTCAAATTGTTCAGAACTTAGTTAATTAGCTTTTCCCTCAAATTGTTCCATATCTTTTATTATCTATCTTGGTTAATTTTAATATCAACCACCTTATCCAGTCTTTGCAAAAATGAAGAAGGGAAGAAAGAAAGGAAAGAGGGAAGAAGATACGAAGAAATACAGTCATCATCTCTCATCTCACTCAAGCCACAGACCTCAAAGATTATCCTCAAATCAATTCATTCTGTCACCTATCTCTTCCAGTGACTGCCAAGTTTCGTTGGCATCTCTTTCTGTCTCTGATATCTCTTCTTTCCTTGCTGTTCAGACCTTCAGCCATTACTCACCTAGACAGTTGCAGCGGCCTCTCTATTTGCAGTATTTCCCATCTTGAATCCAATTTCCACACTACCACCAGAGCGATATTTCTAAAGGATGGATTTATTTAAAAATCCTCTGATGATTCTCCTATTTCTCTATAGGATAGTGATTAAAAAATCATCTCCAGAGTCAAACAAAACTGGATTCAGGGAATTCCCTGATGGTCCAATGGTTAGGACATGGCGCTTTCACTGGGGTGGCCCAGGTTCAATCCCTGGTCAGACAACTAAGATCCTGCAAGCTGCGTAGTGCTGCCAAAACAAACAAACAAAAATCGGATTCAGATCTGCACTTACTGTTCTGTGACCCTGGACAATTTGCTTATCTTCTCTGTACCTCAGATGCTTTACCTGTAAAACAGGAATTGATAATATATGCTTCATAGGGTGGTTGGGAATATTAAATAAAGTAGCATATGTAAAGTACTTTTTCACACATCTTAGCAGAGGGTAAACATTCAATAAATATTATTATTATTACTTTTATTATAATAATGGAAGTTCAAACTTCACTGCATGTTAGTAGATTTAAAATATTTTGATAGCCCAGAATAGCAAATCCTTCTTTGGGAAAACATCTTATCTCCCAGTCCAGTCCAGTACTCTGCCTCTTGCGGTGACAGCTAATAAGACTCCACTTTTTTGGCTACAGGGATGGGCATTGGTTCAATTTTTGTTGACTATCTCATCTTCTTGCCTATAACATCTGGTTCAGGATAAGCATGTGACCCGAGCCTAGCCCAACAGAATACTTCACTGGGATTTTTTTGGCTGGTACACTAAAGGTGGGGGGTAGGGATGGGGGAAGGAGGTAGAGGTAGAAAATTCCCTTTTCTTAATTGGTTCCTCTAGAAGATATAACCTTCCTAAAAGCCCTGTTTCCCACTAAACAGAGAACGCCATCTGCAGAGGAAGAGATGAAACACCATTCAGAGAGGAGAAGAGATGAGAGAGAGAGAGAGAGGGAGAGAGACGGAGGATCCTTATATCTCTTTAGTTTCTGTTTCTAGGCAACACCAAGGCAAGGGTTTTCACCTTTCCAAGGCTTGTTCTGGTTACAGTCATGACCCTTGCAATGAAACAAGTCTTGACTGATACCACTTGTCATACAAGGTCTCTCACGATAAGACCCAACCACCTTTCAATCCTATTTCTATCTTTCACAGTAGGTTTCACTAAATTTGTTCTTATTCCTAACATGCATCACACCCTTCACACCTCTGTACATTTGTGTATCTCAATTACTTATTAATGGCACTATCTCCACACTCTAAGCCCTCCAGCTCACTTTGTGGATATATATTATCAATGCTTGTCCCCTGTCCTGAACACTGTGTAGCACAGTTTTTCTGTTATTTATTGTTAAATAAATACCCATTTAAAATTTTATTTATATAAAGGCAGATCTGTGGTCCAAATGTGTTTCCAGGAATAGGGATATAAAGAATAGTAATGGCTTCCTACCCTCAAGAAGCTCACAGTTGAATCAGGGGAGTCAGACATGTAATAACTGCTGTAAGAGAAAAAAATACTTTTACACATATTATTTCATTTAATCCAAATGATAAAGCTTTAATGTTGATATTCTTATCCTCCCCATTGAATTCAGCAAAGAAGCTCAGGCTGTGAGAGTTTAGGAAACTTGCCCAAGATCACTCAGCTAATAAAGTGAGAGAGGCTGGCCAGCAGCTCAGGTCCTTTGTCTTCCAGCGTTCCTGCTTCTGTTATTCTGTCTCTCACATCATGCTTTCTGTCTTTTCTTGTCTACATCTTTGAACACTCAGTGGACAAAATAGCAGAGCAAAGCAGATAAGATGCTTTACTTTTTCTTACCACTGGATAATTCTCTCTCTCATCCCCTTCCTCCTAGCTTTTGCTGATTTAATCTTCAAAAGCTTCTGTCATAGGCAGGATATGTCACAAGCATGAATTGGAACCTAGTTCTTATGACTCTTTTTTTTTTGGGCCGTGCTGTGTGACATGCAGGACTTTACCCAACCAGGGATCGAACCTGTGCACCCTGCAATGGAGGCGTGGAGTCTTAACCACTGGACCACCAGGGAAGTCCCTTATGACTCTTAATTGAGTGATTTGTTTTGACTGCACACACAGTTTTCACTTGCCTTAAATTTTTGACTGCCAAGACAGCACAAATATCATTTGATGGAAGCACATGTAAATTATTCTGGGATTAGGGTAGGGGAAAGATGATTTGACAAGCCTAAGGAATGTGCACATGCTACAGGGTCCCAGCTCTGGGGAAGCTTTGCACACTGTGGGAGGCTGCTGAGAGTACACTTTGGAACCAGGAAGGAAAACCACTTTATTTTTATTTTTTTAATATCTTTATTGGAGTATAATTGTGTTACAATGTTGTGTTAGTTTCTGCTGTATCACAAAGTGAATCAGCTATACATATACATATATCCCCATATCTCTTCCCTCTTGCGTCTCCTTCCCACCCTCACTATCCCACCCCTCTAGGTGGTCACAAAGCACCGAGCTGATCTCCCTGTGCTATGCAGCTGCTTCCCACTAGCTATCTATTTTACATTTGGTAGTGTATATATGTCCATGCCACTCTCTCACTTCGTCCCAGCTTACCCTTCCCCCTCCCTGTGTCCTCAAGTCCATTCTCTATGTCTGCGTCTTTATTCCTGTCCTGCCCCTAGGTTCATCAGAACCACTTTTTGTTTTTAGATTCCATATATATGTGTTAACATACAGTATTTGTTTTTCTCTTTCTGACATACTTCACTCTGTATGACAGACTCTAGGTCCATCCACCTCACTACAAATAACTCGATTTCATTTTTTTATGGCTGAGTAATATTCCATTGTATATATGTGCCACATCTTCTTTCTCCATTCATCTGTCGATGGACACTTATGTTGCTTCCATGTCCTGGCTATTGTAAATAGTGCTGCAATGAAAATTGTGGTACATGTGTCTTTTTGAATTCTGGTTTTCTCAGGGTATATGCCCAGTAGTGGGATTGCTGGGTCATATGGTAGCTGCACTTTCAGTTTTTTAGGGAACTTCCACACTGTTCTCCATAATGGTTCTATCAATTTACATTCCCATCAACAGCGCAAGAGGGTCCCCTTTTCTCCACACCCTCTCCACCATTTATTGTTTGTAGATTTTTGATGATGGCCATTCTGACCCGTGTGATGTGATACTTTACTGTGGTAGGAAAACCATTTTACATGGCACGGTCTCTCCAGCACTCTCCTCTGACAAAGCTTAACATTCTGCCAGCTGGTGAGGGAAAAATATTTAAAGGGTCCACATCCATTTTCACAAAACAAGTAATGAAGGGTGAATTTGGAAATGGTAGGTAATAAATTGATAATGGGCATGCTATATTTTAAGATGTATTATATGAGGGGTTTAAATTTGCTATATATATTTTTACAACAAATAACTGGGTTTAAAAACAATGTTCATGTTACATATGGACGTTTCAGTTTTGGATAAAAAGGAAAGGAATTTTAACAAATCCTTTTGATTTGATTATTATGAAAACATTCTTTATTTTTTTTTATATATTTCAGATCCATTTCCCTTTTCAGACCAATGAAAGCAAACACTATAAGGACACAGAATGTGTTTCCTTTTTTTTTTTTTTAACATCTTCATTGGAGTATAATTGCTTTACAATGGTGTGTTAATTTCTGCTGTATAACAAAGTGAATCAGCTATACATATACATACATATCCATACCTCCTCCCTCTTACTTCTCCCTCCCACCCTACATATCCCACCCCTCTAGGTGGTCACAAAGCACCAAGCTGATCTTCCTGTGCTATGTGGCTGCTTCCCACTAGCTATCTATTTTACATTTGGTAGTGTATATATGTCCATGCCACTCTCTCACTTCGTCCCAGCTTACCCTTCCCCCTCTCCATGTCCTCAAGTCCACTCTCTATGTCTGCATCTTTATTCCTGTCCTGCCCCTAGGTTCATCAGAACCATTGTTGGGTTTTTTTTGTTTTTTTTTTACAGAATGTGTTTCTTTGATGTCTCTGACTTGTCTAGTTATTCATATTTCTATCTCTGCACAATGAATAATGTAAAAGATCTTCTAGTCTTTCTCCACAGAGAATAATAGCTAATAATTGAGAGCTTGTACGTTTATAAACACAGTATTTTATAACATTCTCTGTGATTTTTCAATTATATAAATTTTTATAAATTTTGAGAATTACCTAATATTTTGAATATTCTCAAATTTTTGTATTTTTCATTTTTGGCTTTGAATATGGTAGAGAGCTCAATGCTATTATTGAGTTCTGTTACATATTAACATATCTAGATTGTTTCAGTCAGAGTAAATTAAAATATGCTGGGTGGCAGACAACTCCAAATTGCAGTGGTTTAACACAACAAGAGTTTGTTTCTCTAATTAAAAATTTACATGCAAAAAGATGAATACAGGCCCATACCTCACAGTATACACAAAAATTAACTCAACTGGATCATAGACTTAAATGTAAGAGCTAAACCTATAAAACTTCCATGAGAAAACATAATAGAAAATCTTTGTGATCTTGGGTCAGGCAAAGAGTTCTTAGCTATAACATCAAAAGCATATGGCATTGAAAAAAGATCCATTGAACTTTATCAAAATTAAGAAACTTTTGTGCTTCAAAAGACACCATTAGAATATTACTCAGCCATCAAAAGAAACTAAATTGAGTTATTTGTAGTGAGGTGGATGGACCTAGAGTCTGTCATACAGAGTGAAATATGTCAGAAAGAGAAAAGCAAATACTGTATGCTAACACATATTTATGGAATCCAAAAAAATTTTTTTAATGGTTCTGAAGAACCTAGGGGCAGGACAGGGATAAAGACGCAGACATAGAGAATGGACTTGAGGACACGGGGAGGGGGAAGGGTAAGCTGGGACGAAGTGAGAGAGTGGCATGGACATATATACACTACCAAATGTAAAATAGATAGCTAGTGGGAAGCAGATGCATAGCACAGGGAGATCAGCACAGGGAGATCAGCTCCATGCCTTGTGACCACCTAGAGGGGTGGGATAGGGAGGGTGGGAGGGAGTCGCAAGAGGAAGGAGATATGGGGATATATGTATACATATAGCTGATTCACTCTGTTATAAAGCAGAAACGAACACACCATTGTAAAGCAATTATACTCCAATAGAGGTGTTAAAAAAAAGTGGTTAAAAGATTTGAATATATGTTTCACCAAACAAGATATAATAATGGCTAATAAGCACATGAAAAGATGCTCAACATCATTAGCCATTAGGGAAATACAGATTGAAACCATGAAAGGAAACGACTTCACTCCCACTGGAGTCAGTAAAATAAAAAAGATAGACAATAACAAGTATTGGTGAGGATGTGGAGAAATCAGAACTCTCTCTCATTGCTTACACTTTGGAAAACACTTTGGCAGTATCTCAAAAGCTTAAACATAAACTTACCATACAATGCAGCAATTCCACTTCTAGGAATCGATCCAAGAAAAGTAAAAACAAGTATCTACACAAGACTTGTACACAAATATTCATAGCATCATTATTCATAATAGCCCCAAACTGGAAACAATTCAAATGTGCATCAACTGGTGAATGAATAAACAAAATATGGCACATTCATACAATGGAGTACTATTCAGCAATGAAAAGGAAAGAACTAGAGACACATGGTACAATGTGGATGAACCTCAAAAACATTGTGCTGAGTGAAAGAAGGCAGACCAAAAGACGACATACTGTGTGAGTCCATTTATGAAATGGCCAGAAAAGGCATTTCTATGGAGACAGATAACAGATTGCCTGAGTTTGGAAGTCAGAACAAGGATTGATTGCAAACAGGCATAATGAATTCTTTTAGGGTGATGGAAACATCCTAAAACTGGATTGTGGTGATGGTTGCACAACTTTAGTCTCTGCTTGTGGCATTTTTCACAGAACTGGAACAAAAAATTTCACTATTTGTATGGAAACACAAAAGACCCCGAATAGCCAAAGCAATCTTGAGAACGAAAAACGGAGCTGGAGGAATCAGGCTCCCTCACTTCAGACTATACTACAAAGCTACAGTAATCAAGACAGTATGGTACTGGCACAAAAACAGAAAGATAGATCAATGGAACAGGATAGAAAGCCCAGAGATAAACCCACGCACATATGGTCATCTTATCTTTGATAAAGGAGGCAGGAATGTACAGTGGAGAAAGGACAGCCTCTTCAATAAGTGGTGCTGGGAAAACTGGACAGGTACATGTAAAACTATGAGATTAGATCACTCCCTAACACCATATACAAAAATAAGCTCAAAATGGATTACAGACCTAAATGTAAGGCCAGAAACTCTCAAACTCTTAGAGGAAAACATAGGCAGGACACTATGACATAAATCACAGCAAGATCCTTTTTGACCCACCTCCTAGAGAAATGGAAATAAAAATAAAAATAAACCAATGGGACCTAATGAAATTTCAAAGCTTTTGCACAGCAAAGGAAACCATAAAGAAGACCAAAAGACAACCCTCAGAATGGGAGAAAATATTTACAAATGAAGCAACTGACAAAGGATTAATCTCCAAAATTTACAAGCAGCTCATGCAGCTTAATAACAGAAAAACAAACAATCCAATCCAAAAATGGGCAGAAGACCTAAATAGACATTTCTCCAAAGAAGATATACAGACTGCCAATAAACACATGAAAGGATGCTCAACATCACTAATCACTAGAGAAATGCAAATCAAAACTACAATGAGATATCTTCTCACACCAGTCAGAATGGCCATCATCAAAAAATCTAGAAACAATAAATGCTGGAGAGGGTGTGGAGAAAAGGGAACCCTCTTGCACTGTTGGTGGGAATGTAAATTGATGCAGCCACTGTGGAGAACAGTATGGAGGTTCCTTAAAAAACTACAAATAGAACTACCATATGACCCAGCAATCCCACTACTGGGCATATACCCTGAGAAAACCAACATTCGAAAAGAGTCATGTACCAAAATGTTCATTGCAGTTCTATTTACAATAGCCCAGAGATGGAAACAACCAGTGTCCATCATCAGATGAGTGGATAAAGAAGATGTGGCACATATATACAATGGAATATACAATGGAATATTACTCGGCCATAAAAAGAAACGAAATTGAGCTATTTGTGATGAGGTGGATAGACCTAGAGTCTGTCATACAGAGTGAAGTAAGTCAGAAAGAGAGACACAAATACCGTATGCTAACACGTATATATGGAATTTAAGAAAAAAAATGTCATGAAGAACCTAGGGGTAAAACAGGAATAAAGACACAGACTTACTAGAGAATGGACTTGAGGATATGGGGAGGGGGAAGGGTAAGCTGTGACAAAGGGAGACAGAGGCATGGACATATATACACTACCAAACTTAAGGTAGATAGCTAGTGGGAAGCAGCCGCATAGCACAGGGAGATCAGCTCAGTGCTTTGTGACCACCTGGAGGGGTGGGATAGGGAGGGTGGGAGGGAGGGAGACGCAAGAGGGAAGAGGTATGGGAACATATGTATATATATAACTGATTCATTTTGTTGTAAAGCAGAAACGAACACACCATTGTAAAGCAATTACACTCCAATAAAGATGAAAAAAAATTATTTATTTTTTATACAGCAGGTTCTTATTAGTTATCTAGTTTATACATATTAGTGTATATATGTCAATTCCAATCTCCCAATTAGTCCCCCCACCCCCAATTTCCCCCCTTGGTGTCCATACGTTTGGTCTCTACATCTGTGTCTCTATTTCTGCCTTGCAAACTGGTTCATCTGTACTATTTTTCTAGGTTCCACATATGTGCGTTAATATATGGTATTTGTTTTTCTCTTTCTGACTTACTTCACTCTGTAAAAATATATATATTAAAAAATTTTTAATTTATTTTTGGCTGCTTTGGGTCTTCATTGCTGCACGTGGGCTTTCTCTAGTTGTGGTGAGCGGGGCTACTCTTCGTTGTGGAGCACGGGCTCTAGGTACAAGGGCTTCAGTAGTTGTGGCTCGCGGGCTCTAGAGTGCAGGCTCAGTAGTTGCGGCGCACAGGCTTAGTTGCTCCGTGGCATGTGGGATCTTCCCGGACCAGGGCTCGAACCTGTGTCCCCTGCCTTGGCAGGCAGATTCTTAACCACTGTGTCACCAGGGAAGTCCCCAGAAATTCCTACGACCACAGTTACAGGAATTTTTTTTACTGTGCCTCCCTCAGTGCCCTTTATTCCCTGAGCACCTGGCTTCCTCAAATTAAATGATTGCCCTCTTGTACTTATATGTTTACATAGGCAAATAGCAAGCTTTTTTTTTTTAAATTTCAAAAAGACAGGCATCATTGACTTCTCTAATGTATAAGAAATTAGAACACTTTCGTGTGGCTAAAGAAGCTGAAAGTTATACTAGTAAGTGGAAATTATAGGAAGGCAGATTGTACATCTATACAAGGAATAACTTTCTAGTTATTAGTGTTTGTGAAATTGAAATGACTGCCTCTGAGGTACTGAACCACTGAAGATGTTGAAGCTGAGGGTTGCTGACCACTTGAGAGAAATGTTGAGGAGAATTTAGACCAAATGTTCTCTAAAACTGGTATTCTGTGACTAGGCTTAGATGCACAGCAAATATACCTGTTTGTGTAATATCTTTATCCATTTTTGGACTGCATCTACTTTTTTTAAAGTTAAACTCTACTCAACCAAAAAGTGTGAAGGGCATTGAAGATATATTTTTGAGAAACTATGTTATTACAGAGTTCAAAATGAAACTTGAAGGGTAGCAGATAGACTGAAGCTGTCTTCTTAAACAGATTGAAAAACATGGTACTAATTATCCCTGTGATGTAATATGACACAAAATATAAAATGATTTTTAAAATATTTTGACAAAGTTATAAACAAAGGTCCCTCATGTGGCTACTAAGAGGAGCTGGGTTTTATCTAAGTAGAAGTCACAGAGACAAGCATGCACTCTCTGTCTGTCACTTGGAACCTCTGTCGGCAGCTAAGGGTCTGCCCTAGTACGAAAAAGTTCTGTATTCCTAAAATAAACCACTTTGCACGAAATTATTCTCAGATTTCATCACAATTAGTAAGGATTTGCAAAGCAAATAAACAGAGAAACCTTTCATCGTCAGGGAAAAAAAGTCCGAAAATCTTCTATATAAGCAGCTTCTGATAGGAAGGAATTTGGGGCTGGACAATAATCGCCGAACAAAATATAATTCTGACATCCAGGGTCTTTTCCGCGCTGAATGAAATTCGAACAGCAGGTCTCAGGGTGAAGATAAGAGATTTTCTCCACAGAAGGGTTACTGGCAAGGCAAGACGTAGCGAGCACCGTCCTATTTCTCAGGAACAGAACATGCAGCGTGAAAGTTGGACACTATCTTCCCTCTGCAACACAAACAGCAGCAGTACAGCCTAGGGTCCCAAGCTCAGCGTTCACTATTGTGTTAGCGCCGGCGGCGGAAGGACTTAGCCCCACCGCAAAGTTAAAGAGTCCTTCTTTGTTCAGTCCCTGCCGCGGACGCAGGGCACGGTGTTCTTCCGCGCTTACCACACAGTCTCCGCCCCCTCGCGGCTCTGAAGAGCTGCCATTCGGTCCCGGAGTCTCTCTGCGCTCCCAGAATGCACCGGCAGTCCGCGGGAAACCAAAATGGCGAAGGGTTGTAGTGAAGTGGGCTGTGTTTGAGGCCGGTGTAAGAACGCTCACTCTCTCCCCCCCCAACCTTCGTCCCCAGGTCCTCGGTTTGTGCGTGTGTATGTGCGGGGTGCCTGGTGGGGCGGGTGCCCGGTAAGTGCTCGGACTCGCAGGGGAAGCGCCCACGGGGTCGTGATTGGTTGTTTTTTCCTGTATGAAGCGGTTGGCACCACTGAAGTGACCGAATGAGGTGAGAGACCTTGGCCTGGGAACCAGGCTCTTCCGGAGGAGGTGGAGGGGGTGGGGAGGAGGAAGAAAGGAAGCAAGTATAAAAGGGAAAGATGGAGGCTCGAGGTGGGGGTGGGGGCTCCAGTGTACGTATGGGGGTGCCTTGCATATGTCGAAAAGAATGGATGGAAAGGGGCAGTCAGTTGGGTGTTGGAGAAAATAGGGACTAAAGGAGCGAGCAGGGCGTTGGGGAAGTCGGTTGGAGGAACAAGATGAAACGTTGAGACGGGGAAGCTGTGTTTGGAGGGGCAGGAAGGAACCTGGGGGCGGGAGACGGTTGGAGGGGCAGGATGAACCTGGTGATGAGGGGGTGGGGAACCGAAGGGAGGAGCCGTGAGGAAATGGGGACTGAGGGAGATGAGGGGGACCAGAGTGCAGGGGTTGCCTGGGACCTTAGGGGCCGCAAAGGGAAGTAGCAGCATGAAACGGGAGGGTGGTGGAATTGTATGGAATTGGAGTATGGGGGTAGAGTAGAAGGGCAGGATGGAGTAGGAGGATAAGGGGAACACTAAGTAGAACGTGAGAGCAAACCCTGAAAGCTTAAGGGGAAGAAGTGGAAGGGAAAGTGTGAGATGGGGGAGAGGTACCTTATATTCGGAGCCCACCAAAAATTTGAGACAGTTTTCTGTTTAATTAAATCTAACTCGTATGCCTGCTTGGATGTAGATTTGTAGTATTGTATTCATTTTTACAACTGAGGTACTCACGGTTGAAGGGATTTTAACTAATTTGCCAAGATTTCTTAACATGTTTTAATAGTGCCAGAACTCTTAACTATGTGTTTTACAGTCTGGCGTCCTTGGTTGCTAGAATTTTTCTTTGGAAGCAGCTAGAGGGAACAGATGGATTTATCGGGGTGATTTGACGAACTGTGAGGGTTCCTGAACAATGGGTAAAGGGATATGGAATGCTATTCTATTCTTTAAAACATTGAACTTTGGTTAAAGATAGAACCCATTTACTAATTCAAATATATAAACCTAGGTAGACCTGTGTATAACGTAAGAAAGCACCATGTGAGGTCAGTATAGAACTAGAAATATGTAAATAGTGCCTGATTTAATTTGACTCCAGATGCTCCGGTAGTAGTAACTTTCTCCTTCAGATTGATTCCAGGTGACCCTTCTGTACACTTTGCCTATAGGCTGGTTTCAATTTCCATGTTTTCATTCTCCCTTGAGAATTTCTTTTTTGAGCAGTGGATTGCAAAGACAGTGAATTTAAAAGTATTTAATGTGGGTAAAATAAAATGTACTTAAATTATTGAGTGACCTTTTCAGAGGTTTGAAATGCTTTAAATGGAGCCATTTTGACGAACAGCTGTAAGTGCCCAGTAGTTTTGGCAAGGAAAGACCTGATTTTAAATGTCTTTTCTATTCTTGATATTTGGAATGTTATTCACACTCCAAGCATTTGTAGTGATAGCTTGCAAAGGGAATACAAGGTGAAACTTTTTTTTTTAGGTTCCTAATATAAAAATCTATTTGAATTCATATTTTAAATTTGCTCGCCTTCATTTTTTTTAAGTGCTAAAAATATTCTGAAGTATTTGAATTAAGAGTGCACCTGTTTCCTGATAACTGCATATTCATGTCAATGGGCATTAACGGAAATCTATACCTATCATGATGAAATGCACACACAATTTTAGAACTAGAAGTATAGAAATCATCTGGTTAAACTTTTTTTCTAGATGAAACAAAATATATTTAATTATGCTTTTAATTATGCCTGTTACCTCAAAGCTCAGTTAGGAAAGGAATTTTATCCTTTGTATTTTGCTGTGGGTCATAAGTTCTTTGATGTCATGGATTATAAATATACCTTTTCATTAGATCTTTGACTGAAAGGATAATTTGCTTTATTTGTATTTCAGCATAATCTTTACATCTGACTTTAGGAAACTGGCAGTATAGTGATAATCTATTTTAACAGATGGGGAAATTTGCCTCTGAGCAGTTGCCATGGCCAACATCTGTAGCTTGGTGGTTCTGAAAGTAAAATTTAATTGCAGCTTTAGTTAGTCTAAACTTCTGTGAATGATACTCCTTGGTTGATATTTTTATGCTTTGTTTCCCGTGTTCTTCAAGATTTGTTTCTTGCAGCAAAATACAGTATAGCAATCCTAAATTGGAATATGGTAGTTTCTCTTTGGGTGTTTTTTATGTATTCGAGTAGTGTTGTCCAATAGAACTTTCTGCAATGATGGCAGTTATCTATATCTGCTGTATCCAGTATGATAGCCATGGGCCAATGTGGTGTTGAACGCTAGAAATGTAACTGGTGAGGCTGATAATTGAATTTATTTCATTAAAACTAAAATTTAAATGGCCATATGTGACTGCTGTATTGGACAGCACAGTATTGCATCCATTTATTAGGCATTGTCACACCCATCAACCATGGAAACCACAGGAACTAAGGAACTGTCTTTGAACTAAGGAGATTCAGAACTATCTTTGAACTAGGGAGAGTCAAGTTCTCTTTGTACATTTTTAAGATGAAGTAATCTTCATTTTTGCCACGCATCACGTCTTCTGTCATTTCTCTGTTTTCATATAACATTGCAAAAGAATAGTGAAGGTATCAATGTCTCTGGTCTTTTTAAGATGTAAGTTTCTTTTTCCTTTGTCAAAAACAACAAAAATGGATTTTAGGAAAATTAGTTTACCTTGTTATTTTAAAAAATTTATTTTGTTATTTTTACTCAAAAAATTTCAAACACATACAAAGTGAATAGAAGTATAATGAACTGTTTTGTATCCATGCTTGTTTCATCTGTACTTCTACCCCCCCACTCCTTTGTTTTTATTATTTTTTAAAGTTTTTTGAGGGAAAATTTACACATCTTGAAGATCTTAACTCTACACTTTTAATAATAGTTTAATTGAGATATAATGCATGTATTATATTTATATATACATAACTCACATGTATATACCCTTTTAAGTTATAATTCAGTGATTTTTAGTATATTCAGAGTTGCACAACCGTCACCATTATCTAATTTCAGAGCATTTTATTACTCCAGAATGAAAGTCTGTATCCATTAGTAGTCACTCTCCATTCCTCCCTACCTGGGCCAACCACTAATCTACTTTTTGTGTTTATATTTGTCTGTCTTGGACATTTCATATGAATGGACTCATACATTTTTGTGGCCTTTTGTGTTTGGCTTCTTTCACCTAGCGTAATGTTTTCAGAGTATATCCATGTTGTAGCACACATCAGTACTTCCTTTTTATGGCTAAAATAGATTTCATTGTATGTACTACATTTTGTTTATTCATTCATCAGTTGATTGACATTGTTTTTTCCCCACTTTTTGGCTATTATGAATAATGCTACTATAAACATAACATGTACAGGGTTTGTATGGACACGTGCTTCCATTTCTCTTGGGTATGTAGCTAGGAGTGGAATTGCTGGGTCAGGTGATACCTCTGTGTTTAATGTTTTGAGGAAATGTCAGGCCATTTTCCAAAGACCCTGCACCCTTTTACAGCCTCACCAGCAACTATGAGGGTTACAGTTTCTCCACATCCTTGCTTGTACTTGTCTGTCTTTTTGATCATAATCATCCTAGTGGGTGTGCAGTGGTATCTCCTCATGGTTTTGATTTACATTACCCCGATGGGTAATGTTGTTGAGCATGTTTTGTAGTTATTGACCTGTTGTGTACCTTCTTTGAAGAATTGTCTATTCAGGTCCTTTGCCTATTTAAAAAAATGGATTATTTCTCTTTTTACTGAGAGTTGTAAGCATTCTTTGTATATTTTGGATACAAGTCCCTCATCAGATGTATGATGTGCAATTATTTTCTCCTGTGGGTTGTCTTTTCACTTGATGATGTCCTTTGTTTTTTTTTTTTTTTTTTTTTTTTTTTTGGCAGTACGCGGGCCTCTCACTGTGGCCTCTCCCGTTGCGGAGCACAGGCTCCGGACGCGCAGGCTCAGCGGCCGTGGCTCATGGGCGCAGCCGCTCCGCGGCATGTGGGATCCTCCCAGACCGGGGCACAAACCCGTGTCCCCTGCATCGGCAGGCGGACTCTCAACCACTGCGCCACCAGGGAAGCCCCCGTTTTTTTTTTTTTTTTTGGCGGATGATGTCCTTTGAAGCACAGAAGTTTTTAATTTTGATGAAGTTTAATTTATCCCTTTTTCTTTTTTTGCTTGTGTTTTTGATGTCGTATCTAAGAAACCATTGCCTAATTCCAGTACTTTTTTTTTTTTTTTTTTTGCGGTACGCGGGCCTCTCACTGCTGTGGCCTCTCCCGTTGTGGAGCACAGGCTCCGAAAGCGCAGGCTCCGCGGCCATGGCTCACGGGCCCAGCCACTCCGCGGCATGTGGGATCCTCCCGGACCGGGGCACGAACCCGTGTCCCCTTCATCGGCAGGTGGACTCTCAACCACTGCGCCACCAGGGAAGCCCTCCAGTACGGTTCTGAAAAATGGATATAACTGTGTTTCTCATAAGCCTATCATGGTGTAGAATACTTCTCCCTAGGAAGCTCACATGTAGCCTTTCTCAGTCTTCCCTCTCCCTAGTTACTGTTCACTTTAATTTTGAATAGAACTTTATATAATGGAATCATTCAGTATGCATATCTGTTAAAATTTTTGTTTCATGAAACTAGAACTGCAGTCTTAGCTTGAAAAATCCCATTATGCAAAGGATATTGTAGTAATGGCTTAAGAATCTTACATTATGTGGTGACAATCCTAACCAGTACTTCGTGTAACATGAGGTTTTTTTTAATGGCTTATGAAGACAGTTCTCTTATTTTGAATGGATAAAGCTGAGTAGGGACTTAATGAGTATTTACTTCCAAATGTTGCCTAAGATGAGGATTTAAAAATTAAGGGCACAGGGCAATGTGAGGGATCCTTGTGATGATGGAAATATTGGTATCAAATATTTTTGGTTGTGATACTATTCTGTAGTATAAAATGCTAAATCAAAGATGCTTCCACTTGGTAAGAGTTACATGGAATTTATTATTTCTTACAACTGCATATAAATCTACAATTATCACAAACTAAAATGTTTGATTAAAAAATAAAAGTTAGGGGGACAAAAGTGGACCAAAGCAGACGTAGCAAGAACAGGTCAAATTGGTTTGGTTTCGGTCAGTCAGGTTCTAAAAACAAACTAAAGATGCGTGTTTGTTTTTCTCTACCCTTACTAGTGAAGTTTACATTGCAGGAAAAGCTCCCACAATTTTTTTAAGTTGTAGTGGGGGGTGGAGTGGAAAGACACAGGTGTCTACTGGAAAGTACTGAATGTATACTCAGAAGATTGGGGTCTTTGTTTAATCTGCTAGATCCGCAGCAGTTTTAGTTTCTTTACCTGTAAAATGGGGATGTTACCCACATGTGTTACTCACAGGATTGTTGGGAGGGTCAAGAAGGAAAATAAAGGAGAAAGCACTTTATAAATTTTAGGTGCAGTGTAATTGGTTAGTAGTATTTTCCAGAATCTTTTCCCAGAAGAGTTGTTGTATAGAACAAGAGAATCAGGTATACCTGTAATGAAACCTATGCACTAAAAACATCTTCTACAACTTTCCTCTCTAGATGATGAGTATGTCTAATACTGAATGAATAAATTATTTTGCCCTGTTCATAATTATTGACTTCAGACATGTACAGCGTAAACTGCCATGTACGCTGTTGAGTATAATATATTTAGAAGTGTTATTGAACCAGATGTTGAATTTTTTAAAACCATATTTTGTTAGAATTTGAAAATACTGGCCCTTGGTGTTTTGGGATGACCAGTGCTGATAGATCTAATTGATCTAAGATAAGCACCCATAGAGCTATCAATAAAAAACCGAAAAACAAACCAAAACTAACAAGACCAGTTTCTTAGAACTCATACCCTAGAGATTCTGATTTGAGAGATTTGGTACAGGCTTTTATATACGTTTGTGTTTAAAATTTTTTCCCACTTGATTTTGTTTTGCAGCCAGGGTTAAGAAGTACTAAATTTTGTTCTAGGGTCAAGTTTAGAAACTTACCACTTCTTATTAAAACATTACTAAGAGCTATACAAAGGAAAGACTAATAATAGGCATGTTTTTCATACTTGAAATGAAAAAGAAAAATATTTTAGTAGTATTTCCATCACACTCATTTAAAATCTTTTAAATAAGTGGTTAATAAAGTAGTTAATGGAACTTTGTAGTCTGGGAACCTTGTGAACCTGTTAAATGTTTTATAAAATTGCATTTAGGTGTTGTGAGATAGAGAATTCTCCTTTCAGGGAAGCGTTTAAACAGAGGCTAGATGATCATCTTATTTAGGGATATTATAAGGAGGGATTTTTTTTTTTTCATTAGCTAGGAAGTAAATGACCTTCTAGGAACTTTCTGAAACTAAAATAAGTTTCTAGATTATAATGAAAACAATGGGCATTCTTTTTCCTTTAGGTTGATGAGAATTGTCAAGGGGGATAAAATCCTTCCCCAAGTCAAGTTTCTCCTGAATGTCCTGTTTTCTATTTTTTCAGTCTTTTCCACTTTATGTCTAAATTCATCTCTTAGATTTTTCTTTTTCAAAAACAGCCTGCAGAATATGATGTTTTTCAGTTTTTTTGTTTCAAGAGTTTTATTGCTGTTCATTAGAGAGGAACAAACAAAAAGTGGTTATTTGCAAAGATTAAAAATTTAGAATATCCTTACAGAATTCACTAGTGCAGTGATTCTCAAATTTGATTCTCAAATTTTTTGGTCTTAGGACCCCTTTACAGTCTTAATTCTTGAGGACCCGAAGAATTAAAAAATGAGAATACATATGTGCACACCCCATTAATCTTAAGAGTGAAATCATCACATATCATTTAGTCCCTGGAAAATTCCACTCTACAATTCTGGGAGAATGAGTGAAAAAGGCACATAATGTCTTAATATTATTTTGAAACTAGCTAGGACTTTGTAGAGCTCATAGATCCCCAGGTACCGTTGAGACCTGCTTCTTCAGTCTACTCTTTCTTTAGGGAGTTAGGGTGGTTTTATGCATTGCAGGGTGTTTAGCATTCCTGGCTTCTCTCCTTAAGCAGATTTTTGTCTCTTCTTGGAAAAAATTTGAGGCTCTCAAACATGAACTGCTTCAGGACAGGAATAAAGACGCAGACGTAGAGAATGGACTTGAGGACACGGGGAGGGGGAAGGGTAAGCTGGGACAAAGTGAGAGAGTAGCATTGACATATATACACTACCAAGTGTAAAATAGATAGCTTGTGGGAAGCAGCTGCATAACACAGGGAGACCAGCACAGGGAGATCAGCTCCATGCTTTGTGACCACCTAGAAGGGTGGGATAGTGAGGGTGGGAGGGAGACGCAAGAGGGAGGGGATATGGTGATGTATGTACACATACAGCTGATTAACTTTGTTATGCAGCAGAAACTAACACAACATTGTAAAGCAATTATACTCCAATAAAGATGTTAAAAAAAACAACAAAAAACCCACCATGAACTGCTTCAACTTCCTATCTTCACATCTACCAACTTAACTATAAATGTATCCAAACTGACATGAAAAGAAATGTACCTTCTTTGATTCAAGACTAGTCTTTCCCTTAAAGATTCAATTTCTCTGACTTGTGTTTTCAGTTATCTTTTGATATCCTCCTTTCATATTAGAAACATGGTCAAGACTTTTCATACTTAAAAACAGAAAAAGCCATTCACCTTAACCTTGTATCCTTATCCAGATGTTTGTAGCCCTCTCTCCTTTATGTAGCCAAGCTCTGAAAAAATAGTTTCAACTTCAGCTCTCATTTAAACTTTTATTAATAAAGATATATATATGATACACTCATTGTAGAAAATTTAAATATTAAAAAACTTTAAAACGTAATCTATATCACTCAGCTACCAAAAATGCCTTTTTTAGTCTCATTGCCTTCTTTTTAAGCATATTTTTCACTTATGCTAAACACTTAAAAATTTCCTTTAGTGGGGTAATGCATGTAGTTGACCAAAAATATCAGAGTATAGAAACAGAAGGATTTAAATGAACAGCTACAGTCCTCAGGCCTCCTGAGTCCTGCTTTGAGAGGGAATTATTTTATTTTTAAGTGTTATATTCCTTTGTTCTGCTCATTGTCTCCATAATGCTAATTTATACTTTTATACAACTATTTTTTTTTTTTTTTTTTTTTTTTTTTTTTTTTTGCGTTACGCGGGCCTCGTCACCGTTGTGGCCTCTCCCGTTGCGAGCACAGGCTCCGGACGCGCAGGCTCAGCAGCCATGGCTCACGGGCCCAGCCGCTCCCCGGCATGTGGGATCTTCCCGGACCGGGGCACGAACCCGTGTCCCCTGCATCAGCAGGCGGACGCTCAACCACTGCGCCACCAGGGAAGCCCTTATACTACTATTTGATTTACTCACTTTAGACATTTTGCTGTATAAAGACATAAAGATTATGCTGTGATAAAGATTCAGTTAACTTATGCCCTACATTTCTTTTCTTTTCCCCTTTCCAGTTTTTGGGTTTTCTACTGGTTAGTTCCTTAACTTTAAACTTAAACCTTTTTTCATATCCCATCGGTTTTGGACTTTATTCCTCCACCTCGTAAGGCAAGTATTATTAAACTCCCTTCCTTTGCCTTGGTTTCTCTTCCTCCTTCCACTGCTCAATTTTTGTCATTTTCATATTGCTTTTCTGTTTTAAATTTTGAAAACATTTAATATTCTCTTCTTAGCCATAATTATCTGTCTTGTTTATAGTTGATTCTAAAGGTTGAAGATTAATAAGCAGCTTTTATATGATCTTGACCAAGTAAATATTATTGTCTGCTGTGCTGGATAGAACCATGATTACAGTTCCTTTCTTGTAACACTTTTTTCCCTTAAAATTTCTAACACTTTTTCATGTTTTCTCTGCCTTTGTCTTATCTGTAAATTTTTCTGGTGTCTTAAACTGTCTAGTTTGTTAATCTTCCTTTTTCCTCAAACACCACTCTTTGGAACCTTTTTTTTTTTTCTTTCTTTTTCTTTTTCTGGTCCAGACTAGTTGTGCTCTAGATTTTTTTCATGGCTGCCATTGTGGGGATTCTCTCTGTTGCTCTCTTGGGTTGGGTGCACTGTTTCCTGCATCCCATGTTTTTTCTTTCTTGGGGGATATTTCCTCACTTTACTAGAGCCAAATCCTCAAATCTTGGTTTGAGATCTTAACATTTATTTTATATGCCTTCATTTTTTTCAAATTTAGTTTGGTTCATTGGGATTCTAGTTTGAACTTTATTTTTCTTCACAATTTTGAGGCAGTCCATTATCTTCTAGAATTTTAACTCATTCTGCTTCTCATTCTTTTGTTAGGTAACTTGATTTTTCTCTTCGGAAGCTTATTGAGTCTTCTGTTTTCAGTGTTATGCAATTTCATGCAAATTTAGGGTTTTTGAAAATCAGTACTTTGAAAGTCCTATCATTTTGAAGATTTTTGTCTCCTTTCAACCTTGGGAAATTTTATTATTATTTAAAAAATAATATTCCCTCACACCTGTTAGATTGGCTCTTACCAAAAAGACAAGAAATAACAAGTGTTGGTGAGGATGTAGAGAAAAGGAATCCTTGGGCACTGTTGGTAGGAATGTAAATTGGTGCAGCCACTATGAAAAACAGTATGGTGGTTCCTCAAAAAATTAAAAATAGGACTACCATATGATCCAGCAGTTCCATTTCTGGGTATTTATTTCAAGAAAACGGAAACACTACTCGAAAAGATACCCAGTTGACCTAGAATGACACAGGTTTGAAGTGTGCGGATTCACCTTTATGTGGATTTTTTTTCCACAAATATAGTACCTGTATTTTCATTTTACAGGTCTTTAAATTAACTAAGTGTGGGGGGAAAGTTTGTGTTTGATTAGAGATCACAGTATGTGGAATCAGAAGAACTAGGATTTGATTATGATTCTATCCAAGACTATTTCAGTTTCCTGACCTTGGATGAGTCATTTATCAGTTCCTTTGTTTTTGAGGCAGAGATAGCAGCACTCAGATTTTGACTCTGCATTGGGGTGGGGGTGGGGGGTTGGTTGTTGCCCCTAATCTCCTACTTGTTCAAGGGTCAACTGTATATACCTTCCATGTTCATTGCAGCATTATTTATAATAGCAAAGACCTGGAAGCAACCTGAGTGTCTATCGGTGGATGAATGGATAAAGAAAATGAGGTAGGGATGTGTATGTGTGTGTGTCATGGAATATTATTCAGCCATAAAAAAGAATGAGATGTTGCAGTTTGTGACAACATGGTGACTGGACCTTAAGGGCATTATGCTAAGTAGAATAAGTCAGACAGAGAAAGACAAATACTGTATGATCTCACTTATATGTGGAATCTAAAACAGGACAACAACCAAAAAACCCAAGCTCAGATACAGAGAACAGATTGGTGGTTGCCGGAGTTGTGGGCTGTGGGTGTGGGTTGGACAAAATGGGTGAAGGGGGTCAACAGGTACAAATTTCCAGTTATAAAGTTATGGGGATGTAATGTACAGCATAGTGACTGTAGTTAGTAATACTCTATTGCGTATTTGAAAGTTGAGTAGATCTTAAAAGTTTCATACAGGAGAAAAAATTGTAACTGGTAACTGGTGTTAACTAGACTTATTGCTAACTGATGTTATAAGACTTTTGTTGTCATTTCACAATATATATAAATATCAAATCATATTGTATACAGGAAACTAATATAGTGTATTTCAATTGTATCTCAATGTGAAATAAATATTAACTAGTAAAAATAAAAAGGTGCCGTGGAAATATATTTCTAGATATGGAAAGATGTTTCAAATATACTGTTAAATTGTAAAAGAAAAAATGAAAAAAGGCATGTTATGAGCAGTATGCAAAGTAGACCTAATTTTTAGAGATGAAAATATACACGTAGATCAAAAAAATTTTTTTGGTTCTGTGCATTATCTCTTTATTGAGGGCCTCTTTTCTTTTTTTCTTCTTCTCTTTTTTTTTTTTGCGGTACGCGGGCCTCTCACTGTTGTGGCCTCTCCCGTTGCGGAACACAGGGTCCGGACGCGCAGGCTCCGCGGCCATGGCTCACGGGCCCAGCCGCTCCGCGGCACGTGGGATCCTCCCGGACCGGGGCACGAACGCATGTCCCCTGCATCAGCAGGCGGACTCTCAACCACTGCGCCACCAGGGAAGCCCTCTTTTCTTTTATATTCTCCATATCCTTGATCATTTACCCGCCCCCCAATAATCTGGGGATATTTTCATTGACTTATTTTTCCAGTTCAATTAAAGATTTTTTTAAATCATATTTTTAATTTCAGGAGCTCATTCTTGGATTCTGATTGTTCCTTTTTTACATCATCATGTTTTCAATGTTTGGATGCAACATATCCTTAATTTTTTTCTATGTATATTAATTAGACTTTATTTGTTTATTTTGGCTGCAGCTTACAGTATCTTAGTTCCCTGACCAGGGATGGAACCCAGGGCCCTGGCAGTGAAAGTGCTAAGTCCTAACTACTGGACTGCCAGGGAATTCCCATAGACTTTTTTTTTTGGTGGGTTTTTTTTGGTTTCTTTTTGCGGTACGTGGGCCTCTCACTGTTGTGGCCTCTCCCGTTGCGGAGCACAGGCTCCGGACGCGCAGGCTCAGCGGCCATGGCTCACGGGCCCAGCCACTCCGCAGCACGCGGGATCCTCCCGGACCGGGGCACGAACTCGTGTCCCCTGCATTGGCAGGCAGACTCTCAACCACTGCGCCACCAGGGAAGCCCCATAGACTTTATTTTTTAAGTTCTCTGTTCCTGGATTGTTTCCTTTGTAATCTGTTTTCTTGGGCTTTGTCTTTTATATTGTAGTTTTTCAATATTATTAAATCAGGAGGCAATACATGCTTGGGTACCTGGCATGGCTGGGTTTAATTCATGATGAAATGTGGATAGCTAGCTCCCTTCTGCTTCCCATGTTCCAGAATGTGAAAGGCATTGGGACACCAGCACTCATTCACCCTTCTTAGTTCTTTTCAGGCACTCTCCTTGTGAGTTGAACCCTCACTTTTTTTTTTTTTCCCTTCCTTTGCTCCCAAAGCCAGCAGCTGGTCATACCAATGATGGTTAGATGTAGAGGAGGCAGCCAGTTCTTGAGATGCTGCTCAAGAATGGTGACATCTCAGGAACATGGGGAGGTATATTTAAAAATAGTCCCTTCCTCCCCTCAGTAAAAGGGGGAAGGGGAGTAGAAATGAAAGGAAAGAGAACTAACTAATGCTGTAGTGCAGCAGTCCTGGACGTTTTTGGCACCAAGGACCAGTTTCGTGGAAGACAATTTTTCCACGGACCAGGGTGGGTGGGTGGGTGGGGGATGGTTTGTGGATGATTCAAGCGCATTATATTTAATGTGCACTTTATTTCTATTATTATTACATTGTAGTATATAATGAAATAATTATACAGCTTACAATAATGCAGAGTTGGAGCCCTGAGCTTGTTTTCCTGCAACTAGATGGTCCCATGTGGGGGTGATGGGAGACAGTGACACCCGAAGTGTGTTGCTTCTGTCCATTCTACTCTGTAATCTTGTTTTGGTTGCTGTCACTGCAGAAAACCCTGCTTCACAAAGATAGGATGTTGGAAATGGAAGCAGGCTTTTCAGTGTTTTTGTGGCAGTCTCAGGATATCCCGCCTTGAACATATGGAGATTTGAAGTTGTCTCAAACATACTTTTAAGGCCACCGTCATTTGTGATCTCAAGCAGTCAATCCTCTTTCAGCACGGACAAAGTTGATTCACCCGGCTTATTCACAGATGGGTCGTGGATCCATTCCTTCCCAGTTTGGGGGTCTTTTATGGTTGGGAAGTAATGCTCAGATTCTTTTGAAAGCTGAGATAGGTGATCATGCACCAGCTGGGAGAAAGAAGGCCCTGGTTCAGTCTCTTTCAAAATCTCTGCTAATGTTTGAAACGTCAAAAATCCCAGTGTTCACTTGTTGCCCCCATAATTACAGTTTGGCTTTGAATGCAGCCACTTTATTTGCCAACCTGAACACAGTTGTCGTTTTCCCTTGAAATGACAAATTGAGTTCGTTGAGCAGGTTGACTATGTCACACAAGTAAGCAATTTTGTGACCCACTGTGTGTCACTGAAATGTGCTGCCAGTGGTGACTGTTTTTCTAAAAGAAATCTCTGGAGCGGCTCTCGTAACTCAAAAACTCTGGCCAGTCATCTACATTTAGAAAGCCATCTCACTTCTGTGTATAAGAGAAGATGTGTGTGCTCTGCGTCCATCTCCTCACAGAGCTGCATGAACAGACGTGAATTAAGGGCATGTGCTTTAAAGTGGTTGATAATTTTAATCAGATCCTGTAAAACGTTAAATTCAGGTGACATTTTTCGGCTAACCAGCACTTCTCTGGATGACACAGTGCGTAGACTCACATTCAGAAGTGACCTCTTCGACCCAAGTAGTGAAACCAGAAAGCCGTCCAGTCGTGGCAGCTGCTCTGTCCCTGCATATACCGACACAAAATGACCAGTTCAGTTTTCCTGATATGTAATCGTTCAAAGACTTGAATAGTTCTGCAGCTGTGGTGTTGGTTGACAACAAAAGTGTACTTAACATATCCTCACGTACATCCTCCTGAAAAATATATCGAACAAAACCATGCATTGTTGCCTTGTTGTCAACATCGGTAGACTCATCAACCTGGATTGTGTACCATGGTGACTCATTAATCCTCTAACAATTGTGCCTCAGTGTTCTCTGCTGTTTTGTCAATTCATCTAGTTATGGTGCTAGCTGAAAGAGGAACACGTGCCACCTTTTGAACTGCAGCCTCTCCTAAAAGTTCACAACAAATGTCCTTAGCAGCAGGCAGGATCAACTCTTCAATAGTAAAGGGCTTCCTAGCTTTAGCAATGCAGTTAGCCACTAAGAATGATGTTCACAGTGCAGACACATTTGATGAAGTGGTGGCCTTCAATAATTGCTTCTGTTCTTCGTGGTCACGTTTTTTTCTTTTGAAAAACTCCAAAGGCTTGTCTTTTAATGCAGGGTGCTTGGTCTGCATGTGGCAAAGCAGTTTTGAAGGTTTCATGGCTTCGTTGGATAGCCGGTTGCCACATTTTATACAAAGCGGACTTGGAGAATGTGAATCACCTGTTGCAATGAACCCATAATTTTAGTAGCATTCTTGGTATTTTCTTTTAAATGCAGCTTTCTTTTTGTTGGCAGTCTTAGAGTCTTTTGCTGTCTCATCATCGGGTCTTACCCCTTTTCAAAGAAGCTCTCCAGCGACGTTTGTTTTTTTACTAATTTTGGCTGGGGTTAGCCTGTGGGCTTAACAAAACTGTGCCTGAGACAAGTGCAAAGTGCAGGAAAGAGGCGCGGACGGAAGTGGTAAATAAAACAATGGGCGGGCCATGTGCGGACTAAAATAAGTGTCGGATTCTGACTTAAAGCCTGCCACCAGGTGCAGCTGTACAATTGAAGTACATCGACTCACTATAAAGCCTGCCACCAGATGCAGCTTAATTGTCACTTGCCACTCACTGATAGGGTTTTGATGAGTCTGCAAACAATTGATTTATTATGGTCTCTGTGCAGTCAAACCTCTCTGCTAATGATAATCTGTATTTGCAGCTGCTCCCCAGCACTAGCATCACCACCTCAGCTCCACCTCAGATCATCAGGCTTTAGATTAGATTCTCATAGGGAGCGCAACCTAGATCCCCCGCATGCGCATTTCACAGTAGGGTTCGTACTCCTATAGCTGATCTGAATAGGGGCGGAGCTCAGGTGGTAATGCGAGCCATGGGGACTGGCTGTAAATACAGATGAAGCTTCGCTTGCTTACCTGCCGCTCACTTCCTGCTGTGCGGCCTGGTTCCTCACCGGCCACAGACTGGTACCTGTCCGTGGCCCCGGGGGGTTGGGGACCCCTGCTGTAGTGAGTTGCTGTTATTAATGGGATTTTCAGGAACATTGGGCCAAGGTGGAAAAAAAAAAGATTGAGAAATACAGTCAGCCCTCATATCTGTGGGGTTCTGCATTCGTGGATTCAACCAACCTTAGATGGAAAATATACAGGAAAAAAATTCCAGAAATTTCCCAAAAGCAAAAATTGAATTTGTCTTGCATTGGCAACTCTTTACACAGCATTTACATTGTATTAGGTATTATAAGTGACCAAGAGATGATTTAAAGTATATGGGAAGATAGGTTATATGCAAATACTATACCATTTTATATGAAGGACTAGAGCATCCTTGGATTTTGGTGTCTGAGGGGTCAGGGGAGAAGGGGTGGGGGTGAGGGTCCTGGAACCAATATCGTGTGAATACTGAGTGAGACTGTAATGTTTATAAGGTCCAAATGTAACACATAAAGCCCTTTATGGTATGCTTGTTGACAACGTCATCTCACAGGAATAATGAGAAAAATGAATTATTGTTGTGATTGGAATATTGGGGAGTGGGAATGAGGATTGTATGAGAGGTTAACTTACGAAAGCATTTTATATTTTGTAGGGATTTAAACTTTATTCTTTTGACCAATGTCAAAATTAAACTTAATTTTGTTGCCAAAATGATTTCTTGCCATATCTGAGTATCTCTATTATTATTTACGAAATGGTTTTCTTTATATTAGCTTTAACTCATTTAGCTTTATTCTAAGCAATAACCATCAGTTTGGGAATGAATATATATATATATATATATATATTTTTTTTTTTTGCGGTACGCGGACCTTTCACTGTTGTGGCCTCTCCCGTTGCGGAGCACAGGCTCCGGACGCGCAGGCTCAGCGGCCATGGCTCACGAGCCCAGCCGCTCCGCGGCATGTGGGATCTTCCCGGACCGGGGCACGAACCCGTGTCCCCTGCAGCGGCAGGCGGACTCTCAACCACTGTGCCACCAGGGAAGCCCTGGGAATGAATATATTTTTAATACGCACTAAAATAATTACACAAAATGAAAAATGTTTTTTCCTGCCAAGATACTCATTACAACTCTGTAAAATGCTGTATATCATCAACTATGAGATGCCAACAATTGCAGGATGTGCTATTATTCGGTGTATCATTAAGAAAGGAAAGGCCCTATTAATTAAGCTGGAACACAGAGCTTATCATGTAGAATTTTTATTTTATGCCGATTGAAAGACAGCTTTTTATCTATCATTCTTGTATAAACATAAAAAGGAAAGTATAAAGGACATTGGGTTAAGGTATTTCTATGACTTTCTGTTAAAAATTTGCTTGTTTTGGATTACTTAAAAAAAGTTAAAAAATAACATTTTTATTGAGATACTTCATATGTCATTATAATTCATCCTTTTAAAGTATACAATTCAGTGTCTTTTAAAAAAAATTCATAGAGTGTAGAATCATTACCATTATCTAATTTTAGAACATTTTATTACCCCAAAAAGAAACCCCATACCAATTAGCATTCATTCTTCATTTCCGCCGCCTCCCCCTAGCCCCTGAAAACCACTAATCTACGTTGTGGGTTTATATTTTGCCTATCCTGGACATTTCATATAAGTAAAATCATACATTTTGTGGCCTTTTGTGTTTGGCTTCTTTCACCTAGCATAATGTTTTCAGAGTACATCCATGTTGTAGCATGTGTCGGTATTTCCTTTTTATGGCTAAAATATATTTAATTATATGGACATATATTTTGTTTATTCATCAGTTGATGGACATTGGGTTTTCCCCCCCATTTTTTAGCTATTATGAGTAATGCTGCTATAAACGACATGTACAGGGTTTGTATGGACACAATTTCTCTTGGATACGTAGCTAGGAGTGGAATTGCTAGGTCAGACGATACCTCTGTGTTTAACGTTTTGAGGAACTGCCAAACCATTTTCCAAAGACCCTGCACCTTTTTTTTTTTTTTTTTTTTTTTTTTTTTTTTTTTGCTGTACGCGGGGTCTCTCACTGTTGTGGCCTCTCCCATTGCAGAGCACAGGCTCTGGACGCGCAGGCTCACCGGCCCAGCCGCTCCACGGAATGTGGGATCTTCCCGGACCGGGGCACGAACCCGTGTCCCCTGCATCGGCAGGCGGACTCTCAACCACTGCGCCACCAGGGAAGCCCCCTGCACCTTTTTACAGCCTCACCAGCAACTAAGGGTTGCAGTTTCTCCACATCCTTGCTTGTACTTGTCTGTCTTTTTGATTATAATCATCCTAGTGGGTGTGCAGTGGTATCTCATTGTGGTTTTGATTTGCATTACCCTGATGGCTAATGTTGTTGAGCATGTTTTAAACCCTGTAGTTATTGGCCTGTTGTATAACTTCTTTGAAGAACTGTCTATTCAGGTCCTTTCCTATTTTAAAAAAAATTGGATTATTTCTCTTTTTATTGAGAGTTGTAAGCATTCTTTGTATATTTTGGATACAAGTCCCTTATCAGATGTATGATGTGCAATTATTTTCTCCTGTGGGTTGTCTTTTCACTTTATGGTGTCCTTTGAAGCACAGAAGTTTTTAATTTTGATGAAGTTTAATTTATTCCTTTTTCTTTTTTTGCTTGTGCTTTTGATGTCATATCTGAGAAACTGTTGCCTAACACAAGATCACAAAGATTTATTCCTATGCTTTTTTTCTAAGAATTATATAGTTTTAGCTCTTACATTTAGTCTATGATCTGTTTTGTGTTAATTTTTGTGTATGGTGTGAGGTAGGTGTCCAGCTTTATTCTTTTTACATGTGAATACCAGTTCCCTAGAATCATTTGTTTAAAAACTCTTCTTTCCCCATGGAATTGTTTTGGCAATCTTTTCAAAGATCAGTTGACCATAAACGTAAGGGTTTGTTTCTGGATTCTTAATTTCATTCCCTCCACTTATGTGTACTTATGCCTGTATCATAACATCTTGATTACTTTTGCTTTAAGTTCTGAAATTGGGGCATGCTTAAACTAGTTTTGTCATTCTTTTTCAAGGTTATTTAGGTATTCTGTGTTCCTTGCTTTATGTGGATTTTAAGATCTGTCTGTCAGTTTCTGCAAAAAAGGCACCTGGATATTGATAGGTATTGCATTGAATGTTTACGTCAATTTGGGAAATATTGCCATCTTAACAATGTAAATAACATCTATGAACATGGGATAACTTTCCATTCATGTAGGTCTTATTTATTAATTCCTCTCTGTGTTGTGTAGTTTTCATTGTACAAGCCTTCCACTTTTTTGTTAAATTTATTCCTAAATGTTTTGTTCTTTTTGGTACTATTGCAAATGGAATTTTTTCTTAATTTCATTTTCTGATTGTTCATTGCTAGTATATAGAAACAGCATTGATTTTTGTATGTTAATCTTGTATTCTGCAACCTTGCTGAACTGATTTATTAGTTCTAATAGTTTTTTTGTGTGTGTGTGTGTGTATTCTGAATCACTACTTGAGTTTTATAGCCTAGCTTTCCCTCACAGTGTCAATTTTGGTGCCATCATGAATATTGGTGATAGTATTTCTTAAACTAATCTATGTAATAATTAAAATAATTATATAAAGATTGGTGCTGGTCTCTATTGCAGGTTTATAGTGAAGTACAGCAGGTCTTTTCTTGATTCTCACTTTAGGAGACCAGCTGAACATGTCTGATTTACTATGTGTACCCTGACTTCACCCATAATCATTTGTTTCCCAGAGGGATAAAAGGTGCCTCAGTATTTTCTCTAATATTTTCTCCCCAGTGGCTTCTGATACTCATTCTCTGTGTTTTGATTCTGGTGTTCTTATTGTATGCATATGCACTGGCAGTGAGGAGTACTTTGCTGCTGCTGCTTGGCTAGTTAGTGATTAGGAGTTACCAGCAATTGTAAGACAGATTTGCATTTCATAGACTTAAAATGTGAAAATTATGTGTCCTTTAGTTAATGACTTCTCTAGGCATAGGGCCCATTGGAGCTCTTTAAGCAAAGGAGTGAGTGGCTAAAACAGGTTTTCCTTACAGCAAATTGAAAGTGCATTAAATAAGTGGTGGGGTTGGTGGCAAAAAGATCAGTTAGGAGTTGATGGTAATAGTGCAGGTGAGAGCTGATAATGATCTGAAATAAGGCTGTGGTTATAGGCGACATTTGTGAGGTGGTCTTTAAGGAAGAATCAGGATTTGGTGAATATTTGGAGGGTTAGGGAAGAGGATTAGGGAGGAATCAAGGATAACAAATTTCTAGATAGAGATGGTCAGATAGTAATGGTATTAGCTGAGATAGGGAATACTGGAGAAAGGGGAGGAATTAGAAGAGAATGTTAGTTTTGTTAAGTTAAAGGTGCTGGGATAATCCAGGTTGAGGTGTCTAGTGGGCAGTGTCAAATGAGGGTCAGAAGCTTTTGAGATAGGATGGGGCTGGAGATGAAAGATTTAGAAATTGTCAACAGACAAAAATTAGGTGAAGCGTTAGGAGAACATGACTACTTAGGACAAGCAGAACATGTAGCACAAGAGGAGGGCACCCTAGGCAACTCCACCATTTAAAGGGTTGGCAAAGGAGGAAGAATCAGTAACAGGAAATGTCAGATAGATGGGAGAAGAATCGTTGCACTAGGGGTGAGGAGTATTTTAGAAACTAAGAGAAGTGAATTTAAGAAGTATGTCATGATCATCAGTTATTATGTAAAGATTTGGGTACAATGAGAACTGAAATTAGAGCATTGACTGGTATTGGGTCATTTGGAGGTCTTTGATGCAACTGTTAATTAGGACTGTCAATTTGCTATGGATTAAGTGGAGTGTGCTTTTTAAAGTTTATTGGTGAAAAGAATGAGAAAAGTGGAGATGTAGTTTGTAAAGATTTTTGTTGTTTTTGTTTGTTTTTAATTTTGGTTACGGCAGATTTACACCAAGGAGGGTTGGAGATTTAAAATAAAGGAAAGGCAATAATTGATAAAGTGAGATTCTCAATACGAGATCTCGCTCTCATACTGGAGAGAAGAGACTTGTCTTTCTTAGAGAAGCTTATTAGGTACTTGTTTTTGTGGATAGGTTTAGGGGGAAAGGGGTGGGAGAAAGTTGAGGTATTTAATATTTGTAGCTTCTGTTTTCTCTGATTAGACTGTACCTTGTACAGAGTGAAGGAATTGAGTACCCCAGCAGATCTTCCACCAAGTTCTTCTTTCTGAAAGTGTGTACATAGGAGAAAAATGGTAAACACATATTTTTCAAAAAGCTTAGGTGCTATAACTAGACATATGCTAAGTTATTAATACACACCAAAAAAAGAACTCAGCTCTTTGAGGACTGTCTGGCACAAATACTGCTTTACTATTCCTAGGTGAGTATTTTGTTTTTTTAAGAAAAATAGTTTTATAATATTAAGATGTTTTAAAACATATAGAAACAAAATAAACCAGTTTTCAATGAGAAGAGAGATGATCATTTCCTCCTCACAGTTTAAAGTTTCTTTATGGAAACTTGAACCCCTCTATTGACAATTGAGGACTTTTTGATAGCAGTTCATGAATTCTCTATTAGACAGAAGAGTAGTTTATGCAGCTCTGGTTAAGAACACTTACCTAGTACTAAAAATAAATTTATACTGAATTTCAAAATATTCTCCTCATAATGTAGTTTTGGATCCTAATGACATTACCTTTTTTTTTTAAACAGGGATTTGTGAGTTTTTTAATTTAATTTTTATTTTTATTGAATTATAGTTGATTTACAATGTTGTATTAGTTTCAGGTGTACAGTAAAGTGATTGTTATATACATATTTTTTCTTTTTCAGATTCTTTTACCTTATAGTTATTACAAAATATTGAGTATAGTTCCATGTGTTATACAGTAGGTCCTTGCTAGTTATCTATTTTAGGTCCTTGCTAGTTATCTATACACATAGCAGTGTGTATATGTTAATCCCAAACTCCTAATTTAGCCCTCCCCCCTTTCCCCCTTGGTAACCACAAGTTTGTTTTCTTCTTCATTTATATCATTTTTTTGTTTAAAGATCCCACATACAAGTGATACCATACAATATTTGTTTTTCTCTGTCTTGCTTACTTCACTTAGCATGATAATCTCTAGGTCCATCCATGTTGCTGCAGATGTTATTATTTCTTTTTTATGGCTGAGTAATATTCCATTACACACACACACACACACACACACACACACACACACACCCCCCATATCGTCTTTTTTTAAAAAATTAATTTATTTGTTTTATTTTTGGCTGTGTTGCATCTTCGTTGCGGTGAGCGGGCTTCTCATTGTCGTGGCTTCTCTTGTTGTGGAGCACGGGCTCTAGGCGTGCGGGTTTCAGTAGTATGTGGTACGTGGGCTCTAGAGTGCAGGCTCAATAGTTGTAGCACACGGGCTTAGTTGCTCCATGGCATGTGGGATCTTCCCGGGCCAGGGATCAAACCCGTGTCCCCAGCATTGGCAGTGGATTCTTAACCACTGCACCACCAGGGAAGCCCCCACATATTTTCTTTATCCATCTGTCATTGGACATTTAGGTTGCTTCCATATCTTGTCTATTGTAAATAGTGCTGCTGTGAACATTGGGGGTGCATGTATCTTTTACATTACCTTTTAGTCATGAACTAACATCAACAGATATCTGTTAGGTGCTCATCTTGAAGAAAGTACTATAATTTAGTGCTATATGCTATGGAGAATTTATTTTCTTATTTGTTCAACAAATATTATTGAGGACCTTATAATGTGGGATATAGTTTTACATGCTAGAGATATATTGTGGAACAGCATAGACATTTTCACTGCTTTTGTGGAGTATGCAGTATTTTGGAGGAGGGAGTGGGGAGGGAGACACACACAGACACATACACACAGGAAGCAAGTAAACACACAGTATCACCTATGTAGTGTTTTTTTCTAAAACTGTTTAACTTTAATCATGAGGAAAGGATAAGGCAAATCCAGAACGTGTGGCATGCTACCAAGATAGCTGAAATGAAAAAATGTTGAGTGTTAAAAATACAAAACAACAAAACAAGGACAGGGATAAAGTTGAGATGAAAGGAGGCAAAAGAGACATGACAAATGCAATGTGTGAACCTTGACTAAGATCCTAGGTTTTGAAAAAAGCTTTGAAGAACATTTTTTTTGTATTTCAAATGGGAGAATTTGGACTGTACATTAGGTGATGATATTAATGTTAAATTTGCTGCGAATGATAGTGGTCTTGTGGCTACACAGGAGAAAGATCATTGTTTTAAGGGGGTACATGCTGATATTTGCTGGTGAAGTGTCATGGTGTCTGCAGCTTTCAAATGGATCAGCAAAAAATGTGTGTGTGTGTGTTGGAGAGAGGGAGAGAAATGTGAAATATTAATTGGTGAATCTAGGTGAAGAGTATACTGATGATTATTATGTTTTGACTATATTTGGCAACTTTCAAAATAAAGAATTGAGAAAAAAGAAATGTAAATACGTTATAAGTGCTTTAAAGAATAAGACTTCTCTGATAGTATTGTAGAGTGCAACTATTTTGATATAATTACTTAGAAGAATCAGCTATTCAAAGAATGGAGGCGTTGGGGTGGGCAGTGGGCAGTTTTGGGAGTAGGTACAATATGTATGAATGTCTTCGGTGGGAAAGGTCTTGGTTTTGAAGAATTGAAAGGTGGAGTGTATGGCTAGATATTGAGATGCAAGGATGTAATACTCCTATGAGAGGAGAAAAGTAACGTGACACTTTATTTATAGCATTTTTAGCCTAATAAATATCTTTTAAAAAATTTATTAAAGTATAGTTGATTTACAATGTTGTGCTAATTTCTGCTGTATAGCAGAGTGACGCAGTTATACACATATATACATTCTTTTTTAAAATATTCTTTTCCATTATGGTTTATCCCAGGAGATTGGATATAGTTCCCTAGCCTAATAACTTTTTTTTTTTAAAAAAATGCATTTATTTATTTATTTGGCTGCATTCGGTCTTATTTGCAGCATGCGGGGTCTTTTGTGGTGGCGCGCGAGCTTCTCTCTAGTTGTGGCACGCGGGCTCTAGAGTGCGCGGGCTCAGTAGTTGCAGTGCTCAGGCTCTCTGGTTGTGGCACACGGGCTCTAGAGTGTGCGGGCTTAGTTGCCCTGCGGCATGTGGTTCCCCATACCCTGCATTGGAAGGCGGATTCTTAACCACTGGATCACCAGGGAAGTCTCTAAATATCTTAATGTCCCCGTTTTGTTAGTGTTGGAACTATTTTATAAAAGTCCTTTTGTATTTATCTATATGAGACTCTTATATGCAGAAGTTTGAAAAAGTAAAATAGAGACAGTTGGTTGTTTTTGAACTTTCTATTGTGTCAGAATCAGGGACAGCCAGCTGTTCTTACCCAGGAAACTTAACATCCAAGTTGAACCATCTCCAGAAAGACATTTCATCATTGGTAAATTAAGCTTGTGGAAGCCTTGTGGTTAAATATACTATGGACAGAAGGCTTGTTAGTGGTGATGAATGACCTGACTTCACCACTTGTTAAGTCTGAAAATGTTCTTGGCCTTCCCACTGTATTTTGTGACTTCATTTCATATTTGGGATCCAAAATGACAAATATCTAGAATAACTTCATCTGTTTCAGAGACTATGTGACTTCTTTAGATCCTCAAGGAAGTGATTGTTTTTTAAAATTTTTATTGGAATATAGTTGACTTAAAATATTGTGTTAGTCAAGGAAGTGATTTTTATTTCTGAGTTATTTGTTGAAGGGAAGAGTAGTCTCCCCTTCCTATCTTATGGCATTGTTATTAGGAAAAAATGAGATGTGAATGATCCTGAGAAAGTTAAACAGTATAATAAGGTGAAGATGTTTTCAGGCCCTTTAAAATGTCTGTTCTGTTGTACTGTCCAAGATCCAGTTCATATTTTTCTTTTAGGAATTGGAACTTTTAAACTCTAGGGCATTGTTGGCTTGCAGCAAGGATACCACAGTTCTGTTTGGTCTTAGAACCAAATTCTGCAGGATTACAATGAAAATTCTCAACTTTCCATTCAGTTCATTTTTGGCTGAATTTTTAGTTGAGTTTCATTTATGTATTGCAATCAACCTTACCAGTTTTGGACTTGAACGTGAATATATATTTAACTCACAGTTATCTATGGTTTTTATGTATATTATTAGTATTGTTGGTTTTGGTGATTTAAATCTGTAGTTACCTGCTATCTATTGTATGCAATATAACTAACTTCTATGCAAGATAACTAATCATCTCACAACTAATATATCATCAGAGATCTGCAAACTAATATTACTAACTAATAATAAAATGTCATTGTGGAGACATTCTGTTTTCTATTTGCACAAATAGTTTAGATGACTATGGATGTTGTGATGAAAAGACTTAACCAACTGTCATTTTTAAAAATCCAGTATATTCTTGAAGTCTTATACTCTCTCTAAATGTTTGGTATTTCTTTGCCATTCTAAAAAAACTTGATATGTTAATGTAAGTGTCATTTACAGTTCTTAAAAAAGTTAACCATCTCTTTTAATAGTTTATAAAAATCTTTTTATGATCACAAAATATTATATACTTGTTGCAAAAGCTTGAGCATACAGAAGTGTTCTATAAAACTGATGTTTTATCCTAAATTTTAAGGTTTTTAAGTATATTTTCTATAATTTCATGAAGAGAGCCAAAGCCACACTCACTGAAATTGTAAACACTTCTGTCATTGCCTGACCTGTTAGCTGGCTAAGCTGTTTTTAACTCTACAGGGCACAGGCAGAACCTGAGGTTGGGGTGGAGAATTTGCCTCTGCTTTTAGTTTGTCTTCAAGTGAGGTGAAATTAAGGGCAATTTTAAAAGCGTTTTTGGCCTTTTGTGTAGTATATGTGTATTCATAGGATAGTGATATTTGCCTGATAGGTGGATTTTTCTTTTTTTAACTAGTATGTGTACTGGTAAGTATAGGCTTTCATTAATTTATTCAAGAGATAATTATTAAGTACCTACTTGGTGCCAGACACTGTGTAAAGTTTTAGAAAGCGAAATATTTTCTTTCACTTGTAATTTGAAATGCAAATTCCGTTTGTTTGAAGTTATTAGGTCATAAATTTCTAGAAAATTGTTTGAGTCTGCTTTTAATATATGTTTTACACAGAAGATTCAGACGTAATCATCAGTGTATGAAAGTAAGAGAATAGGTTTGTTAGAATATGATATTTATGGTTAAAAAATAATCTAGTTTCAACAGCCTCTTCATTCTTGCAACCAGTAGCTTGTATTAATGCTCAGATTTTTCCCACCCCAAAACATCTTTTTACCTCCTTGAGGAGGTAAGCTTTTAGAAAGAGTAAGCTAAACTTAACCTGTTAGTCTTTGCTTCTAAACCCCATGTTGTCTGGCATTTAAGCTCAATGATCATATGTGACTGGAATTGTTAACTTCGATAAACAGTTTTTATTACTTATTTTACCTAACCTATTAGGTACATCTGATACGCTAATTTTTCCTTTTTCTTAGTTGTCTTTTTTTTTTTTAATGATATTTCTCTCTGTATTATCTTTCTATTTCTGTGGTGACTCCTTGCCTCAGAGGATTCTTTTGTTCATCATTTGAATAAAAGAGTTTTCTGAAGATTCCCAGATTTGACTTGCGCAAACCTTTAGCTTTTCTTGGTGGGATGAAGGTATTGTACTGACGTAGGGTTGCCAGCTTTTTATTTGGGGAAGTAAAAATGTTTTTAAAAACTGCCACATATCACCATTATTTCGTAAAAGAAGAGGTATTTCAGCTCTAAGAATGTAAGAAGGATATGCTCTCAAAATACAGAATGGTCGGTAAGGTGATTAATTTTAACTCAGTTAAAGCTCAATATATTGTCCTTGCTTTTCTTTGTTATAGATTGACACTGGTCTATAGACCTAATTACATTTGAGAACTGCCGACTTAAAACAGTAGTTTTTTGAGCTGGTTCAAGGGGAAGGGAGTGTGGGGAGTTCTGTGGTCTAATGTTAAGGAAAAACTGTAAAGTGTGTCATAACATATTAAAGGCTTCAAAGTAATCCTTTGTGAAAAAGCCCCCCACTTTACATGGTATTATTTTTTTCATGTAGCAACTCCATGAAAAAAGTAGAACTACATTTAGTTCTACTTTTTTCATGTGGAACTGTTATTCCAGAGGATACCCTTTGGGAAACACTGCTGTGGATGTTGATGTTACTAAGAGTTTTTCTTCACTTTTATCATTTTCTGTATTTTTAAAGTTAATTTCTAATATTCATCAAAGTATTACTTATTAAGAGTATAAAACATCAAATAGTTGTAAAATTTAAAAACTTTTAACCAAAAAGATGCATTTGCTTTATCTGTTCCCTCTACCCTTCTTAGAGGCAACTTTTTTTTTTTTTTTTTTTTTGCGGGCCGCGGGCCTCTCACTGTTGTGGCCTCTCCCCTTGCGGAGCACAGGCTCCGGACGCGCAGGCTCAGCAGCCATGGCTCACGGGCCTAGCCGCTCCGCGGCATGTGGGATCTTCCCGGACCGGGACACGAACCCGTGTCCCCTGCATCGGCAGGCGGACTCTCAACCACTGCGCCACCAGGGAAGCCCTAGGCAACTGTTTTAAACTTTTAACTGTTTCTTCTTTATATTTCTAAATAAAACATTACTGTGTCTTTTTAAAAATATATATTTATTTATGTATTTGTCCGCGCCAGGTCTTAGTTGTGGCATGCGGGATCTTTTAGTTGAGGCATGTGAGATCTGGTTCCCTGCCCAGGAATTGAACTCAGGCCCCCTGCATTGGGAGCAGGGCGTCTTAGCTACTGGACCACCAGGGAAGTCCCATTGCTGTGTCTTAATTAATTAGTTTTGGCTGTGTTGGGTCTTCCTTGCTGTGCCCAAGATTTCTCTAGTTGTGGTGAGCGGGGGCTACTCTTTGTTGTGGTGCGTGGGCTTCTCATTGCAGTGGCTTCTCTTTGTGGAGCACAGGCTCTAGGTATGCGGACTTCAGTAGTTGCAGTCCGCGGGCTCAGTAGTTGTGACACACGGGCTCTAGGGCATGTGGGCTTCAGTAGTTGTGGCTCGCGGGATCTAGAGCGCAGGCTCAGTGGTTGTGGCGCATGGGTTTAGTTGCTCTACGGCATGTGGGATCTTCCCAGACCAGGGATCGAACCCATGTCCCCTGTATTGGCAGGCGGATTCTTAACCACTGCGCCACCAGCGAAGTCCCCATTGCTTTGTCTTGATTCACCAATTTTAGGCATTTTCTTCCTGTGATGTTGGATGAGGAATTTCTCTCATAGCCTCTTCCTCCGTTCTTTCAATATGGTTATATAAAAAATTTCAAAACCTGTTTACCTTTGTATGATTATATGAAAATAGTTCACATATGAGCCACATAGAATATGATATGGCAAAGTAATGGTGAGGCTTTAGTGAGTTAGTATATGCAAAGATCTTAGAACAATGTCAGGCATTTGATAGCTGTTTTTAGCTCTTATCTCTAGGATTCTATTTCTTTCTCATACAGCTAGGTTTAAAAATTGTCTCATGAAAATTTGCTTAGTTTTCTTTGAACATTGAAATCTTCACAGATCTTTCCACTGTTTGTAAGATGTCTTACAGTTCTTTTCCACAGTCAATCTGTTATTTATCAGTTGCGTTTATTTTTCTTAGAGATATTCTCCTGGAGTTCTTCTGGAGTTCTGCTCTAAGTAGCTCCCTAAAAGATGTTGTCTTGAGGCTTGCCTTCACAGTCATCCCTTTGCTTGTTTGCTATGTTGACTCCCTTGCATCTTATGTCTGTCTTTTATTTGGTTTAGTTCCTCTTTGGTATCTTCTATCAGGGCCAAAGAATGTGTGTTTGGGGACAAGTCTTACAGACTTCTTAGGCCTGAAAATACTCTTATTTTACGTTCATTCTTTTTTGTGGGGGGGCGGCCATGAGGCATGTGGGATCTTAGTTCCCCGACCAGGGATCTAACCCGCGCCCACTGCAGTGGAGGGGCGGAGTCTTAACCACTGGACTTCCAGGGAAGTCCCTACCTTCACTCTTTTTTCTTTTCTTTTTTTTTTTTTTTTTTTTTTTTTTTACTGTACGTGGGCCTCTCACTGTTGTGGCCTCTCCCGTTGCGGAGTACAGTCTCCGGACGCGCAGGCTCAGCGGCCATGGCTCACGGGCCCAGCCGCTCCGCGGCATGTGGGATCCTCCCGGACCCGGGCATGAACCCGTGTCCCCTGCATCGGCAGGCGGACTCTTAACCGTTGTGCCACCAGGGAAGCCCCCTACCTTCACTCTTGATTGATAATTTGGCTGGTTATAAAGTTGATTTTCACCCAATTTATTTTTCGCTCAGAATTTTAAATGAGTAGTTTCATTGTCTTTTAGCTTCTAATGTTGCTGTAATGATAATGTCATTCCTATTCTTAGTCCTTTGTAAGTTGCCTTTCTAAGCATAGTCTCTTTGTCCTTGATTTTCTTGGCCTGAGTCTTTTTCATTTGATTTACCTTTTTAATCTGGTGACTTATTCTTCAGTTCTAGAATGTTTTCTTCTACTTTTCCTTTGATAATTTTCTATCTATTTCTTCTACTGTTTGTAAGGCCACGTGGCCCGAGGCAGGGGAACACAATCAGATTCACAGGTTGCATCAGACCGAAACTCTCCAGACCACCCAGTTCCAGAAACTGAGCTGGAGACTTTCCGGACCACCCAGTTCCAGGAACTGACCTGGGGACTTTGAACCCGGCCCAGCATTCCCCCCTTTCGAGGGGCGGGACTAACGGTCCCCCAGGATACCCGAAAAGACCACCAAATAAGGAATACCCTGAGCCCTCCCAGATTCACCACACCCCTTTCCCTTCTTCCCCTATAAAATCTTGTCCAACGCTCGCCCTGGGTGCGACTTCTCTGGCCCCTTTCT
Source organism: Tursiops truncatus (assembly GCF_011762595.2). Classification (NCBI taxonomy): domain Eukaryota; kingdom Metazoa; phylum Chordata; class Mammalia; order Artiodactyla; family Delphinidae; genus Tursiops; species Tursiops truncatus. Next base: position 102,303,778 of record NC_047034.1, on the reverse strand, counting down.
CTCGGACCAGTGAACCTCGCCTGGGAGCGCTCCCTAATAAAGCGCACTTGAAGCTTTCCTCTGTTTTGCGGTGCCGTTTGTTAAGATCCGACCTTACATTTGGTGCCGAAACCGGGAGGGGTACCAAGCCCCGCGGGTTACCGCGTGGGGCGCTCCTCCCCTCCCCCAGGAGACAACCAGGGAACCTCTACTCATCCACCCGATCCGGCAGAAAACAGGGTAAGTCCCCCTCGTTCCCTCCGACCCCCAGAGTCCCTGCCCAGCGGACTCCCTGTCCTTAATCGCGGCCGCGTCAGGGACTCCTCCGTCCTCTCTCCGGGCCTCGGGCAACTGTGGAGACGTCCCAGTTGCCTGACCGCTCTCCGACCCATCGGGCCTCGGGTGATTGTGGAGACGTCCCAATCGCCTGACCGCCCTCCGACCTGCCGTGAATTGGAGACTGAGACCAGGGACGCCTCTCTCCCTCTCCATTCACTCAGGGACAGACTGGGGGTCATGGGAACCTCACAATCGAAACCAGATCCTAAGACGCCCCTGGGGTGTCGCCTAGCCAATTTTACAGCCCTTGCTATTTTCCTGAAGGGACTTCCGATTTTAACATCCTCCGTGATCTAGATAATTACTGCCGCAGGACGGGCAAATGGTCCGAGGTCCCCTATGTTCAGGCCTTCTGGTATTTGCGCTCCCGCCCTTCCCTCTGCGTCGATTGTTCCACTTCACAGATCCTTCTTGCCAGACATCTTCTACATTCAAGCCCCTAATTTCCTTTGACATGACCCCTCTCCACTAGCCGACCCACCCGAATCACTCGCCTCTCCCCACTCCAGACCTCCTCTCCAACCTCCACCCTACCCTGAGGCGGTCCCTCCTCCTCCTGAACCAGCTCCGGCCCCCTCCAACCGCTACCCCGCCTCCCTCAACGGTTTCTCCTCCCACGCCCCTTGCTTCGCCAATTAGTGCACATACACGCTCTCCTGTCTCCCAAGATTGAAATCTCCTCTGCCCTCTGAGGGAGGTAGCAGGAGCGGAAGGATTAGAGTTCATGTTCCCTTTTCTCTCCAAGATCTCTCTCAAATAGAAAAGCAATTAGGCTCCTTTTCTGCCGACTCTTCCCGCTACATCAAAGAATTTCGCTCTCTCTCTCAAGCTTACGATCTAACCTGGCACGATATCTTTGTGATCCTATCTTGTACTTTGACCCCTGACGAGAGGAAAAGAATTCAAACTGCTGCCCGAAACCATGCAGGTCAGGTTCACCTTACCAACAACTCCATGCCTGTCGGAGCGACTGCCGTACCTGGCACCGATCCAGGCTGGACTTACCAGGATGGCCAAGATGGCCGTCGTAAACGCGACCTCATGATCCAATGCCTCCTGGCTGGCATGCAGGCTGCAGCTCATAAGGTGGTCAATTTTGAAAAAAGAGATAACCCAAGAACCTAACGAAAATCCAGCTATCTTTCTCAATCGCCTTACAGAGGCCTTAACTCTCTACACCCGGCTGGATCCCAACACCCCGGCAGGGGCAGCGGTCCTAGCCACCCATTTTATCACCCAGTCAGCCCCGGACATCTGAAAGAAATTAAAACGGGCAGAAGACGGCCCTCAAATCCCTATTCGAGATCTGGTAAAAATGGCCTTTAAAGTCTATAATGGCCGTGAGGATTTGGCAGAATCCAGTCGACAGGCTCGGATGCACCAGAAGGTGGCCCTCCAAACCCAAGCTCTTGTAGCCGCCCTAAGGCCGGCCATCTCCCATGGATCACAGCATCCACGGGGTCCGCAAAGGGCAACCCCGCCGGGGGCCTGCTTCAAATGCGGAAAATAAGGCCACTGGGCTCGCCAATCTCCCAATCCCCAACCCCTCTAAGCCCTGTCCCAGCTGCGGGCTAACGGGTCACTGGAAGAGTGACTGCCCTACGACTGGCCCTCCCTCAGCGTCTCCACGCGTGGGGCAGGCCGACCCAACGGCATTACCACTCGAACTGCTGGGATTGGCTGACGACTGACGGCGTTTGGACTCGAAGACCCCCATCACCCTCGCCGAGCCCAGGGTAACGCTACAGGTAGCGGGTAAGTCCATCTCAATTCTGGTGGACACGGGGGCTACCTGTTCGGTCCTGCCGACCTACTCCGGGCCAATTTCTCCTTCCCAGATCTCGGTCATGGGTATTGATGGCAAACCATCCTTCCCACTCCAGACCGGTCCACTCCCATGTCATATCGAAGGACTCCCTTTTACTCATTCCTTCTTAGTCATACCATCCTGCCCAGTTCCCTTGCTAGGCCGAGATGTCCTTTTCCACTTAGGGGCCTCCCTCCAACTGGTTAAACTTGATCCTAAGTTCCCCTCCTCCCAACTCCTGCTTTCTCTTCTCGGCCTGTCTCTAGAACCCTCCCCCTCCTATCCCCCTCTTCCAATCACACCGAACCCAATCAATCCTCAAGTCTGGATACTTCTAAGCCCATAATAGCAACACACCATTCCCCCGTTCTCATCCGCCTAAAGGACTCCTCCAAATTTCCATCAAGGCCCCAATTTCCCATCTCTGAGACTCACCTTAGGGGCCTACAACCTATTATCACCAGACTCCTAAACCAGGGACTCCTTATCCCCACTGACTCTCCCTGCAACACCCCCATCCTGCCTGTCCGCAAGGCCTCTGGGGATTATCACCTGGTCCAGGACCTCCGACTAATCAATGAGGCCGTAATTCCTCTCCACCCAGTAGTACCAAACCCATACACCTTGCTCTCCCATATCCCCCCATCCACAACCCACTTTACAGTTCTGGATCTCAAAGATGCCTTTTTCACTATCCCCCTACATCCCAACTCCTATTTCCTCTTCACCTTTACCTGGACGGATCCGGATACTCATACTTTCAGTCAGCTCACCTGGGCAGTTCTTCCCTGGGGCTTCCGCGACAGTCCTCACCTCTTGGGTCAGGCACGGGACCTTGCTCCCTTACCCCCAGCACACTCCTTCAATATGTAGATGACCTCCTCCTTTTGTAGCCCATCTCTCAGCCTCTCAAGACAACATACTGCAGATCTCTTCAATTACCTTGGCTCTCGCGGTTATCGGGTCTCTTCAGCCAAGGCTCAGTTATCTGTATCTTCTATAACCTACCTGGGGCTCCACCTTACCCCTACCACAAAAGGTCTAACAGCCGATCGCACCCGGATTATCCGTGAACTCCAGCCTCCGGAAACAGCGGAACAAATTCTCTCCTTTTTGGGCCTTATAGGATTTTTCCGACACTGGATCCCTAACTTTGCTCTCCTCACTAAACCCTTATATCTAGCCGCTAAAGAAACCCCCCAAGGACCCCTCACCTCTCCTTCCGCCGTTCGACAGGCCTTTCTCACCCTCCGTAATGCTCTGATATGTTCTCCTCCCCTTTCTCTGCCCAACCCAAACAGACCTTTTCACCTTTTCGTGGATGAACGGACCGGAATAGCCACTGGACTCCTTGCCCAGCCTGTAGGGCCTTCCTACCGCCCCGTGGCTTACCTCTCCAAACAGCTAGACCCAACCATTTGGGGATGGCAACCATGCCTTCGGGCCCTAGCAGCGGCAGCCGAACTGACCAAACAAACACTCAAGCTGACTCTGGCCCACCCACTAACCGTGTTTTCCTCCCATCGGCTGGTCGACCTCCTAGGCCACAAGTCTCTCTCCCTCCTGGGCCCCTCCCGCATCCAGGAGTTCCACCTACTATGCATGGAAAACCCAGCTATTTATCTTGATCTCTCCCCTCACCTGAACCCGGCTTCCCTCCTGCCTCCTTGATTCAAAAAATCTCACCATCTGTTACGGCAGCCTCCTAAATCTAGCTGATACTGGGTTTCTTTGCAACTCATCCCTCACGGTAAACACATCAGTTGAAGCACTACCAGGCATGTTTTTGTGGTGCAATGGTTCCCTCACAAAAGAGATCAATTCTTCCTCCGCCTTCCCATGTATCCCCGTTACTCTCCCACTGTATAGCCAAGCCGAATTTTCCTCACTAATCACGCCGCCCTTTACCCAACGAAAAAGAGCTATCTTTCTTCCTCTGGTCGCAGGCATCTCTCTCACCTCCTCCCTGGTCGCTGCAGGCCTCGGGGTAGGGGGTGGGGGTGGAGCTCTAACACATAGTGTTTCAACATCCCGCGACTTAGAACATAAACTCCAGCTAGCCATTGAAGCCTCCGCTGGCTCCATCTCCTCTCTCCAGCGCCAAATCACCTCCATAGCCCGAGTCACTCTCCAGAATCGACGAGCACTGGATCTCCTGACGGCCGACAAAGGAGGTACCTGCCTCTTCCTACAGGAGGAATGCTGCTATTACATCAATGAAACGGGACTCCTCGAAGACAACGTAAAAGCCCTCCCATTGCTTAAGAGAAGAACTCCAACACAAACACCAACAGTCCGCCTCCCCAATTCCCGATTGGTGGCGATCCACCCTCTATACCTGGCTAACACCAATCTTAGGCCCCTTAATTCTCATCTGTATCTTGCTTATGTTTGCTCCCTGTTTTCTTAGGTTCCTTCGCAGGCGCATGGAGGAAGTCTCTCGGGTGGCCACAAACCAAATGCTCCTCGGTCCTTACACCTTGCTTCCTACAGAACCCCCCACTGGTCTCCCCTAAGCCTCGGACCTCTGGTGGCCCGACTCCCCTTTCGACGCCCCCATTCAGCATGAAGTAGCCAGAGATCAGAACGCCGCCCCATTACACCAAAGATGTCGGGATGTAAGGCCAACTGGCCCGAGGCAGGGGAACACAATCAGATTCACAGGTTGCATCAGACCGAAACTCTCCGGACCACCCAGTTCCAGAAACTGAGCTGGAGACTTTCCGGACCACCCAGTTCCAGGAACTGACCTGGGGACTTTGAACCCGGCCCAGCATTCCCCCCTTTCGAGGGGCGGGACTAACGGTCCCCCAGGATACCCGAAAAGACCACCAAATAAGGAATACCCTGAGCCCTCCCAGATTCACCACACCCCTTTCCCTTCTTCCCCTATAAAAATCTTGCCCAACCCTCGCCCTGGGTGCGACTTCTCTGGCCCCTTTCTCTCGGACCAGTGAACCTCACCCGGGAGCGCTCCCTAATAAAGCGCACTTGAAGCTTTCCTCTGTTTTGCGGTGCCGTTTGTTAAGATCCGACCTTACACTGTTTATTGTACTTTTACTAGTCACATGTTAGATTTCTTAGATTGATACTCAGATTTTCTTAGCTATTTTCAGTTAGTTTTGGGTTTTGTTCTATTGAGTTTTTTATTTTGGCTGTAATTTCATTTCTTAGAGCTTGTTATTCTCCCTTTCATAGTATCTTACTTCGTGGATGCAGTATTTTCTCAGTTTTCTGAGGATATTATAGTTTTTTTTAACAAAACCCTTTTCAGAGGTGTAAGACAAAGCACATATGTAGACTGCATAAAATAAATTTATAGGTTAATAAATTATTATAACATGAAGGTCTTTGTAACCAACCCCGGGTCAAGAAATAGAATGTTGCCAGCCAACGCAGAAGCCGAAATTTCAAGTCTTCTGTTCCCTCAAAGGTAATCACATCCTGACTTTTGTGGTGATTACTTATTTTTCTTTCTAGTCTTATTATGCAAACGTGCCTCTTAAAGATTATAGTTTAGTTTTGCCAAATTAAAAATAAATGTTTTAAATCTTTTTCACTTACATCTCAACATGTTGCATCTCAACATTTCCTTCCTTGCTTTTTTCCTTTCTCCCTCTTTTCTTCCCTCCCTCCCTCCCCTTCCTGTTATTTGCTAAAGAAACCAGGTCATTTAACATGCAGATTTCCCAGCCTGGATCTTGCTCATTATATCCCTTTTGGGTAGCTGACCATTTATTTCTCTGCATTTCCTATAAATTGGTGGCTAGATCTAGAGGCTTACCAGATTGAGGTTTGTTTTTTAGGGTGGGGGCAAGACTACTTCATAGGTGTGGTGTCTTCTCCCGTCAAGAAGCATATAATGTCTGGGTGTTCGTTGTGCACGATTAGAAGCTACTGATACTCAGTGCAACGATCCATTTATTCATTAGGTAATGCAAAATGGTGACTTAAAAAAATTCATTCCTTTATGTATTGGCTTGATATGTTTATAAAGAAAACTTACCCCTATTTTCTTTATAAAGTAGACACTTCACCTATTCCCCTCCCTGTGTCTTGTGTTTTCCCTGATTCAGTTCCTTGAAAGAATGAACTTTCCATCTTCTGATGGGAAATGCAGGATTGGAGATGTGACTTGGGAATCCAGCTGTCCTTTTATACAGACTTCTGCATATACCATTCTTTGTGCCCCACCTGACCTCTGCCTTTTCCATCTGGTGCCACCAATTCTTGAGGCTTTTGGGGTTCTGTGGTACAAATGGGTTTGCTTCTCATTGTTCTTTCTGCTGGGCACTTAAGTTGAATCTTCCTCATTTTAGCAGTGTTTATTATTCTTTCATCTGCTTTCCATTTTCCTTTATTGTGGTTTGGAGTTTCACAAGTACTCTCATATGAGTGAAGATGGACTCTGTTTTAATTTTTTCTTTTCTCCTTGTTTTAGGGAGAGAAGGGACAGAAAAATCTTTACTGTGCCATCTTAATACAGTAAAATCCTCCTCATCCTATTTCTTTTCTCATTTCTATCCAGGGCTCCAAACAGCCATCAGTATTTTCAAGACTTCCAGATCTTTAGTTCCAAACCTGATTTTTGTTCTGAGCTTCTGATTTCATGTATCTTTATATCCAGCTGCTTCCTAGATTTCCTGATTAATCTTCTGCAGATGTTTGCCAGTATTATCAGTCTTTTCAAAGGACTGATTTTTGGTGCCATTGGTTCTGTTTTGTGGGGGTTTTTTCTTTCATTAATTTCGGTTCTTTTTGTTTTTCATTTGGTTTCCTTGCTTTTGTTATTTCCCCTCGCCTTCAACATGAGATGGATACTTATTAACTTTCTGTCTTCTATCTTTGCTTTTTTGTTTTGTTTTGTTTTCTGGGATCTGCTCCACTTTTTATTAGTTGAAAACTTACTCCAACTGGCAAAGTAAAAACGACAACTAGAACTTTTCTCATTTCAATCCCTGGTGTGACCCTGCATCCACTACTGGGATTTTGTTTCTTTTTTTTTGATGTATTATTTACATATTATATTTCAGGCATACAACATAATGATTTGATATTTGTATATATTGCAAAATGATTACCACAATAATCTAGTTAACTGTCATCGTACATGGTTATAAAACTTTTTTCTTACAATGAGAACTTTCAGGCTTTTCTTTTAGCAATTTTCAAGTATGAAATATAGTATTATTAATTGTAGTCACTATGCTGTATATTACATTCCTATGACTTGTTTTATAACTGGATGTTTGTACCTTTTGACCCTCTTCACCCATTTGGCTCACCCTTCCTACCTCTACTCCCCACAGCTGGCAGCCACCAATCTGTTTTCTGTATCTATGAGCTCAATTTTTTGTTATTGTTGTTTTAGATTCCATATGTAATTGAGATCATATGGTATTTGTCTTTGATTTATTTCATTTAGTCTAATGTCCTTCAGGTCCATCCATGTTGTTGCAAATGGCAAGATTTCATTCTTTTCTGTGGATGAACAGTATTCTATTTTACACATACACACACCCTACGTTTTCTTTTTCCTCCCTCTTATTAAATTTTATTTATTTATTTATTTTTGGCTGAGTTGGGTCTTTGTTGCTGGGTGCCTTGTTTCTCTAGTTGCTGTGGGGGGGGGGCTACTCTTGTTGCGGTGCGTGGGCTTCTTATTGTGGTGGCTTCTCTTGTTGCAGAGCACGGGCTCTAGGCACACGGGTTTCAGTAGTTGTGGCACATGGGCTCTGAGTGCAGGCTAAGTAGTTGTGGCGCATGGGCTTAGTTGCTCCACGTTATGTGGGATCTTCCTGGACCAGGGATTGAACCCATGTCCCCTGCATTGGCAGGCGGATTCTCAACCACTGTGCCACCAGGGAAGTCCTTTCTTTCTCTTTCTTTCTTTCTTTCTTTCTTTCTTCCTTCCTTCCTTCCTTCCTTCCTTCCTTCCTTCCCTCCCTTTCTTTCCTCTCTCTCCCTCCCTCTCTCCCTCCCTCCCTTCCTTCCTTCCTTCCTTCCTTCCTTCTGACTGGTCACACTGTGTAGCATGTGGGATCTTAGTTCCCTGACCAGGGATCGAACCCATGCCCCCTGCATTGGGAGTGGGGAGTCTTAACTACTGGACCACCAGGGAAGTCCCCTACCCTGTGTTTTCTTTATCCATTCATACATAAGTGGAAACTCAGGTTCCATGTCTTGTGTATTGTAAATAATACTGCAGTGAACATGGGGGTGCATATATATTTTTGAGTCAGTGTTTTTGTTTTCTTCAGATGAATGCCCAGAAGTGGAATTGTTGGATCATGTGGTAGTCCTATTTTTAATTTTTTGTGGCCTCTCCATACTGTTCTCCATAGTAGCTGCCCCAATTTACATTTTCCACCAATAGTGCACAAGGGTTCCCTTTTCTCCACATCCTCACCGACACTTATTTGCTGTCCTTTTGATAATAGCCATTCTGTTATCAAAATACAAGTGTTAACTTATTGTGGTTTTAATTTACATTCCCTGCTGATTAGAGATGTTGAGCTCCTTTTCATGTGCCTATTGGCCATCTGTATGTCTTCTTTGGAAAAAGTGTCTATATAGATTCTCTGGCCATTTCTTAATCAGATTGTTTGTCATTTTGCTATTGAGTTGTATGAGTTGCTTATATATGTTGCATATTAACCCATTACACAATATATAATTTGAAAATATTTTCTCCCATTCTGTAGGTTGCCTTTTCATTTTGATGATGGTTTCCTTTGCTCTGCAGAAGCTTTTCAGTTTGATATAGTTCGACTTGTTTATTTTTACTTTTGTTGCCTTTGCTTTTAGTGTGAAATTCAAAAAATCATTGCCAAGACTGATGTAAAGGAGATTACATCCTGTGTTTTCTTCTAGGAAATTTATGGTTTCAGGTCTTATGTTCAAGTCTTTATTCCATTTTAAGTTAATTTTTGTGTATGGTGTAAGATAGTGATCCAGTTTCATTCTTTTGCATGTGGCTGTCCAGTTTTCCCAAAACTGTTTATTGAAGAGACTGTCCTTTCCCCATTGTATGTTCTTGGCTCCTTTGTTGTAAACTGTTTGACCATATGTACATTGGTTTATTTCTGGGCTGTCTGTTTTGTTCTATTGATCTGTTGTTTTTATGCCTTTACCATACTGTTTTGTTTACTGTAGCTTTATGAGATAATTGTATTATAGTTTGAAATCAGGAAGTGTGATCCCTCCAGCTTTGCTTGTCTTTCTCAAGATTGCTTTAGCTGTTCGGGGTCTTTTGTGGTTCCATACAAATTGTACAATTTTTTGTTCTATTTCTGTGAAAAATGCCATTGGAAATTTGATAGGGATTGCATTGACTCTCTAGGTGGCTTTGGGTAGTATGGACATTTTTATAATACTCATTCTTCCAATCCATGAGCATGGTATCTTTTTCCATTTATTTGTGTCTTCAGTTTCTTTCTTCAGGGTCTTATAGTTTTCCGAGTACAGGTCTTTCTCTTCATTAGTTAAGTTTATTCCTAAGTATTTTATTCTCTTTGAATCAATTGTAAGTGGGATTGTTTTCTTAATTTCTCTTCTTGATAATTTGTTATTAGTATATAGAAACTCAGGTTTTTGTTTGTTGGTTTTATATCCTGTACTAACTTTACTGAATTTGTTTACTAGTTCTAGCAGGTTTTTGGTACAGTTTTTAATATATAATGTCATGTCATATTCAAATAGAAACGGTTTTATTTCTTCCTTTCCAATTTGGATTTCTTGTTTGCAATCAGTTTTATTTTATTTTTAAATTAATTTTTATTAGAGTATAGTTGCTGTACAATGTTGTGTTTGTGCTGTACAGCAAAGTTAATCAGTTATACGTATACACATTTCCCCTCTTTTTAAGATTTCCTTCCCATTTAGGTCACCACAGAGCACTGAGTAGAGTTCCCTGTGCTATACAGTAGGTTCTCGTTAGTTATCTGTTTTATACATAGTAGTGTATATATGTCAATCCCAATCTCCCAGTTTATCCCACCCCTCCCTTCCCTCCTCGGTATCCATAAGTTCTCTACATCTGTGTCTCTATTTCTATTTTGCAAATAAGTTTATCTGTACCATTTTTCTGGATTCCACATATAATCAATAGTATATGATATTTGTTTTTCTCTTTCTGACTTACTTCACTCTGTATGACAGTCTCTAGGTCTGTCCACATCTTTGCAAATGGCACTATTTTGTTCCTTTTTTTATGGCTGAGTAATAATCCGTTGTATATATGTACCACATTGTCTTTTTCCATTCCTCTTTTGATGGACATTTAGGTTGCTTCCATATCTTGGCTGTTGTATTGGGTTGGCCAAAAAGTTCCTTCAGTTTTTAAGTAAAAATAAAAGATTTTTCATTTTCACCAAGAAGTTTATTGAACAATGCATTCAATGTTTTGTTCCACTACCTTCTGCTATTTTTCAGGCAACTTCTTAATTCCGTCTTCCCAGAACTCTATCTTTTTGAGCAAAAAACTGTTCCAGGTGCCTTTTGCAGTCTTACAGGGAATTAAAATTTTTTTCCATTAAGAGAACTTTGTAAAGACCGAAATAAATGGAAATCCAAAGGTGCAATGTCTGGTGAATATGGCAGATGAATAAGAACTTCCCAGTCAAGCTGTAACTATTTTTGCCTGGTCATCAAAGAAACATACGGTTTTGCATTATCCTGTTGGAAGATTATGCGTTTTCTGTTGACTAATTCCGGATGCTTTTCGTCGAGTGCTGCTTTCAGTTGGTCTAATCAAGAGTAATACTTGTTGGAATTAATTGTTTGGTTTTCTGGAAGGAGCTCATAATGGAGGACTCCCTTCCAATCCCATCATATATACAACATCACCTTCTCTGGATGAAGACCGGTCTTTGGTGTGGTTGGTGATGGTTCATTTCACTTGCCCCACGATCTCTTCCATTCCACATGATTGTACAGTATCCACTTTTCATCGCCCATCACAATTTGTTTTAAAAACAGAACATTTTCGTTGTGTTTAAGTAGAGAATTGCATGTGGAAATACGGTCAAGAAGGTTGTTTTCACCGAACTTATGTGGAACCCAGACATCAAAGTGATTCACATAACCAAGCTGGTGCAAATGATGTTCAGTGCTCGATTTGGGTGTTTTGAGTATGTTGGCTATCTCCTGCATTGTATAACGTTGATTATTCTCAGTTAATTTCTCGATTGGATCTCTGTCATCTTCAGCTGGTCTACCCGACCATGGAGTGTCGTCCAGTGAGAAGTCTCCAGCGTGAAACTCCGCAAACTACTTTTGACACGTTTGATCAGTCACAGCACCTTCTCCATACAATGCACAAGTCTTTTTTTTGAGTTTCAGTTGCATTTTTACCTTTCTTAAATAAAGCATAATATGCCGAAAATGTTGCTTTTTGTCTTCCATCTTCAATATTAAAATGGCTACACAAAAATTCACCAATTTTGATAGGTATTTTTTTTAAATGCATGCTGATATGACAGCTGTCACAATACAGTATAACAAAATTGTTTCAAATGAAGTTAAAGACAGCTAAGTGCTACTATAGCCATCTTATAGAAAATACTGAATGAACTTTTTGGCCAACCCAATAAATAGTGCTGCAGTGAACATTGGGGTGCATGTATCTTTTCGGATCATGGTTTTCTCTGGGTATATGCTCAGGAGTGGGATTGCTGGGTCATATGGTAACTCTATTTTTAGTTTTTTTGAGGAACCTCTGTGCTGTTCTCCATAGAGGCTGTACTAATTTACATTCCCACCAACGGTGTAGGAGGGTTCCCTTTTCTCCACACCCCTCTACCATTTACTGTTTGTAGATTTTTTGATGATGGCCCTTCTGATCAGTGTGAGGTGATACCTCATTATAGTTTTGATTTGCATTTCTCTAATAATTAGTGATGTTGAGCATCTTTTCATGTGTTTTGACCATGTATGCCTTCTTTGTATTTCATTTTCTTGACTAATTGCTCAGGCTAGGACTTCTAATAGTGTGTTGAATAAAAGTTGCAAGGGTGAGCATCCTTGTCTTGTTCTTTATCTTAGAGGAACAGCACTGAGTGTGATGTTAGCTGTGGGCTTGTCATATATGGCCTTTAATATGTTGAGGTACATTCCCTCTACATCCACTTTGTTGAGAGTTTTATCGTAAATGGATTTTGAATTTTGTCAAATGCTTTTTCTGCATCTATTGAGGTGATCATATGGTTTTTATTCTTCATTTTGTTAATGTGTATCACATTGACTGATTTGTGGATGTTACACCATCCTTGCATCTCTGAATGATCCCACTTGATCATTTTAATATATTGTGTGTGATCTTTTTAATATATTGTTGAATTCAGCTTGGTAATATTTTGTTGAGGATTTTTTGCATCTGTGTTAATCAGGGATATTGGTCTGTAATTTTCTTGTGACATCTTTTTTTTTTTTTTTTTGTGGTATGTGGGCCTCTCACTGCTGTGGCCTCTCCCGTTGCGGAGCACAGGCTCCAGACGCGCAGGCTCAGCGGCCATGGCTCACGGGCCCAGCCGCTCCGCGGCATGTGGGATCTTCCCAGACTGGGACACGAACCCGTGTCCCTTGCATTGACAGGCGGACTCTCAACCACTGCGCCACCAGGGAAGCCCTCTTGTGACATCTTTGACTGGTTTTGGTATCAGGGTAATGCTGGTCTCATAAAATGAATTTGGAAGTGTTCCCTCATCTTCTATTTTTTGAAAGAGTTTGAGGTGGATTGGTATTAATTCTTTGAATGTTCAGAAGCCATCTGGTCCTGGACTTTTCGTTTGTTAGTTTATTTTAAAATTACTGATTCAATCTTCTTACTGGTAATTGGTCTGTTCAGATTTTCTGTTTCTTCATGATTCAGTCTTGGTAGATTGTGTGTTTCTAGGAATTCACTCATTTCTTCTAGGTTGTCCATCTTGTTGATGTACAGTTGTTCATAGTAGTCTCTTATGATTCTTTGTATTTCTGTGGTATCAGTTATAACATCTCCTCTTACACTTCTTATTTTACTGATTTGAGTTCTCTCTTTTTCTTGGTGACTGTAGCTAAAGGTTTGTCTATTTTGCTTATCTTTTCAAAGAATGAGCTCTTAGTTTCATTGATCTTATTTATTGGCTTTTTAGTCTATATTTTATTTATTTCTGCTCCAGTCTTTGTTATTTTCTTCTTTGTGCTAACTCTGGCCTTTGTTCTTCTTTTTCTAGTTCCTTGAGCTGTAAAGTTAGGTTGTTTATTAGAGATTTTTCTGGTTTCCTGACATAGGCCTGTATTACTGTGAACTTCCCTCTTAGAACTGCTTTTGCTGCATCTCATAAGTTTTGGTATGTTGTATTTTCACTTTCATTTGTCTCAAGATATTTTTTGTTATCTTTTGATTTTTCTTTGAATTATTATTGGTTGTTCAGTAGTATGTTGTTTAATCTCCATATTTGTGAATTTTCCAGTTTTTTTCTTATAATTCATTTCTAGTTTCATACCATCACAATGGGAAAAGACCGTAATAAGAGATGCAGAAGGGCATTACATAATGGTAAAGGGGTCAATACAACAAGAGGTTTTAATATTTGTAAATATTTATGCTCCCAAATAGGAGCACCTGAATATTTCAAGCAAATGTTAACAAACCTAAAGGGAGAAATACACAGCAGTACCATAATAATAGGGACTTTAATACTCCATTTTCATCAATGGATAGATCATCCAGACAGAAAATCAAAAAGGAAACATTGGCTTTAAATGATCCAGGTGGACTTTCACAGATATATACGAACATTCCATCCAAAAGGAACAGAATATACTTTCTTCTATTCCATCATGTGTTTCAAGTGTACATGGAACGTTCAAGATACATTATATGTTAAGCCACAAAAGAAGACTTAATTTATTCTTTTCTAAGACAGATATTTTAAGACTTATCTAAGTACTGCATTAGCTGCATCCTAAAAGTTGTAATATATGGTGTTACTATAATTGTTAAATTAAAAATGCTTGGTAATTTCTATTATGATTGCTTCTTTGGCCCATGGGTTATTTTAGAAGTATACGTCTAGATATTTAAACTTTTAATTTATATTTCTTATTGCTTTTTAGCTTTATACTGTTGCAGTCAGAGAACATAGGCCATGTGATTTTTCTTTTTCTTTAAAGATTTAATTTTTTTGTTTTTATTTTTAGCTGCGTTGGGTCTTTGTTGCTGTGTGCGGGCTTTCTCTAGTTGTGGCGAGTGGGAGCTACTCTTCGTTGTGGTGCATGGGTTTCTCATTGCGGTGGCTTCTTTTGTTGCGGAGCACAGACTCTAGGTATGCGGGCTTCAGTAGTTGTGGCACATGGGCTCTAGAGCACAGGCTCAATAGTTGTGGCACACGGGCTTAGTTGCTCCGCCACATGTGGGATCTTCCTGGACTAGGGCTCGAACACGTGTCCCCTGTATTGGAGTGTGGATTCTTAACGAGGTTGCCACCAGGGAGGTCCGCATATGATTTTATAGCTTGAAATTTATTGAGGCTTGTTTTGTGTCTCAGTATATGGTCAGTGTTTATAAATATTTTATCTAATAGACATCCGTTCTTTGACAAAACGTAGATAATTTAATGTTGCTACTGTTTTCCTCCTAATTTCCCTCATACTGTCCTCCCAGTTCCCCAAGTTGAAAACCTGGGAGTTATTCTGAATTTCTCCTTTGCTTTTAATACCACATCAAGATAATTCTTAGTACCTGTCCAGTCCACTTTTAAAATCATTTCTTAATATGAGTCATGCTATGATTAAAATAAAAACCTTGGAAAGCCTAAAGTATATAAACTAAGTTACTCAAAGCCCTACTACACAGGGCTTTTTTTTCCTCCAATTTCTTCATGGCCCTAATTCATGTTATTCTTTCCTTTTTCATAGATTTTCACAGAATTATTATGGTTCCCATCTTTTCTCTCCTTTAATAGCATTAATTTATTTGTATGTTCATTCATTCAGCCAGTATTGAGAACCTATTTATGTGCTAGGTACAGGGGATATATAGCAGTGAAGTAGAGAGGCAAGATATTTAATTTAACTTGGGTCTTTTTCATTTGGCCAATGTTATTTTTGCCACTTTCTCTCTGTTATAATTTTAGCTGTAACAATTCTGAAGTTTTGTTCCTAGAAAAGTGTGTGTTGTCTTGGGACTCTGAGCCTTTGCATATGTTCCCTAGGCTTACAAAGCCCTCTATAAAGTTCATCTGGGAAACTACTACTCATCTTTCAGGTTAATTAGCTGAGTGTTGATGAAGCCTTGACTGACCTTTTTTCTTGCTTCTGGATAGATTAGAAATTCTTTTTGAGTGTATTCATTATAGGAATTGTTACATAGTTTTTGTGTGGCCTTTTGTTTCTCCACTTAGGCTGTGGTTCCTTGGTTTTATGTCACATATTCTTTCATATTTGTTTCTCTTGCCACCTAGCATAGTACCTGGCACATAGCAGGTATTCAGTAAATACTTGTTGAACGTCCACAGCTGTATAGTTTAAATAAAATCATTATGTTTTCCTTAACTTTCATTTGGCCTTTTCTTCAAAATGGTTTTTGGGGGAATGACCTGTTTTGGTTGCTTAAATGATCTGGTTAATTAAAAAGTATATTTGTTCTGAGATACCAATTTTCAGTTATTAGCAGCTTAGGAGACGAAAGTGTATGAGTTAGTTGTTTATAATAAGGCTGTATTCTGGGACTTCCCTGGTGGTCCAGTGGTTGAGACTCCGTGCTTGCAATGCAGTGGGCATGGGTAGTATATATATGTCAGTGCCAGTCTCTCACTTTGTCTCAGCTTACCCTTCCCCCCCCCATGTCCTCAAGTCCATTCTCTATATCTACGTCGTAATTTCTGTCCTGCCCCTAGGTTCTTCAGAACCATTGTTTTTTTTTTTTTAAGATTCCATATATATGTGTTAGCATACGGTATTCGTTTTTCTCTTTCTGATTACTTCACTCTGTATGACAGACTCTAGGTCCATCCACCTCACTACAAATAACTCAACTTCATTTATTTTTATGGCTGAGTAATATTCCATTGTATATATGTGCCACATCTTCTTTCTCCATTCATCTGTCCATGGACACTTAGGTTGCTTCCATGTCCTGGCTGTTGTAAATAGAGCTGCAGTGAACATTGTGGCACATGACTCTTTTTGAATTATGGTTTTCTCAGGGTATATGCCCAGTAGTGGGATTGCTGGGTCATATGGTAGTTCTATTTGTAGTTTTTTGAGGAACCTCCATACTGGTCTCCATATTGGCTGTATCAATTTACATTCACACCAACAGTGCAAGAGGGTTCCCTTTTCTCCACACCCTCTCCAGCATTTACTGTTTGTAGATTTGTTGATGATGGCCATTCTGACTGGTGTGGGGTGATACCTCATTGTAGTTTTGATTTGCGTTTGTTGGCAATCTGTATATTTTCTTTGAAGAAATGTCTCTTTAGGCCTTGTGCCCATTTTTGGATTGGGTTGTTTGTTTTTTGGATATTGAGCTGTATGACCTGCTTGTATATTTTGGAGATTAATCCTTTGACGGTTGCTTCATTTGCAAATACTTTCTCCCATTATGAGGGTTGTCTTTTTGTCTTGTTATGGTTTCCTTTGCTGTGCAAAGGCTTTTAAGTTTCATTAGGTCCCATTTGTTTATTTTTGTTATTATTTCCATTTCTCTAGGAGGTGGGTCAAAAAGGATCTTGTTGTGATTTATGTCATAGAGTGTTCTGCCTATGTTCTCCTCTAAGAGTTAGATAGTGTCTGGCCTTACATTTAGGTCTTTAACACATTTTGATTTTATTTTTGTGTATGGGGTTAGGGAGTGTTCTAATTTCATCCTTTTACATGTAGCTGTCCAGGTTTCCCAGCACCACTTATTGAAGAGGCTATCTTTTCTCCATTGTATATTCTTGCCTCCTTTATCAAATGTAAGGTGACCACATGTGCATGGTTTTATCTCTGGATTTTCTATCCTGTTCCATTGATCTATATTTCTGCTTTTGTGCCAGTACCATAGTGTCTTGATTACTGTAACTTTGTAGTGTAGTCTGAAGTCCGGGAGCCTGATTCCTCCAGCTCCGTTTTTCTCCCTCAAGATTGCTGTGGCTGTTCAGGGTATTTTGTGTTTCCATACAAATTGTGAATTTTTCTGTTCTAGTTCTGTGAAAAATTTCATTGGTAGTTTGATAGTGATTGCATTGAATCTGTAGATTGCTTTGGGTAGTAGAGTCATTTTCACGATGTTGATTCTTCCAATCCAGGAACATGGTATATCTCTCCATCTGTTTGTATCATCTTTAATTTCTTTTATCAGTGTCTTATAGTTTTCTGCATACAGATCTTTGTCTCCTTACGTAGGTTTATTCCTAGGTGTTTTATTCTTTTTATTGCACTGGGAGTGTTTCCTTAATTTCTCTTTCAGATATTTCATCATTAGCGTATAGGAATGCCAGAGATTTCTGTGCATTAATTTTGTATCCTGCTACTTTACCAAATTCAGTGATTAGCTCTAGTTTTCTGGTAGTGTCTTTAGGATTCTTTATGTATAGTATCATGTCATGTGTAAACAGTGACAGCTTTACTTCTTGTTTTACTATTTGGATTCTTTTTATTTCTTTTTCTTTGATTGCTGTGGCTAAAACTTCCAAAACTATGTTGAATAATAGTGGTGAGAGTGGGCTACCTTGTCTTGTTCCTGATCTTAGTGGAAATGGTTTCAGTTTTTCACCATTGAGAACGATGTTGGATGTGGGTTCGTCATATATGACCTTTATTATGCTGAGGTAAGTTCCCTCTATGCCTACTTTCTGGAGGGTTTTTATCATAAATGGGTGTTGAATTTTGTCGAAAGCTTTTTCTCCATCTATTGAGTTGATCATTTGGTTTTTATTCTTCAGTTTGTTAATATGGTATATCACATTGATTGATTTGCATATATTGGAGAATGCTTGCATTCCTGGGATAAACCCCACTTGATCATGGTGTATGATCCTTTTAATGTGCTGTTGGATTCTGTTTGCTAGTATTTTGTTGAGGATTTTTGCATCTGTGTTCATCAGTGATATTGGCTTGTAGTTTTCTTTCTTTGTGACATCTTTGTCCGGTTGAGGTATCAGGGTGATGGTGGCCTCATGGAATGAGTTTGGGAGTGTTCCTCCCTCTGCTATATTTTGGAAGAGTTTGAGAAGGATAGGTGGTAGCTCTTCTCTAAATGTTTGACAGAATTCGCCTGTGAAGCCATCTGGTCCTGGGCTTTTGTTTGATGGAAGATTTTTAATCACAGTTTCAATTTCAGTGCTTGTGATTGGTCTGTTTATATTTTCTATTTCTTCTGGTTCAGTCTCGGAAGGTTGTGCTTTTCTAAGAATTTGTCCACTTCTTTCAGGTTGTCCATGTTTTTGGCATAAAATTGCTTGTAGTAATCTCTCATGATCCTTTGTATTTCTGCAGTGTCAGTTGTTACTTCTCCTTTTTCATTTCTAATTTTATTGATTTGAGTCTTCTCCCTTTTTTCCTTTATAGTCTGGTTAATGCTTTATCAATTTTATCTTCTCAAAGAACCAGCTTCTAGTTTTATTGATCTTTGCTATTGTTTCCTTCATTTCTTTTTCATTTATTTCTGATCTGATCTTTATGATTTGTTTCCTTCTGGTAACTTTGGGGGTTTTTTATTCTTCTTTCTCTAATTGCTTTAGGTGTAAGGTTAGGTAGTTTATTTGAGATGTTTCTTGTTTCTTGAGGTAGGAATGTATTGCTATGAACTTCCCTCTTAGAACTGCTTTGCTGCATCCCATAATTTTGAGTCATTGTGTTTTCATTGTAATTTGTTTCTAGGTATTTTTTGATTTCCTCTTCAATTTCTATAGTGATCTCTTGGTTATTAAGTGGTGTAGTGTTTAGCCTCCATGTATTTGTATTTTTTACAGATTTTTTTTCCTGTAATTGATATCTAGTCTCATAGTGCTGTGGTTGGAAAAGATACATGATACGATTTCAGTTTTCTTAAATTTACCAAGGCTTGATTTGTGACCCAAGATATGATCTATCCTGGAGAATGTTCCATGAGCACTTGAGAAGAAAGTGTATTCTGTTGTTTTGGATGGAATGTCCGAAAAATATCAATTAAGTCCACCTTGTTTAATGTATCATTTAAAGCTTGTGTTTCCTTATTTGCTTTTATTTTGGATGATCTGTCTATTGGTGAAAGTGGGGTGTTAAAGTCCCACTATGATTGTGTTACTGTCGATTTCCCCTTTTGTGGCTGTTAACATTTGCCTTATGTATTGAGGTGCTCCTATGTTGGGTGCATAAATATTTACAATTGTTATATCTTCTTCTTGGATTGATCCCTTGATCATTATGTAGTGTCTTTCTTTGTCTCTTGTAATAGTCTTTATTTTAAAGTCTATTTTGTCTGATATGAGAGTTGCTACTCCAGCTTTCTTTTGATTCCCATTTGCATGGAATATCTTTTTCCATCCCCTCACTGTCAGTCTATACATGTCCCTAGGTCTGAAGTGGGTCTCTTGTAGACAGCATATATACAGGGCTTGTTTTTGTATCCATTCAGCCAGTCTGTGTCTTTTAGTTGGAACATTTAATCAGTTTACATTTAAGGTAATTATCTAGATGTATGTTCCTGTGACCATTTTCTTAATTGTTTTGGGTTTGTTATTGTAGGTCTTTTCCTTCTCTTGTGTTTCCTGCCTAGAGAAGTTCCTTTAGCGTTTGTTGTAAAGCTGGTTTGGTGGTGCTGAATTCTCTTAGCTTTTGCTTGTCTGTAAAGTTTTTAATTTCTCCATTGAATCTGAGTGAGATCCTTGCTGGGTAGAGTAATCTTGGTTGTAGGTTTTTCCGTGTCATCACTTTAAATATGTCCTGCCACTCCCTTCTGGCTTGCAGAGTTTCTGCTGAAAGATCAGCTGTTAACCTTATGGGGATTCCATAGTATGTTATTTGTTGCTTTTTCCCTTTCTGTTTTTAATATTTTTTCTTTGTATTTAATTTTTGATAGTTTGATTAATATGTGTCTTGACGTGTTTCTTCTTGGATTTATTCCTTTCCCATATTAGGGAAGTTTGCAACTATAATCTCTTCAAATATTTTCTCAGTCTCTTTGTTTTCCTCTTCTTCTGGGACCCCTATAATTCGAATGTTGGTGCATTTAATGTTGTCCCAGAGGTCTCTGAGACTGTCCTCAATTTTTTTCATTCTTTCTTCTTTCTTCTTCTCTGTAGTACTTATTTTCACTATTTTATCTTCCAGGTCACTTATTCGTTCTCCTGCCTCAGTTATTCTGCTGTTGATTCTTTCCAGAGAATTTTTAATTTCATTTATCGTGTTGTTCATCATTGTTTGTTTGCTCTTTAATTTTTTAAGGTCCTTGTTAAATGTTTCTTGTATTTTCCCTATTCTACTTGCAAGATTTTGGATCATCTTTACTGTCATTACTCTGAATGCTTTTTCAGGTAGCCTGCCTATTTCCTCTTCATTTATTTGGTCTGGCGGGTTTTTACCTTGCTCCTTCATCTGCTGCGTATTTCTCTGTCTTCCTATTTTGCTTAACTTAGTGTGTTTGGGGTCACCTTTTCTCTGGCTACAGGTTTTTAGTTCTCATTGTTTTTGGTGTCTGCCCCCAGTGGGTACGGTTGGTTCAGTGGTTTGTGTAGGTTTCCTGGTGGAGGGGACTGGTGCCTGTGTTCTGGTGGATGAGGCTGGATGTTGTCTTTCTGGTGGGCAGGACTGCTTCCGGTGGTGTGTTTTGGGGTGTCTGTGAACTTAGTATGATTTTAGGCAGCCTCTCTCCTAATGAATGAGGTTATGTTCCTGTCTTGCTAGTTGTTTGGCACAGGGTGTCCAGCACTGGTGCTTGTTGATCATTGAGTGGAGCTGGGTCTTAGCGTTGAGACGGAGATCTCTGGGAAAGCTCTCGCCGATTGATATTACGTGGGGCCAGGAGATCTCTGGTGGTTCAGTGTCCTGAACTCGGCTCTCCCACCTCAGAGGCTCAGGCCTGACACCCGGCTGGAGCACCAACACCCGTAGAGAACTATGGGAAAAATCTGACTGGTGTCTTGGATGTTTCTTTGTTGGGCGATTTATCCTGCTGGGTGCTCATGGCTGGAAGGATGTGCTGGTGGCACCCAGTGTCTCCTGGATCCCTCCTGCTTGGCACCCCTAGGACCCCCTTGGACAAGAGATGCGGTGCCCGGGAACAAGGGGGTCTCAGCTCCCTCAGCGCCCGGGCTGTCTGGCCCCCTCATGTATTTTAATATTAGCCTTGTAGTCGTCTCCACAGATTTTCTCAGACAGATGAAATAAACTGTCCATGGTCTCACAAGTAACAATCAGAAAGTTTCCTAGTTAGCTGGGGGAATAAGTTGGGGAATGGCTGGGGGAGAAAAAAAGCCATACTGTTTGAATTATGTATCCAGTTCTCAAGTTCTTGAGTCAGGGTCTTATTTACTGTATGAGTAGTAAAACAAGAAGGAAGAAGTGGCTTAAACCCTTGGACTCCACTTGATTTCAAGGGAAGAAACTTTTTTGTCCAGGCAGTCTCCTTCAAGATGGATATCAGTAGTAGTGATGAAAAAAAAAATGCTACTCTAGTAATAATAGCATTATAGATAGAAATAGTCTGTATGTGTGTGTCATCAAATTTCAAAAGCAAATAGTAATAGTAGTAGTGAGTATTGTTGAAATATGATTCAACTCCTGCTGCTCAGTTACCTGTATCATATGTTATGAGTGTGATACGTCATCCCAAGTCTGTGGTCAGGATTTGTCCAGTTTCCCCAATCCTTAGTCACATCCCTGCTCTCATTTACCAATTGTCCTAACATACCCACTTGAATATATTTAATATGCATCCTGTATATGTAGGTGTCCTTATAAAATATTTGGTGGTGTTATGTATGCATTTTTTCAGTTTGCATAAATAATTGTGCTATATATTTTGTTCTGTTTCTGTTTTTATCAACACTTTCGCAGAATCTTTCCATGTTTTTGAATGTATGCTCCACTTCCAAGATCAAAACAATATTCTACATTTTCCAGTTAGATTTCAAGTTTTACATTTTACCTTTATGTCTTTGGTCCATGTGGAGTTCACCTTTTTGTGTATTGTGAACTAGGGATACAACTGTTTCTCCCTTTAAGTGAGCCATTTTCTCCAACACTGTTTAGTAAATAATACATCCTGTATGTACAGACTTGTAGTATCATTTTTATCATTAACAATTACCCATAAATAGATCTGTTTTGGAAATACCTGTTTTGTTCAACTGGTGTTGTAGATTGTCTCTTACCAGTACAGAACAGTTTTCTCTGGAATGTGTCACAGTATCTGGTAGGGCAAGTCTTCACCTCTTTGTTCTTCCCTTTAAAAGTTGACTTAGTTATTCTAGGACTTTTACTTTTTCATATTAATTTTCTGAAGTGTTTGACCTCAAAAAATTCTGCTGGGGTTTTCACTGGAATTTCATTGAATTTATATGCTAAAGATTATCTGCCCAATACTGTGAAATTTAGCTTGCATCAACTCCATTTGGGAGAAGCAGGAGTATTCTAGACACTCTTAACATCCTGTAAAAAGAAAAGGTACGGACTGGGGATTTAATGGGTGTTGAGAAGAGCATTCATAACCCAACAGCAAAGGTAGGGAGTACAGAGCTTAAGGAAAGGGCAGGTGGGCCAGCTCCTTTATTTGTTTCGGTTTTCTTTGTAAATTTCTCAGGTTTGACTTAAACATGAGAGGCAGCGTAGCCTTGATGCAGGATGAGAGATACAGCTTTGTAGCCATAGACCAGAGTCAACTGAGCACCCAGAAGCACTATTCTCCCAATCAAAAAGTCTATTTATGAAGGAAATTTTGCAGTATATGAACTGGGAAAAATATTTCCAACTTATATAATAATGAAGTTCAAAGTATGTAAGATGCTCTTGAAAATCATTATGGAAAGGATTAACATTTCAGTTTTTAAAAACAGGCAAAGATCATCAACTGCAGTTCCCAGAAGACATACAAATTGTTAACAAATTTATGGGGAAAAAAAGCTTCTCAATAATAGAAATGTAGATGGAAATTTGTACTTGTGTGTGTTGTCAGATAGCGAAAGGATAATGCTCACTCCATTTTGGTGAAGGTGTGGGCCATCAGGTACTATTCTGATAGTGTCAGAGCGTTGGTTTTTAAAAATTAATTAATTAATTAATTAAATTTTATCTTTGGTTGTGTTGGGTCTTTGTTGCTGCACCCGGGCTTTTTCTAGTTGTGGTCAGTAGGGCTACTCTTGTTGCGGTGCGCAGACTTCTCGTGTGGTGGCCTGTATTGTTGCAGAGCACGGGCTCTAGGTGTGTGGGTTTCAGTAGTTGTGGCATGTGGGCTCTAGAGCTCAGGCTCAGTAGTTGTGGCGCCCGGGCTTAGTTGCTCCGCAGCATGTGGGATATTCCCTGACCAGGGCTCAAATCTGTGTCCCTTGCATTGGCAGGCGGATCCTTAACCACTGCGCCACCAGGGAAGTCCAGTGTCAGAGTGTTATTGGTACCACTTTTGAGGTTCATTTGACAATATGTATCACATTAAATATATACATAATATGGGTTTGGAGGAAATGGGGTGTTTAAGTGAAACAGTATTCGTCATGAGATGATAATTGAAACTGGATGGTGAATATCTGATGGTTCATTATACTTGTCTACTTTTGTATATATTTATAATTTTCTACAATAAAAGGGAAAATGCATATTCTTTGATATAGTAATTATTCTTTATGAATTTATCTTATATAGTATTTGGAATACTTTAAAAATAAAATGTAAAAGGATGAACTTTGTATTATTGCCTGTAATAGTAAAACACTAGAAAATCCTCAATGTTCCTCAGTTGGGTAATAGTTGGAAAGTAGCTTAACAGCTAATGGAAAGATTATCTTACATACTTTTATTATACAGATGGACATTACATAGGCTAAGATACATTGTTATGTGAGAAAGCTTGTAGAGCACTACATGTAATAATCCACTTCTTTTAAAACATATGTAAATTATATCTACATATGGATTTTATATGTAAGAAAAATCAGGAGATGAACAGTTTTCTTTTCATCATTACTTCTTTTCAGGAAGTAGCATGGGGAATTTTCAGTTTTGATTTCTCTATTATTTATTTAAACAGCTGCATGTTTACCTTTGTAATCAGAGAGGAAATAATAAATTCTAAAATTCCAAAAATCAATTTAACTTCTAGTAAAGCATACATTCTAGAGAGGAGGGAACTAATCAGTGACAGTAATGGGGGGATAGTACAGGGAGATCAGCTCAGTGCTTTGCGACCACCTAGAGGGGTAGGATGGGAAGGTGGGAGGGAGACACAAAAGGGAGGAGATACCGGGATATATGTATATGTATAGCTGATTCACTTTGTTATACAGCAGAAACTAACATACCATTGTAAAGCAATTATACTCCAAGAAATATGTTAAAAAATGGGGGGAAGTTCCTTAGAGGGGAAGATGTACATTGTTTATCCTAGTTATGTTTGAGTTATGGTATTATGGGTCATTGAGTCATTTACCCTTTATTTGCTTTCTCTAAAATTTCTTTGGGCAGAGGAATTTTCTTTTTTTCTTTTATTTTTTTACAATCCACACATGAAATAGCTTTATTAGTACCATAATGTCTAATTTAGGGGCAGAGGAATTTTAAAAGAGGGTAATAATTTTACAGAATATCTGTTTATTAAAGCAGTTTTATATAATACATGATTTATGTTCTCCATGTTTATATGGATAAAAGATTGGTGTGCATTTGCCTTAGAATGTGAATTAGAGTCTCTTGTTTACTCAGAGCAAACAGATTATTTGTGCATAGATTCATTTTTAGAAAACATGTTACTTTAAATATGGATGTTTTTGAATTGAATTTGAACTTTATAAATTTCATATAACCTTTCTGACTTTTATGTACCCTGCCCTATATAGAGCTTTGAGGATACAACTGTGAATAAGAGTAACACACACATTCCCTGGTTTTGGTGGAATGTTTGGGTGGGAGAGTGGTGGTGTCTGTTGCAGTGGGTTTCAGACTAAATGGGAATGACTGTAAGAGCAGAGACAGTTAAATGTGTATAACTTTCTCCCAAAGGTTTGGCTGTGAATGAGAGGGAAGAAATAATAGGAAGTGGTGGGAGGGGCGGAAGGAATCAAGGGAATTTTAGTTCTCCTCTTTTCCCGCCTCGATCCTTGCAAGTTTTTAAGAATAGTTGAATGCTACTGGGAAGGTGCCAGTAGAAAGAGTTATTGAATGCTGGCTCTGGTCTGTAATTCTATAACCTTGGTCAAGTTATTTAATCTGTCTTCTTAGAGTTACAGTTTTTTCATATGTAAAAAGGGATCTGTGAAATTGTTATCTGGAAAAATGTCTCCATAACATTGTTCTGAGTATTATCTCTGTTCTGCTGGCACAGTAAATGGCTCATAATGGGGGCTTAACAAATGATCTGTGAAAGAATAAATATGCAGAAAGCTTAATGTGTGGTTGAGCACATAGTAATCACTCAAGTAACTTTTCCCCAGAGGTTTGGCTGTAAATGGAAGGGAAACAATAAGGAGGTGGTAGTGGGAGGGGGTCATAAGGAATCAAGGGCAAGTGTTATTAGATTAGGTACCGTTGATACACGATACACCAGAAACACTAGGTGGAAACACTAGGAGATGGAAAAAAAATTTTTAATGGTTCATTTCTTAAGGTCTAAGGACATACATGTCCTCGTGTAGTGGGAGTAATATAGTGGAGAGTAAGATGGGGACAGACCTTGCCATCAAAGGTGAAAAAGGGAGGGAATTTGTTGAAGCAATAGCAGAGCATATGAAACTATTTGGGAATGTTTGCAGTTTTGATTTTTGTACATCTTCCACTCTAGAATTGGAAGGCTGTAGGTCATTGTAGTCACCCTGGCATTCTGTTGAGGTCATTTCTCACCCATAATTAATTAGGTTGCTCAGGCTTTCAGTTAGTTTTTTTAACTTAAGGGAAGCAAAGTGCTGCTGTGACCACTGGATTTGTAGCTTTCTAGAAAGTTACTTGCTCACAGGGTCATTTTCATACTGTGATTTGAAGGTATTGTTTCACTGTCTGGAGAAAGTTCTCAGCCTGGCATTGAGCATTTGTGCTGATAAAATTTATTGTAGTGACTCATTCTCCATTTTTACTTATCTAGGACTCATCTTACCAGGCTTTTAAGTCTTTTTACCCTTGTAAGTATAGTATTGAAGTGCCTTTTCCTTACAGCTGACTCTGACAATAATGTATGACAATATATATTCCTTTATTTAGAGCATGGCTCTTAAAATGTGATCCATGGGTCCTTTCAGGTGGTCTGCAAGGTCTAAACTATTTTCATGATAATACTAAGATGTTGTTTGCTTTCCCACTGTGTTGACATTTGTACAATGGCGTAAACACTGTGTTTGGTCAGACTGCTGTGTACCTTAGCGTGAAACAAGACATCAAACTGTGCTAGCATTCTTTATTTTTGAGCACTCACAGTAAAACAAACAAAACACACATGTGCACACACATGCAGAAAACCCTATTTCATTCAAGAACATTCTTGATGAAACAGTAGAAATTATTTTCACTAAATCTTAATCTTGAGTTCAGGCTTTTAATGTTATGTGTGACAGAATAGGAAATATATATATATATAAAGTATTAATGCCATTGTTTGAGTTGCTGGCTGAGCTAGTAGCTTTTCCATGGAACACCATTTTTTACTTGAAACAGTGACTTGCTTTGGTATATGGTGGGTACTTTCTTGACACACTCATTTCACTTATATTTACTTACCATTTTTAGTTTCCTAGATCTGTTCCTATGGGTTGGAGCTGCCATCTGGTGTCATTACTTAAATACAATTTTGTTCCCACCAACACCTCTGTGCTCTCATTGTCAAATATATTTCATTCTTGTATGTTATAGGCCTAACAATATAGTTATGTACATATTTTTCCATATGTTTCCTTTAGAGGAAATATGCATTTATACTGTCTTTTATAATTACCTTATTACTTTTCCTAGTGTTCTTTGTTTTGTGTGTGTGTGTGTGTGTGTGTGTGTGTATTTGAATTTCTACCTTGGTTTACTTAATTTCAACCTTAAGAACCTCCTTTATTTCTTATAAGGTAGCTCTGCTAGCAACAAATTCTCTCAGGTTTTGTTTATCTGGGAGTATCTTTATTTCACCTTCATTTTTGAAAGACAGTTTTGCTGGATATAAGATTCTTGATTGACAGGTTTTTTTCTTTCAGTGCTTTGAATATGTCATTTCACTGCCTTCTGGCCTTCATTGTTTCTGATGAGTAGTTAACCTTACTGGGGTTTCTTTGCATGTGATGAATTATTTTTCTTCTTGCTTTCAAGATTTTCTCTGTCTTTCAGCATTTTTACTGTGGTTTGTCTGGATGTGTATCTCTTTGTATTTATCCTACTTGGAGTTTGTTTAACTTCTTGGTTATATAGATTAATGTTTTTTTAGCAGATATGGGATGCTATCAGTCATTATTCTTTTGGATATTTTTATTTTTTTTAATTTTAAGTTTTTTAATAAATTTTATTTATTTATTTATTTATTTATTTTTGGCTGCATTGGGTCTTTGCCGCTGTGCCTGGGCTCTCTCTAGTTTTGGCGAGTGGGGGCCACTCTTCGTTGCAGTGTGCGGGCTTCTCATTGTGGTGGCTTCTCTTGTTGCGGAGCATGGGCTCTAGGCACACGGGCTTTAGTAGTTGTGGTTCACGGGCTCCAGAGCACAGGCTCAGCAGCTGTGGTGCACGAGCTTAGTTGCTTCGTGGCATTTGGAATCTTCCCGGACCAGGGCTCTAACCTATGTCCTGGGCATTGGAAGGTGGATTCTCAATTTCTGTGCCACCAGGGAAGCCCATATTCCTTTGTATATTTTTAAAATGTAGTGTATCTTTCAAACTGAAACTCTGTACACTTTAGAAGTGTGTAGAGTTTCTCTTCCCTCCTCCAAGCCACTGGTAATCCCCATTCTACTCTCTGTCTCTATCAATTTGACTGCTCTTATAACCTTATGTAAGTGGAATTATACAGTATTTGTCCATTTTGTCTGGCTGATTTTGCTTTAGCGTAATGTCTTTAAGGTTTGTTCATGTTGTAGTTTATGACAGAATTTCCCAGAATTTGTTTATCCTTATAGGTAATGAAAATAAGTATTCCCAATTGGAAACATTTTTTTTCTTCCCTATTTGTTTTGTTTTTACTTAACTTTTATACTGTTTTTGAATTATCGTCTATCTAGTTTTACGTACTGTTGTATGTTTAGTTAGTAAAAAAAATCTAAATTGGGAAAGTGAAACCAAACAAATACGGCTTTGTTTTCTTTAAGAAAGCTGTTGGTGGTATGCTATGCTGTTTATACAATAACTGATATATAAGTTACAATGTAATTTTGGGGTCTTATGCTTAAAAAATGTAACTGATCTTATAATTGGCTTCTCAGTTGAGTATGATTTGTGAAATTGGTGGCTCTTAGTTTTTTTTTTTTAAACTTCCATTCTGCATATTTGAGGGACTGTGACACATTCCCGTCAATAAACAAGGCTTAATTCAGTAGTGATTCCCTGGAGGTAGGTCATGACTACCCTTCCAGTGGGTTGAATATACCCAACTACCCAGAGTCACTGGTTAGTGTGTTTTAACTACATGTGGCATAATCTTTTCTTAAGCTGAAGTACAGTTGATTTGCAGTGTTTCATGTGTACAGCAAAGCGATTCAGTTATACATATACGTATATATGTGTATATGTATGTATTCTTTTTTTTGTTCACATGGCGTGCGGGGTCTTAGTTCCCTGACCAGGGATTGACCAGTGACCCCTGCATTGGGAGCGTGGAGTCTTAACCCTGTACTGCCAGAGAAGTCCCTATATATGTATTCTTTTTCCGATTCTTTCCCATTATAGCTTATTACAAGATATTGAATATTGTTTCCTGTGCTATACAGTAGGTCCTTGTTGTTTATCTGTTTTACCTATAGTAGTGTGTATCTGTTGGCCTGATCATTTTTATTCTTTATCAAGTGCTTATGAAATTGTACTATGCAGCTTCTTTTAGTTTATCTAAACCTAGATATGAGATTCACGGCATCCTTTGCTTATGACCATGGCCTACCCACTTCAACTTACAGCTGTCATTTTGATGAGAGCTGCCCTGAATATGTTACCTTGGAGTGGTTGCTGAATCCTGGCCTCATTGAATGAATATTGACAACTGCTATCATTTTATTTTAAGCTTCTTTGTTTCTGGAGTTTTTATGATTTGAGGTACTTGTTAATATTTTCCCTAAATGTAAGGTTTTCAGTAAGTAAAAAAATTTGATTAATACATGAAATATATGATTGTTATAAAATAAGCTCTATAAGTAAATCAGTCCTGTTCTGTTTCGTTTTATTAATTTTTATTGGAGTATGGTTGCTTTACAATGTTGTGTTAGCCTCCACAGCACAACAGAGTGAATCAGCCATACACATACAGATATCCCCTCCCTTTCAGTCAGTCTTATATATGGTTATTTATTTCCTAAACAGAGACTCTACAGGGGCAGGTAATTCACTGGTCCACAAGCGGTCTCCTTTACGTCGAAACCAAAAGACCCCAACATCCTTGACCAAGCTGTCTTTACAGGATGGACATAAAGTCAAAAAGCCAGCATGTAAATTTGAAGAGGGTCAGGATGTCCTAGCTAGATGGTCAGATGGCTTGTTTTATCTTGGAACTATCAAAAAGGCAAGTTACCTTAATATCTTTTGCAGTTTCTGTAGTAAACTTTTAATAATATTGGATTGAAATTTAACTTCGTGGTTTTGATTTTAAAAGAAATCACCATAAGTTTTCCTCTGTATTTCAGATAAACATATTGAAACAGAGCTGCTTCATCATATTTGAAGACAGTTCTAAATCCTGGGTTCTCTGGAAGGACATTCAAACAGGCAGGTGCTACTATTTCCCTTGGACACGATTTACACTAAAATTTTATTTTCTTCAGCTTGTCATTTTCTAGTGTTTTCTGTTTAGTACAGTGTATTAAGATAACTAAAAAAATCCATGTATTCTTCAGAGTCTTCAAGGAGTTATAATCTATTTTATAGACCATAAGAAGAACAAGAATTGCTCTGTTAGGGTAGAGATAGATTAGACGACAGATGCATCACTGATGCGCACATGTATAAATTATTGTTAGGACCCTTCTAAGAACTTTGAAGAAAAATTTTAGTTACTAATATGAGTAACACAACTTCACCTTTGCTGTTACTTGGCTGTATTAGTACAAAGTAATATAGAGAGCTAATATTTATTGAGAACATACTGTTTGCCAGATGTTTTGGGGAATTAGGACTATTAAATACCTTTAGAATGCTAGAAATATTCATTGATAAGAATAGTTTAAAATTACTGCTTAGTTATGGTTTTTTATGTTTAGATGGGAAAATGAGGCTGTATTTGGGTACAAGTAAAAATGAATACAGGTATGCTTTGGTTTGGTTATAGGTATGTTTCTTGTTATGCTTTTTATTTTTGCAAGCTATAATCACTGTATGTTTTTTGAATCTGCTAAATAAAGGTATTTTTTTCAGGTATCTATTTCATGGAAAGTGCTTTATAAAAAATTATGAATAGTAAAAATCTGAGTACTTCAGCTGCACACTAAAGCCCTACTTTTGGTATCCTTTTAATGGGTTAATGGGCCTGCACTAAGGTGTTTTTATATCTCCCCCTGTAGAAAGGAGACATTCTGTAAAGTATTTATCAATTGGGTTTTTAATTTGAATCCCAAATGCGACTTTATGGTAGGTTACTGCTGTGTTCAATTTCTTGATTTCACTCTTAGTTTTTTTTTAAAGAATAAAAAAAGTTCTGGTAAAGGAATTGGAATGTTGTAGTTGCCATTTTTATACATGGTACTCAGGGATTAGGTGGAGAACTCAATAGCTGTTACTCTAGTAAAATGTCTTTCTAGTGAAAGAAACTTTTTACAGTTTTTAGGACTTATCAGTTTAAAGGTCTAAAGTTACGTTTTGAATCTCAAATTGAGGGGTCAGTGAGGAAAGGAATAGGAGGCAGATAGGAGGTCTCCAGCAGTAGTAATATTGAACAGATCTTATTACCCTGCATACAGAATTATCCCTTTTGCTTAGTTTGTAAATATGGTTCTCTATGGTGGAACTGAAACATGTTATACTGCTTCTGTTCCCGTTGTATTAACTATGTGTCCCTTTCAACTTTTCTACCATTTTGAGGTGCCTGTGGGTTACATATAGGTCTGTCTTTGTGTTTTCTTCCCTCCCTCCCATCCTTCCTCCCTTCCAGAAGGGAAGAAGAAAACCAGTTGTACATAGATAGAAAGTTGTTGTGAAAGTGAGGGGGTCTTGTCCTACATGTGGCATATCCAGTATATCAGTTCAGTGGTCTGTGGTTGTTTTTTCCTCGCTGGCTCCTTTTACTATCCTCATAATGAGATAGGATAGCTACTTGACCATTTAACTCTTTGTAACACCCAGAAAGTAGCACACATGTATGTAACTTGCAGTTGATATAGAATGGGTAAGTGAACCTGAAAATTGCAATATGGCAGATGTCAGTGTGGAGTGTAGCTTTAGTAGTTTTCTTCCTGTAAGGATCCTGCTTATAGTAGTTATATATCAAAATAACTTAAAAATTATAGTAATTTCACTCATAAGATTCTTTTAAAATTTTTTCGTAAGTAGGAACAATGTATAGTCATATTGGTAGTCAAAGAAATGTACGTTACAACAGGGAGATAGTATATTAAAACCATTAAATAATTTTAAAAGGATTTTTAATCTTAATACCTAATACTGTTATGGTTTCTGTGAAAATGATACACTGCTGGTGGCAATGTAAATTTCTATTTTGGATATTTAATAGTTGCAGTAAATACATAAAGATGTTTTATATGCTTTCATCTATACAGCAGACTCATTTGTAGCAGTTTATTCAAAAGAAATAATTCATAAGTAAAAAATCTAGATGAAAAATATTTGCTGCAGCTTTCTTTTAACAACAACAAAAAATTTGGCATATCTAAGATGAAATGGCTTTATAGTCATTTGGGTTTAGAGTGAGGGAGACTATAGAAGGCCACTAAGCTACACGGAAAGTTTTTGTAAACTTGATGATAAAAAAGACATGTTGGATTTCACAAGTAAAGGCAATTCTCTGCTTCCTCAGGATTGTTTCCTGAGGGTGAACGCATATTGTTTGACGGATCAGCATCCTCTTTTACGAGGAACTGCCTTCTCCTACACCAGTCCACATGGTTATAGTGGGAGTCAGATCAGGCACCTACCACAATCTGGGCTATTGGTCCTTTTCCAGGAAGTTGCAGATTTGGACTGAGAGGTTCTAGGCTCAGTCTGGTCGCTCTCGTGACTGGAGCCATAAACTGAGAAACTATGGGAAGCCACATCCAGCCAAGCAAACAAAGCCTGGGAGAGGAGAGGAGAGAGGACAAGAGCCAAAACAAAAAAGGAAAAATGCAAAAAACGAACAAGCAAAAAATTTGGTAACCTGCATATCTAAGAATAGAGTCATAATAAAGTAAACTTGGTTCTTTCCACTGGACAGAATATTATACAGCTTTTAGAAGTTATACATTTGAAAACTACAGTGTGAGAAATGCTTTTGATGGAAAAAACATTACATAGTATTAATGAAAAGAAGCATCTCACAGTGGAGAGAATATGGACTCTGGTGTATCTGGGTTTGAATCCTAGCCTTGATACTCCGTGACTGAGGGTACTTGGATTATATACTTTATCTTTCTGAGCTTCAATTCTTCTCTATAAATAGGATATGTATCTAATAAATTGTGGAATTAAAATAATATGTATCAAGAGCCTAACACAATGCTGGCTCATAGCACAAAATTGTACCTTTTTATTATTGTTGGTATGTGAATAAAGTGTATGTATTAGTATTTTAACTATGTATATTGAAATTCATGAGAAGAGATTATTGGAAATAATTGTGCTAAAGTGATAAAATTATATTCTAAATTTTGCAGAATAAAATTGTTTTTAGAATAAAAATGTTTAAGGAAGAAATAACTTACCTATTCAGGTAAAATGTAATTAATAACTGGAACCCCTCATTTTTGTTTCAGTGGGTTATTGTTTAGGTATGTTGTTTGACACCATAGTTCCAGATTTCAGAAGCTGGAGATCAAATAATTAGTGTTCAGCCTTTTTTATACATTAGTAAGTAAAAAGAAGTGTTCAGAATCTTGAGAGTAGGGAGTCATTGGCGGATCTTCCTTGCCCCTTTTCTTTAGTCTCATGATGTTACGCAGTGTAGGGTGAATGAGTAATGTTCATGGGTAGGTGTGTGTTCTGGAGAGTAGTTCTAGTGTTCACAAAACATCCCCTTCTCTCGCCTCCCAAGAGGGTGGGAATATTGGAAGTAAATGGTAAGGGATCCTGCCTGAGAGCAGTTTAAATTATGCCCTCTGCCAAAAAGCAGATTAAATTATGAATGTAGACAGTGAGGCATCTTAAGTTAAAGGTAGGAAGAACACAGATAAGGAGCAGAGAGAGAGCATTTTGTGTATAGTACTTTGCCTTGAGAAAATACCATTATGATCTAGGAAACAGACATTGCCAATATGGGCTACTCACTGAGTAAAAAAAGTGGTTTTGTTATATGGAACAATTCTTTATGTATATTTTAAATATTTCAGGAGCCACTGGAAGTGGGGAAATGGTCTGTACAATATGTCAAGAAGAGTATTCAGAAGCTCCCAATGAAATGGTTATATGTGATAAGTGTGGCCAAGGTAAACATTGATTTTTTTTTTTAATCTTGTGGAAAAGTTTTATTACATACTTAATGCCCCTGTTGAAGATTAATGATTAAAAATTCTTTACATTGGTAATTTGAAGCTGTTACCATAAGTTTAGTCATCAGTTGTAAATATATTAACGTAGGAAAAGAGAATACTAAAATGCCTTCTTTAAATTGTGTTGCAGTATTTATTAATAAAAGAGAATTTGCTTTATGCTTTTTTTGATATTAAGGATATCATCAGTTGTGTCACACACCTCATATTGATTCCAGTGTGATTGATTCAGATGAAAAATGGCTCTGTCGACAGTGTGTTTTTGCAACAACAACAAAGGTATCTTTTAAGTGTTTTGGGCTAACGCCCTAAATGGAATTTGTAAGACACTATCAACGTAATGATTGTGTACGTTGAAAGTTTATTTGAATGAAATGAGCAATCAATCTTGGGTAGAAAGAGGTACTGCTTATTGTTTGACTAATGATGCTTAAGTGACTTGCAACTATTCTTGCACTTATTTTCTGATAGTGGTCTTGGAATTGGGGCAATAATTTGAAAGAAAAGACAACAAAATAAATAAAGATTATTATTGGTCAAACAGTTTGTGATATGGT
Source organism: Tursiops truncatus (assembly GCF_011762595.2). Classification (NCBI taxonomy): domain Eukaryota; kingdom Metazoa; phylum Chordata; class Mammalia; order Artiodactyla; family Delphinidae; genus Tursiops; species Tursiops truncatus. The sequence continues at coordinate 102,269,147 of NC_047034.1, read as the reverse complement.
AAGAAATTTAGAATGGAAATTTCTTCATAAGTTTCAGAAGCATTTTAAAATTATAGAATTGTATTTAAAATTTTATCCTTCACTCTTTTAAATAACTTTTTCCCTCTAATATAGAGGGGTGGTGCGCTTAAGAAAGGACCAAATGCCAAAGCATTGCAAGTCATGAAGCAAACATTACCCTATAGTGTGGCAGACCTTGAATGGGATGCAGGTCATAAAACCAATGTCCAGCAATGTTACTGCTATTGTGGAGGCCCTGGAGAGTAAGTAAATATGGTTATTTAATGCCCTTAATTTTTAATTGCTTATATTGTCCACTTTATTTTTGTTATTGATTGTGGTATGGGAGTGATAGTGAATTGTAAATGCATGAAAGTATCAATAAAGAAAATTGGGAGGGATTAGAAGCTGTAGTTTTATTCATCTTTATCATTAAATGTTTGCTAAATAAGTGAGTCAGAGTTCTAATTAAGAATGTTTAGAAATTTACCTTTAACTTCTGATCACTGGTTCTAGTTCTGCTCTTTGTAACTAAACACATGCATCTTATCTTTCTTAGGAGGTAGCTCTTAAAATACTTAAATCCAGTAATCGTATTTCCCACTCCCATGACTCACATACCAAGTGTTCTCTTTTCTAGGCTTAAAATCTCCATTCCTATCAAACATTCTTTATGATGTGTTTTCCAAACTCTGTCTTTGTTGCTCTTCAGTTTTTGAAAGTTTACTCTTGAAATAATGGTGCCATGATTACAAAATGCAGTGTTTCCAGGAATAATCTGACAGAATATAACGAAGCTATTAGAGTTCTAGGTATTATGCTTCTGTTGCAAGGAAAGATTGTATTACCCCTCTTTGGTCGTCCCATCATATTCTTTTGGCTCATTATGGGTTTGTAGATGGTCAACTAAAACTAAAGCTTTTAGTTCTTTTTTTCATACAAGCTGATATTAAACCAAATTGTGCATCATGTATTTGTACTACATTTTAAAAAATGTTAGTGGATAACTTTACATTTAACTCTATTAAATTATAATTATTGGTTTCTTAAATCTTATCAGACTCCATGTTTCTCTTAAGACAGGGCTGCTCTCTAGAAGAATGCTGGGACATATAAGATGTTCAGTGATGAAAACATGAATAAATGAATATGTAAATGAATGAAATTTTAGTTCTTCATTCTACCTTGTCTCTAGTCTTATGGAATTTTTATTTGTGGTTTAACATTTTTATAACATTTCTCAGTTTTTGGTTGCCTGCAGGTTTAAGAAGCATTCTCTCTGGTTTCTTTAAATCATTTATAAGAGCTAAAGTGAACCTAGAGATTGATCTTTCTCCTTTACTCATTTATACCTAGCATCTTAGTTTATAAACATTATTTTATGAAGCAGATTGTTCATTGTTCTTTAAGTTTTATGAAGCAGATTGTTCATTGTTCTTTAAGTACTATGACTTTATGAACTATGTTTGATATTGCTAACACTTTAACACCTAACAGAGTACTTAGAACATAGTATTCATTAGTCTTTTGATGAATGAATGACCTTACTAGTAGCATCTTGCCTTTGCCTGTGTATGGCTTAAAATTAACGTGGGGCTAACTTACTGAGCAAAAGAATTATTTGAAGAAAAGGCGTTATTTGGGTGGCAAGTAAGGATATTAAAACCATGTACTAACTAAAAAGAGAGGATATCTTTAGCTGAAGATTCAGTTTTAGCATCTTCAGCCATCTGAAAGAGAACAAAATTTGTCACAAAGCCTTCATACCTGGTGGAGTTTTAGATTAGATTTGTGGTTATGTTAACCAAATTTATTAAATTGCTGTACTCCTTTTCTTTTCATTATAAGGAACAAGAATAATAGAAACACAGTGAAGGCATAAAGTTGCCTATGGCTATTTGGTATATGAGACAAATAGCTCTACATATCAGTGACCTCTGAGACTGTTGATGTGAAAAAATCCCAGGCTTCACAAAGATCCTTTACTAATTAGGACCCAGGCACTTACTGATTAGAAATAGTAGATGTAGCTTTCAAGAGCTTATAAATTCTCATGGATAAAAGAGAAGAGGAATGAAATGGTCAGTATTAATAACCTTTTTGGGAAGAAAACGTTTAGCACTAAATATACCAGAAATGTGATACTGTAATCAGAACTATATTCTGTATGTCACTTTTGTCGTTGTTTTTTTTTTTTTAAACTTTACATCATGAAAGGTAGTAATTTTAAACTTTTTCTTATAGCTGGTATTTAAAGATGCTACAGTGCTGCAAATGTAAACAGTGGTTTCATGAAGCTTGTGTGCAATGCCTTCAAAAGCCAATGCTATTTGGAGACAGGTGAGAGAAGGGCATTTGACTGATTTCTTTTTTTAGCTTTTTAAAATTGTATTTATGTTTTTTCATTTTCACATTTCTAAAAGTAGTTTTAATAATGATTTGTAAAAGGTTCACCTTGGGAATATATTGTTTAATATACTTAAAGTATATATAATTTAAAAAAGCACATAATTTTTGTACTTTTGGATATTGCAGAAAGCTTTTAAGTATTTGACCGGTGAACATATTTGCACCTATTGCCCCACAGTACTCTAAACTATTCTCATTGGTACCTTCTTTTAAAGAACCTCAAGGGGATCCAAAGAACCTCAAAGATAGACCTAATGTCTTTTTGGATTAAGAGAGCATGAAATAGCAGAGAGAGCTCTAGAAGAAAAATTAGATCACTAAATGTAACATCAAAAACTCTGGGTTTAGATTTTAGCTTATGTGATTTATTGTCTTTCTGACCTTAGGAAGGTCAGCTTGTCTCCTGGGCTTTTTCTACCATGTTGTTTTGAGCATTGAAAAGTGACAATGTGTATAGGAGTAGCCATCACAATTCCCGTTACACACAAGCCATTAGTAAACTATGCCTGTATATCAATCTGTATGTGAACTCTGAAGGTCTCTAATGGTTAAAAAAAAATTGCCCCTTTCCCCCATATACAAACTATTTTATTATTTGTCATTACTGGAAAAGAAACTCTTTAAAGCACAGTGTCATGATTCAAATTATATTTTGCTTTGTGTATCAGTCCTTATGTCAATCGTAGGATTTGCACTTGCTGAATATTAATTTTAATTGTTAAATAATTTATATGTATTCTTGATTACTCAGTATATAACTTTTCTTTTTTCCTTAGGTTTTATACATTTATTTGCTCTGTCTGCAGTTCTGGACCAGAATACCTCAAACGTCTACCATTACAATGGTAAGTATGGACATTTCTGTTAAGGAACAAAAAAGAGCCATATTTTTAAATCTACAGGATGAAACTTTCTATATAGATTTACTTACCTTAAATAAAAATTTGTTCTTCTTTATGCCTGGCTTTATTTCTTTTCCTGTATTTATCCTCAAGCCTGATGTCATCTTCCCCAAAGATTATCTAGTTTTATTGCTGAAGTAGTAAGCCCATTCAGTTTCTAATGGCATAAAAAGTAACTTTCAAATATCTTTTAGATCTTCAAAATTCTTATTCATGTTTCTAGTTCTTTTGGGCCTTCAGAATAGCATCAGTAGAACAGAGAAACGTCTTATAACAAATATACCAATTTCTGCCTCAGTTAAGTAATCCTTGGGCATGGGAAGTACGATGAATTTTGGAGATTTACTGAAAATGTTTATATAGTAAGTGCTTAGAAATTTTTGTCAAATATTTTACATATTTTAGGAAAAGATAAGATTTAATTCATGAATCAGATAAAAGTCTGTTAAAGTGTGATCCATTTTGTAGCTTATGTAGTAGTGAAAACATGAAATTTTAGATCATAAGTTATTTTTTCTTAGAGTCAGGTCCTCTTTGAATGTATTTCAAGAAATCAAATATCTTTTAATTTTTACTATTCAGGATAAATTAAATGTTTAGTTAATGTTTTTCATTTATTTTCATATGTAATGACTTATTGTGAATATGACTTGTGATATTAACCCTCTGTTCACCTAAATACTTTGGATTTTTTAATTGCTGGTTTTATAAAAATATTGTGTGATTTTTAAACAATAACCAAAAACATTGTTTTCATAAAGTTTGATTATTTTTGGATTCCAGGGTAGATATAGCACACCTATGCCTTTACAACCTAAGTGTTATTCACAAGAAGAAATACTTTGATTCTGAACTTGAGCTTATGACATACATTAATGAAAACTGGGATAGATTGCACCCTGGAGAGGTAGGTGGTCTTAGAGCTAACTTCATTAGCTACTTAATGTCTTTTTTGTTTTGTTAAAAGCAACTATCGCACATGTATAAGCCATACGTCTAAAGTAGCATTTTATGTTTAGTTAGGGAGAAATAATCTTTGGTGAGGCTATAGCCCTCATTCTCCTGTTTGTTGCCTCTTGACTTGAGGAAAAATGTAGGAGGAAGTAAATTACTTGATTCTTCCATTTTCTGAAGTGAAAATCACTGTAGATAAAGATAGAAGGGAGGGAGAAATCCTTATTATTGGGTATCTTACTTATGATTCCTCCCCCTTTTCTTCTAAGTTTACTCTAAACTTAGAGATGGGGACTTCCCTGGTGGCGCAGTGGTTAAGAATCCACCTACCAATGCAGGGGACATGGGTTCAATCCCTGGTCTGGGAAGATCCCACATGGAGCAACTAGTGAGCCTGTGCTCTAGAGCCCATGAGCCACAACTACTGAGCCCGCGTGCCGCGACTGCTGAAGCCCATGCACCTAGAGCTCGTGCTCTGCAACAAGAGAAGCCACCACAATGAGAATCCCACGCACTGCAACGAAGAGTAGCCCCAGCTAGCCACAACTAGAGAAAAGCTCATGCACAGCAACCAAGACCCAATGCAGCCAAAAAATAAATAAATACATAAAACTTAGGGATATAACCAACACTCTTCTTTCCTCTCTTGTTGGTACTCCCTTATATATATTTAACTTCCAGGAATAGTGAGACCCGATAGTAGTGTTAGCTAAGTTAGAGAGTGAAGCTACCTGAGTTAGAGATTATCCCCCTCATTCTGACATCTCATTTGCTTTTTGTTTGCAAAGTGTAACCACTCATGCTGGTTTACAAAGAGTCTTTTTTTGAAAAAGCAATGTAAAAATTAATGCATATTCATTGAAGATTTTGAAACTACAGAATAGCACAAAGAAGAAAATAACTAGAGTAACTTTAATATTTACTTTGTTTTTAGCATTTATTTAGAATTATTAAAATACAGATATTAAATATTAAAATATGGACATTAAATTTTTTGTTTTATAATATGTGGAATTAGTCATGCATTACTTTTTGAGGTAAAAACTAAACTGATTTGAAATTTAGGAAGAGTTTCTGCATCTGTAGCTTTTAGACGTGAGGCAGTTTATAAGGTTCACATCAAGTAAGATATCAAGTTTTTTTTGTTGTTGTTCTGGGGGTTTTATGGGGCATCAAAGACTGCATAATACACATTTATTTAAAAGTTAGTGGTAGATCAGTTGCATAAAATAAATACCTGTGGAATACTTAGATTTTAAAATCAAAGATATTAAAATCAATTGAGCTAAGGTGTTTTGAGTGTTAGAAATTGGAATATAATACTCATTAAGTTTTCTGTTAAAAGCTTTTTTCAGATGACTTTTGAGAGAAAGTGAGTGACTTGTAAATTTGATAAATTTTAATAAACTGATTAGTAATGGGAGAAAAAAGTGAAAGGCATTGTTAAGTATAGTGTTCTTTATAGTCATCTTAATATTTAATGTTCTAATACATTAATTTGAAATGCTTTCTTTCTAGCTATGGTTCTTTCAGCACTTCATATGCAGATACATCTATATTCCTTTTAGTACACTTTATGTTTTACATGATTAAATTCTGCATTGGTTACCTCACATAGATAGCGGGCATGCATATAAAAACTCAAGTTTTGGGACTTTCCTGGTGGTCCAGTGGTTAAGACTTTGCCTTCCAATGCAGGGAGTGTGCGTTCGATCCCTGGTGGGGGAGCTAAGATCCCACATGCCTTGTGGCCAAAAAACCAAAACATAAAAAACAGAAGCAATATTCTAACAAATTTAATAAAGACTTTAAAAAAGTGGTCCACCTCAAAAAAAACCCCAAACAAACAAACTCAAGTTGTTTTATTTATTTCAAATGCTATCATTTTTTATTAAAATAAAAATGTAATTTAGATTCTATTGAAGAGGCTGAAAATAATAAAAACCATAATTAGATGTTTTTAAAGAAATGAGTTCAGTTTATGAATTTCAGGTATCTCAGTTCCAACTAAACTTCTGACACGTCAGAAAAAGTTTATTTCAGCAATAGGTACATGTTTTATTTTTTGTAACCTATGAGATAATGTCTTAACACATAAGAAATTTCAATTTCTTATTCTTTGCCAAAATGGAAAAATATATCTCTTTTATATAAAAAGTAAAAACATGATTACAATCTAATATAACTTTACAACAGAAAAGTTTTACTTTTCTGAGGAGTGTTTCATTTTTGGGAGCCATAAAATTTATTATCAGAACAAGTGACTTTCTAGTCACTTCTCATTGCTCTTTCTCTGCATTTAAAAAAAAAGAAAATATTTCAGACGTCTTAGGTTAGTCATCTCATCCTCAGACTAGTTATTTACAGATGGAAGTTGAGGTTTTAATCCTCTGTATTAATATTTTCATCTTAATATTGTAAATGGTTTTTAGAGTGAGATTTTAATGATAAAGAGACCATACAATTTGTCAGTAATATTTTTTCAGTGTTTTCATTTAGTTTACTTCTAAATGTTTGTGGTAATAGAAACAAAGATAATACAAATAATGTATTATTCCAAATTATTAAAGTAGTAAATCTTTGGTTACCTGAAATTGAATTGCAAATTAAATTTTGTCACAAATTCAAAATTAGGTTAATAAAATTTTCTTTTTGTTTATATTTATATTCAAAATCTTTTTATAAAATAACATTAATTACAGTTATCCCTTGATATCCATAGGGAATTGGTTCCAGGACCCCCTTCAGATACCAAAATCTGAGGATGCTCAAGTCCCTTATATAAAATGTTGTAGTACAGTTGGCCCTTAGTATCTGATTGATTTTCTGCAGTTGGAACCCAGGGATACTGAGGGCCAACTGTACTCTCAAAACATGAGAATTGCTGTATGCTAAGTATATTACAGGCATACCTCAGAGATATTGCGGTTTCAGTTCCAGGCTGCTGCAATAAAACGAATATCACAATACAGAGAATCACGAATTTTTTGGTTTCCCAGTGCATACAAAAGTTATACTTACACTACACTGTAGTCTGTTGTGCACAATAGCATTTTGTCTTTAAAAAGCAATGTGCATACCTTAATTTAAAAATAATACTGTTGCAAAAATGGAGCTGATAGACTTGCTTGAGGCAGGGTTGCCACAAACCTTCAATTTGTAAAAAGACACAGTATCTGTGATGCACAGTAAAGTGAGGTAAATGAAAGGATGTATGATTGTATTGGTTAGTTGAGTACGTTGGAACACTCAAGTCATTTTGAACATCAGTTCTTACTATACATACTATAGATTATATGACAAAGACGTTTGCTCTAGAATTTTAGAGAGTTTATTTTAGAGAGTACATTTTAGAGAGTACAGTTGACTCTTGAAGAACGTGGGGTTAGAGGCACTGACCCTCTGCACCCTGCCCTGTCTGCAGTTCTGCACCTGCAGATCCGACCAACCGCGGTATGGTACTGTAGTATGTATTTAGTGAAAAAAAATCCGTACGTAAGTGGACAATGCAGTTCAAACCCCAGTTGTTCAGGGGTCAACTTTATATCCTTACATACTGAAAGGCAAATTTAACATTTATGTATCATATATTTTGTTCTTTCTTGATTATTATTAGGATTGTTAGAACATATTAGAACACAATGATTATTTTATATCATTTCCTTATGTGATCTTGTTAAACATCTTTGAGACTTGGTGCCTTAATGATTATCACACAGACCGAGTTTAGCTATTTGAGAAACTGCTGTTTTGAATTATTTTCTTTGAGATAGTAAAACTATGTAATATAACATTTGACATCCCAAATAAAATTTGCTTAAGGTTTTTATATACAATAAGATGTTTAGAATGAGGTTGTATCAGATTGCTTTTGGGAGTTACAATGAGATATTAACACTTTTTAGAATCTGCCTATTATCGTTTGTCTTTGCTTCCTAATGTGATTTGAAATTTCAGTTCTGTAAGGACAACCCACTTTTCTGTTAACTGTGGTCTTAAATTTTAAACATGTAAAGGTTGATAGGAGAGCAGTGTGTTGAGTGCTGCCTCACTTGAAGGATGTAGGGAGAAAAGCATAGGTAGAATTCAAGTGAAATACTATGGCAGAAACAATGTTTTGGCTAGAGAAAATGTAGTATAGTAGAGGTGGTGTAATACTTTTAAGTGAAAATTATAAGAAATCTAGTTAAAAGCAGTACTTGGGGCCTTGCGTTGTATATTAGCATGCAGTGTATACGTTGGTAAACAAATTACTGAAGCTTTTGGCATACTTAAGCCTCGGTGGTGTGGAATTAAATATTGGTAATTGAGGCATGTATTTTACTGAAGGGAAGAATTGTAACTATACATAATAGCATGTATATCTGTACAGAAATATACAACCCTGAAAGTGAAAACATAGTGTGAGATTAGTGTCTGTAGAGGGAGGAACAAAAATGATTATTCTGTTGAAGATATATATTATAAACCTCATGGTCAGATGGAAGATCTAGAACATGATGCTCTTCTTTTTTTTTTTTTTTTTTTTTTTTTTTTTTGCGGTACGCGGGCCTCTCACTGTTGTGGCTTCTCTCGCTGCGGAGCACAGGCTCTGGACGCGCAGGCTCAGCAGCCATGGCTCACGGGCCAAGCCGCTCGGCAGCATGTGGGATCTTCCCGCATCGGGGCACGAACCCGTGTCCCCTGCATTGGCAGGCGGACTCTCAACCACTGCGCCACCAGGGAAGCCCGATGATGCTCTTCTAATACAGCTTATTTGATTTACATTATAATATTTGCACTCTTCGTTTTCAAAATACAGAAAGGGAACCCTTGACCGCATTATGCGAGTTGAAATAAACAGTCCTATGCAGAACAGTCCTGGAGTGCGGAAGCAACTTACAGTTAAAATTTCTGGGAACCCACAGAGAATAAGTACCAAAAGAAAAAAGAGAGTTCATTGTGATTTTCAAAAAGTAAAAAGGAGTGGATTTGAGAAATTAGAAACTGTTGTTGAATGTCAGCAAAATTGTAGAGCAGATTTTTCATACATATGGCTTGTGAAGATTTAAAAAGCAATAAGGGGGCTTCCCTGGTGGCACAGTGGTTGAGAGTCCGCCTGCCGATGCAGGGGACACGGGTTCGTGCCCTGGTCCGGGAAGATCCCACATGCTGCGGAGCGGCCAGGCCTGTGAGCCATGGCCGCTGGGCCTGCGCGTCCGGAGCCTGTGCTCCGCAACGGGAGAGGCCACAACAGTGAGAGGCCCGCGTACCGCAAAAAAAAAAAAAAAAAAAAAAAAAAAAAAAGGCAATAAGAAAAAAATGCCATTAATTTATTAGAATAAACCACGTTAAATACCCTGGTTTCTTTTTTGATATGGTTAGCAACACTGTTACGTCAAATGCTAATGCGCATGGTGTAGACATAGTATAACTCAGTTTCACATAAGATACCGAAATGTGAACTGGTTAAAATAAAAATTAAAAGGATTTGTAACTAATTGAGTAATAGTAACAAAAGCAGTCAATGGCTTGGAAATATTCTTGAGGGAGATTCTAACGGAGAGCCACAGGGTTCTGTTTTTTTCTCTATCTTCAATTCAAGAAGGATGACAGAATCAAGAGAAAAGACCATCTCAAACACTGAGCTGAAAACAAAATCAAATTAACAACAGTTGTTAAATTTTGCTTTTAGGCTTAAATATGCAAACAACAGTATGGAAGAAGCAGCGTATGATGGGGAATACTTGGCTTGATAGCAGTTCATCTAATAAGATTTAGAGTTGAGGTGGCAGTGGGGGACCAGGAAGAGGATGGAATTACTTAGCCAAGCTTAATATGAAATAATAATGTGATGAGGCTGCTTAAAATTTTTAATCTAATCTTATACTTAGCCATGATAGCTATTGTCAAATATTTGAAGAACTGTCTTATAAAAAAGGGAATCCAGGAAGGAAGGTTTTGTTCACCCATGGAATGAGCTCCTTCATTAGGTTTCATTAGTGGTACTATTTAAACCAAGGTTGCATGACTCAGTACTATAAAAGGGATTGAAGTATTAATGAAAACTTGAATTAGATGGACATCTTGGGTCTCTTTCCAACTGTAAAACCTGAGTCCATTATTTCTCCTTTAATAGAAATTTTCTATCACTGGACACTTCAGAAATTACAATAGGAAGGTGTGGTAGGGTTAAGAGGAATGACCACCAAACCAGCTTCCTTCCTTCCTTTCCTTTCCTTTGCCTTTTCCTCTTTTTTTTTTTTTTTAAGTACCCAATACACTGAGAATGGGCTCTCAGTGAATGTTCAATGAAGGTACTTAATTGTCACTTGGGTTCATGTTCTAGCTCTCTAGCTAACCAGCAGTGTGAATTTAAGCAATTTAACCTTTACATCTGTTGACTAATCTGTAAAATAAAAGTAGATGATTTTATGAGTCTCTTCTATTTCTAATATTCTATTTGACAGATTTGTTTGTTCTTTTTACTTGAAGAAGTTCTGAGCTTCGGGAGTTTCAACTGGTAAAGAAAATTACTAGTAATTTTGAAAGTCAGTGGTGATATTTTGGAAGTTTTTTTTTGTTTTAGTTTTTGTAGCTTTGAGGATGGTCTTTTATAACTTAATTGTTTTTCTGTTGGGCCCTAGTCTTTAAATAAACTTTGAAGAAAAGGCAGAAATGACTCTGAAAGAAACTTTGTGGAACAAAATAGAATATTTTCTAGAATTGAATGTTTAGATTTTAAAGTGGTATGTGATGACAAAAAAATTACTGAGCCATTTTGGGGTTTAGGGCTAACCAAAGTCTATAATTGTTATGAAAATAAAATCCCCAAATTTACATTATTTTTTTAAATTATAGAAATTATTGGTTTGCGTTAATATTAGAAGTATTGGGAAATAAAATGGCATATTTCTCCTTACTTTTTATATTCTTTCCTGTTAATATTTATTAGAAGCTTTTATGGTTGATATTAAAGTAATTCTAATGTATTATTACTTTCCCAGGTTATAGAATTAAAATAAATTTAATGATAACTAATAATAAAATCCCATTTTTATTGTATTTTACAGTTTATAGTTCTTGCAGGCATATCATTTGAGCTATACAAGTATTAGTAAAGAAACTAGTGAAGGATTTATACTCCCTTTTTTATAGGTGAGAAAACAAGCTTTGAAAGGTTAAATGGCCTTAGGTCACATAGCTTGTCAGTGAGGACCTGGAATTAGAATTTAGATCTGACTACTAGTCAGTACACTTTTCTTCTGTATCACATTGCCTCTATCTGGCACCTGTGTAATACTAATTGATGAAATTATAGTGCATTAAATTGTTTCTTGATACTTCACAGCTGGCAGACACACCAAAATCTGAAAGATATGAGCATGTTCTGGAGGCATTAAATGATTACAAGACCATGTAAGTTGATTTATTTTATGTATCCCTATGAGGGAGATATTTAGTAAGAATAAGGAATAATGGCATTAAGAATTGTGGGATTGATTATAGAGTTAGTACATACCATTTTAAACCTTTTAATGTCCTCTTCTCTTTCAGTCAGAGTAAAGCAGTGATTCTCAAAGGCTGGAGAAGGGAAGATCAGTCCTCTGGGAATGGTGGATAGGAGGCATTATCAGTGTCTCAGGGGAATTTGGTCAGTTCAGTTGAAAAAGCATACTCAATAATGACTTGTTTTTATAATTTAATCTACTGAAAGTAAAATAAAATCTTGCTAGCTGGTAGGAATATGCAAAAGATAGGGGGATATAGTATAGAGAATGTGGGTTTTTAAATGATTGAGGTCTTCTGTGGTTTTAAGTTTAGTTATTGCCATCATTTAGAGAATAGTAGTATTAGTTTTTGATAATTAGTAGTATTTTGATAAATAGTAGTATTAGGTTTTGATTTAAGTTTTTGATAATTAAGTTACATTGTTTGATACATTCTTGTATAGATGTTTCCCTTCTTTTTTTTTTACACCAGCATATCTATGTCTCTTAAAAATATTTTCAAAATGCAAGAGAAATAATTTTTTAAATGTATATGCTGGTTCCAACCAACTATTGAATTATAACATTTTTGTTTGCAGCAAGTTGCTTTTTTTGAACTTAGCAACATTTCCTCATTAAAAAATGTTACGATTACAAGTGGCTAGATCTTTAGGCCAGCTCAAAAAGCCACGAGCAGTTACAGTGCTGTAAAAATACTTTATGGGACAATGAATTCTGTAATCCAACTTAGTGTGCTTGAAATACATTTGTTCCTGTTATGGTAGAAATGGGAGCTCCCCTTTCTCAAACCTATATAAAAGTGGAAGAACAATGTAAGCACTTGGTAGTGGTTTTTATGGCCAGGCATGCTCTAGTAGAGCTAAGAGGGTGTTTTAGAATAAGGACCCTAAGGACTTTGGGAAAGGATTAAGGAGCATATTTTTCAGAAACTCAGGCCCACACTGAAATGTCACTTCTCTGCTCCAGGTTATTTCCAATTCCAGATCTGACATACCAGACACTCCTTTTATTTTCTGGGCCTCTAGGATTGGTCTCCTATTTTCTTTATCAGTGCTTTCACCGATTACTTTCTGGCCAGGGTTTCTCTCCTCACAGATCCACTCCGAAATAGAATTATTCTTTTCCTAAACCTTGTTTGAGATGTTTTTGACAGATGACACTAAAAATATGGAGAAACATATTGGAACTAAAAAGACACCACTCTCTATTCTTCGTTCTAACTTTAAAAAGTTAGATGCCATATTTTAAAAAGAAAAATGGACATGTGTCCTTCTCCCTTCTGATACTATTCCTCTCTCCCTACTCCCCCATCATATCCTACTATGGACTGGCTCTGGAGCAGATAAGAATCAAAGAAAGCAAGGGGCAAAAAGTCAGTTTTTCTAGTATTGGGTGGATTTCATGTGTAAAGCCTTTATATCTGAAAGTTATAACTTAGGGTCTGCCATGTATATGTGTTCAGTTTTTAAACTTTTAGTTACTTTTTTTTTAAAATTTAGGTTTATGTCTGGGAAAGAAATAAAGAAGAAGAAGCATTTGTTTGGGTTGCGAATTCGTGTTCCTCCTGTGCCACCAAATGTGGCTTTCAAAGCAGAGAAAGAACCTGAAGGAACTTCCCATGAATTTAAAATTAAAGGCAGAAAGGCATCCAAACCTATATCTGATTCAAGGTAAAAGTTGATCTGTGGCTTAGTTTTTCTCGTTAGCTTATTTGTAACTAAAAATGTGTGTTATTTAGTCTCATTAGTATATTTGAAAGTACAAGTGGTAGTGACCCTGATTTGTTTTCCTGTTTATAATTTCTTGCTTGGACAAGGTACAAAGAGTTAATGCTAGATGTTTATTTATTTACGTTTAGATCTAAGGCTTTCCATGAATAGGCCCTATTGATTTTGTTAGCAAACAGCTTAAGTACTGGCCTGTTCATTTGTTTGTTCATTTCTCATTCGTTTGTTCGTTCATTCCATTTATCAAGCACCTTACTGTCTAAGTGCTGGAGATATAATAACAAATGAGACTTTCTTTCTGCCCTGATGGGGTTTACATTATAGTGGGGAAGAAAGGTGATAATCAAGTAAAATAATTACAGATCATGCTAGTACCATTTAGGAAATAGCAAACAGATTTAGACTGTACTGGGATGGATAGAGATGTAGGGGTCTACTTTAAGAAGGAGGCTTAAAGAAGGCCTATTTAAGATGGTATTTAAGCTGAAACTTAAAGAATGAGCATGACCTAACAATGTGAAGAACAAAGGGAAGAATATTTCAGGTAGCAAAAGTAAGTGTGAAGCTGTGAGGCATGTTCTAGGAACTCACAGAAGGCTACTGAGGTGTGATTGAGGGCTAGAGAATAGCATCAGGTGCTAGAAACGTTGGGTAGGGCTTGGTCATACAGAGTTTTGTAGGTCTCATAAGGAGTTTGGGTTGTTTTCTGAGAATAATGGGAAGCTATTTAAAGATGTATGCAGATTGAATTATCCTTTAAAAATACTTCTTTGGGTGCTGTTTGGAAAACAGATATCAGTAGAGGTAAGAATAGAAGCAAGAAAAAATTGACTCGTTCACTTTTCTAGGTGAGAGATAAATAATGGTTGCTTATGTAGGTGTAGGTGGTAGCAGTCAAACAGAAAATAGATTCAAGATCTCCACTGGAGGCAGAATTTGCTGGCTTTGCTAATGAATTAAATTTCTGAAAGGAAGGGAGAAATTAAGTTACACAATGCCCAGATATCTGGCTTGAGCAACTAGTGGATGGTGTAACTTACCAAGATCTGGAAGAACAGATTTTGGCAAGGTGAATAAAGCATTCTTCTGTTTCATACTCATTGAGTTTGAGATTCTTATGAGGAATATCTAAGTGGTGATGATGTTAGATATAGGCCGTTGGGTGTGTAAATCAGGAGCTCAGGAGAGGTCAGGACACATGATAATAAATTTTGAAGCTGATTTATAAAGCCATGAGAATAGAGAGAGAGGGGAAGAGAAGAGAATGTGGCCCAGAATAATGTCCTGCTATCTTTTAGAGTTTTGAAAGAAGTGAAGTAAATGAAGGAGACTAGCAGAAAGCAATCAGTGAAATAGGAGGAAACCAGGAAAGTTTGATGTCATGAAAACCAAGTGAAGGAGAGTATTTCAAGAAAGATGTGGGTGTATTAAACTACTGAATGTTGTTGCAGAGAGGCAGGTTAAGATGAGAGAAAAATGTTCATTGGATTAGATAACATTCTGTTATTAGTGACCTTGACAAAAACAAGTCTGCTTGAGTGGTAAAGGTAGAAGTCAGATGGGAGTGGGTCAGTGTGATCGAATCCAGCACTGCCCAATTTACGTGTCAAAACTGGGCTTTTCCTACAATAAGGGACATGGGCGGATTCAAAATGATGATGATGATGATAATAAAGGAAAAGGGGAAAAAAAGGAAATAATCTTTAAAAATTCTGAAAGAGAAGGAAGAAAGTGGAAAAGGGTATGTATCATCAGCTCTCAGAAGTAGTTTTACTGTACTGTAAAGGGAACAGAAGCTGAATCAATTGATGTTTTTTTTTTAATAGATAGAAGATAATTGTAACTTGTTTTTGTGTGTCAGTGGAGAAGAGAGTGGTATAGGAGAGGGGGAGGAAACTGAAGATATTGTAAAGTCTTTGAGAAGCCAAAAGGGACAGGATTTAGAGCCTAAATGTGGGAGTAGCCTTTGATAGGAGGACTTACACCCTTCTGTTGAAATGGGGTGTAAAAGGCAAAGATGGGTACAAATGCTGGTTCTGTTTTAGATTTAGCATTTGGAAGATGACTAAAGTTATTGCTTGGTAACTTCTGTTTTCTCAGTGAAATGATGAGGGAAAGATAGCTGAGAGGGAAATTTAAGGAGCAAATACAAGCTATGAGATAATTATCTTGGAGAATAAGAAAATGTAATTACAGAGGGTTGACAGTGCTTTATATCCGTTTGAGTTGGTAATTAAGTAGATACTACTTTAAGGGTTTGTTTTTTCTTAAGGAAAGAATACTTATTCCTATCACTTTCAATTTTTTTTTTTTTTTTTTTTTTTTTTTTTTGCGGTACGCGGGCCTCTCACTGTCGTGGCCTCTCCCGTTGCAGAGCACAGGCTCCGGAC
Organism: Tursiops truncatus; assembly: GCF_011762595.2. Classification (NCBI taxonomy): domain Eukaryota; kingdom Metazoa; phylum Chordata; class Mammalia; order Artiodactyla; family Delphinidae; genus Tursiops; species Tursiops truncatus. Next base: position 102,253,275 of record NC_047034.1, on the reverse strand, counting down.
GCGCAGACCCAGCGGCCATGGCTCACGGGCCCAGCCGCTCCGCGGCATGTATCACTTTCAAATTTTATCATTAATCTTTTGCTAACAATTGCTTATATTATGAATTAGAAAAAAGATTTCCACAATCTTTCTCATTCCTATCATGATTTTGATAGGACACTTTGTCTGTGGTAGCTATAAGGTTTTCTTTTGATGCCGCCAGGTAATGGTTTAACTTTCTCTAAAGGTATTCTCAGTTTCTTCTGGGACCTATGTATGAATTGGACTAAAGTGTACTTTCTTTAGTCCAGGGGTCCTTTATAAATGTTAATGGTGATCATCTTTCCAAAAAACAAAAACAAAAAAATGTATACCCCATCCATCTTATCCTTGAAACTTTTGATTATAGTTCTAGTTATGCTTCTCTACTTTCTCCTTCCTTGTATTTCCACTTTTATTTTCCCCAACCTTAGTTTGGTGTGTGGAGGGATAGTCTTTCCTAGTTTTCTCCAGTCACCTCTTTCTAGCCTATTATATAATATTGTTCCTTTACCTTGTTTTTAAGTTGAATGTTCCTGGATAATGTTCTTATAGCACTTAAACCATTTTATTATCCTGCTTGTATACACATTTGTCACCTTCAAACTATATTGTGAACCCTTAGCACAGGGAATGTCTTTGTATTCCTATTGTTAGTATCCCCTTTATATGGAGATGTTTGTTGCATAAATGAAATGGATGTTCTGTGTATTGATATTTGCCATTCTTCCCTTCTATTAATTAGAGATGTTCTTGACCTATTGCTTTTTTCCCCTTCCTATTGCTTGATATTTGCCTTTGTGTCTCAAAAATGGTTTTCTTGATCTTTCTAATTTTGTCCTTGAATGACTCCCCTGCCCAGTATGAAGGATTCCTTCTTCCTTTACATTCTCCCACCCCGGGCTTCATTCTCTTTCTGATTAGCATCATATAGGAACCCACAGGATGTCCCTGTTTATACCTACTCTGTTTTAACATAGATACTTCCTGGCTCCATGAGGTTAACTACTAAATTTGTAATCACTTTTAGTATAGTAAATTCTTGAAACATCCCCCAAGTACCTACATAGTAACAACCTAAATGAAATAATTGAACTTTAAGGAGTTTTTGAATCTTCCATCTAATATAGTAGTATTTTTTTGTTTCATTTTGTGTTTTTTAAAAAAAATTTTAGGTGGTATGTATTTTTCAGAATTGTATTAGAGAACTTTTTTCTTAAACCTTTTGTATATAAATATCTCTTAAGAAGTATTTAAATTAGAATGTATTATCTATGAACTTGACTAAACTTGTAGATTTAACTTTGTTGTTTTTATATTACCATTAATGTCAAAATATAAGTATAATCTAATTATCACATAAGTAGAGCTATGATAGTGTATATTGTCCATTGTCTTTTTGTTTTCTTTGTGCAGAGGTTAAATACATAAATGGTTTTATGTTTCAGGGAAGTAAGCAATGGCATAGAAAAAAAAGGAAAGAAAAAGTCTGTAGGTCGTCCACCTGGCCCATATACAAGAAAAATGATTCAGAAGACTGCTGAGCCACCTTTGGTAAGAGGATATATTGGCATATGTTCTCAGAGAGGAAGTCTACTTGAAATTACTGAGAAACTAATATCTTTACTTTAGAAACCATGCTTTAGGTGTGTTTTTTTATTTTCCAGGATAAGGAATCAATTTCAGAGAATCCTACTTTGGATTTACCTTGTTCTATAGGGTAAATAGAAAGTTATTTTCTCCTACCTTAGGAATTTTCTTTTGGGGGGGAAATTAATATTTCTACTGTTATGTAATATAGTCGTTATACCATTTAAATTCTTTTGTCTCAGGAGAACTGAGGGAACTGCACATTCATCCAATACCTCAGATATGGATTTCACGGGTGCTTCCAGTGCAAAAGAAACTACCTCGTCTAGTATTTCCAGGCATTATGGGTAGATATTTTATGTTCTTATCCTTGACTAATTTTCCTGTAGACTTTTTCTTTGTAAAGTGGTTATTAAATAAATTTTTAGCAATTGAAAGTGACATAAGTTTGTCTTTCAGCTTTTGAGAAGCAATCTATATGTTGATTCCTTAGGTTGTTGATATTCATCTGAATATTTTTGCTTTTCAGAGCACAGACATTAAAATTTTCACATTTGTCAGGAATTTTGCTATGTACACAGAGAAGAGGTATCCTGGTGTTTATAGGTGTGCTGTTTTCTGTGAGACCTTTTTATGCTTCTAATATACAAGTGTGGATATTTTTTTTAATAAGTTGGAATCAGGAACACAGATCCTTTTATTAATAAAAGGATTTTAAACTCAGGATTTTTATCAATAGTAGACTTCCCCTCTAATATTTTATTTAACCTAACTCTTCAGAAGGGCAACATTTTCCTGAAGTTTGATGTATCAGGTAAAAAAAGTTTAGTTTACTTGGGGCCAGAGCTATGAGCTTCTAGGTTTTATACTTCCTCTTGTTTAATTTTTGTTCACAATTCAAAAACTGCTCTTGTAAATCATATAAAATTCTAAGTATTTAAAGGATGAATTGTGAATAATAATAATGTGAGCTTTTTTTTTTTTTTTTTTTTTTTTTGCCTCTTGCCAAGCATTGTGTTAAGCTTACATACGTTTTTTTTTTGGTACATCGTCTTATTTAATTCTTAAAACAATCTTTTGAGTTGTTCCCATTTTATAGATAAGAAAACTGAGACTTAGGAGGTTTTTGTAACAAGCCCAAGATGGCATGTTTATTAGCAAGTATACAGAGCTGGGATTTTAACTTTGGCAGTATGATTATAAAATCTTTGAATTTAGCTGTTATGCTATATTTTATTTTATTTTATTTTTTTAAATTTTTTTTGGCGATACGAGGACCTCTCACCGCTGTGGCCTCTCCCGCCACAGAGCACAGGCTCCAGATGCTCAGGCCCAGCGGCCATGGCTCACGGGCCCAGCCACTCCGTGGCATGCGGGATCTCCCCGGACCGGGCACGAACCCGCATCCCCTGCATCAGCAGGCGGACCCTCAACCACTGTGCCACCAGGGAAGCCCCTGTTATGCTATATTTTGACTTTATTTTATAAAATCATTATATTTCTGAACTCAAAGATTGTCTAGTTCAACCCCTTCACTTAATCTCTTCACTTAAGAGAACACAGAGGATAAGAGATTTAAATTTGGCCGATATCATATTGAGCTAGACCCAAGGTACCCTGACATCTAGTTTAGGCTTATTTCTTACTTAACAGTAGGCCTAGAATTAGTAACGAAGAGAATCTTTATACTAGTTCTGCCATCTGTTTAAGCACATGGAAAGGTGTCTTGTATGTAGTAGGTGCTTATTAAATGTTTCTTGAATTGAATGAATAAATGAATGAATGAATGAACTGTCTTCTTTTTAATGATAAAAACGTTGACAAGACCTGACTTACAAATCCTCTTGGTAAGAATTTGCCTCGTTGGCCTCATAAATCAAAAATTTCCTCTGATTCTTTTAAGCTTAATAGTACATAGTTAAGGAAGAAAAGCTCTTCAAAGGTCAGCCTCAAGAAGGTGATTGAATTTAATGAAGGCGAGTGATAATCCATTTTATATAGCATTTGTTGTTTTGATTTGGCTGATTTTTATGTCAGCAAGTGTAGACAATTGTGGCCTTGTTTGTTCTATAGATTATCTGACTCCAGAAAAAGAACTCGTACAGGAAGATCTTGGCCTGCTGCAATACCACATTTACGGAGGAGAAGGGGTCGTCTTCCAAGAAGAGCACTCCAGACTCAGAACTCAGAAATTGTAAAGGATGATGAAGGCAAAGAAGATTACCAATTTGATGAACTCAACACAGAGATTTTGAATAACTTAGCAGATCAGGAGTTACAACTCAATCATCTAAAAAACTCCATTACCAGTTATTTTGGTGCTGCAGGTAGAATAGCATGTGGTGAAAAATACCGAGTATTGGCTCGTCGGGTGACACTTGATGGAAAGGTGCAGTATCTTGTGGAATGGGAAGGAGCAACTGCATCCTGACTGTAGGACTGAACATTATGTTCACTGCACTCTCATTTTCTGTAGGTACAGTTCAAAGCCCTAAAGGAGTCTGGCTTTTACTATCTTTCTTAAAAAAAAAAAAAGGTAAAAAAAAAGTCACTTAAGGAGATAATACTAGCCTTAACATGTACTTGTCAATGTTATGGATATTGTCATAAAAAGATATCTTTTAAAAATCAGAACAGAGACTTAATTTTTTAAATCTTAAGATTTGTAGAATGTTTCTAGGATAGGATATTAAAAATGATTCAAACCGATGCATGGTGTTAGGTAATTTTTCTAATTATTCCATTGAGTCAGTTTTTGTGGTTAGTGGTTATCAGAGCAAACTTATCATGTAGATAGATAGCACAAGTATTTGGAGAAACATTGTCTGTTTTGTTACCAAAATGTTGGAAAAAATTTATTTCAATACCTTTTAGAATTCATAAAGTGCAGTGTATATAATGCCTACTAAAAGACTGTAAAATATTGAAATTTTCTTTCAAAGTGTAAAAAATATATTGAGCCTGTAAATTGCTCTGTGACTAGACTTCATTGTCGTCTTAATATATTCTTTGCATGTGCATATATATACACACGTGTGTATATATATGTGTGTGATTGATTATGTGACCTATGCAATACAAATTATGGGAATGGGCAGCTTTGGAGTATATATCCCATAATTCTTTTTTCAGGAATAGTTGCAGTATTTACACAGCAGCATTTCTTCTCAGGCTTTTATTGGGTGCTGTTGCTTGCTATGTATGAAGAGAAATGTGTCAGACAAGTTTAGTGTGTTCTGAAGAAGGGTGTGAACAACAGTGTTCATGGGCTTTTTCGAATGCTTTTCACTTTCAGTCCTTGTAACTCAGCTGTTCAGTACCTAAAACAAATTCAAATAGTATGAATATTATCTCCTACTAGAAGTAACGTTTTCAAGTTTTCATGGCACATTATGATTGTAAATGTCTCTCAGTTTTAACAGTAAGTCTATAGGAGTCCCGTGAAGATTCCTGAAATGTCTGTAGTAACTGTTAGTCATGTTGAATAAGTGTAGTATGAACAAAGTATTTTATTGCACAGGGTTAACAAACAGTATGTTGCCTGCAGAGACAACTGCTGTTTTATTACAACATTACCTCTTGTTTTTATACAGCATACCAAGATTTAAATTGATAACTTTATTTTACATGTGTTAAAAAAAAAAAAAGAAAAACAAGTTTCTTTTAGCACCAGTGTTAGAGCTGTCTTCTGTTCCTTTTTGTTTTGTTTTGTTTGTTTGTTTTCTTTTTTAGCCAAAGAGTAAACAGAAGAATATTCTTATTTTGGTGGCTATTCATTTTACTCTTAAAAGTGATTGGTGGATTTTAGCCTAAAATTTGGAGAATTTGCCACCAAAATGAAAAATATGTAAAGTGTAGTGATTACAGAGCGGTTAAAAATGTGGGTTAGTACTTATTTATTCCATTGATTGATTATTTGACTGTTTATAAGAAAGTTGCTTTATTTCTTTAAGCATCTTCAAAAGATGACCTTTTCTTGTCACATTATAGCCAAAAGAAGCAGAGAACTTCGTAGTCCTGCATTTGGTTCCTGGTTGGCCAGGTATAAATGAGCTTTACAAAAGTGCAAATTAAGAACTGTCACTTCTGTTTACCTCCACCAAAACTTGATTTTCCCCTAGCTATTAATTTAAAGTTGCCTTTCCTGCAGCTGCAATATTTTGAATAACACACAGAGTTTGTGTTGATTTTGAATGTTTGTTTATATCTAGGGGTAATGGAAAATGTAAATCCCGTGTAACCTTATTCACTCCACGTGTATCATATTATTTCATTTTTCCCAAAGTCCTTTAATTCTAACTGAACACCAGCAGTATTTTTAGTAATTCTTTCTTTAGCATACTTGGAAGATGATTTATTAAGCTGAACTGTCTTTAGACGTAATTATTGTGAATGTTTGTTTTATTTTATCATGGTGGTTCACATGGCTCTGATGTTCAGTTTGTATTTTTGGAATTGCTTTACTTAGATTAAAACAGACCAACATTAAATGTGTGTATTTTTTAAAGAGCTAATGAGTTTTGCTTCTGTATTTGCCTGAAAATACACACTGGTGCAGTAGATGACGGCTTTTATTTAGCCAGGGAGACAAGGAGTTCTAGTTCCATTGTAAATATGTTCATTTGAATTAATCTTTATAAAACTTTGCTTTCATTTTCCACTTGTCCCCCAAATAAATATTAATAATTATTGAATGTTCATCTTAAATGATCCTGTAAAGAAGTAAACTATGTTTAGCAGCTTGTACACTTTATACTTGAAAGACAATATATCTTCCTGTATCTACCCTGTCCCCAAACTTCAAAAAAATTCAGACTTTTCAACTGTGTTTTCTTTTCTTCTTAAGGATATACAAGGTGTCAGGGTTCATGTAAAAGGATTTCCTTTTTTTTTTTTCCCTGAAAAGCTTTGCCCCAGGCTACAGAAAGAAAAGATGTGAAAATAATATACCTTATTCATTTTAATTCCATTTTTATTCAAAACAAATATATTTTATAAATACACTCATAGTCATGGGTAAATATGGATTCTTAGGCCTTTAGGTGATCAAACTAGATCAGAATATGAGCTATCAGAGTTATTCTATAGATTCTAATGTGGGAGTGATGAAGACAGATCTTGCTGGATATATTTTGTTACTAAATGTTTAACAGAAGTGAATGTTCACTGATATGTGAGTTGAGGGTATTTTTCCATGTTTTATTTTGCAAGGTATGTTTGGTTTCTATTGTGTATGTATTAAGATTTCTGTTAGTGTTGGTGTAGAACTAATTCTGTGTTTTGGGCTACTTGATTGAGTTTTTATTAGGTACTATTAAGTTTTGGTTGGAACCTGATCTGACTTGTATAGTTATAGCAGACTTTTATAATCTGGTTCTAGAGTTGTTTGAATGAGAATGTAATGGCAAAGGAAGATGTCTGTACAACGTTGGGAAATAGTAAAAATGCCTTCTTTGCGTGGGCAAGTTTTCCTTTTTAATTATATTTGAGTACCTCTATGAATATACTCCCAAAAGTCTCCTTCAGTTTCTTTTGTGGCAGTTGATCAGTCATGTTCTTTCCTCAGGGAAATAAAAACTTGACAGTTAAATGTGAAGTGAGAACTTTATCATGGGATTCTTTTATAATTAGTAGCAGTTAAGAAACTAGATATCTGTCTGATATAAATTTGGAGGTGGGAGACGTTGTGAAAGCAAACTGGCTCACTAAATAACAAGTAGATGGGAGCAAGTAACTTTTAAGTCGTAATATCAAAATATCTTGGAGCAATAACTAGATCAAAATATTATGCTCTCTTTATATTTAAAATTAGAATAAGGCTGCAAATTAACCAGCTCACTTATTTTCTCCCCTTACCTCACTTCTACCCAACAAAATCTCTCTTTGCTTTTTTTATTTGGTCTCGCTATGTGGCATGTGGGATCTTAGTTCCCCAGTTGGGAGCAGAGGTGGAGTATTAACCAGTGGACCACCAGGGAGTGGTGGTTTTTGCTCTTAACCCTTGCATTTTCTCTTTGTTGGAGATGATGCATAGATGCTTAGTAATAACTCCTCACTTTTGCAGTATCTTCAAGGAATGTGATTTCTCGTTCAAGAAAGTTTTCCACTGGATTTAAGCAAGCAAACAAATGAATAAAACCTTCATAGATGACAAGATGTACTTACTGCATAAAGTAAAACTATATCCTGTTTAAAATCATAAATTTAATTTCTGTTCCTTTTATTTACCGAAAGGTTTTGATTCTTTTTCTTCCCCCTATCCTATAACATGCTTTCCCAGTGGGGGGGAATATGGGCACAAATTGGTTTATGGCATAGGGAGGGGGGGCCAAAAAAGTCTGAGATAATGGTTTGTGGCCCTCCAGAGCTCACTCAACTCTACCTGACAAAAATCTTATTCCTTAGTATTGAGTTACTTTCGTTGACTTTTCTTGAATATCACAAGAGCAGCACTGACATTGAGTTAAAGGAACATACACAAAATAATTTTAAGATCAGTGCTGTGAAACCGTGGCACATGTATAGCTATGTTCTGGAGGACTTTGATTGTTCAGTCTTGAACTCACATTGTCAGAGGTGGGTCTGCACATGTGTATTGGCTTCTACTAACTCCCTTGTGATGTCATTTATGTTTGATCCTAAGTGCTTTTGTGTGTGACCTGAGCTTGGAGAATTAAATAAAGCTAGTTTATATTTTGTTATTTAGTTTTCAAGGTTATTTAACCCATCACTAACTGTGTTAGGTACTGAAAAGAAAAAAATGTTGACAATATCTGAATGAATATCTAGCAGCTAGTTAAAAGTAATTTTTTTCTATTAAGCAGAGGTTCAAAGTTAGCTCACCAAAAAAATTGTTTTAAGAAATTAAGTTTTTCAAATGTTTTACTTTTGTTGGAGAAATACCACGTTTGAATTTTTAAATATTTACATGCTGTTATGTGTTTATAAAAATTGCACATATAATTTTAGAATCAATTTATATAAGTAAATAAATTACATTGAAAGTTACTCAAAATGAAGTTATAATAGCAGCATCCAGTATTAATAATATTGTACATACTTAGTGAAGGATTAGAATTTCCTATACAGAATTAGTGGAATGTAAGGAAATTTTTCCTGTACAGAATTTGAGACAAAAACAAGATTTTGTGAGAATTTGGGTCCCCTTTGAAAATATGTAAAACTTGCTTAGATATCCCTGAAGTTAAACTTCCTTGAGTAGACATGGAAGTTTAAGGAAATGAAGCTTTTTGGAGAGACTTTTGGGAGGGAAAGCCTATTGGTTCATTTAAGATGGAGGCACAGTTTTGGTTCCTGTTATTCCTATATTGCCAAATCTCTTCTAGAACCCAAGAGCATATCTGTAACGGTTCCATTGCTTTTTTTTCCCTTTGGTGTTACAATTTTGCATAACCATGTATCTTAGACTTTCTATGCTTTTCTTACCTCTGGATATAAATTTTCCAATGAAGAATTATGCCATTAGAAACCCATTCTTTTTTTTTTTTAACATCTTTATTGGAGTATAATTGCTTTACAATGGTGTTTTAGTTTGTGCTTTATAACAGAGTGAATCAGCTGTATGTATACATATATCCCCATATCTCCTCTCTCTTGCATCTCCCTTCCACCCTCCCTATCCCACCCTTCTAGGTGGACACAAAGCACCAAGCTGATCTCCCTGTGCTATGCAGCTGCTTCGCACTAGCTATCTGTTTTACATTTGGTAGTGTATATATGTCCCTGCCACTCTCTCACTTCATCCCAGCTTCCCCTTCCCTCTCCCCGTGTCCTCAAGTCCATTCTCTACGTCTGTGTCTTTATTCATGTCCTGCCCCTAGGTTCTTCAGAACCATTTTTTTTTTTTTTTAGATTCCATATACATATGTTAGCATACAGTATTCGTTTTTCTCTTTCTGACTTACTTCACTCTGTATGACAGTCTCTAGGTCCATCCACCTCACTACAAATAACTCAGTTTCATTTCTTTTTATGGCTGAGTAATATTCCATTGTATATATGTGCCACATCTTCTTTATCCATTCATCTGTTGATGGACACTTAGGTTGCTTCCATGTCCTGGCTATTGTAAATAGAGCTGCAATGAACATTGTGGTACATGACTCTTTTTGAATTCTGGTTTTCTCAGGGTATATGCCCAGTAGTGGGATTTCTGGGTTGTATGGTGGTTCTATTGTTAGTTAGAAACCCATTCTTGATACCTCTTTATAAACCACTTTTAAACCTTTTTAAACCTCTTTATAAGCAACTTTTAAACCATTAAAGACCAGAAACATTTAAAATGCAACTTTATTGAAGATTTTTCTAGTTATGAAGTACTTCACGTTTTTAAAAACACTATTCTTAGCATGCTAACCTTTTCCTAATTACTGAGAGATTGTGAACGTTCATTTATTGTATGTTGCTGTAATATGGTGCTATTCTCAGGGATCCAGATGTGGTTAAGGGAATCTAGTCCTTACTCTTTTTTTTCTTTTAAAATTTATTTATTTATTTATTTATTTATTTATTTATGGCTGTGTTTGGGTCTTTGTTGCTGCGTGCGGGCTTTCTCTAGTTGAGGCGAGCAGGGGCTACTCTTCGTTGCGGTGCGCGGGCTTCTCATTGCGGTGGCTTCTCTTGTTGCGGAGCATAGGCTCTAGGTGCGCGGGCTTCAGTAGTTGTAGCACATGGGCTCAGTAGTTGTGGCTCGTGGGCTCTAGAGCTCGGGCTCAGTAGTTGTAGTGCACGGACTTACTTGCTCTGCGGCATGTGAGATCTTCCCGGACCAGGGCTCAAACCTGTGTCCCCTACATTGGCAGGCGGATTCTTTACCACTGTGCCACCAGGAAAGCCCTAGCCCTTACTCTTAATGACGTAGCCTAGGTGGTGCTTTTATATTTGTCTACTTTTCACATATCTTTTGTGTCAGTCCCCATGTTAATAATCCATGTGTATTCACAGTGTGTTGAGCAGCTTTCTCCCTTTCCGTTCTCTCCCATCTAGCTTCTAAACGTTTTTAATTTACAGTAGACTGGGAAGAATTTAAGTGAAGTTTTCTGGAACAAATAGATAACCACTTAAGTAAAAATTTAAACCTTTTCTTACCCACAGTTCTGATCTTCAGATTCTTGAGTAATGGCTCAAGAGTGATTTTCTAATGAGAACCTGCTGTATAGCACAGGGAGCTCTATTTCACTTTACTGTACAGTAGAAACTAACACAACATTGTAAAACAACTATACCCCAATAAAAAAAAATAATTAATTAAAAAAGTGATTTCCTTTGAGAAAAAGTAAATGTCTTTCTTATATTTGTTCATTACTCAAAACGAGGTTTTTTTTGTTTTTTACTATTTAACATTTTATTGATTGAAACGTTTATGATCATAAGTTGCATCAGGTTTTCTATTATCAAACACAATGAAGATAGTTTTTCAACTGTCATTGAATAATTGAACATAGAAAATAAAAATCTTTCATTTGCAGGTACTTAGAGTTGGAAAAATTCTTCATTCTGTATTCCATCTTGTGTGACATACAAGGCTTTGTCTGTTCATCTAGGAATTTAAAGGCCTAATTGAGAAGACTCTAACTGGTTGTAGAATCCATGGCAAAATAGGGTTGCAATAGAAGCCATATATTCCTATGTAGCTGAGGCAGAGCCAGCAACCACTATAATGATGAAATTTCAAATTTTCCACTATTTTCTAGCTTTTCATTGTGGAAAATGCATTTATTGGAGTAAGTTTGGCCATTGGTTGTAAGATTGGATCCATTTCTCTGGTGCAAAAATGTAATTTATCTGTATACATTACAGTATGGCATTTTGCACATGTCTTCTGAAGATGCAAAAGCAGTTTCAGAATGAGGAAATGCCAAGGCAATGATGAAAATAACTTTGATCTATGATGAGAAGAGAGACATTTTATCACGTCTTTTTAAGACTAAGGAAGTGTCATTGTTCTTGAGATGAAGGCTTCACCTGGCACCTTAGTCCTATTCCATATCCTTGTTTTGGTCATCTGACTCTTCACAATAGTTCCTTGGAGATAGCTGAGAGGCTGTATCCTGGACTTCAGTCCTCAGTAGGTCCACCGAATAAAAGATAATTCTCAACTTTTAGGTTGTGCACTTTTTTTTTCAATCAACATCCTTGTTTTGAGTAATGAACAAGTTTTTGTTTTTCATGCTTCCTATTTTAGGAGATTGTTTGAAATCTCGACTCCTGGATAAGTGAGGTAAGACTGTAATATAGGCTAGAGTAGGTTGATTATTTTGTGGCTCTCTGATTGATCTCAGTTTGTCTTAAGATTGATCTCAGTTTGTCTTAAGATAGTAAAAACTGCATACACCCCTCCCCCCCCAAAAAAATCAGTGAACTTGTTATAGATATGCTCTTGGGTTCTGGAGGAGATTTGGTGATAAAGGGCTGCAGGAATCCAAACTGTTCCTCCATAAAATTAGATGAGCCAATAGGCTTTTCCTTTCCAACAAGGTGTTAAGAGTTGGCTCATGCCATCTGTGCACTATGGGAAAGAGAAAATACGTTTTTTGTCTAGTTTGGACTTGTCATATAAGAACAGTATTATTTTAGAGAATAGCAAATTGACGGTGGTGTTATTACATGAACATATTTAATAGTCACAAAAGTAGTCTAAAGGAATAGAGAGGAGATAGTATTTCAGTCAGAGCAATAATTCCATACTAATCCTCATGACTTTATAGGTTAAATGAATACAAGAATTGAATAGTAGTAATTTAACTTTTTACTACTTTAAAGGCTGAAATTGTGTGATCGCAATTAAACTTTAAAATGTCAAGCTTCAGAGGATCACAATTTCTAAGAAAATAGTTGTTTTACTAAATTTATGTAATTGTATGTCAGCTAAATTTAGTTTGTTTTATTTTCTTGGTTAAATAAGTCAGGAAAATGTGTAAAATTAAGTTACCTATGCTGTTTATTGCCTTTATGTGGAAGGTATAATTTAAAATGTCTCAGTAGGGTCAAACTCTTGATTTTTTTGAAATAATTTTTAAAAATTTGAAAATATTAAAAAAAAAGTTTGTACTTAAAAAGTAGTACTTAATGTAAGACTCAGTGTTTTAAAATATAATTTACGTTTATTTGGGGGCCCTTTCTAGGAAAACTATGTGTGTTGTTAGCCTTGTTATAATAAAATTTTATCTGCTAATTGAAAATGCCAGTGTCATAGATAAGCAGATTAACAAAGTATGCAATTACTTATATTTTGAATTTGATGGCTTTGTTATTGTTTTAGGATTATTGAAATCAGTTTTGTGTTACTTAAGCACACTCTGACTTAGAAAAGCAAAAGTTAGATAACTTAGAAACATGATATAAGTGTTAAAATATTGACCCATACCTAATATTGTTACATTGAAATTTTGAACCTTCACCATTAAGAACATTAAGATTTATATTGTAATGAAAATAACCTCATAAAACTTCATCTATTCATCATGATTATTATATTGAGAATTGGGATGAATTTTTTAAATTATAGTATACGTAGGTATAACTTTGGTTTTACATCTTTTAAAATTGTGTACTTTTAACATAAGACATTTCATATTGAGAGGTTGCCCTAAACTCAGTTTAAGGTAAGCCACTGCTTATCAACCATGTCATAAGTTTAGGTAAAATACAGTTTTAGTTAAATAAAATTCAAAACCTGTTTATTTCTTAAGAACTTCATTATTGCGCTTATTTTTGAAGATAAAAAATTTATTTTTCTGGGTGTTTAAAAAACTATATATATTGGTTTCCTAGAGCTGCCATAAAAAATTACCACAAACTTGGGCTTCCCTGGTGGCGCAGTGGTTGGGAGTCCGCCTGCCGGTACAGGGGACGCGGGTTCGTGCCCCGGTCCGGGAAGATCCCACATGCCGCGGAGCGGCTGGGCCCGTGAGCCATGGCCGCTGAGCCTGTGCGTCCGGAACCTGTGCTCCACAACGGGAGAGGCCACAATGGGGAGAGGCCCGCGTAACGCCAAAAAAAAAAAAAAAAAATTACCACAAACTTGGCATAAAACAAAAGCCATTTATCGCTCATGGTTCTAGAGGTTAGAAGTCTGAACTCAAGGTGGTGACAAGGTTGGTTCTTTCTGGAACCTCTGATGGAGAATCTATTCTATGCCTCTCTCTTAGCTTCTGGTAGGCAGCAGTCCTTGACATTCCTTGGCTGTACACATAGCATTCCAGTTAATGCCTTCAATTTATACAACCTTAGTCTGTATCAAATCTCCCTGTCCTTTCTCTTATAAAGACACCAGTAATTGGATTAAGGCCCCACACCAAATCCAAGATGATCTTATCTCAAGATCCTTAACTTAAATACACCTACAAAGCCCTGTTTCCAAATAAGTTCACATTCATAAGTACTTGAAGTTCAGACTTCTATCTTCTGGGGGACTCAATTCAACCTACTTCAGTATTATTGCAGGATATTTTTGTATGCCTCAGTTCCTGAAAATGGTTTTTCAAACCATTTTGCATTATTGTTTATTTAAATGCAGCAATTATATTTTGAATACCTGTGAGTTGCTTGTAAGAGAAAAATGAAATATTAGGAGTCCTGCTCTGAATTCTTAAATTATGGAGGATGCAAACATAAATAGAACTAAATTTGAGTTGAAATAGATTAGGTACTATGGAATATTGGTACAGAGTTCCATAGGAAGAGTAAATCTAAGAGAGGCATTAGGGAAGGACTTACTGAAGGGAATCTCATTTGGACTTGGCTCTGAAGGATGATGGGATTTTTTAAAAATTTATTTTGTTCAAGTATAGTTGGTTTACAACGTTGTGTTAATTTCTGCTGTAAAGTGATTCAGTTATACATATATATTCTTTTTCATATTCTTTTCCATTAGGGTTTATTACAGGATACTGAATATAGTTCCCTGTGCTGTGCAGTAGGACCTTGTTGTTTATCCATTCTATCTATATATAGTAGCTTGCATCTCCTAATCCCAGACTCCCAATCCATCCCTCCTCCAAGGATGATAGGATTTTGATGGGCGGAAAATAGGGTAGGATAAGAAACAGCATAAATAAATTCAAGGAGATGGAAATTTGGTGGTGGTGGGGTGGGAGTTCAATGAGCGTACTTTAGAGAATGGTATAGTCTTGGGGAGTTTAGGATATAAACATGAGAATTAAGCAACATTTGGAAACAGCATATGACTACAGGTATCTACAAATATGTGCTATATTGCTGGAGAAATGAGATTAATTTGGTATAATATTTCTTAGGTTGTACCTTGAAGGATGGGTTAAATAGAGGCTAAGGGAAAGAAAAGCTAAGTTCAAAATGAGGGAACAGGGTAAAAACAGGCCTGGAGTTGAGAATGAACATTTCACTCAATATTTGAGGGCCTACTGTTTTCTAAGACACTACCAGGAGGAAAATGTGAAGTAGATATAATTATCTCTTTCTCTTTGCTGGGAAGCTTAGAATGTATATGTTTACCTATTTAAAGTGGCAAGAGTGGCAAGAGCATTTAAGGGAAGGGAGAGAGTACTTTTGCCTGGGGCCTGGCTGTGGAGGACTTTTGGGGAAAGGAATTATTAGGTAAGACTTCATAAAGGAGTTTAAACTGGACCATGAATGATCAGGATTTATAGAGAAGGGAACACACTAGGGCATTCCACAGTACAGGAATGGTAAGCAAAGGCATTAAGACCACACACAGAAAAGGACAGTAGAATTTGGGTAGTGTGTGACATAGTTGAGGCTGGAAATGACCTGGATTCTGATGGGACCTCTATGCTAAGTTGTGTTTTACAATTAATTTGGCACTGGGATGTAGGATGAATTAGAGGGAAATATGAGGTACAAAGCCAGCTAGGGCTAATCTAAATATAGGTAAATCTTTTTTGTTGTTGTTTTTTTAACTGTGTCTTAAAAAAAAAAAAAAACATTGTATTTATTTGGTTGCGCCGGGTCTTAGTTGCGGCAGGCGGGCTCCTTAGTTGTGGCTTGCGTGTTCCTTAGTTGGGGCAGGCTGACTTCTTAGTTGTGGCATGCAAACTCTTAGCTGCAGCATGCATGTGGGGTCTAGTTCCCTGACCAGGGGTCAACCTGGGCCCCCTACATTGGGAGCACAGACAGTGCCACCAAGGAAGTCCCTAAATCTACTTAAATCTGAGGTAGTAGAAGCAGTGGGGATGTTGGGAATACTTAAGAGAGAGGTTAGAGAGATTAGTTGACAGTACTTGACTGAGCAGGTCATGGGTCTTTAAGTTTTGAGGACCTGGGAGGCTAGTTATGTCATTAAATAGAGCAGCCCTGTTCAGAGAGCAGTAAGGAAGATAGGCTTGATTGGGAGAAAAGGTTGATGCTTGGAAGTAGTGGAATAAGTAAAGAAGTGGAGTAGGATGGGATTATGGAACAAGACTATTTTTTAACAGTTTTTGCTTCTGCCAGGCATTTCCCAGAATTATTATTAATAATAATCTTTATTATTAAACATTTGCTCATCACCATTCTTCAAGCAAAGACCTAGAACATTCATATTTCTTCATGATGGTACTGTGGCAGGTATGCTGAAAATTTTCAATAAAAATGTGTCTTACCTGCTATCATAGAATAAAAATAATAATTAGAGCAGATTTAAGGTATTAGTTGAACAAAGGAAGTATTTGGTATTTTGAAACAATACCTACATAGTGGGAAACCATTGTGTTGTTTTATTTAAAAGCTTATTCTGAAGCAAAAGCACTTGGAAATGTTTTCAAGAGAATGCTTTCTGGGGCTTTCCAGATGGATATTTTATACTGGGGATTCAAAAGTCCATACTTCTGAATGGTGTTGAACAAAAAACAGGTTGTAATAAAAATCAAAGAAATACTGAAAAAAAACTAATGTGAATGTAGTTTGAGTTTTAAAAAGAATGAGGTAAAGTCTCTGTTCTGCCAAGGAAACAGAGTCAGTAATATTGATACTTAAAATATTTATAAGGTATTCAGAGTAGTGAGTAAAAATGTCAGATGGTTTTCTTGGCTAACTCTGCAAAGCAGCCTTAAAATATTTGAGGTAGTTACTGAAAGTGACCTCTTCAAGAAATTATACTTGTGTTTTGGTATTGAGAAATATAAATTTAGGTGTAGAAAATGACAAGCATTTGCTATAGTCTAGTAGTAGTAATAATTGAAAACTAGTTAAATATAACAATCAACAGGCAGTTCATTCCCTTCATAAGGAAGCTGCAGTATTCTCCAATTATGGATTTTCTTGTAATAGAAATTACATCTGGTGTTTAAAGTACTCCTTTTCTCCATCTAAATCTGACTTGGAGGAAATAGTGCTAATTTGTTTATCATGTATTGCTTTTCTGCTTACTTTCACGTTGTGTATTAGCTGGCAACAAAAAGTTAGTGAAGTGGTTCTAAGAAAATGAAGATGTGGTTTAGAAGAAAGGGGCAGTGATTGGGAGGCATGGAGGTAGTAGATGAGAAAAACAGAGGAGGAAGTCTTTATCAACTCTGTTATTTTTTTCCCCAAGTGAAAAAGGTTTACTGTTTTCAACTATGATACAAAAATATTTCAGTGAAAATTCAGATAACACAAAACGTACAGTTCTGAAACTCCTCCAAATTCTACAATCCAGAGATAATGGTATATAAGCCTTAGCCTTCAAGACATTTTATCTTTTTCTGTTTTTACTTAACGAGGATTGTTCATGTTGTTTTGAAACTTCACTTTTTACTTAATAAACAGTCTGCCTCATCTTTGCATCAGCAATTACTGTGTTCTAGGCATTGTGCTGGGTGCAGTGGATAGAATAGACATGTTCTCTGCCTTTAGAGATTAGAGTCTTGTATAGGGTTTTTATACGTTAATTCTGATATGGTGTGAAGAGTGATTTGAAAGGGAAGTGTAGAGGGTGCACATAAGAGGGATGCAACATAAATTTGAGGAATCTGGCAAAACTTGAAGCAATGAATGACAGCTGACTTGGAAAAATGAGTAGCTGATAATTCCTGAATACTAACTAGTCTTCCTCCCCAGGTAAACCATCAACTCTTTAAAGGCATATTCTTTGCTTTTCTATTCTCCAAAGTACTGGATATAGTAATGCTCAAATTTTTCATATTCTAAAGTATTAAACCTTGCCTTGGGTCTATTGTGATGAATGTAACTTGTATTAGAGGCTATGGGGATATAAAAGTATTGCATCCTGATCTTCCCTTGGGTGCCAGAAAGGAAATATATTATCAAAGGAGAGAATGAGCCAAATGCATAATGTTTTCTAGTGTTTCCCTCTTCCTCATTCTAAATAAAATGACCTTTTTCATTCTTTATTCCTTTGCTATTGGTCCAAGGGATAGTGAAGTAGTAATTGCTAGCACATTTGTTTTTAAATTTATGTCCCTTTGGCATTTAAGAGTTTACAGTGGCTTATATTATACTGAATAAGTTGCTTCTCAGCTGCATGTCCTATATATGCCTTAATTCTAAGATCCTTTACAGCAAAAAGACGTTGTTACCTTTATAGGTGAAGGAATCAATCATCCCCTGTTTAAGATTTTCCTTATACCTACATGTCATGATTGTCCAGTGAAAAGTTAGCATTTGAAAAAGTCAAGGATAGCTTCTCTGTTGAGATTCATATGATGATTTTGCACTAGTTGAGAAGTAGGTGTAGTCTTCACATGGCAGTATTCTAATAACCACTTCATTGTAGTATAACCTCTGGATATTTTGGAAAATGGAATCGCTCTAAAAAGGAAAAAGGTTGACTTCTGACTCCTCTTTCGTATTTCATGTCAAAACGATCAGGCTCAATTCGTTAAGAGCCTTGAAGAATACAGTGTTTCACATTTCTACTGATAATTAAATTCTTAAGAATTGAACCAATACCTAAAATGACAGTTCTTTTTTCAATGAGAATATTTTGTTTTTATTTAACATGAAGTTAAATTATTTTACTTATTCCTGGGCTCATTTAGAAATATGTATTTTACAACACAGTAATGTCTGTTCCAGGTATAAAATTCACCTGCCCCGTTTTTGTTTTAACTTTTTATTTTGAAATAATTATAGATTCACAAGAAATTGCAAAAAAAAAATGTTTAGGAAGTTCCTGTGTACTCTTCAGTTTCCCCCAGTGGCGACATCTTGCGTATAGTACAATATTAAATCCAGAAAATTGATGTCAGTACAAACCACAGAGTTTTTTCAGATTTCACCAATTTTACAAACACTCATTTGTATGTGTATGTAGTTCTGTGAATTTTGTAACACATAGGTTTGTGTAACCATCATGAGAGTGAATTGTTCCATCCCGAGGCTGCCTTTTTTAGCCACATTCCCTTTCTTTCCTCCATTCCTAACACCTGGCAACCACTAATCCATTTTCCATCTCTATAATTTTGTTATTTCAAGAATATTACATAAAAGAAATGGTATAGTGTGTGACCTTTTACGATTTTTTTCCCCCCACTAACCATAATTCCTTTGAGGTCTATCCAAATTGTTGCATGTATCAATTGTTTATTCTTTTTATTGCTGCTCAGTATTCCATAGTATGGATGTACCAAGTTTAACCATTCACTCTTTAAAGCACATTTGGGTTATTTCCAGGTTTGGACTATTGCAAATGAAGCTGCTTTGTATAATAATGTGTACAGGTTTTTATTTGAGCATGTTTTTATTTCTCAGGGATGTGTCCAAGAATATAAATGCTGGGTTGCATGGTAAGTGCATGTGTAGTTTTATAAGAAACTGCCAAAATATTTTCCAGAGTGACTCTACCATTTTATATCCCACTAGCAATGTAAGAGTGTGATCCAAGTTCTCTTGTATCCTTGCCAGCATTTGGTGTTGTAACTACTTTTTCTTATTTTAGCCTTTCTGGTAGGTGTGTACTGATATCTTATGGTTTTAACTTGAATTATCCTAATGGCTAATGATGTTAAACTTATTTTCATGTGCTTATTTGCCATCCACAAATTTTCTTCAATGAAATGTCTGTTCATGTCATTTTCTAATTGAATTTTTTTTTTTTTTAACTGTTGGGCTTTGAGAATTCTTTAGATATTCTAGTCCTTTTTTGGATATGTGATTTGCATCTGTTTTCTCCCCATCAGTAGTTTAATTTTTCATCACTTAATAGGGTTTTTCATGGAGCAAAGATTTTACTTTTGAGGAGGTCCAATTTATCAGTTTTTCCTTTTATGGGTCATGTATTTGGTGTCAAGTGTGGAACTTCTTTGTCTAGCCCTAAGTGCTGAAGATTTTCTCATATTTTTTTCAAAAAGCTTTATCATATTAACATTTAAGTTCATGTTTTTTTTTTTTTAACATCTTTATTGGGTTTTTTTTTTTTTAACATCTTTATTGGGTAAGTTCATGTTTTTACCTGTGTTTGTCTCAGTTGCTCCAGCACCATTTGTTTAAAAGGCTGTCTTCTCCCTATTGAATTGCTTTTGCACCATTGTGAAAAATCAGTTGGACTTGGTGTATTCTAGAATGTCTGTTCTGTTGATCTATGTGTCTGTCCCTCCACCAGTACCACACCATGTTGATTACTATAGCTATAAGGTAAGCCTTAATATAGGTAGACTTTATTCTTTTTCAAAATTACCTTATTCTTTTGCCTTTCCATTCCATATAAATTTTAGAATAAGCTTGTCCTTGTCTACAAAAAAACCTTGCTGGATTTTGATAAGAATTAATGTTAAATTTATAGAACAATTTAGGGAAGAATTGATCTTTTTACTATGTTGAGCCTTCCAACCTTTGAACATGGTATGTTTCTCCATTTATTTAGGTCTTTCTTCTACCAGCCATTTGATAATTTTTATCATACTGATCCTGTACATGTTCTGTTAGATTTATACCTAAGTATGTCATTTTCTTTGGAGTAATTACAAACGGTATTGTGTTTTAAATTTTGTTTGCAATTTGTTTTTTAACACCAAGCAAGAATCCAGCAAAATAGAACTCTACAATGTGTCTTTTGAAACCCTGGCCTTTTCTTTCAGCTTTCTCCTAATCCTTTAAGGATTAGACAGTATTACTTACTGCTTTTAAAATTGAAATAGGAGTATAAAGTGTAGTTTTGTTAGTCCATCCTTCCATTTTACACCAGATGTAGAAGTAATCCCTTTTATGTCTGATCATTATTGCCACTTGAAAACTTCCAAGACTGGGGAGTAGTTGCTTTCTTTATATATAAGGGAGTTCATTTCACTGTTGGATAACTGATTCTCATTGTTCATTTTGCTGTTGACTCATGGTCATTGAAGACCTCTGATTTTTTTTCCTGCCCTGCATTTCCTCACCTTTTCTTCTAGATGCAGGGATCTGGCATCCATGATATGCTCGTTCTCAGATGATGTCATCTTAGGTGTGGATTCTTTATTGTATCATTCTCCTAGATACACATTAACTGTATATCCATTGTCTAATGACACAAGCCTTCCAGAAGCCCAGACACCTGAAAGTGATGGGCGTGCAGAACCAGAAAGGTGCCTAAGGAATTCTACCAGCTTGTGGGGGAAGAGTGGCTTGTCTAAATAGTATGAAGGAAATCACCAATAATATACCAACTTCACCAAGCACTAGACTCTCTTAATGCTCTTTTAACTGAGTTTTAAGATGTTACTTAAAATACCTATACAAATGAAGAAATAGGTTCAAAGGAGTTTTGATTTCCCAAGTTCACCCAGTTAGCATATGGTCCAACGATAATGTGGACACCAGAATCCCAAATTGCGTGGGTGAAAAATTAAGATTCTGGAGCCAAATTCCAGTCCTAAACAATCAATTTCTTCAGTGGGGTAGAAGACTGGAACAAGCTTATTTAGCTTATTTAGCATCCCAGACTTTCAGAACTGATGATCTTTGCCCCTGTATTTTGAGCACCTTTTAGTTACAATGCATGTTTGGGCAACAGAAGAATAAGTACATATATAAACAGAAGTCTAATGCAGGGTAGAATGATATACA
This sequence comes from Tursiops truncatus, assembly GCF_011762595.2. Lineage (NCBI taxonomy): Eukaryota > Metazoa > Chordata > Mammalia > Artiodactyla > Delphinidae > Tursiops > Tursiops truncatus. The sequence goes on along the minus strand of NC_047034.1, from coordinate 102,231,687 downwards.
ATAAAAAGTGCAGAGACGTATGGGTTTTCAAATGGAAGGGAGAGCACACTTGGTTAAGATGAAATCAATGAAGGCTTTAAGGATTAGACAGCATTTACAATGACTGGTAGATAAATAAGACATTCTTTGATTGTAATTTTTATTATATATACTCAGCACAGTATTCAATGCTTATTTAATACGGCTGTGTCTGTTCATAATTATAAAGCAATTTGAGCAACACTGATTGTGCATTATTACACTTCAATTGAAAAACCATTACATGCTGAACCAATATCTTTGAAATTTTCAGATAAAGAATTTTCTTTGGGAAGGCACAGAATTATAGGTACTCAATTATTGTCAATTTTAGGACATAATAATGCTTAAGAAGGATAAACATACATAGCATAAAATTACATTTCAGTTTATCATTTCAGTGCTATTTCAACCACTTATCCTCTATATCTTGACATTCACATGAAAGAATAGCAATCATTAATAATCCAAATGCAAATCATAGTGAAACTCTAGGCCTCAGTTAAAATTGTAGTAGTTTAAAAGTTTATATGATTAAAAACTGAAGACAAAATAAGCTATTAAGTGATAAATAGCTTACTCAGTTTTAGCATAATTTTAATGTCAAAACAATACTGACATTAAAAAAACCATATGAGGCAGATAAACAATATTCCTTTAGAAATATTAAAGAATTTAGTACAAATGTGCTTACAGATTTTACTTTTTGGTTAATACAGGTAACATGCTTCTTAAATAATCTCCTTTTCACTTTGTCTATAAAAATAAAATTGTCCTCAATATTCTTAAATTCTTTGTTTTCTAAATAAGGCCATTATTATACAGTAAGTTACTGAATCAATGGTTTAAAATCAGTGACACAAATCATATGTAGAAGGTGATGTAACAAATTTATTGTTAGGTAAAGAATCAGTACAGTACAGTAACCAGCTATATGTAAGAGGTAGAATTCTTAATCACAGTTTTATAGAAAAGATGCAGTAGTTTATATCTGTACTGTTTTATTAGCTATAGTACTTTAAGTTTGCTTCTTATTATGAGTGTATCAGAAGGGGAAAAAGGAGGGCTCTTCATAGGCAAAAATCTTATTGGCCCTTGTTTTGCATGTGTTATAGGGGCTACTCCTGGACACTTAGGAGCATTTTCTTGACCAATTAAGGTAATAATACCTTATCTCATTTTTAAAAAGCTTCAGAGTTGGGAAATCTAAACTTCTTTTCTGAAGAAGAATAGAGGGAAATATATAAGAAGGAGGGAAATATCTCTTTTTGTACCACTCTTGAGTGTAAATTATAGATGAAAGCATTCTCTCTGGATATCATTATTGCTTATTAAGAATTCCAGCAGTACTAACCCACAGAGGTTGTTCTACACTCAAGTTTATAAGTTGATTGTTTCTAACTTGTATATGTCATAAACAATATTACAAACGGGTATAACCTAAAAATTCTATTTAATTCATTAAATTATTAGTACTTGAGTAAGACAGGATGGCAGAGACTATAGGGTTATTCACATATTGAGTTTTTAAACTTCTGTGGGTTTCTAATCCTTATCTGAATGTCAAATAAAGTGATCAGAAAGATCACTTTATGAAAGTTGTAATAAAGTTGTAATAAAAATAAAATTTATACCCAGTAGGGCTTATGTGTTGTAAAATGTACCTGAATACTTATAAATGATAATTCAAAACAGAATAAAACAATTGTAAAAAAATAAAACCCAGTTTCTTCCAGTTAGCTGGAAATTAATCTCATAATTTATACTAGGATTGAGTCATTATGAGCCAATCAGATTCCAAATACTTTATTTATAGTTTAAGTGAACTTTATTTTGAAAGGATATTCTCTAAATTCTTTTATATTGAGTTTATTCTTTTCTTACTGATTTTGAGAACACAAAAGTGATATTTACTTACATTAGGTCCAGATCCTTTTAGCAATATTTCCTTCACAACTGCTGGTATTAATGTATTATCCAAGTCAGTAAACACGTTAAAACTAACATAACACTGTTGATAATATAAAAATAAAATGATTTTCCCTCACATTTAATTTTAAAATCTATATTTTGGTTAAGGATTAGACAGAATGTATTCCTATAGAGACTGGGAGCAATCTTTATTCTTCAAAGAGAAAATCTGTCCTAATTTTAATAAGTATGACTTAGCATTTTTAAGAATTATTCAAAATGTCAGCTTTTGGGAATGTAAGCTAGGTATATAAAACTATTTGCTATTAAAATGAAATATATTTGGTTATAAAAATCCCACATATCTGTTTTTCACAGCTATGTTTCTATTTACATTTAGGAGATACATATGTAAAAAGAGAAAAGTTGAGTCTTTGTCTTCTAAAGATATCCATGATTAGGTAATTCTCAGATGATTTATAACTTAATATATTGAAATACTTCTACAGTTAATTTGTAATTGCCACATTTACAAAGAAACTTCTGGGTAACAATCTTTTAAAAACATAGTTCAGTGTTACATTTAGGCCCAAAGTTCATTTATTTAAATCACCTATGACATTTGCAAAATTTTTTCAAATGTAGGAAACTGCCGTTATTAATATGGCTTCATTCATTTATACCTGCAAAATACTTGTTATACACTTAAGTACAACTGGAACAATAAGATTACTTGCACAGATGAAAGTGAAGCCTTTCCTTTCACGTTAAAATTAATATTTATTTCACACTTATGGTAATGCCTGAAAACGTTTTGCAAGCAACTATTAATGGTCTTGACTGTAACAGTTTATTGCATTTTTCTGCCCCTTTTTTTGAATGTTAAGTACTCTACTTTGGAGTTTTAAGTTCTACTTTTCCTCTTATCTTCAAATAGACTCTTAAGCATATATACTTGAATGGCTGACACTACCACCATTACCACTAAATTAACCATAGACCAGAAATTTACTCTATCAAAGTTGCTTTCTTGTATGTTTCGATCACGAGCTTCAAATGCTCTAAGCAGAGTTTGGATATGACCACTTTTGCTTAGTCTGGACTTGATACTGTTGATGGACTCCTGGAGATAAAAAAAAAAAAATTTATTGTGAAAGAATGCTCAGTAATTTTAAGTTAATTTAAAAATGTGCTTCACAGTACTCTTACTAGTTTAATATCCAAACACAATTTTAATTAAGGGGTGGGTACTACTTAGATTACCTAAAGATCTTCATTATATAAAGTTTATGTAATAGTTCTCATGATGTATTTAAATTATTGTTTATAATTAGTTATTTTAAAAATGAACAAAGCTACTGTGAATTGAAAATAATGTGAAAATACATTTGAGTGCTATAGTGCCAGTAATTTTATATACATTATCTTCTTAGCCCTAACAACCATAAAAAATATAATCTGTTTTTAATACAAAAATGTTTCAAGATCTCATTTATAAAACAAGCTTATCAAGATGCATTCTAAGTTGCACATCTTCTGAAAAAACTTTTTATAGTAGGGTCCTGGTGAGAAGTGATTTAAAAACTATAAAAGGTTTACATGAATATAAAGTAAAGTTGAGATTCGAAATTCAAAAAGTATTGATGGCAAAAATAAGAAAATACTAGGAACAGATTTTCCTGGATAGTCACCTTGCTTAAAATCCTCATTTAAATGCAAAAAAAATACTCAAAATTGCAGACTGCTCTGCTAAACCTACAAAACTACAAAATATAATAGTTATCATATGGGCACATTTGTAAAGCAATGGTATATTTTCCAGAAGAATATGGGATTCAGATCCCCAAATAAAAAGACCATCCATAGTTCTTTTCAATATCATGACGATGATAGTCAAGTATAAAATTATTTATTCAAGTTTGCTGTTGTGATACAAATTTTGGGGTGGGGGGAGTAAACGAAAAATCTCCTGAAAGACATTTTATTTTTTTTTCAAAAAAGACCAAGTATTTTAAGCCATATTTAAATCTGAACTTTCTGGTCATTTTGTTTAATTGTGAATGAAGTCAATCTCTTGAGAATGCAGTGAAGTATTAACAAAATTTACAACTACTTCTAGTTTGCTCTTGTTGGCAATATAAATTTAAAATGGGAGAATATATTAATATGATTGAGATTTAAAAAATGAGTGGGAAGAAGACTGGACTAGTTGTGAAACTATGGATACATCATTTCCATTTTAAGCCAGTTCCTTACTTATAAAATGGAATGAAAGGGGAAAGGGAGTTTGGAGCTGGACTAATGATAACTAAGTCGTCTTCTAGTTCTAAAATTCAACTAAGTTTAGTATACATACGAAATGATGAGATCAAAATTTTCATGGTAAAAATTCATGCCAATTAAGCTTAATCCTTTGTTTGTATTCACAGTGACACCAATGGAGAAGGTAAGAAAACTAGTATTTATTGTGTGCCAGACTCTGTTTAAACCATTTATATACATGCCATATCACATTTTATCCTCACAACAACTCGAGGTATTATCCCCGAGGATAATAGGAAACCAAGGCTCGGAGAGCTCAGTCACTAAGGAATTACACATATGATATGATCATTTAATTTTCTGACTTCTTAAGCTAACTGATCTACAGTATGTCTCATAATTTGATAGTTGCTTTCCTAAGAAATCTCAAAGTGATCAAAATATATTATAAAAAAAAAGTTCAGGTTATAAGAGTATTAGAGGTTATATAGTTTCAAACATGGAATAATCACATTATTTCTCCTGTAGAAAGTTCTATAACACAGGTATATACACTATTTATAAATATCACTGAGAATTCTATCATTTTATTACATCTAGCTGTGGCCGAAGGGTAATGATCTTTCTCCCCATCACTGGCAGTACTATTATTAGCAAGTAGGTTCTTATACATGCACGTTTCATTATGCATGTTTATGATAGATAGCGCATAAAGCAATTCAAGCCAAGAAGCCATAATCTAAAAGCTTTTACTCCTAAGTGTAGTGCTAGTTTCTGCTAAGTAATGCTAACAGTGTTCCCCAAATTAAGTAATATCAAATTTCATATTATAAAAACTATGGTGTGGGAAAAAATGCCTGTACATCTTAAGTGTTTACAAATTACTCAGTTTTATTATATGTGCAAGTGTTCTGCAGATCATTATTACAGTCTTCTGTTTGTGAACATTCTAAGGGAGTTCTGCAGTTAAGAGTCTGTGTCCAAATTCTAGTTCTCTCTCTCTCTGCTTCTGTGACAGAGATGTTACAAAATATCCCTAATCCATAATTTTCCTCATTGGAAAGATGGAGATAATAATCCTCATAGAATTAAGCAAGCATTAGGTGAGATAATGCAAATAAAATGCCTAGCTCAGTGCCTATCCATACTAAGGTCTCTAGATGTTAGTAATTTTTATTATTTTATTAAACCATACTGACCAGAATGTCTTCCAATTTCATATCCAACATATCTGTGCCAGTAATGTATTTCTTCCAGTCCTCTTGTTCTTGCTCCTGTTCTCCCATATTATCCAGGATTAATTCAAAGAAAATCACCTTCTCAGAAATGGTGCTGAATGTATTATCAAAGCAGAACATGTAGTCACCACCTTCAGTCTCTATCCTGTATGAAAAAGAGGACATGTCTTCAGTTATCTGTACTTCCATCTGGGATCAAAAGAAAAGACTACTGTAAAAGAGAAGGAATAACATGGTTTATAATAATTGGACAGGTTACTGATGGAAAGACTTCCTTAGTATTGAAAGACAATTTAAAATTTCTTGGGAAACCAGCAATCTGGAAATATATATTCAAGTACTTGCAACTTAGATGTGCTTGGCATTTACTCAGTAAATTGGGCAAATGAGCTTGACCTAACTTTCGGAAGAAAACAGGATTAAAAACCTAGATACATGATACCTCACAATGACCCTTAATATTTATACATTATTAAAAGTAATCTATAATGAGTTCAATTCATATGGAACTATCACTACAAACCTCCCCTTTGAGATTAATCTGTAAAGTGAGTTTTGCTTTGTTTTCAAAAGCAGTGATGGACTGTCCTAAATGCTTTCTTCTAGGCCCCTTTGGATTAAGTACATCTTTGTAATAGTTTACAAAAATTAGGGATGAGTTCAGTGTCCAAGAACCAGAGTTTTACTCGCAGTGGCACTACCTTTACTGAATAAGTGCCACTCATAGCAACTTATGATCTTGTCTTTACATTCAAGATAATTGACCTGGGCCGAGTTAATTTAGCAAAATAGCTTTCTAATATTTTTGTGGAGAGAAACTTTAACAAACAAAATATTGCACAGGCTAATGACATTTACTACTGCTGGCCACAAAAAACAAAGTTCAACCTGTGTTTTAGTTTTCGTTGTAACTATTCACAAAGGTTGGTCTAAATGATTTTGAACTTTGCTTATCCCCAATATGCTAGGTCGCTTAAATTTGGAGGCAGCTTATATTATTTCCTACAACCTTCTGAACAACATGTGAGTCTCATCTTTTAAGCCAATCTCCATCCTTTTCTTCCCCTTATTTCTGACTTAACTGTTGTGTTTAAGCATAAGAGATAACTACTCAGCAATGTGATTTGATTTTAGCATATATACGATAAATAAAAATAGCCAATACTTGTATACCTCTTCATAATTTACATAATGCTTTGACACATTTTATTTCTTTTAATCCTTATCATCATATTTGAAAGTAGGCATAATCGACCTTTTCAAGGTGAGTAAAAGGTTCACATAGATTAAGATACTTGCCCATGATCACACAGCCTGTTATAGGCATACATGAAGCTTGGATATCTGACTCTCAAGTTAATTGATCTTTCTACAGTACTGCTCAGAGCCTGTCTGTATTCTTTGCAGTCTCCTCAATCATGACAAACCTTTGTCTTTTGAGGATTCATTTAACTTTTGAAAGGAGCCTGAAGCAAACACTGGTATGGATACAGGGGGAACAATATTAAAAACAAAACAAAATAAAATGTTGTGACCATTATGTAATATGACCTAGATGTGGGGCACCTGAGGAAAACTTTCCAATGTATTCTGATGAATGGCATCAGTGATACAGTAAGCGTATAACCACCAAATGTGACTATTCACTTAGACTATGCATTCTCGATGAGGGGATACTGCCCCCTAGGGGTGAAAACTGGTTCAAGATGGGCAAAAAAAAAAAAAAGCTATAATAGTATCGTGGCCCTCCAAAGCTAAATCCTATGACAACATCGTATTCCTTAGTATTTAATTTTCTCTCATGGGGTTGTTTTGGGCATATCACAAGCAGCATGAGCTCATGGAAGACACACACAATGTGTCCAGGAACACTGCTACAAAATGCTAGCAAATAGCTGTGATTGGAGGACGTTTGATTGGTTGATTGCTTGATCTAGAAGTCACAGGGCAAGAGGTGGCCTACACATGCTTAATGATACCGGTGGCTCCCTTGTGGATGTGTATGTTTGATCTTCAATTTTTGAGGTGCCTTGCATTATTTTCTATAGCCTTGTGTGATCTTCATCTTCAAAGCCAATCTTGTTTTTCTTCCCCCTATTTGTGACTTACTGTTTTTGTTTAAGCATAAGAGATAACTACTCAGCGATGTGATTGGCTTTTAGCATATATACTATAAATAAAAATAGTCAACACTTGTATATTCCTTCATAATTTACACAATGCTTTCATACATTTTATCTCTTAATCTTTGCATTTTTGGGGGAAGATTTGAATAAAGCTAGTTTATATTTTATTATTTAATTTTACAAAGGTTATTCAACCCATCACCAATTATGCCAAACACTGGGGAAAAAAGTCAATAATATCTCAATGACCACTGAGTAGCTAAAGTTATTTTCCCACATCAAGCAAAAGTTAAAAGTTAAGGTAACTAAAAGTACTTTTTAAGAAGTTAATGTAATTTTTTTAATCATTCTACTTTTCTTGAAAAATATTTGGAATGATTTAAAAAATTTCAATTACATTGCTATTATGTGTATAAATTGCTAATTTGCATGTGTAGTGGACACAATGTATGATAAATTATATTAAAAGTTATTCAGAAAATATAAAGTTAAATTTAATGTTAATAACTTTTTAATCTAACTTTTAATTTTGTTTAGTCTTAATTTTATTTAACCCAACTTTATTTAGTCATTCTTAACCCTGAATTGGATAAAAAGGGTAAGCTTTGTACCTATTCTTTTTATATATAAAGCACAGATATACATAGAGTTAAAAAAAAAGGGGGGCATGTAGTATATCTTCGGTATTAAAATTTCATGGCGGATGATGAGGAAAAAAATGCCTAAAAAAGGTTGTATGGGGACAGGAGTAAAAATGAAAAAAAATTGAGAAGCACTGACTCAGATGTATGAGCTTCAACATGTGTATACAAAAAAAAGATGTTTATTACTTTGTAGTCATTCCTATATTAATTTCTAAATTTGTGTTGACTACCTTTAGTAGAAAGGAATATTATTACTACAAATGATATAAAATATTATCCAAATAAAAGCATATAGAGTAAATTTTCCTTTCAAGTAGAAAAAGAATTAGCATAAGTAGTCCAAAATTAATGTTATGGTGTGAGTTAAGGTAATATTAATTCAGTGGTCTAGAAAAATGCTTTTATATATGACAGTACTGGACAAATAGGTATTGAGCAGTTTAAGGCGCTGTCTGGAGACATTTTTACTAACCCTGACTTCTGGAAGGATAGCATTTGTTTTAAAGATTTAATTTAAGAAAAAAACTGTTTTGGTGGTATAACTGAGATTTTAGTTGCCTTTAAAAAGTTAATATAGCTAAAGATAAATTTTTGTTTAAATCTAATTTTTAGAAAGTAGATTTGTAAATCTGGTGTAGTGATTAGGAGTGAATTGGACTGACTGGTCTTAAATCCTGGCTTTGCTGTTCATTAGCTGTGTAACCTTCAGCAACGTACTTAACTGCTCTATGCCTCAATTTCTTCATTGGTAAGATGATAATAATATCATGTACCTCATAGGACTGTGGGGAAGGAAGAATTAAAAAAAAATTAATACATGTAAAGTGCATATTAGAACTGTGACCTGGCACATCAAAAGAACTCAATAAATGTGAACTCTTATAAACTCTTTCTTTTCTCCCAATGGTTTAATGAGAGGTAATTCTATGCAAGAAAGCAATAAGATATCTTTTTTCCCCTAACAGTTAATTTTAATTTATCTCTAAATGAAAGCAGAAAATTGGAGAGAAATTAAAATTGACAGAAATTCTATACATTTTCTATATTCTGAAATTTAAAGGTGAACTACATTTTTAGTTCTTGTTCATACACCTATCAAAGAGAAAGCATAGTTAATTCTGGTATATCAATCTTAACTGACTTTTTAAATTACCACTTCTGATTTTATTTATCAATAGTTTATGCAAATTATTTTTAGAGCTCTGTATAGGTAAGACCATTTTCAAAAGCACTTAAAAAATTATGGTTGAAACATTTTCCCCACCTTGTTCACTCATACATGTATTCAGTATTTACTGAGTATCAATTACATGGCAGGTACTTTGGTTAACAAAGGCCAATGATTATAAATAGCTAGTACTTACATAGTGCTATGTGCCAGAGATGTTCTAAGCATTGTATGGTAGAAAGCAAGAATTTGGGTTCATCCTGCCTCCTCCTCTTAATAAATGTGTATCCCTGCAGACTTACTTAATTTCCCTGAGCCTCCTTGTCTGTAAAATGGGAATTGGGAAATCAAAGAATCTATCTCTCACAGTGGGTTGGAATGATTAATTTAGAAGCATATAAAATGCAAAGTCTAGTTTATGGCAAATATTAAACATTCTATATTTGATCTTATTCCTATATACTCACAGTTTAAACACGATAACAATACTGAGTAAACAAAGTGCTGCAGTAAAATAATAGAATGAAATAAGGAAATACCAGTGAGATATGAAAAAAGAGAAATGAGATATAAGAGATACAATATATGGGCTTTTATCAAACTCTAAACTCAGAGTTATAAAAAGTATTTTATTTCTATATGGTTTCCTATGGTCAGATCTTTTACTTTCAGATCTTCTAATTATCTAAAAAGAATGAGGTTCGAGTAAAATAAAAATTTACACAAACACAAAGATGTATTACTGTACTGTTGTTTTAAGAAAACAATGGGCAAAAATGATATAGCCAGTAGTTCAAGAAACTTTAAGATATATACCTGGAACAGTAACTTATAGTTAAAATAGAAAAAGCCTGTGCTAGCCAGAAGGGCAGGTTTAAAATGCCACAATAGATTGAATGCAGTACCTATGGTATACTCATTAACCAAAGCAAAAAACGAAAAAAACCAAAAACTTAGTCAAGATCAAAAGAAAATGCCTAAACAAAAAGATAAGATTAATGAACGACATTTTAGTTTAAGATAGATCACTAACAAGGACTGTTTAAAATGTTCATATGGAATCATTTAATGCTGACATTTAGTATCAAATGTGCTAATTTTCCTGTGCCCACTGGTATTCAGATCAAGGAACCCAACTAAGAGATTACTTACGTGTGAACTCCATCTGATTTTCTTTGTTCAAAAACTAAGGTTCTTCCTTTTGGAGAGGCAAGATGGAAATCAATATCTAATCCTGCTCCATCTAAAACCTGTAGGAAGGCATAGAAGAGAAGAGCACATTTTACAAATTCTAAAAATAAAAAGCTATATTAAGTAGATCATATGAGGAAAAGATTTCATTTCTAAACCTAGAGGGGTAAGAAAGTGAAAAGACTCATGTTAGGGCTAAAAAGGAGCAGAAAGACCATTTGGTTCAATTCCATTCATTTTTGGAACTTGTCCCTTTCTTGCTAATTCCTGTTGCCATCACTTAAATTTAGGTCTTACGGGTATTACTGAAATAATCTTCTTAAAACAGAGGCCCTGTAGAGTAGAAACACAGAAGGTAGTTCAGTTGGTATACCCTTTTCCTTGGGCAATTTAGGGCTTGCTATGTAACTTTTCTGAGTTTGTTTCCTCCTCAATAAAATAATAACTAGCTACTTCTTAGCCTGGAACTCAAGGCCTCTATGATCTGATTCCAACTGACTTTTTCAAGCAATACCTATTATTTCCCAATATGAACTATATATTCCAAGCAGGCCATTTACTTATTGGCCAAAGAATAAGTACAGGAAACAGGAAAGTACCTGTTCCTTTACAATCTCAAAATGTCCCAATGATGATGATGATAATGATGATAATGATGATGGCAGCTAACAATTACATTTTATGCCACACATTGTTTTAAGTGCTTTATGTGGATTTATTCCTCACAACAACTCTAAAAGGAAGGTTCTATTATTTTCATTTTAGCCTAAAAAAACAAAACCCACAGAAAACAGGCACAGAGAAGGTTGCCTAAGGTGATATGGTAAATAACTGGCATGGTCAAAATTTGAACTCAGCAATCTGCCTTCAGAGGCTACTCTTTTTCTTGTATAACTCCATTTTATTTTTCTTGGTGGCTTTAATGGAATTGATAGATTACCTATTCTTGTGCTGTACTTACTGATCAACAGAACTGGTTTCAAATGGCTAGCTAAATATACATAGTTTTTTTCTTCTTTAAATCCCAATGAAATGAAGAAAACATAACGATATAAATAATCTATTTATATAGATTGGAAATCTAGGAAAGCTGTTAAAGGATTTGAAGAGTAAGGAATTTCTGGAAGATATTCCACTGAGCAAAGAATACAGCTAGCTACCAATATCTATCAATCTCAGAATTCTCAAAACAGACTAGAGAGACACCAAATATTTGTTGAAACTGATGCCCTCTCTTTCATGTTATTGGTTTTTCTCATAGGATCAAATTCTGAAAAAATAATGTAAACAGACTTAAAAATATGTTTTCTCAGATAAATGTAATATACATCCTCAGAGAAATTCAAGAATGTAAAAATCTACAGAAAATGAAGATGCTGATATGAAAAAGTTCTTAGAAAAACCAAAAATGTGATTGCCCAAATAAAGCTTTAGCAAATGTAATGACAGCAGAATGGGCATGGATGGAGACTAAAAATCAGAGAACTAAAAGGAGCCAAGGAATTCTCACAACAAGGTGAAAAAGTATAGATGAAAAGTATAGGGAAATAGTAAGAACTTTATGAAGGACAGAGCTAAAGATTTCAAATACCCACCTAATAAAGCATTTCAAAAAGAGAGAACCAAGAGAAATGGAGAGGAAGTTATCAAATAAGAGAATAAAAAGTTCTGCTCCAAAAGATAAAAATCTTTAGACTGCAAGAGTCTAATAGATGTGAAGCAGGATAAATGAAAAAGGATCCAAAAATCCTAGTGACTTTTCCAAAGGATTTAAAAAGAACCTAGAAACTTCCAAAGAGTAGTAGTAGAGAACTACAAAATAACAAGAACTGGGATGGCATCAGCATTCTTGCATATATACACAAGGGAGCCACGTCTTCAATTTTTCCAAGTAAAAAATTATATTTACTGAAGAGAAAGCAAAAGGTAAAGCCATTTTCAGATATCCAAGGACTCAAAGCGTTCTGAAAGAATTACTCAAGGTTCTCCTCCAAAAACCAAAAACCATATCATTAAATCAAAAAGTAAGTAATGTGACAAAACTAAGCAAAGACTTCAGTAAAACAAAAGATATTATTGGTAGTGACTGTCAGGCTTAATGAAATCATTAAAAATGGTATTTAAAAATACAGAAGCTGGGCTTCCCTGGTGGCGCAGTGGTCAGGAGTCCGCCTGCCGTTGCAGGGGACGCGGGTTCGTGCCCCGGTCCGGGAGGATCCCACGTGCCGCGGAGCGGCTGGGCCCGTGAGCCATGGCCACTGAGCCTGGGTGTCCGGAGCCTGTGCTCCGCAATGGAAGAGGCCACAACACTGAGAGGCCCACGCACCGCAAAAATAAATAAATAAATAAATAAAAATACAGAATCTAATTTTAAAATATACAAAATATCTATCTAAAATATAAAATAAAACAATACCATAAATCTAAAACTAAACTTCCCAGTGACTTCAATGGATCATGATGGACGAGTCCCACTTTCACCTTTCTGTCATAGTCTTCCAGTCCCTCAAAGGTGTTCTTCAGTCTTCTTCCTCAAAGCCTTGGATTGCCACATGCTGTTCTTTTTATCCATCACCTTGCTCCACCCCCTTATCCCTAGTAAGCCTGATTCTTCTACAGATCTGAACTCCACTTCTTCTGGGATGTCTTCTCTCAATTCCCACTGTGAAATCAAGTCCTTCTATTAAACACTCTCATAGCTTATGCACTTCACTTCATAGCACTTATTAGAGTTCTAATATCACACTTATTTGTGTAATAATTTGATTAATGTCTATCCTCTTAACTAGACTGCATGAGTGCACGGACTATATTTTTACTCACCATTGTATCTGTAGTATCTAGCATAAAGCTTACACAAATTAAGCACTCAACGATTTAAAAATTTAAATGAATGATCTATTCGTAAGATATATATTGACACTTCAAAATTTCAAGAACTTAATATATTGTGGGGCTGGCCAATTATCCTAAAAGTGTCCTCTTAAACCCAAAATGTGTGAAACGGTTAAAATTTTTCGATATGTCACAGTAAGCCAAGGGCAATGTCTAGAAAGTCTGTTCCCTGACATTTTAAAAACTAAGACAAAACCCAGTAGCTTGTAGTTATTGGAAAATTAATCACAGAGCTGGAAAATGCAGACAAAGGGTTGAAGATGATTTCTACCCTTTAAACCCTTCTAACATTGTCTAGGACTACAGACATTTAATGATTTTACTTCTTTCCTCAATCAAAACAAATTGTTTAGGCAGAATGCTTTAGGGGAATAGTCCCTTTGAGTGATTAAAGATGCAAAGTATAAAGCTAAGCCATACCACCTATATAAATCTAGAAGTGTAAACGTAAAAAAACTAACATATATTGAACATTTACTATGTGTCAGGGATGGTATATGAACACTTATTAACTAATTGTTTCAAATCAACTCTTACTATTATTTTCTCTATTTTAAAAGTAAGGGGTTAAGTAACTTGCTCAAGATCACACAGGTAGTAAGTGCCAGAGTCAGGATTTCAGCCCAGGCATTTTTTTCCTACAGCTGGAGCTCTCAATCATAAGAGGTCAGTAGTTTAAAATAGATTTCTCTCCTAATACCTCAGTAAATACTGATGAATTTTGAACAATAAAAATTGTTTTCTTATCTAGACTATTTCTCTAACCCCATTTGGTTTCCTTACCTCTAATTTTGCCCTCTTTAAATCCATCTTCCACACTGTAAAACATTTTTGACAGTTACCACACTACTTAATCTTCAATGGCCCTTATACAGACAAAGGTCAGAGCTACTCAGCATGGCACACAAGCTAAGATTCATGATCCACGATCCAGCCTCCTGACCTCTCCAACCTCTTTCTTCTACTCCCACCCTAGACTTTATAGTCTTAAAGGTCCATCGAAAACTCAGCACTTCTAGCGTCCACTACATATTGCCCACTGCTAGAACACTAACACTATGCATTTTCAGAACTGTCTATTCATTCTGATCCTTTTCCTGAAATGCCCCTTCTTCCTGGCATTCCTGTTTCACCTAAGCATCTTTCTAGATTCCAATTTATTTTCTCCAGGAATTCTTTTCTGATACCCCAGAGAAGAAGCCCTCCTCCAACAGCATCTAACCATACTTCATTGAAATTAGTTGTTTATGAGCCAGTAACCTTTAAATATTAAGATCCTTGAAAAGGGTTCTTTCTGTTGTTTGTCCCTTCCCCCGTGTCCTTGTCTCTACTTCTCCATTACTGGCACATGGTAACTTCAGTAAATGAACTTTTGAACTGGACTGGAAATCAAGAAATGCTGAGCTCCTGCCTCAGTGTTGCTCATTAACTGTGTGACTTTAGATACTTTACTCTTTATGCTTATCCTATGCATCTATAAATAATCTAATTCTAAAGTTCCTTCAGAGGAAAATTCTAAATAACTTTATTTTGCTCTATATGTGACAGTACCTGTTATTGAAAAAGATTCTCTACATCAACTATAAAAAATTAACATCTGATTAAAAATTAGGTAACTTGTAAAAAAATTGAGAGATGAACCACACCAAGGCATCTTTTTTTTTTTTTTCCCCCAGTGCTACTTAGAAACATCGAAATTTGCTGTATTGGAGCTTACAAGACTTCTTCTAAGAAATTACCCTCTACCAGAATGACCACATAAATTAAGGCAATTCCCTATAATATTACGCAGGTACTAAAAAGAAAACAATGATATGGGAGAAATGCTTAGAATGCTGAAAGAAAGATGACAAAGTTTTAATATACAGTTAGATCTTATTTGGTTTTTAAATAAGGGGTATATAACTGAGAAGGAAATGTACCATTAAACACATCAGTAGCCCCTTTCAAAATATTCCGAAATAGGATTTAGTGATAATCACATGGTCACAGTTCAAAAATCCTTAACTGAAGCAATGACAGGATAGATTTACAATACCGGAATTGAGTGAGGGTGGTGGGGGTGATTAACGCCAAGTGTCATCATCTCGTCCAATGATTAAGGAGAACGTGTATTAGGCCTGTATTGTGAAATTCCCAGTATTGAAGCGTGTACTGGCTAGAAAAGACACAGGTGAATTATGAAACAAAGAGAAAAACCACCGACATCACCAGAGCTGGCCTCTTTCCGACCGGAGGAAAGGGGAGGGGTGGGGGTAGTCAATTCCAGGTCCCGCCTAACTTCTCGGTCCCCAACCCCGGGGAGAGCCTCGCCTCGCGTGCTGGCGCGGAGCTGGCCTCTTCCGGGCAGCCCTCGCCTCTTCAGCACCCCGGTCGTCCACAAGAAGTTTCTAAGCCGGTGAGAGGCGACGACGTGCATCTAGGCTAAAGGAAGGAGGCTGGCTCAACCTCTGCACTTACTTGGTACTCGATCTCCAGCGAGGCCTTCAGGGGCATGGGCTGGTAGAAACACTCCTTCTGGCCGGCCGGAAGAGTGAAAGTGAAGTCGCTGTCTAAGGAGGGCGTGAAGCCGGCCGCCCCAGGCAGCAGCTGAGAGGCCAAGAGGACCACCGGGAAGGGCAGCCAGATCTTGTCGCCCATCCCTGCCTGGGCGATCTCGGGCTGGAAAAGGCGTGGGAGGCGTGGGTTATAGGCGCCTATGCTCCGCGTTTCCTCCCTGGACTCCTCGTGGTTGGCAGGGAAACCTGGAACCTGAAGAAACTCCAGGTGAAGGCCGGGGCGGAGGGGCGTTTCTCAGAAGGGAAAACGCCGGCCTACAAAGGGTAGGGACTGAGGGCGGAGCCAGCAGTCCTTTTCCACACCCTCCCGGGTCTTGGCTCCCTCAGGCCCCGCGTGAGCGCGCCCGCTCGATACCCAGACGGCCGCAGCTTCTCATGGCGTCCCTCACACCAATGGGCGTCTTGGCGGTAATTGTGGGAAATGTAGTTCCGGGTGGGCAGGCTCGGACGCGCTCGCAGACCACAATCCCCAACAGGCCCCGCGCGTCCGGCGTCGCTTCACGCAGAGTCTTCGCAGGGGGCGGGGCTGCGGCGGGGCGGGGCGTCCCCAACGGCTCCCGCGGCGGTTTGACCTCGGGCCATCTGGGGTTCGCTAGTTTCCTGCGTGGTGTGTCTGGGGTTCCATGCTTGGGGTCCGGCAGAGGGTCCGAAGTTTCCGAACGCAGCGGAGAGCGCGGCGTGCGCCGTCGTCGGTGGGTCTCTCTCACAACTATGACTTGGGTGGTGAGCGACTGCCCCTGGAGGGTGGAAACCCGCCTACCTGAAGGAGTTTTGTTCCTTTCCCTGTCGGTACGCTTGGATGCGTTTCGTCTGGTTCTCGCCCTCGCTGCGCACGCTGCTCTGCAGGGTTGTATTTTAGTTGACGAAAAACCGGAAAGGAAGCTGTCATGTTTTCCTCCACTTCTTCCAGATGAACGAAGGGCCAATTCTGTCAAATTGAGCGTTCTTGGTACAAGACAGTACTATATAAAGCCATGACCTCCTTCCAAAATGAGGAATACTTTTCGACTACAGCCCATCTTTTTACATACAGGGAGTATAATGAACACTTGTTTTTCGGTGTGATGGGTGTGCGTGTGTATACCTACAAAAGCATTGTTACTAGGGCCAAAAGAAGGCAGGACCTGTCTGTAGCCGGATGTGCTTTTCCACGTATGTACAGGCAATGAAGCTAGACTTCATAACTAGTGTCAGTTGAAGGGAGGAGGAATCTTTATTTAATTAATTAATTTATTTATTTAAAATAAATGGCCGCACCTCATGGCAGGCGGGTATCGCTGGCAGGTATCCATCCTGCGCCCCCTGCAGTAGAAGCGCAGAGTCTTAATCACTGGACTGCCGGGGAAGTCCCAGGAATCTTTTTTTAAAGATAATAAATGGCCTACTAGGAAAATGAAAATATGTTTGCATAGCAAACGTTTTCATTGATACTTCAGAAGGGTTAGAGAATTCTTACATGAAAATATACAGAAGATGTTGGACATAAACCTGATTTAGTCGAAACAATGTCGAATGGCATTTTAGAATTTGCCTGAATGTTCGTAACCCTTTTTTCTTTCACCATCCTGTAGGGAACTAGAGATGTTGCAAAGAAAGCAGAATGGGGACCTTAACCATTGACTTGTGTTTGGGAGAGTCTTCTTATTTAAGCAGAAGCAAATTTGTGGAAACAAAAGAGGAAAGAGGATAGAAACATTTTCTCTACTAAGATTCCATAGCGTCTCATTTAATTTCCTGCCAGTTTCTTCCAATAAGGTGAGAGTTTTCTTTTTAATCTTCCTCCCTACATCTGAGAAATTTTGAGTGTGGAATGAATTTGTCATATTATTTTAGCTAGGTGAGGGGAAGGAAGGGCAGTTTAGTAATCATTTATTCATTGAAAATGTTGAGTTTCACTAAGTGCCTTATAGTCCTGAATATAATGCACAGGACTCCTAACCTTTTGGAGCTTGAGATGTGGTCAGAATTCTAGAAGGGTGATGAAAGAGATGCTACAATGACAAAGGTAAATAGTATCTGAAAGAGGAATGTAATTTTAAGATTATGCAAGAAGATGTATAGGAGTAGTAGAGATTATAAAGCCTTCATCTTAATTGTATTATTAATTCATGATAATTATGTATATTAATTAACAGTAAAAGGCGGTACTTTATCATGATTTTTTATGTGCAAAGCTACTTAGTAGAGAATTTCACAACCCTTGAGATACCGATCAGTTGAAGAAACAAAAGCTTTTCTTCATATATTTCTGTGAGTTAACCTGCTAAATGTCATTTTGATCTCTGTGGTTGTGATGTGAATGTGAGTGTGTGGTTTTAAATTTTCTAACCATGGCGAATGGGAGATGGGGATAAGCTTTCTGTGATAATAAATTACCTTTAAGAAAATATGAGGCCTTCCCTGGTGGCGCAGTGGTTAACAATCCGCCTGCCAATGCAGGGGACACGGGTTCAAGCCCTGGTCCGGGAAGATCCCACATGCCACGGAGCAGCTAAGCCTGTGTGCCACAGCTACTGAGCCTGTGTGCCACAACTACTGAGCCCGTGAGCCACAACTACTGAGCCCATGTGCCACAACTACTAAAGCCCGTGCGCCTAGAGCCCATGCTCTGCAACAAGAGATGCCACTGCAATGAGAAGCCTGTGCACCGCAATGAAGGGTAGCCCCCGCTTGCAACTAGAGAAAGCCCATGCAGCAACAAAGACCCAACGCAGCCAAAAAAAAAAAAATAGAAAAAAAAAGAAAATATGAATGACTGTAATGATACCAGTTTTGTCAGATGTTCACAGCTGTAACATGATTATGTAAGTTTGAACACTTCATACTGAAAATCTATAATAAATAAGAAAACTACAGTGAGACATAATTGAAAGATCTTTGGATCCTGATGACCTAGGTTCAAATATTGCTTCCACCATTTACAGTTTGTGTGACCTTGAGCAAGTTATTTGTCTCATTCTTAGTTTCTTCATCTTTAACATGGAATAAAAACACTTAGTCTACACAATTGTTAGAAGATTAAAGATGCTTAGAAAAGGGGAACTTTAATAACTAGTCCCTGGCTATAATGAAAAATTGATTCACTGAAATTCTGTTGAACTTTCCATTATAGCTTAACACGCTGAGAAATTCATTGTTGCTGGGTGTTTTGTTTCATTTTGCTTTGTTTTAAATTAACCATGAAAGATTTCACAACATTTGAAATAGAAAAATAATGAGTTAAAATTTACTTAGTGTGAGAGTATTTTGACTGACACCACAGATTCTTTCAGGCAAGGTATAAGAAATTCATTTCTTTTTTTAGGAAATGGAGTCTAGTTCCTCAGACTACTATAATAAAGACAATGAAGAAGAAAGTTTGCTGGCAAATGTTGCTTCCTTAAGACGTGAACTGAAGATAACAGAATGGAGTTTGCGGAGTTTAGGGGAAGAGTTATCTAGGTGAGTGAGTAAAATTACATGTACAATTCTGAGTAGGACTTTAATTTATGAATGTAAAATGTGTGAATATCATTATTATATGATGTGTTTCTGATGTGTCCAGAGTAGAGAATAATGTTCTATAATTAAAAAAAAATAATTTGAGTATAACTTTCAGTTTAGGAAAAAGAACTATTAGAGAAGCACTTACATATTAAGACCTTTAATATATTAGGACTCAGTCCCTGGTGGCACAGTGGTTAAGACTTTGCCTGCCAATGCAGGAGACACGGGTTCAGGCCCTGGTCCGGGAAGATCCCACATGCCGTGGAGTAACTAAGCCCATGCACCACAAATTTTGAGCCTGTGCTCTAGAGCCAACGAGCCACAACTACTGAGCCTGCGTGCCACAACTACTGAAGCCTGCACGCCTAGAGCCTGTGCTCCGCAACAAGAGAAGCCACCACAATGAGAAGCCCGTGCACCGCAATGAAGAGTAGCCCCCGCTCACCACAACTAGAGAAAGCCCGTGCGCAGCAACGAAGACCCAGCGCAGCCAAAAATAAAAATAAATAAATAAAATTTAAAGAATATATTAGGACTCAGGGTATAAAATATATGTGTAGGCTTAATTAATCTTTTATTATTATGGCTGTTTTTTGAATCTTAAGTAATCCTAGCATAGAGGCTCCAGAAACATAGATTGCTAGTTTAAAACTAATTATGGTTTATTTAAAAATTTAGTTGAAATGCCTTAAGTTCATTTCTGGAATCTGATTTTCAGCAACATTTCAGGTGCTTTTCTTTCTGTTTTCTTATTTAATGTATAGAAATTTAGAGTGAATACTTAAAGTACCTAAGAACTAAAATGTATTTTTTCTTTTTTTTCTAGTGTTAGCCCACGTGAAAATTCTGGTTATGCCTCTAATCTCTCAAGGTCTGAAAGGCTCGTTCTGGAAGATCTTTCTCAGCCTAGCCAGCTTGGACTTTTGAATTACTCACCTTATAAAAAAGTTTGTAAAATGCCCAATAGTGGTACTGATTTTCAAAAAAAGCCAAGAGATAAGGTTATTATTTTTAGACCTGCCTACTTAAAAGTAGTTTTAGTTTTAGACCTGTCTACTTAAAATGCTTTTTCTTTGAATTCTTTCTTCAAATACCTTATTCATGTTTTCCATAGTTTTTAGTACTCCAGACTCTTTGAATTTAAATATAATGGTTCTTGTTCTGTCCTAACAAGAGAGCAGTTATTTTGGTGTATTACTCTATTTTAAAACTTCTATATTTATTACCTTTTTGCAGTTAATCTTGTTTTCTCAAGTAAATTGTAACCCCCTTGATTTTAGTACTGTACCATGTACGTAATAGGTAATCATGGCTTATTAAGTGGTTAAAGTGTACTTACTGTTTAGCCTGGATCAGGTGCTCCATTCATTATCTCTAAATTTTGTGGATGATTTTAGACATCTTTCCTGGTCTTGAACTCACTCTCCCTCTTTTTTATTTGGCCGTATTATCTATCTCCCTATGTATACTCCTCTTCCTTACTCAACCCTTTTATCTCTTTTTCCACTCTCTTCCTCCTAGTTTTTATTACCCCATTGACAGCATGCATATATACATATGGTTGCATATGTACATCGTACTCTTTCTTGATAAAAATTTCCTCTTCCCACCTCAGAAAGCCAGCAGTTGAGAGATTTTCTTTTTGTAAGGAAGCTGCTTGATGAAGCTATCTGAGCCTACATTTTAGAAAATGAATTCAAATTCCATGTCTACAAAGATTATGTAATTTTGGGAAATTTGATCTCTACCCTAATTCAAATTGCTGATTGTTTTTATTATATATAAAAACATTGAAATCATTGTGTTTTACCCTAAGCAGAATCACAGGTTACATGACAAATCAGAGGGGGAAAAATATTGGTAATGCTTATTAAAGATAAAGGGCTAATCTCTTTGATATGTAAAAAGCTCCTAGAAATAAGGAAAAATCATCAACCCAATGGAAATATGGGCAAAAGACATGAATGGAAAAGGAAATTAAAACAAATAAAAAGATGTTCAATCTCAGTCACAATAAGAGAAATTCACTACCAGAATATTAAACATCCAGATATTTGACACTATTTTGTTGGTGATATTAGGGGGAAATAGGCATTCTCATACATTGCTGGTAGAAATGCAAAGTGATACAACCTCAGTGGAGAGGCATTTGGTAATATTTACCAAAACCACAAATGCGTTTACCCTTAACTTGGAAATCCCATTTCTGGAAAAGTACCTGTATAAGTACAAAACAAGGCATTGTTTGTCATAACAGAAGACTAGAAGTATCTCATTTGTCTAGTTGGTTGAATAAGCATGCAATAGAAACTGCAGCTAAGGGGGTTAAAAAAAAAAAAAGAATAGGAGTTTCTCAGTGAATTGATTGTGGAGGGATTGCCAGGATATGTTGTTCAAGTGAAAAATGCAAGGTGCAGAACAACATACATACTCTTCTGGTTTTGTATTAGGAGCTATTGGGGGCGGGGTGGGTAATTTGTATTGCTTGTATATGCGTATGGAAACACTAGAAGACTAGGTTTAAGATCCTAACTTAATTAATGACTCTCCTATATAAGGAGTTTCCTATTTTTTGCTGATTGATGTTATATAAAAATTTATAAACAAGAAACTTGTAAAAATGGTTACCTATCTACTAAAGATGGGAATGATACTTCTGTATGTACTTTTTAAAAATATATAATTCTGACTCTGAATTGCATAAATATATTATTCAAAAAAATAAAATTAAATGTTTTGAAAACCTCAACTCCCATGAAAATTAAAATAATTTATTGTAAAATATATATTCAAAAGAGTATAATAGAAATATACAAACGGTTAAATAATAATTTATCCATTTTGTTGTTTGTGGGCATTTCATTTCTTATCATTTTTATGTCTTTAATCTTCAGGTGCAAAAGTGTAAAAGTTTCTATCAGATTTATACCCAGGAGTAGTATTGTTGAGTCTTAGCATGTTCAGCTTTACTGGATAATACCAAGAACTTTTCCAAAGTATACCACTGTTTTCCAGGCTGAACTTATTTATGTACATGTTCACCAGCAGTGGAGGAGAGAGTGCTGATTGTCTCATATCCTCACCAACACTGACTGAATATCTTAACCCATTTTTCTGAGCTACTTAGTCATTTTATTGATAATTGTTCATTATTTCCATTAATTACATGTAATGCTTAATGAAATAATTCAAAATAAATTGTTCTTTTTCATTTTTCAGATGTCTTTTTCATCTTCTACCCCTGTGGATCAGGAAATCAAAAGTCTTCGAGAGAAACTTAATAATCTTAGGCAACAGAATGCTTGTTTGGTCTCACAGAATCATTCTTTAATGACTAAAATAGAGTCTGTCCACTTTGAATTGACACAGTCAAGAGCAAAAGTATGTTTCTTGAAGTGGTGACTATGCCAACAGAAAATAATTGTAATCATCTTAAGATTTATAATTGGAAAATATTCCTTGTATTGCCTTAATGTGTTATGTATAATAATTTTTATTATGATATAGTATCAACATGTTATAGAATCAATTTTATGTGAATTTAATATCTGAAAATTATTTAGGGGAACTTGTATAGCCTATGCATTTAGATAATTCAGAACTTCTTAAAATCTTAAGATTATCAATTTGTGTGGTTTTACTTTGTGTACAAAGGAAATATATAGCTTACTTATCTTTCTTCTTAAAATAATACATTCTCATTGCTGAAAACTTCAAAAATAGAGAAAAGAAAAGGGAGAAAGATAACCCAGTTTCCACCATCTAGAAACTGCTTTTATTGGTTTATTACATAGTTAAATATTACATGTTTGAATAGTTTTTTTTTCCTGGAATTGTATTATACTTCTTACATAGTCTAAGCAGTTTTGGATGCATTTACGTAGCTTTTCCAACAATCATTTTTAATATGACTTCTTTTTTTTAATATTTATTTTATTTATTTATTTTCCTAATTTTTTTTGGCTGCATCAGGTCTTTGTGGCACACGGGATCTTTGTTGAGGCATGCGGGATCTTTTTGTTACGGTACATGGTCTGCTTGGGTTTCTGTCTAGTTGTGGTGCTTGGGCTTCTCTCTGGTTATAGCACGTGGGGCTCCAGGGTGCATGGGCTCTGTAGTTTGTGGCATACGGGCTCTCTTGTTGAGGCGCACAAGCTCAATAGTTGTGGTGCACGGGCTTAGTTGCCCTGCGGCATGTGGGATCTTAGTTCCCCAACCAGGGATCGAACCTGTGTCCCCTGTGTTGGAAGGCGGATTCTTTACCACTAGACCACCAAGGAAGTCCCCAACAATCATTTTTTATGGTAGTATTATGTTTCCTTATGTGAGTATACCATAATTTAATTAATAGCTCCCCTGTTTATGTGGTTTCCTATATTTTTCTATATGATTGGTATACAAAAAATTAGAAGAAACCAAAATGTCCAATAACAGAGACATGGTAAAGTAAATTATGATATATCCATATAATGGATTGCTACTAAGCTTTTTTTTTTAAGGTAAATGCAAAGTTGTTTGACTTTTATAGAAGTTTGTAAGGTTTAAATGATATATGTAGAGGCACTTAGAATGGTGTCTGCACAGTCAACACTCAAAAACTTACCTAAAATATTTAGTGGTAGAAAAACATTACAGAGCAAAACACATACACATACATGCACACACACAATAATCTGTTTTGTTTTTTATAAAATGAGCACGTGTCTATGTGTGTGTATGTATATAGATATGCATATGACATATATCAATATAAGGACAGAAGGACTGCTCCACAATATTGTTGATAACTTTGGAAACGGTTGGAGGGTCATAGTGAAACTTTCACTATTTACTTTTTCAATGTATTGTTTTAAGTAGTAGAGTTATGGAAGGTCTTTATTTTGTACTTTTCAAACAAAACAAAGTACTATTGAGCCTAAGGAGAAAAAATGCTTCAGTGAACATAAAACTTTTTTGTTGTTTGGGATTATTTCTAGGTTAGATTTCCAGAATGGTCAAATCACAGGGAAATATTTTTTTCAGGCATTTATTGCACTCTGTCTACATTCCGTATTATTATTTTTTTAGACATATCTATATTTTTAAATATCTTTGAGGGAAAATTATTTTGTTTTTCTTGATTTCTTGTGAAGTTTACCTTTTCAGTGTGTCATTTAGATTTCTTTTGTTGTGTCTGTTTACCTTTTCTGTTTATTAATTGTATTTTAATTTTTCAATCAACTGTAGATTCTTTTTAAAGTCATAGAGGCTTAATTATTTAAAGTCTAAGAGATATTAAAAGAGTTTTGCTAATAATTACTGAACTATTAGCATTTTGTTCCTTTCTTTGAGCATGTAAATACACCAGTGTTTATTCTAGGCAGTAAGAGATATTTGTGTTTTACTTCCCATCTCAGCTTTTTCTAAATTGCCTGATGAAATATTTTTTAGGGAGGCTGCCTTTTCCAGGGCAGGTCTTAGCTTTGATTTTGCATATGTGCTACTGTTGGAAACCTTTTGCTGAAATTCCCCATTGTACCGATCAACATATTCATAATTTACCTTTTAGCAGTGTCTGTACAGTAGTTACACTTCTGGAGACTGTCATCTTGTTCTCTCTGAGCTTATTGCCCTTTAGACCTGCTGCCCAGCTGCTCTCCTGGGACTTCTCTTTGATGTTTTTCTAGGTTGGGTCTATTGTTTCCTTGATCCCATGTCATTTTTCTTGGTTTGCTCTTTCTTTAGTTGGAGCATGTTTCTGGTAGCTTCCTTGTCTGTCTGAAATTTCTTAAGTTCTCCCCCACACTTGATTGAATTCTAGGTTGAAAATTATTTTACCTCAGAATGTTTAGGACATTGCTTTCTTGTCTTCTATCCTCCAGTTTGTCTCTAAAGCATCTGATACCATTGTGAATTACTTTTCCTAGTGGGTAATATATTTTTTCATTTGTTTTTCCACTTATGTTTTTAGGAATAGACCTCTGTTATTTATTGTGCTGGGTACATGAAGACCCTTTTAGGCTGAAATCTTGTGTCCTTTGGTCCCTGAATTTTTTCTTATGTAATCTTTGATAATTTTCTTCACTCTGTTTTCTTTCTTCTATCTTTCCTAACCTGGATTGGTACTCTAAATCTTTCAAGTTTTTTCCTGGTATTTTCCATCTCTTTGTCTTCCTGTGATACTTTTTCTGTGATTTCCTCAACATTGTCATCCTATTGAATCTTTTATTTTTGGCTTTCATAATTTTTCATTTTCTGGAGCTTTTTCATTTTCTCTGATTGTTTTGTGTTTAATAACATCCTGATGCAGTATCTTCTCATAGCTCTCTGAAGATTTAATGATTCTGTGTGTTTGTGTGTGTGTATATGTTTGCCTGGCTGCTGCCAGTTGCTTTTTTCTTTTGTTTTGACCTCTGACTTTTGTGATAGAAGCTTTCAGATATTGGTGTTTTGGCTATTTGTATTTAAGAGAAGGCACTTAAATGCTCTTTGGAAGCTCTCTGTGCAAAGGTGAAGTTTGTTGTCCATTGGGCTTCATTTGTTGGTGATGGTTGAGAAGATGGCTCTTTTGTAGAGAGATATCTCCCTTCCCCCATCCAACATCCATATGTGAGGTCTTTTTCTTTGGAGCTCTTGAGTTTCTCCAGCAAAGAATCCTTTGATTTCTTACCTGTGGGGTAGTCCCAAATGAGGTGGGGTAGGAAGCTAGAAGCTGACTGTTCCTTATTAATCTCTTTGTTTTTAACTCTTCCTCATCCCTGATCATCATTCCATGTAATGTCTCAAGAGTCTCAAACCTTTCCTGTTCAATTCTCCAGATTATAATAATAACTTTCTATCTCTTCTTGGTAGGCCATCATGTGACTCTTGGTGTTCTGAGAGTAGGAAAAGGAGGGACTCATCAACAGAGTTAGAACTATATCCCAAGTTTTCTATCCTGGACCTCATCCCTGCCCTGTACTATTATCTCATGCTTCCTTTTCGGGGGGATAATTAGTTCTCTTACTGGTATTCTTTTCCAGATACCATTTAGGTTGTGGATTTCTACCATCTTACGCTCTTCATATTCCAAGTTGTAGGATTACTATGCTTTTCTGTATTTTCTAGGTTTTCTCTAGTAAGCATGTATTCTAAAATTAGGTTTTAAATAACAACAAGGTTCAGTAAGTATTTTTATGTGATTTTGAAATTTAATTTTCTAATGTATGTGAAATTTATCTTTTTAGATAAATTTATCTTTAAATTAGTCTGTAGAGGTTCTCTTTTTTTCGCCAAATAACTAACCAGTTATCTTGGGATGTTAAGTTGAGGGTAATGGCAGGAGCTTACATGCTGAGACTGGCTTGTGATGATGACATGCCCATATAAATTGATAGATAAGATGAGCTTCACAAACAATGAACAATGACTGGGGAGTTCTACTGAACCCCTGTCAGATGGTAAAAGAAACTAAGGACAAAGTCGATTAATTTATTTTGTGAAGAAAGTGCTCTAAAAGTTATTTGTTTTAGGTTTCTATGCTTGAATCTGCTCAACAACAGGCAGCCATTGTACCAATCTTAGAAGAACAGATTATAAATTTGGAAGCAGAAGTTTCAGCCCAAGATAAAGTTTTGAGGTAAAACTTACAGCTTTAAAATATTTATTTTCTACTTTTACTTTTTGACGTATCTTGTTAAAATTTGTCCCCCACCCCAATAAATCCATATTGGTGTATAGACTGTCTTAGTTAGAACTTGTTGATTCTGTTTTCAGTCCATCATAACTCCTCTTGGCTGCAGGATACATGCAGTATATAGGGGCTAAAAAAGACTAAATCTAAGCTGAGATGCTTATTTATGTGTTTTCATTAATATGAATTAGTTTGCTTGTTGCCCTACATAGTAATATGTACTCAGTACTTCGATGGGAGTTCAAGAAATAAAATACAAGGAATCAGGCACTTTATAATTTATCTTCCTCTTCTGCTATGAATAAAATGAGAAATATATGCATACTAAATAGCATATTGCTCCATTTTAGTGATTCTCAAAAGAGTAGTTCTGGGACCAGCAGTATGAGCATCATCTGGGAACTTGTAAGAAATGCAGATCTCAGTTCCTGTCTCAGACTTATGGAGTCACAAACTCTGGGAGGTGGGACCCAGCAATCTGTGTTTTAACAAGTCCTGCAGATGATTCTGATGCACACTAAAGTCATCTCTCATGATCATCAGAATTTCATAATTTTCTTTGTAATACATGTTAAGTTTATTCCTAGGTATTTTATATTTTTGGTTGTTGTGAATTTGTTCTTGTTCTGTTCATTGATAGTATATAGGAAGGCTACTGCTTTTTGTATAATACTATAATTATTTTGTAATTGGACTATTTGTCATACCTTTAATTAATTCTAATTTTTGTTTTGATTCTCCTGGGGTTTTCCAGGTAGCTAATGATATTATCAGCAAAAAAAAAGAATTTTGTCTTTCTTTTCCAAAATTTATACTTACTACATTTTCATTTTAGCTTTTTGCAACTGTCAGAAAAATCACTGGATATAGTGGTGATAACAGTCATACTTATCTAGTTTCTGAAATATATCTAATACTTCTAGTGTCTGATCATTAAATAGGATATAATCTTTTATTTCAGATATATTTATCATCTGATAGAAGTATCCTTTTATTCCTTATGAAAACTAATAGTTCACAAGTGATGAATATGCCTTTTGTCTTTCTCTTGTTAAATATTTGTTTCTCTTAACTCAGTGATTTAAACTAATAGAATTCCTGATGTTGAACTATTTCTTGCTTACCTGAAACAATCTCTTCAACAGCCTTTAAAAGTATCTTTATTTTATAGAGAGGCAGAAGATAAATTACAGCAGAGTCAGAAAATGGTGACTGAAAAGGAACAGAGTTTGCAGAAGTCCCAAGAGGAATGTATAAAGCTGAAGGTAGACTTATTTGAACAAAGTAAACAAGGAAAGAGGTATGTGTTTTTAAAGCAAATAATTGTTTTTGTAGGGGAGAAACAAAGAATATAGTACCTGTTTAAAATTCTACTTAGTTTTTGAAGTGAAAAAATTTCAGAAATTTGGCAGTAGAAAATTTAATGTTCTTTTTTGTCCGTTAACTTTTTAAAATTTTTGATTAAAAATTTCACATGTGGACTTTATGGTATTGGCATTTTGAATTGGGATTAATTCCTTAAAGCCCGATAATGATTATCAATGAAATGATACTTACTTATTTCTGAAATTAAATTCATGAGAAAGTGTGGTTATTCTTCCTTTAGGAATACATAAGTAATGCAAAAATATCTATTTTGTATAAACCATATCTTAAGATAAAGTTTTCTAGTTAGCTTTGACCATATCACCATTAACTTTGAATGTTAACTTTTAAACTAATAAAGATGAAAAATTTTTTAGTTTAAGGAGATTTTACAGTATAATAATGTAATTATAGCAGCTTTTACACAGGGTAAAATCATAATTTGCATTTTTATCTTCTCTGGCAACAAAAATATGTTTTAAAAATTTCTTCTATTATATAAATGTTATGAAGAAAGTGTTTTTTGAAAAGTTGTCATACATAGATAAATATTTGTGTGTGCATTTAAACTTCTAAAAACTGCTCAAAACCCATCTATTTCATTTTTTCATTAAAATGAGTTTGGAAGAACATTTTCTCAGCAGTATTTGGTTAGTATAGTTCAGCTTACAATATATATTTGGTAGGCAATATTACTTAGTGGAAATGTTTAGGTTTTGGAGTCAAACAGCCAGTTTTTACCTCTAAGTGACTTCGTTACCTTGGGAAAACTATTTAACCTTCTTGAACCTCAGTTTGTTCATCTATTAAGTCAAGATGATATTGTCTTGATGTGAGGAATAAATGAAAAAAGAAATGTAAGGTGCTTTGTAAATAATAAACACTAACAAATGTAGCTATTGTAAATGTAAACTGTGTGATTAAATATTCTGAAATTCAGGCTTTACTTACTCAGGTGAGCTTTTTATACATGATAATTTAAAATAATAAGATAATAATACATGAAGACAAGCCTTACAATGTAGCTAAAAAAACGTACAGAGAAAGAGTGACTAGTTCTCTCTGTAGAACTTATACAAGAGATGATTTTTAGGGTAGGGTATTGACTACGCTGTCATAAGGTGAATAAGTAGGGATGGACACGTTCTGGACAGCGTGTGCAAAGTCATAGAAGTATAAAAGAACATCATTTCTGGGCTTCCCTGGTGGCACAGTGGTTGGGAGTCCGCCTGCCGCTGCAGGGGACACGCGTTCGTGCCCTGGTCCGGAAAGATCCCACATGCCGCGGAGTGGATGGGCCCGTGAGCCATGGCTGCTGAGCCTGTGCGTCTGGAGCCTGTGCTCCGCAACGGGAGAGGCCACAACAGTGAGAGGCCCGCGTACCGCAAAACAAAAAAAAACAAAACAACAAAAAAAAAAGAACATCATTTCTGAAGAACACTAGGAGTTTTGTGTACTTATAAATGGACAGGTGTAGTAGGATTTGAGGAAAAAGACAGGCTTGGTCCAGACTAAATGGCTTTGTGTTTTATGCCAAAAGATTTGTGTTTTAACCTGGAGAGGATAAATAGGCAATTGAGATTTTTAGGTAAAGATGTGACATGAAGACTCTTGGAGCTTTTTGAGGAACTAGAATGAAGATAGGCATTCTGAAAATGAAAGATCAAAACCTTTGCAAAGACTTTTCTTTGGGTGATGATTAATCATAATGGATTAAAAAGCCAGTATAAAGGCGGAGGTTGTTGAGCTTTATGCTGTTTATAAGAGACATACTTAAAACATAAGGACACAGGATAAACAACACAGTCCTACCTATAGGACAGGGAACTATATTCAATATTCTGTAATAAACCATAATGATAAAGAATATGAAAAATATATATGAATAACTGAGTCACTTTGCTGTACAGCAGAAATTAAACACAATGTTGTAAAAAAAAAAAAAGAAAAAAAGAACCACATAAGGATACAGAAAAGATGAACTCAAAGGGATGAAAAGAAATGTTTCAGGCAAATAGTCACCAAAACAAAGTAGGTATAGCTATATTAATATCACACAGAATAGTTCTAAGTGCAACAAGCATTACTAGAGTTAAAAAGAACTCATATATATAATGTTTAGGTAACACTTAAGCAGGAAGCTATAAAGATTCTAAACTTCTATTTAATAATTTAGTCCCAAAATACTTAAAACAAAATTTCAATGAACAAATCTGTAACCATACAGGGAACACTTTTACACATTTACTAGAATTGTGAGATTAAGCAACAAAAAAGTAAGAAGCTGAAGAGTTGAGTGATTAATAATCTTGATCTAATGGATGTATGTATGGAAGCCTGTAGCCAACAATTTGAGAATTCACATTCTTTCAGGCACTCGTAGAACATTTATAATTTGTTACCTCACTCTGCCAGAAAGCATGAATTTTAACAAAGATAAAAATATTTGTGTCATACATATCACCTTCTCAGACCACAGTATAATTAAGTTATATATAACAACCCCGCCCCCCCACCCCCAAATCATGTATGTTTGAAAATTTAAAATCAACCTTCTTGCTATTCATGGACCGTTGAAGAAATTA
Source organism: Tursiops truncatus (assembly GCF_011762595.2). NCBI lineage: Eukaryota > Metazoa > Chordata > Mammalia > Artiodactyla > Delphinidae > Tursiops > Tursiops truncatus. The sequence continues at coordinate 102,200,589 of NC_047034.1, read as the reverse complement.
TGAAAATTAGAAGACTTAGAACTGAGTGATAGAAAAAATATTGCAGCTTGTGTGCTGCAGCCAAAGATATTCTCAGAAGAAAATTTTTAGTCTCCTGTGCGTGTATTAAAATTAGTATGTGAGGGACTTCCCTGGTGACACAGTGGTTAAGAATCCGCCTGCCAATGCAGGGGACCTGGGTTCAAGCCCTGGTCCGGGAAGACCCCACATACCACAGAGCAGCTAAGCCTGTGTGCCACAACTACTGAGCCTGCACTCTAGAGCCCACAAGCCACAACTACCGAGCCCATGTGCCACAACTACTGAAGCTCGCACACCTAGAGCCTGTGCTCTGCAGCAAGAGAAGCCACCACAATGAGAAGCCCACTCGCCGCAACTAGAGAAAACCTGCACACAGCGACAGAGACCCAACACAGCCAAAGATAAATAAATAAAAATAAATAAATTTATTTTAAAAAATAATAAAATTAGTATGTGAATGAGCTAAAACATTCAATTTATGTAGTCAGGAAAAGGACATAAAGAGCTTGATCAAAAGAAAAATAGGGGCTTCCCTGGTGGCGCAGTGGTTGAGAGTCCGCCTGCCAATGCAGGGGATGTGGGTTTGTGCCCCAGTCTGGGAAGATCCCCCATGCCACGGTGCGGCTAGGCCCGTGATCCATGGCCTCTGAGCCTGCGCGTCTGGAGCCTGTGCTCCGCAACGGGAGAGGCCACAACAGTGAGAGGGCCAAAAGAAATATAGAAGTGATTAAATAATAAAGATAAGGGTGAAATAGAAAACAAAGAAGCAATAGAGAATCCCCCAAACCTAAATCTGGTTCTTTTCACAGTGACCAAGGTAATGGGCATCAGACAAGATTAATCTAAGAGAAAAGGCATAAAAACCAATATTGGAATTGAAAAGGAACTCCTGAGTTACAGATTTAGCTATGATTTAAGAAATAAGACTAAGTACTATGAACCGTTTTAAGATAATACATTTGAAAACTTAGACTAAATAAATGATTTCCCAACAAAGTTAAGTTTAACAAAACTAACTTAAGCATAAATTGAAAATCTTGGGGATTTCCCTGGTGGTCCAGTGGCTAAGACTCTACGCTCCCAATGCAGGGGATCCGGTTTGATCCCTGGTCAGGGAACTAGATACCACATGCCGCAACTAAGAGTTTGCATGCCCCAACTAAAGATCCCACATGACACAACTAAAGACCCCCACATGCTGCAAGTAAAGATTCCACATGTGACAACAAAGATCCCGCGTGCCACAACTAAGACCCGGTGCAGCCAAATAAATAAGTAAATAAATGAATGTTTTAAATAAATTGAAAACCTTAATAGTTGTTTAGCCATTAAAGGTATTGAATCAATCATTAGAAATTTCCCCACAAAAAAATAAAATAATCAAAATGATGATGACGAAAGGAACAGTCCCACTATGGCACATGGTGGCTAAAATGAAAAAGACTCACAATATCAAGTTTTGAATTTGTAGAGCAACTGGAATTCAAATATATTTATAGTAGGAGTATAAATTGGTAGAACCACTTTGGAAAACTATTTGTCAGTATCTACTAAACCTAAATGTAAGTCACCCTATGATCCAGCATCTACTCCAACAGAAATGAAGACCTGTATCTATCAAAAGACATGTACAAGGATGCTCAAAGTAGCTTTATTAATAATTGCTAAGTGTTCATCAACAACAGAATTAATAAATATATTCATTCATATTCTGAAATGTATGCATCAGTGAAAAAGCAACTATAGTTCTTTAACAACAGGGACAGATACTACAGATGTTAAGCAAAGGAAGCCAGATGCAAAAGAATACTGTGTATTTCCTTAAGAAATCAAGAATAAGCAAAATTAATATATGGTGTTAAAAGTCCAAATAGTGTTTACCTTTTTAGGTGAAGAGTATTGACTGGGAGGGTGCACAAGGGAGCCTTTTGAGTGCTGGAAATGTTCTATATTTGATCTGGATAGTAGTTATGTGGGTACATACATATGTACAAATTCATTCACTTAAGATGTGAGCACTTCACTCAATAAAAAATTAAAATAAAATAACTATAAGTTAAATCTGAAAAAATCTACAGAAGATAGGTACAATCTTAATGGAGGTTTAAAAATGTACTCAGGATTTGTTTTAATCAGGTATGGCAAGATAGGCATGGAAATGGATGTCATAAATGAAGAAGTTTTTATACTCACAGATTACTAGAAATAGGAGACATGACATGTCATGTAGAGGGACCACACAGGGAAGTATCAGGGTTGTTCAGAAGGCAGAGGGAGTTGGGAAGAAAATATGAACAGGAGGTTTTACTGTGGTTTCTGTGGGAAGAAATGGTTGAGGTAGGGTGTTCAGCCTTCGGATTGGCTAGTATGAATAATCTCAATGGGCAGAAGTGTAAGACTGTCCTGAGTGGTCTAGTACCTGGTCCTGGGGTGATTAGGACAGGAGAATATTAGCCCGGTGTGTAAGAGCCAGATAGAGGAATGGGGAGTGGGCTCTGGATTGCTTAGTTTGTGTATGAAAGGTACACTCCCATGTGCAAAGTTTATTAATCTCTGAGAATTGGCTAGCCCTGGAAGGGCCAGTCTTCCTAGGGTCAGTAATGCCCCAGATGTCAAAATATCAGACTAAAAAGACATACTTAATACAATGGAGAAAATAATAAAGCTTCTTTGAAAGCCTTAAGAGAAGATGTAACTAATGAGATGTATACCATTTTTCTGGAAGGGAACCTAACGTAAAGGTGTCAGTTTTTCCTAAAATAGTTTATGCATTCAGTACAATTCCAATCGATATCCCAACAAAATTTTTGGTAGAGCTTAATGAACTGACCCTAAAAATCATGTGGAAGAACCAATGTCCAAGAACAAACAAGGCACTTTTGAAGCTGTAGACCAAGGTAGAGAACATGTCTATAGATAACAAGACTTCTAAAGTTATACTAATTAAGTCAATGTGATATTGGTATAGGAATAAACAAAAAAATCAGTGGTACAGAACAGAGACTCTTAAGCAAACATGCATACAGTGGAATCTTCATAATGTAACAGGTGGCATTACAAATCAGGGCAAAGGATGGAAGAATCAATAATTAAGGTGCTGGACAAACTGACATCATGTGTTTCATATGTGATATAGTGAGAAGGGTACAACACCATTTATGTGGTATGCCTCTTGAGAATGAATAGCCTGAAACTAATCATGAGGAAACATCAGACAAGCTCAGGTTGGTCTTCTGTAAAACAACTGTTTATTCTTCAAAAATGTCACTGTCATGAAAGACTGAGAAAAGCTGAGAAGATGTTCCAGATTAAGGAGACTAAAGAGACATGATAACTAAAAGCAGTAAGTGACCCTGGATCAGAAGAAGGAAAATTCCATAAAGAAATTATTGGAATAATTAATAAAATTTATATATGAATTGTGTATTAGTAATATTGTATCAATTTTAGATTTCTTAAATTTGATAGTTACTTGTGGTTATATTACTAACTTGTGGTTATATTACTAGTTACTCTAGGATATATAGTTCAGTGCAAAAAAAATCTCTCAAGTGAGAGACATAAAGCAATGGTGGCAAAATATCAAAAAGTGGTGAATCCACATTAAGGGTGTACTGACTTAATTTTAAAAACAAATACTTCAGGAGGACTTCCCTGGGGTTCCAGTGGGTAAGACTCTGCTCTCCCAATGCAGGGGGCCCAGGTTCGATCCCTGGTCGGGGAACTAGATCCTGCATGCATGCTACAACTAAGGAGTTTCCATGCCACAACTAAGAGTGCATGCTGCAACTAAGAAGTCTGCATGCTGCAACTGAAAGATCCCACATGCAGCTACGAAGATCCCACATGCTGCAACTAAGACCCAGTGCAGCCTAAATAAATAAATAAATATTTGAAAAAAAACTTCAAAAAATAATTCTGGGAGAATTAATTCTTGATTAAAAAATTAAATTAGATTCCTGCCTCATACTATACCTGCATTAAAAAAAAAATTCTAGATGGATTAAAGGCCCAATTGTGAAAAGTAAAACTTTTAGAGAAAATACATGAGAATAGTTTCTGTGTTGTCTCATGGTAGGGAAGAATGTTTTTTGTTTTTTGTTTTTTGTTTTTTGCGGTATGCGGGCCTCTCACTGTTGTGGTCTCTCCCGTTGCGGAGCACAGGCTCCGGCTGCGGAGGCTCAGCGGCCATGGCTCACGGGCCCAGCCGCTCCGCGGCATGTGGGATCCTCCCGGACAGGGGCACGAACCCGCGTCCCCTGCATCGGCAGGTGGACTCTCAACCACTGCGCCACCAGGGAAGCCCCGGGAAGAATGTTTTATATGAGAATAGTTTATGTGTTGTCTCATGGTAGGGAAGAATGTTTTAAAATGAGAGCAAAAAAGCATGAATATTACAGGAAAAGATTGCTAAATTTTAAGTCCATTAAAATAAAAACCCTTTTGTTTATAAAACTCATCAAGTAAAAAGTGAAAAAGACAAGACTAATGTTGGGGAAATATTTGCAAGTAATATAATTCACAAAGATTAATATCCGGAATTTGTAAAGAACTCTCACAAATCAATAAGAAAAGGCAGGGTTGGGGGGAGATATCCAATAGACAAAGAATCTGTAGAGGTAAAGGACGGGAAACTCAAATATCCAATGAAACATGAAAGTTGCTTAACCTCACTGTCATCAAAAATGTAAATTAAAACTACAGTGAGGTTGTAAAGCTACAAACATGTCATACTATTAGATTGGCAAAAGTTTTAAATTTGATGGTATTGTAGTAACTCACTGAGCATTTATTATGTGTAAACACTTTTCTAAGTGCTTTAGGTATATAACTTATTTATTCCTCACACAATCATAAGAGTTTGATAATATCCTCATTTTATAGATGAAGAAACTGAATTAGAGAGAAGTTAAGGTCACCCATTTAGAAAGTGGTAGAGGTAGAATTTGAACCCAAACACTGTGGCTCTAGGGCCCAATGAATTGAATACCGTGACAGAAGATTACGATATTTCATTGAATGTAAGATTCCACAGATTTTAAGGTGTACCATTATTTTAGTAATCACTAAGAAAAAATATCATGAAACTATGGTATACCATCAATCGTAAAATACATGATAATTTTAGAGATGTTAAAAATGTGAAAACAATGTGCCTCTTACAGTGGATGAACTATGATGTATTGTTTGTGGATATTTTGGTCAACATGTGAATGTACAAAATGTATGATGATAATAAAACAAAGTCACACTAGGGTTACCTCTGTGGAAGAAGTCAGGGGAATAGGATTTGGAGGTGAACAGGGACCTCAACTCTGTAATGTCTATAATGTTTTGTTTGCTTAAAATAAAAAGGCTACATGAAACAAAAATAGCAAAGAGTTAAGATTCACAAAAGTTGGGTTGGGAGTACATGTATATATTTATCCATTCTTTTCTGTGTGGCTGAAAATATTATGACCTTTTTATAAATATTGGTGGTAGGACTTCCCTGGTGGCACAGTGGTTAAGGATCCGCCTGCCAATGCAGGGGACACGGGTTTGAGCCCTGGTCTGGGAAGATCCCACATGCTGTGGAGCAACTAAGCCCATGAGCCACAACTACTGAGCCTGCACTCTAGAGCCTGCAAGCCACAACTACTGAGCCCACGTGCCACAACTACTGTGCGCCTAGAGCCCATGCTCCGCAACAAGAGAAGCCACCGCAATGAGAAGCCCGCGCACTGCAACGAGGAATAACCCCCGCTCGCTGCATCTAGAGAAAGCCTGCACACAGCAACAAAGACCCAACACAGCCAAAAAATAAAAATAAATAAATAAAGCTATTAAATCTGGTCAAAAGTATGGACCATTTAAAAAATAAAAAGTGAAAAGAACAGGTATCCTTTGCTCTCTGAATTCCAGCTATGCCAACTAAGGAATGGAATATATTCTCGTAGATTTTCAAATAAATCCCTTATTGTTTAAACTCTTTTTTATTTGAAACTTGGAACCAGACAAACATCTCTGATATCCACAGTTGCTGTCCAAATTTAAGAACCCCATATATTCAGGAAATAAGAGATACTTTCACTTGAATTTGTAAGCCAATAGAGAAGAGACTGAAAATACAGAAGAGTCCTGAAAGGGAAGAACTAAGATCCAGAGTATAGATAAAGGAATTCACCTTGGATAAGAGAAGAGTCACTAACTTCAAAATAATGTGATGAAAATAAGTTTAAATATAGAAAAATTTTTAGATGTGGATATGAAATTGACCAAGTTCCAGCCTAGTAGTTTCAATTCACTGTGAGAGGTATGAAGAAAGGTCAGGATGAACTAAGAGGTGAGACAGAATGGTTGGGCTTGCTTGGTAGTGGTTGGATTTTGTTGTTCAGATTTTATATCTTTTTTGAAAATTTACTTGGCCTTTTCAAAGATCACAGGATCTACTGAGTACTTTTTTTTTTTTTTTTTTAATTTGCAGTATGTGGGCCTCTCAATGTTGTGGCCTCTCCCATTGCGGAGCAGGCTCCGGACGCACAGGCTCAGCGGCCATGGCTCACGGGCCCAGCCACTCCGCGGCATGTGGGATCTTTCCGGACCGGGGCACGAACCCGTGTCCCCTGCATCGGCAGGCAGACTCTCAACCACTGCGCCACCAGGGAAGCCCTACTGAGTATTTTTAGTATACTAGACAGTGGATTGATTCTGTAATACCTGATCTTTGAAAATTTATCATATAGCCTCAGGCAACTTCCCTAATCTGTCTTTTCCAGACAGAGAAAAAATTGCCAACACATAAGAATGTCTGTATGTTTCAAAGTTTATAAGTATTTTATGTTCTATATTATTTTTCATATAGATATCATAGGAAATTATTGTAGTCTAGTCTTCATTTTTCATTTTGCCATTTTAAGGCTTATACTCTTTTTTAACACCGAAAAATCTGCTTCTCTCTAGTTATTCCTTATAATTAAATATAGGTTATTTTGGAACTTACATACACAAGTACAGAGCATTCTTTTATTAATTATCTCGTTAAATTCTAGAGCTGAACAACAAAGGAATGAAGCACTATATAATGCTGAAGAGCTAAGTAAAGCTTTCCAACATTATGAAGAAAAGATGGCTGAAAAACTGGAAAAGGTAAGAGGCAGTTTTGCAAATTCAGTGTTTTGTATTACCATCCACATTCTGAAAATATAGACATAAATAGAATATCTTTATATATGGTTAAAGTGGGGAGTAATTTTTATGATCTCATTCATAATAAAATCATTGAAATAAAGAATTTATAATTATTAGTTAAGTATAATATTTACCATCTTCTTATAATGAGCAGAAACTTTCTTATCCAGAGAAGGAAAAGAGTGGAGACAAGGGACAAAATGTAGAGAAAGATGGGGTGAGTGAGCAGTTTAGAGCTATAGAAGTAAAAGCAGGAAATTTGTTCCTATCACCTCAGTGAAAATGAAGGCAGAGTAGATTATGTAGCCTTTAATTGGTCTCCTTAGACATAACACCCTGAGAGAGACTCACTTCTGCCTTTCAGAGGGAAGGTTCCTTGAATAGGTTCTACATAGTAATATAGTGGCTTAATTACATTCATTGAATATCTTCAAGTAATACCACATGATAATAAACCTGTTTGGAGGGAGGCCACATGTTGGACCTTAAGATAAATTCTTTATATCCTTAATTAATATAAATTCTTTATATCCTTAATATTTACGAATTCTGTTCGAAGAAAGGTAGAAGGATAGAAGAAATATTAAAAATAAGAAAAATTTAAGATCCCATTAGATACTGACGTCTTAAGTGTGAATTAATAAGATCACTGTTTTGAAAGCCTTGGTAAAGGTCCCCGTGAGAAAGAAATATTGTAGAAGGGATTTTTAATAAGGTAATCTGGACTGGGAGGTAGAATACTTAGTAGGGAGAATATCCTCCTAGAGAGGGAGGACTTTATAGAGGAAAGAGAGGAAAATGTAAGAGATGATTTTTTTCATACTCCTAACTTAGGATTATAAATTTCGAACTGCTCAGCAGAGCCCTATAGTTAGATAGATATAACAAAGGAAGTGGGGCAGATCTGTCCAGTCCTCTATTTCCACTGCTCAAACCTGGATGCTTGACTTTTATCTGTTTTAAATTTGGGGCTGTGATTTCCTTGGGAGTATTCTGTGGCTAAAATTTCAAAAATTACTTCTCTGGAACATTTACACTAAAGTTAGCCTTTAGTAACTTGATGCAGCATCTCTACATGAGTTGCTTGCCTTGTCTACATAGAGCAGAACAATTCTGCTTTCAGGTAATCATGCTGTTGTTCCTTTCTTGTAGGCTCTTAACCATTTCTGGACAGGTGGTAGCATTCCCCCCTCCCTGTTCTTTGTTGCTGGAAGTTCATTTTGCTCCTTTCACTACAAGGCTGGGGACTTAAACTTGTGGAGTACTTACTCCACTCTCCTGCTTATTTCCGAAATCACTACATTTTAATTTGAAATACCTAAAACTTATGGCCACATTAGTGCATCCACTGAAAACAAATTATTGTTTTAGGTTCAAGCTGAAGAAGCAATATTAGAGAAAAATCTGATTAACTGCGAAAAAGAAAATAAAAGGCTACAGGAAGAGTGTGGTCTATATAAAAGTGAACTTGAAATTCTGAAGGAGAAATTAAGGTACAGTATCCTATTGTAAAAAAAGGATTTTTGTGTGGAAATAGAGAAAAAACTGAAACATTTAAAAATAGAATATTTTGAATTCTGTAATTATGGGCTTAAATAATGTAGAAAGATAGGCGTCCATGACTGAAATTGTTTTCTACTTGTAAATTTAGGATTTTAAATGAATAAAACATGTGTTGATGTTAGTATACTTGTAAATATAGAGTAATGTGATCAACATATTTGCTTTGAATATATTTAGAAAAAATTAACACAGATGTAGTGTCCTTGTAGTGTGACCACATTAGCTAGTAAAATATGTATTCTTCAAATCATGAAGCATCACCTAGTGTAACCTCATTTCAGAGATGTTAAAAATGTGATAAAGGGAACTGATGAAATACAATAACAGTTCTAAACAGTAGATTGTTCTAATGTTTGACATGTTTTTATAGGTATACACATATAGGTTTAAAAACGCTGCATAGTAATCTGTTAATGGTTAATTAGATTTTATCTTTTAGAGTTGTGGCTAATAAATAGTTTGTGATTTTTTTCCTTATACTATCTAAAACTTTCTTGATGCTGCAAAACATTGTGTCAGGATTTTGGAGCTAACTCTCCTGTCATACAGTTTTTAAAAGGGAGCAGAAATATCTCCAAGGTAATGGGATTATTCTGCTCAACTACTTACTGTGAGACACTGGGCAAGTTTCATAACCTTTTGTTGCCTTGTTTTCCTCCATCCGTAAGCAGGGAGTAACAATAGTGCTAGCCACTTAAAGTTGTGAGTGCCTAGCATGCAGAAGGTAGGCACTCAGTAAATGTGAGCAAGTATTATTATTTCAGAATTAAGCTTTAAAATATTTAAAAAGCGAGATTAACTAAATATGATTATTGAAAGTAAATGTATGTTTTATTTTCATTTTTATGCTTTTTTCTTCATAGGCAGTTAAAAGAAGAAAATAATAATGGAAAAGAAAAATTAAGGATCATGGCAGTGAAAAATTCAGAAGTCATGGCACAACTAACTGAATCTAGACAAAGTATTCTTAAGCTAGAGAGTGAGTTAGAGGATAAAGACGAAATACTTAGAGAAAAATTTTCTCTGATGAATGAAAACCGAGAATTAAAAGTTCGTATTGCAACACAGAATGAGAGACTGGATTTGTGTCAGCAAGAAATAGAAAGTTCAAGGGTGGAACTGAGAAGTTTGGAAAAAATTATGTCCCAGTTGCCAGTAAGTATGTGTGACAAGGAAAATTTTACCCAAGTACTTTATAAGAGATCATAATTTCGTAGTTGCTTTATTACCTTCTATTTTTTTCCTCACGTCTGCTTTCAGTCATCAGTTCTTTTCTATCTAATCCTTTTTTCTGAACTTACCTTTCTACTATTCCATCCTTTCTCAATCTCTCAGATGCCATGTATAAGAATGCCACAGAATTTTTTAAAACAACAGTTTTAAAGGAACATTTATATACCACAGCGTTCACCCATTTTAAGTGTACTGTTCAATGATTTTTAGTAAATTTACAGATTCTGGAACAATCACCACAATCCAGTTTTCAAACACTTCTATCCCCCAAAGGTCCCTTGTGCCCATTTATAATCAGTCCCTGTACCCATCCCCACTCCTAGGGAATCACTAATCTACTTTCTGCCTATGGAGATTTGTCTTTTCTGGACATTTCATATAAATGAATTGTACAATATGTGGTCTTACGTTTCTTAATGTTTTTGAGGATCTTTCATTGTGATATATATCAGTATTTCATTTCTTTCTATTGTTTAATATTATTCCTTTGTATGGATATGCCACATTTTATTTATTCATTCACCAGTAGATGTATATTTCGGTTGTTTCCACTTTTGAACTATTATGAATGATGCTGTTATGAATATTTGCTTACAAGTCTCTGTCCACACATTTCTCTTGAGTAGATACCTAGAAGTAGAATTGCTGAGTCATGTGGTAAATTTATGCCAAACTTTTGCAAAGTGGCTGTACCATTTTACATTCTCACCAGCAAAATGTGAGGATTTCTGTTTCTCTACATCTTAGCCAACAATTGTTATTGTCTGTCTTTTTGATTGTAGCCATCTTAATGAGTATTACCTGGTATCACATTGTGGTTTTAATTTCCATTTCCCTGTTGACCATGTTGAGCAATTTTTCATATACTCTTAGAATGGTACAGAATATTAAATTGTTTTTATGGTAGCATCTGGCTACCTTTTCTCTATGAGTTATATATATGACCATATTTATAAGTGAGATTAGGAAGAAAGTAAGTATACTTGTGTCAGAAATTTGTTATTCATAGGTGCAAAGTAAAGGTGAAATCAGGAGATAAGATAAAGATAAGATAAATGTGTCATGATTGGTTTCACATATGGATGGCTGGTAGACTTTTACCAATTTTAAACTGTCATGGAATTATGAAGCTGAAAGGGACCTTAGTAATCATCTAATTCAGTATTATCATTTTATTGAATTGGTGAAGAAGTGTACCCAAGGAAGTAAATAATTTGTCCAGCTAGCTAGTGGCAGAGTTAAAAGCAGAACATACCATTCTTGGTTCCCATCCCCCTGCAATATCTACTTTCCTGGGATGCTGATTATTTGCTTAGATTTTTTTTTTAATTTTTTTTTTTTTTTTTTTTTGCCACGTGGCACGTGGGATCTTTGTTCCCAGGCCAGGGATCAAACCCGTGCCCGCTACAGTGGAAATGTGGAGTCTTAACCACTGGACCACCAGGGAAGTCCCTGTTTGCTTAGATTTCTAATGTACTGTTTGCTTTTGAAATTTGATAGTAATCAAATGCAGGTAGCATTCATTTTAAATTGATACTTCCTTTGACTCAGTATCAAGAATTACTTGATATGTGATTCTGAAAGTGGTGTGATAATATATGCTTGATCCCATATAACATGGTTTAGAAATGTGAATTTGTCTATTTCTAAAAAGTATGATTTTGTTATAGTTTGAAGGTAGTAGTCATTAAGTGCTTACCTTGCCCCTTTTCACAACTAATTTTTAAAATTATTATTCAGAACATACAGAATACATAAAGAGACCAATATAGCACATTTGCTAAATCTGGGAAACATATTCTGATATCTACTTCAGACATTTTTAGAATAAAAATTTATAGGGAAATAAAGCCTCAGTATGTACTTCATTAGATCCCCATTCTCTCCCTCTCTCCTCAGAGGTAGCCACTATTTTGAAATTCATATGTATCCTTCTTGCCCATATTTTAAATATTGCCACATACAGATGTATCCGGAAAAAAAATATATATAGTTCAGTGCATTTTTGAAAGTACAATATGTGCCTCTGTTGTTTTTCACTCAGTGTCATGTGATGTCTCCATAATGATTTATATAATGCAGATTTATTTTAACTATTGTAGTTTTCCCATTATGTTAATATTTCATAATGAATTTATACATTCTGTTGATGGCTGTTAGATTGTTTCTATTAAATTCACACAATTTTTCAAACTTACATAAAAAATAATTGTATCGGACTTCCCTGGTGGCACAGAGGTTAAGAATCTGCCTGCCAGTGCAGGAGACACAGGTTTGATCCCTGGCCCTGGAAGATCCCACATGCCGTGGAGCAACTAAGCCTGTGCGCCACAACTACTGAGCCTGGGCTCTGGAGCCTGCGAGCCACAACTGCTGAGCCCGCACACCACAACTACTGAAGCCCATATGCCTAGAGCCCATGCTCCGCAACAAGGGAAGCCACCACAAATGAGAAGCCCCCTCACCTCAACAAAGAGTAGCCCCTGCTCAATACAACTAGAGAAAGCCCGCGTGCAGCAATGAAGACCCAACGCAGCCATAAATAAATAAATAAATAAATAAATTGTATCATAGATATTGTAAGTTTATATATGTTTGTTTTTAAACTTGCAGTTAAAAAGAGAAATGTTTGGTTTTAAATCATCTCTGTCTAAGCACCAGATGAGTATTTTGTCAAACAAGGAAGACAGTTACATTGGCTGCTGTGAGACAAATAAAATGGTGATTTCGGAATTGAGGTACGGTTTTCAGATGCTGAAGTTTTAGCACATACAATGTGTTTTGAAAATTGGTAATTAAGATCTTTAGTTGAGAAGTTGAGAAATATACAGAAAAGTCTAGAGAGTATTATAACAAATATCCATATTTCCACAACTAAGAGCTGATTCTTAACATTTTTTGATATTTTTTTAAATCTGTTTCTTTAAATAAAAAATAAAACATTACAGGATAGATAATGCCCTTTGATCCTTAACACTAGTCCCATTCTCCTCCTAAGTATCTACCATCATGAGATGGATATCTATCCTTCAATTCATTTGTGTTTGTTTATACTCACACATATAAATATACTGTTTTTATATGTTTTGTAATTTTGCTTTTTCACTCAGCATCATTTTTAAAATTCATCGTGTCGAGGTAGGTAGGTAGAATGGTTGATCAATGGATGGACTAGTGTGGTTAGTTTAGTTTTAATAGCTGTATAAGAGTCTCTCCTACAACTACATCACAATTTATCTGTTCCTTTATCAATAGTTGCCTTATTTCTAGTTTTCCGCTATTACAAATAATGCTGCAAAGTCCATACTTACACATGTTTCCTGTACAATATGCGAGAATTTCTCTAGCAGATATTTCTAGAAGTAAAATTGCTGGGTCATAGGTTGTATACTATCAAGTTTCTAAAGTAGCTGAACCAGTTTACAGTGTAATCAGTTGTATATAAGACTTTCTGTATCTTGGCCAATAGTTGACTAATATCAGAGTTTAAAATTTTTTTTAATTAAAATTATTTTAATTTGAAAGGGGAAAATGGTTTGTGGTATTTTTATAGAATCTTTCTAATAATTTTTGGTTTATTTTCTTTTGTGCCAGGATTAAGCTTGCAATGAAAGAGGCAGAAATTCAAAAGCTTCAGGCAAACCTGACTGCTAATCAATTATCTCACAATCTTATTGCTTCTAATGACAACCAAGAAAGTGGCAAATTAAATAGTTTAGAAACAGAACCTGTAAAACTAGGAGGTAATCAAGTAGGTAAGTATATTATATTCAATTCTTATTATAAATTGTAATCAGAGTTCTTTATGATAGTTTTTTAAAGAAACAGATTATCAACTGGTTACTATTATCAAACATACTTGATAATCTGTTATTACTACTTATGTGTTAAGACAGTAAAAATTATTTCAAAATTCTTGAACTTTGCATCATTCTTTAAAAATATATTTTTGAAGTAAAATTTACTTACAGTAGGATGCATCCATTTAAAATAAAAGTTCAATGCTTTTTGTCAGATTTTTTTTTAAAATAAATTTATTTATTTATTTTTGGCTGCCTTGGGTCTTTGTTACTGCACACGGGCTTTCTCTAGCTGCGGTGAGTGGGGACTACTCTTCGTTGTGGTGCATGGTCTTCTCATTGTGGTGGCTTATCTTGTTGCAGAGCATGGGCTCTAGGCTCATGGGCTTCAGTAGTTGTGGCATGCAGGCTCAGTAGTTGTGGCTCGCGGGCTCTAGAGTGCAGGCTCAGTAGTTGTGGCGCACGGGCTTAGTTGCTCCATGGCATGTGGGATCTTCCCGGACCAGGGTTCGAACCCGTGTCCCCTGCATTGCCAGGCGGATTCTTAACCACTGCACCACCAGGGAAGTCCAGATGTTTGTTTTTTTCATATGGTTATACCCTTGTTACCATCACCACAATCAAGACATACAGTAGTCCCTGCCTATCCTCCCAGGATACATTCCAGGACCCCCGGTGGATGCCTGAAGCTGCAGATAGTATGAAACCCTATGTACTACTATGTTTTTTCCTATACATACATGCCTGTGATGAAGTTTAATTTGTAACTTAGGCACAGTAAGAGATTAACAACAATAATAATAAAATAGAACAATTATAACAGTATACTATAATAAAAGTTATGTGAATGTGGCCTCTCTCTCCCTCAAAATATCTTATTGTACAAATTTAATACCTTTTCTATCTTCACACATTGTGGCTATAACTTTTGCAGTTTGACGTGTGATAACAAAACTAGCACAAATTTCTTTTTTCTTTACAATTTCCTGGATTGAAGAGTCTTACTGTAGATCTTAGCAACCTCAGCATACAACTTTTTTTCTTATTAAGTTTAGTACTTTCACCTTTTCGCTTAAAGGGAGCATGTTACGGCTTCTTTTATATTTGAATTGCTAGCATCACTACTCTTGCACTTTGGGACCATTATTAAGTAAAATAAGGATTACTTGAACACATGCACTGCGGTACTGCAACAGTTGATTTGATAACCTAGTTGGCCACTAAGTGACTAACGGGTGGGATACATGGACAAAGGGATTATTATTCACATCCTAGGCAGGGCGGAGCTGGACGGCAAGGGACAGTGTGAGACTTCATCACACTACTCAGAACGGCACACAGTTTATAACTTATGAATTGTTTATTTCTGGAATTTTCCATTTATTATTTTCGAGCCTCAGTTGACAGCAGGTAACTGAAACCATGGAATGCAAAAACTAGGATAAGGGAGGACTACTGTATAACATTTCCCTCAGGATCCATATACTCCTTCCCAGTTACTTTGGGTTTAATTTTCTCTTCTTTTTAAATTTTTCTTAAAGTGAAAGCTTAGATTATTGACTTTAAATCTTTCTTCTTTTCAAATGTAAGTATTTAAAGGTACAAACTTCCCTTTAGTCAATGCTTTAGCTGAATCCCATTAATTTTATATGTTATGCTTTTATTTTATTCAGTTCAAAATATAATATCTCTTGTGTGTGTTTATTTCCAAATATTTAGTCATTTTCCAGATACCTCTGTGTTATTAGTGGTGGACATTAGGTTGGTTTCATTAAACAAATGAATTCATGAATGTACCCGATTTCAATTTTTTAAATATTTTGAGACTCAGTTTATTGGCCAGCATATGGTCTATTTTGGTGAATATTCCAGATTCACTTGAAAAAATTCTGTATTCTGTAATTATTGGGTGAAATTTTTTTTTGCACTTCTTTTGAGATATAGTTGACATGCAGCATTATGTAAGTTTGTGTATAGTGTAATGAGTTGACTTACATATGTTATGATTTCCACAGTAAATTTGGTAACATTGTCATCTCATTTACATACCAAAAAAAAAGGAAAAAAGTTTTAAGATCTACTCTCTTAAATTTCAAATATACTATACAACAGTGTAACTTATTATCATCATGTTGTACATTATGGATCCACTTTTACTTTTAATATACTTAGTTCTTAGCCAATAATTAACATGAAGAAACCACCGTGTAGAAGAAAACTTGCAGTATTTGTACTAATAGCAAATCACTTGAATACCTTATATATGATTATCTAGGTTATTAGGTAGTCTTTTTAAGACTCTTTAGGTTTTGTTTATTTGTTTCTTTGTTGCTTTTAAAAATTTGAATATTTCCCTTTCTTCCTTTCTTTTTCTTTCTTTCTTTATCATTAAAGTATAATTGACCTACAACACTGTTAGTTCCAGGTGCACAACATAAAGATTCGACATTACAAAATCACCACAATAAGTCTAGTTACCATCTGTCACCATACAATGTTATTACAATATTATTGACTGTATTCCCCATACTGTACCTTTCATCCCCATGACTCATTTATTTTGTAACTGAAAGTTTGTGCCTCTTAATGTCTCTCACCTATTTTATTTATCTCCTCCTCCTTCCCCTTCCCCAACTGCAACCACCAGTTTGTTCTCTGTATCTATGTCTGTTTCTGTTTTGTTACGTTTCTTCATTTGTTTTGTTTTTTAGAGTCCATATATAAATGAAATCATACAGTATTTGTCTTTGTCTAGCTTATTTCACTTAGCATAATACCATCTAGATCAATCAGTGTTGTTTCAAATGGCAGGATTTCATTCTGTTTCATGGCTGACTAATATTCTATTGTATAAATACAGTTTACATATTCATCTTCTTTATCCATTTATCAATTGATGGGCACTTAGGTTGCTACCATATTTTGGCTATTGTAAATAATGCTGCAATGAACATGGGAGTGCAGATATCTTTTCTAATTAATATTTTGTTTTCTTCAGAAAAAAACCCAGAAGTGGAATTGCTGGGTCATATGGTAGTTCTGTTTTTAATTTTTGAGAAACCCCCATACTGTTTTCCACAGTAGCTGTACCAGTTTACATTCCTGCTAGCAGGGCACCAGGGTTCCGTTTTTTCCACATTCTTGTCAACCCTTGTTATTTCTTGTCTTTTTGATAATAGCATTTCTAACATGTGTGAGGTGATATCTCATTGTGGTTTTGATTAGATTTCCATGATTCGTGTTGTTAAGCACCTTTTCATGTACCTTGTTGGCCATTGGTGTCTTGTCTGGAAACATGTCTATTCAGATCCTTTTCCCTTTTTTTTTTTTTTTGCTGTTATATGAATTTTTAAATATATTTTGAATATTAACCTCTTATCAGATACATGATTTAGAAATATTTTTTCCCATTCCATAGGTTGACTTTTCATTTTATTGATGGTTTCTTTTGCTATACAGGAGATTTTTAGTTTGATGTAGTCCCACACATTTGTTTTTGCTTTTGGTGTAAAATCCAAAAAAAAAAAAAATCATTGCTGAGACTGATGTCTAATAGCTTACAGTCTGTTTTTTTTTTTTTTTTCCCTAGTAGTTTTATGGCTTTAGGTGTTATGTTCATGTCTTTAATCCATTTTAAGTTAATTTTTGTGTATGGTGTAAGATAATGGTCCAGTTTCATTTTTTTTGTATGTTGCTGTCCAGTTTTCCCGACACCATTTATTGAAGGGACTATCCTTTCCCCATGGAATACTCTTCACTCCTTTGTTGTAAATTAATTGACCATATATACATATATTTATTTATAGTCTTTCTGTTTTGTTCCATTGATCTATGTGTCTGTTTTTATGCCAGTACCATACTTTTTCTGATTACTATAACTTTGTAATATAGTTTGAAACCAGGAAGTGTAATGCCTCCAGTTTTGTTCTTCTTTCTCGTTTGTGGTTCCATATAAATATTTAGGATTGTTTGTTAATTTCTGTGAAAAATGCCATTGGAATTTTGATAGGGGTTGAATTGAATCAGTAGGTCACTTTGGGTTAGTATGGACAGTTTTACAATGTTAATTCTTCTAATCCAGGAGGATGAGATGTCTTTCCATTTATTTGTGTCTTCAATTTCTTTCATCAACATCTTGTAGTTTTCAGTATACAGATCTTTTACCTACTTGGTTATATTTATTCCTAAGTATTTTATTCTTTTTGACTCAATTGTAAATGGGGTTGTTCTCTAAATTTCTCTTTTTTTTTAATTGGTTAATTGTTTATTTATCAAGAGAAACTATTCCTTAGCCCAGATATTCATAGTTCATAGTTTCATAGTTCAGGAACACAGGTAAGTGACAAACTTCCATGGAACTCAACCCAAAGAAATTCTTTATATCCCCAAATCACTTTGCACTCTGAAAGATACCAACCTTCCTCACATCTCTTCAAAATATTTTATGGAATCATAATTTCTATAGAAATCTGCATATGCCTTCTTTCTTGGTTCAGCCACAGCAAACTTACAGAAAGTTGCAACTCCTAGGGAGACAGTGAGTGCTCCAACAATATGAAATCGCAGGTGCTTGGCCAGAAGGCCACACATCTGAGGTTTTGTCAAAGAACTGGAAGGCAGGGTAGTTTTTCTTGATAGCTCAACAACAACGTCCTTCCAGACTGATGGAGTAAATTTCTTTCTGATAGTTTATAGTTTACTCAGAATTAAGATTTTTTCCACTTGAAGTGAAATGTAGAAACTTTACAAGGTTATAGGTCTCTTTACCATCCATATTTTATATTGTAATTGTCCAGTGTATTATACCAGCATACACTGAAAACCTCACTAGACAATGCTATTTTTTCCTTTCAACTGTCATAATCTGATAGTTAATCACTGCAGCTTTTTGTTGATTAGTGTTTGCCTGGTAAAACTTTTTCCATCCTTTTAAACCTGTATCTTTATATATAAGTGAATTTCTAATAGAAAGCATATAATTGGTTCTTGCTTTAATAACCAGTGATTTTTACTCTTTTACTGGAATGTTTAGGTTACTTACATTTAATGTAATTATCGATCTTTTGGGGTTTAAATCTACCATCTTGGTATTTGTTTGCTTTCTATTCTATTGCCCTTTGTTCATCTTTCTTGCCTTCTTTTGAATGAATTATAGTATTTCATTTTTTTAATGTCCTCAATTGAGTAATTAATTATATCTCTTTTTTTTTAGTGGTTGCCCTAGTGGTTAACATATGCATCTTTAACTTATCATGCTCTATCTTCAAGTACAATGGGCTGCCAGTAGCAGAAATGACAGCAGAGAAAATTAGATATCTAAGTAATTAGAGGGAATACAGAAGAGAATGATGGGATCAGCAGAGGGAATTCTAGTTATTAGAGGTGGTGATAGTATATATCATATATTCTCTAATGTCACAGAAAAACAGAGACAATGATAGATTACTTAGAAATTGAATTATTAGGGATATGGAGAATTGATGGGAAATGGCTACTTATTCAGTCCTTGAAGGCATAGTACATCTGTACTTGTTTCCACATCTGTGTATTCTCAGGCAGTCATCTACATTATGCATCTACTTTATTTTTTTAAATTAATTTATTTATGACTGTTGGATCTTCGTTGCTGTGCGCGAGCTTTCTCTAGTTGTGTTGAGCAGAGTCTAGTCTTCGTTGCGGTGCGTGGTCTTCTCATTGCAGTGGCTTCTCTTGTTGCAGAGCATGGGCTTCAGTAGTTGCAGCATGTGGGCTCAGTAGTTGTGGCTCATGGGCTCTAGAGCACAGGCTCAGTAGTTGTGGCGCATGGGCTTAGTTGCTCCACGGCATATGGGATCTTCCTGGACCAGGGATTGAACCTCTGTTCCCTGCATTAGCAGTTGGATTCTTATCCACTGCACCACCAGGGAAATCCCTATGCATCTACTTTAAAGCACTCCTGAAAGCTTGTTTACCTTTGAGTGGGCATAGGTGTGTACATTTATAATGGAGAAAAGGTATATTCAAACAACTACCTCTGATAACCTTCAGTGTTTTTAAAAAGCATTACTGAGTTCTCATCAGCTCGTTTGGAATAAGAAGGATTCTCTGTTTTTGGCTTTTGAACCTACATCTATATACAGTAGCAAATATTATTAATGATCTCAAGTTATCCAAATAAATTTATGATAAACTTTGGTTTAAGGAGACAGGACAATGTTTGTGTGTTTTGGGTTTTCTTTTTCAAACAATTATTTATATCCAAACAATGGGATTTTTAAAGATGGAGACGGGCTCTTTGTGGAAAAAAAGAAAAGTGAGTGAGTCAGAAGACCTTATTCCTACTTTGTTATGTATTTAATAATAGGAAGTACCTTGCTTACCATGTTCCTTCATTATATTTTCCTTAATGTATGTTTTATTCTCCATCCGCTTTAGTATTCTTTAGATCAGAAACTAAACTTATGATTAAATCTTTCAACATTGAAATGGGTTTTTATTCTTTAAGTTTTATACAGAACAATTTTCCTTTTATGTTTATTAACAGAAAGTATAAAAGATCAAAATCAACATACTGTGAACAAGCAATATGAAAGAGAAAGGCAAAGACTTGCTTCTGGAATAGAAGAATTACGTGATAAGTTGATGCAGATAGAAGCTGAGAATTCTGATTTGAAGGTTAACATGGCCCACAGAACTAGTCAGTTTCAGCTGATTCAAGAGGAGCTGCTAGAGAAAGCTTCAAACTCTAGCAAACTTGAAAGTGAAGTAAGCTTGAATTAGCTATTTATATATACTGGATTTTGAGAGAAGAAAAAAGTGTTGTAGGGTTTTTGTAAAACTTGTATGTTAAAGTCCAGATTTATACACTAAAAAAAAATTAATGGTACCTCATGAGTTATAACTTCTTTTAAAATTATATTTGGAAACTTCTGGGTTTTAATATATGTTAAAAGTAGGAAAATACTGTAGTGGCTAAATTTGGTGAAACAAACTGTACTGTATTCTATTATTTCTTCCAAGTATAAGTTAATATGGCAAATACATATTTACAAGTAAAAAATTTGGATTATGTAATTGGAAAAAAGGGGTAGTAGTAGAGGATTTCAAACTTTAGCAAACAGTAGAACCACCTGGAAAGCCTGTTAAACATGCACGTTTTGGGTCCTATTCCAGTGATTCTGATTTAGTACGTATGGAGTAATGCAAAGGAATCTGCATTTTTAAACAATTACATGTGAATCTGATGCAGATATCTTATGGATTACATTCTGAAAAGGGGATAAAGTATGTTTTATGAATATCTGATCGTCATTTCCACTGAGGACAGAACAGAATTAGGTAATTGTGGACCACGTCCACGTGTGTATATGCTCTACTCACCCTTCAAACCAGAGGCTGCAGCTATCTGAGGGTACTTTTTAAATGTCTGATTTTTCATCTTAAAGTCTGTAGCCAAGACTAGGGAAAAGACCTGTGGAATAGGAACTTAAATAAGTAATGGAAAGGAGATTTAGTCAGTCTATAACTATAGCCATCAGCTTACTTAGAAAATTGCCAAGTACTGAGATGAACAACTTTTTTAAAATTAAAATATTAGCACAGTCTCGTTGAAAATACAAAAAGGGACAAAGAAGAAAATAAAACATTGATAGTTCTACCACAAGAAATTACTACTGTTAACATTTTATTGTACTAATTTCAGTCTTTAATAGCTACTTTTATGAAATGGGTTCGGGGGCAATCCTATTTGAACATAGGGATCTGAAATAAATACGTATTACACAGATGGAATAAGCTATGTCATATTTCTGGTCTTCACTGTTTTTCTTCTGAATTGTCACTTATTTTTAAAAAATAATTTTTTATTTATTTCAATGTGTTTTCAGATGACAAAGAAATGTTCTCAACTTTTAACTCTAGAGAAACAGCTAGAAGAAAAAATTGTTGCTTATTCCTCTATTGCTGCAAAAAATGCGGAACTAGAACAGGAACTTATGGTAAAAATTACCTTTTTTTTGATACAGATTGACTGTGGCTTTAAGGAACTTAATTTGTAACAGCATGTTTGTTTTAGTATCATTATTCTAAAATGTACCATATAGGAAAATATAAATTCTACCAAACTTCAGATTATTCAATTTTTATTTCTATATTTTTAAGTTATATATTTTTAAGTTAATATGGCAAGTTGTTATCTAAAGTTCCTCATTTTTATTTTAGTAGAATTGAAGGAAATGGTAGTAGTTCTTTGATATGCTTTGTAGCATTTTTAAACAATCTTATCATTTTGATACAATTTTTTAAAAAACACTTTCTCTTTTTTATAAATATTTAAATATTTTTGAAGTTGACATATTAACTACTATGATTCTTTGAAGCCTAGAATATGATAAATTTTATGCTTTACTAATGTACTTTTATGTAAAACTCTTTCTTAATTATGTTCTTTTAAAGTGTTTTTGTATTTCTAGGAAAAGAATGAAAAGGTTAGAAGTCTAGAAACCAATATCAATACAGAGCATGAGAAAATTTGTTTAGCTTTTGAAAAGGCAAAGAAAATTCATCTTGACCAGCATAAAGAAATGGAAAAGCAGATTGAAAGAGTAAGATATTAATTATGTTTTTATAAGTAAATGTAATATATATTTAGAATATGAATGCTGAAAAGAACCTTAAACATTACTAGCTCAGCTTTCTTTATTTTAATAGATGAGGAAACAAAGACATAGAAAAGTTAGTGGCAAATACTATAATTAGAATCACATTACTTCTGGATCATTTTACAATGCTCTCTCCTTTAGTACTCTTGCCATTTCAGTTTTGATCATTACTTTTTGACATTATCAAGCTAAGAGTGATTCTGTAGACTCTTTTCCACTAGAGATATTATTTGCTTGAAGATTGGTTAAGAGGAGATGCTCTCTTGATCTTGAGTTAAAAGTGAAGAGTAAAAAAAAACAAAAAACAAAAGTGAAGGAGAAACTGTGAGACCAGAAGCACAAGACCAAATAAAAAATAGATAGTTTGGATGGGTTAATAGCAGAATGTAGCTAACACACAAATATAAACTTCAAATGTAGAGCAATAGAAATTATTCAGTCTGAGTAATAGAGAGAAAAAAAGATTTGGAAAAAAGTGAACAGAGCCTCAGAGAACTGTTGAACAATATCAGAAGGTCTAGCATTTATGTCATCAGAGTACCAGAGAAGAGGAGAATGAGACTGGTACAAAAAATATTTGAAGGAATTATGACTGATAACTTTGCAGATTTGTGAAGGAAATAAATTTACAAATTCAACAAGCTTAAAGAGGATAAAATCTTGAAAGCAGCCAGAGATAGATAACACATTGGATATAGAGGAACAAAGATTAAAATTTACTGCAGATTTCTCATCAGAAAATCAAAAACTGTGAAGGTTAGAAGACCGAAGAACTGTTTTTTTTTTTTAAGTGCTGAAAGAGAAAAATTGTCAACATAGAATTTTATGTCCAGCAATAATATTCTTTAGGATATATAAAGACATTCTTAGATTAAGGGCAATTTAGAGAACTTGTCATGAGCAGACTTGTTCTAAAATAAATGATAAAGTTCTTCAGGCAAAAGAGAAATAAGAGGGAAAATTTAAGCCTCAGGGATGAAGAGCAACAAAAACAGTAAATATTTGGTTACATACCATGGACTATATTTATTCTTTTAAGATTTTTGTAATATTTATGACCGTTGAAAGAAAGAATAGAATTGTCTAGTGAGGTTTTCATTGTATGTTGATGTAATACCTTGGATGATTACAATATAAAATAAGAATGGTATAATCTTGTAAAGTTTGTACATTTCACTTCAGGTGGAAAAATCTAATTCTGAGTAAACTATGAAAATTTAAAAACAGTTGGTCCCCTTTATCCACAGATTATATGTTCTAAGATCCCAACTGGATTCCTGAAACTGTGGATAGTACCAAACCCAATAAATACTATGTTTTTTTCTATACATACATACATACCTATGATGAAGTTTAATTTATAAGTTAGGCACAGTAAGAGAATATCCAAATGGCCAGCCTCACTACTCTTGTACTCTGGGGCCATTATTTAGTAAATTAAGAGTTACTTGTACACAAGCACTGCTGTACCATGACAGTCAATCTGATAGCTGAGATGGCTGCTAAGTGACTAATGGCAGGTAGCATATACAGTGTGGATATGCTGGGCAAAGGGATGATTCACATCCTGGGCAGGAAAGAGTTTTCCTCAGGGTTTAATCATGCTACTCAGAATGGCATGATATTTAAAACTTATGAATTGTTTATTTGTGGAATTTAATATTTTCATATTACAGTTGAGTGTGGGTAACTGAAACTGTGGAAAGCGAAACTACAGATAAGGGGGGACTACTGTATGTATATTATAATCCCTAGAACAACCACTAAAAAAACTATACAGATACAGTAATATGCTAACAAATAAAATATTATAGAATTCTGAAAATATTCATATAGTTAAAAGAAGGCTGGAAAGGGGAAACAAATGAAAAATAGAGGAGACAAAGAGAAAACTAATAAAGGGGTATGTGCTTAAATTCAGGCATCTCAGATATTAATTTAGATGTAACTGTTCTAAACACACCAAATAAAAATTGAAATTGTGAGATTGAATTTAAAAAAACAAGATGCAGATATACTGTCTTTAAGAAGTCCATGTTAAATATAAAGATGTAGATAGGTCAAGTATAAAAGCATGGAAAAAGATGTACCAGGCAAACAATAATCAAAAGAAAGCTGGAGTGGCAATATAAGTATCAAAGTAGACTTTAGAACAAAGAAAATTACCAGGGATAAAATAGAAAATTGTGTAGTGATAAAAGGCTCAATTCACCAAGAAAACATAACAGTCCTAAATGTGATATGTACCTAACAAACTAATTTCAAAATACGTGAAGCAAAAGTGAAGAGGTCTGAAAGGAGAAAGAAATTAATACAAAATTATAGTTGGAGATGTCAACACTGCTCTTTTCTGTAATTGATAGAATAAGTAGATTAAAAATTCAGCAAGGATATAGAACTCACCTGAACAGCACTGTCAACGAACTTTTTTTTTTCTCTTTTTTAAAAAATTTTGGCCGTGCTACTTGGCATGTAGGATCTTAGTTCCCCAACTAGGGATGGAACCTCTGCCCACTGCAGTGGAATTGCAGAGTCTTAACCACTGGACCAACAACAGAATATACATTCTTCTTCAGTACACCTGAAATATTCACCAAGATATACCATACCCTAGGTCATAAAATCAGCCTTATCAAATTTCAAAGAATTAAAACCATGTATACAGTTGTCCCTTGGTATCCATGGATGATTGGTTCCAGGACCCACTGTAGAAGATCTGCAGATGCTCAAGTCCCATAGTGGGCCCTCTATATCTGCAGTTCCACATCAGTGGATTTAACCAACCACGTATTGTTTAGTACTGTATGTATTTATTGAAAAAAATCTGCCTATAAATGCACCTGCACTGTTCAAACCCATGTTGTTCAAGGGTCAACTGTAGTATGTTTTCTGACCATAATGGAATTAAACTAGAAACCATTAATGGAAAGATATCTGGAAATTCCCCAAATATTTGGAAGTTAAACAACACACTTTTTAAAAAAATATCTTTATTGGAGTATAATTGCTTTACAATGTTGTGTAAACAACACACTTTTAAATAATCCATGGATCAATGAGTAAGTCTCAAGGGAAATTTAAAATATTTTAAACAATGAAAATGAAAACAATATATCTGAATTTGTGGAATGCAGCTAGAGCAGTTCATAGAGCTTTATAGCATTAAATGCATACATTAGAAGAAAACTTAAAAAAATCAGTAGTCTAAACTTCCACCTTAAGAAACTAGGAAAAGAAGACCAAAATTAACCCATAAGAAACAGAAAGATGGAGATAATAAAAAGCATAATTGAAAGAAATTGGAATTTGAAAAGAGAATATTAGTAGAGAAAATCAGTGAAATCTAAATCTGGTTCTTTGAAAAGATCAGTAAAATTTATAAACCTCTAGCCAGTCTGATGAAGTAAAAAAAAAAAAGAGAGAAAACACAGATAACCTGTATCAAGAGTGAGTAAGGGTGTATCACTAGACACCTCACAGATATTAAAGGTTAATAAAGGAAAGGAGAGGTTTATCCTGAGAATGGGAGGCTGGTTCAACATTCAGAAAAAAAAAAATCATTGTAATCTACCATATTAGCATACCAAAAACCAGAAAAACCTACATGATCATATCAATAGATGCAGAAAAAGCTTTTGATAAAATTCAACATTTTCTCATGATGAAAACTCTTAGCCAACTAGAAATAGAAGGGAACTTCATGAACCTGATGAAGGGCATCTTCCCAAAAAATCCTATGGATAATATATCTTAATGGTGAAACACTTAATTCTCTCCTGTAAGATTGGGAACAGAGCAAGAATATCTGCTGTCATCACTCCTATTTAACATCATACTAAAAAGCCCATTTCAATCAGGAGGAAACAAAGCTATCCCTGTTTCCTGTCTATGTAGGAAATCCCAAAGAATCTACAAAAATATCTTAAAATTAATGAGCGAGCAAGGTCACAGGATGCAAGGTTAACATCCACATCAGTTGTATTTCTATATATAGTTGACTCTTGAACAACACTGGTTTGAACTGTGTGGGTCCATTTATCCTCGCATTTTTTTTAGTTTGTGTAATACTACACAGTCTGCGGTTGGTTGAATTGGTGGATACAGAACTGCAGATATGAAGGGCAGACTGCAAAGTTATTCACAGATTTTTGACTTCAAGGAGGGGTTGTTGCCACTAATCCTCACGTTGTTCAAGGGTCAACTGTACTAGCAATGAACAATTAGAAGCTAAAATTTTAAAAATACTGCTATTTACAAAGCTCCAAAGAGATAAGACATAGATGTAAATAAAACAAAATATGTGGAATATTTGTATGCTGAAAACTACAAAATGTTAAAGAAAGACCTAAATAAATGGAAAGAAATACCATTTCTGTGGATTGTAAGTCTCAATATATTTAGGATGTCAGTTCACCTTAAACAGATCTCTCGATTTAATACATTTCCAATCAAAATCCCAGTAAAAATTTTTTTGTGCGCATAGATAGCTGATTTTGAATTTTGTAATAGAAAGGCAAAGAAACTAGAATAGGCAAAACAAGTTTGAAAGAGAACAAAGTTAGTGGATTTATGCTACCGTATCTTAAGACTTACTATAAACCTATAGTAATCAAGACAGTGAGGTATTAACAAAATAATAGACACATAGATGAAAGGAACAAAATACAGGGTCTAGAAATAGACCTGGCAAATATGGTCAACTGATTTTTAACAAAGGTACAAAACCAATTCAGAATGGAGAAAGAATAGTTTTTGAATGAGTAATGCTGGAACAATTGGACATCCATATGCAAAAAGATGGAGCTGCAGTATATACCTATATAAAAATTAATTCAAAGTGAATCATATATTTAAATATAAAATAAAAAGATATTAAAACTCAGAAGAAAACATGGGAGAAAATCTTCATGACCTTAGGTTAGGCAAGAGTTCTTAGATATAAAACCAAAACAATATAAGGGAAAAATTGATAAATTGGAATTCATCAAAATTAAAAATGTATGCTCTATGAAAGACATTATTAAGAGAATGAAAAGACAAGCTATAAACTGGGAGAAAATATTGTAAATCACATATCCAGCAAAGAACTTTTACCCAGCATATATAAAGAATTCTCAAAATTCATCAATAAGAAAGTAATCCCATTTTTTTAATGGACAAAGACTTGAATAGATACTTCATCAGAAAAGATATACAAATGGCAAATAAGCATATGAAAATATGTTGAACTTGATTCATCATTAGGAAAATGCAAATTAAATGCACAGTGAAATACTACTGCATTCTTGTTAGAATACTGAGAGAGAGAGAGGTAGAAAGGAAGGGAGGAAGGAAGATCTGACAATAGCAAATGCTACCCAGGATGTGAAACAACTGGTTTTCTCATATATTGCTGGGGATAATGCAAAGTAGTAAAACTACTGAAACAACTTAACATCTTCTTATACACTTAACATATGACCCAGCAGTCTTAGATATTTGTTCTAGACAAATGAAAACTTATCTTTACACTAAAACCTACTACAAATGTTTATAGTAGGTTTATTCATAATTGCCAAAAACTGGAAACTACCCAGTGTCTTTCAATGAGTAAATGGGTAAACTATGGTACCTCAATACAATGGAATACTACTCAGTAATAACAAGGAATAATCTATTGATTCAGGAGAAAACATGGGTGAATCTACAAGGCTTTATGCTAATGGAAAGAAGCCAATTGCAAAATGTTGTATACAATTCTATTTCTTTGACATTCTCAATAAAGTCAAAAGCTATAGGATGAAGATCATTTTATTGATTGCCAGGTGTTGGGAAGGGTGGAGAGTTGACTATAAAGCAAGTGTCCCCAACCCCCGGGCCATGGAACAGTACCTGTTAGGAACCAGGCTGCACAGCAGGAGGTGGGCGGCAGGTGAGCGAGCAAAGCTTCATCTGTATTTACAGCCACTCCCCATTGCTTGCATTACCACCTGAGCTGCACCTCCTGTCAGCATTATGGTGAGTTGTATAATTATTGCATTATATATTACAATGTAATAATAATAGAAATAAAGTGCACAATAAATGTAATGCGCTTGAATCATCCCGAAACCATCCTCCCCACCCCCATCCGTGGAAAAAGTGTCTTCCACGAAACCAGTCCCTGGTGCCAAAAAGGTTGGGGACCGCTGCTGTAAAGGATTAACATGAGGGGTCTTGAGAGTGAAGGAATCATTCTGTATCCTTATTGTGATGGGAGTTTTATGAATCTATGCATGTATTAAAAAACCTCAGAATCATACACCCAAAAAATGAATGTAAATGAAGTTTTAAAAAGTATCCCACCCTAGAATCATTGTTACAATATTAGTTTATGTCTTTTAGACCAGTTTCTCTGCATCTTTGCATACTTACATGTTTATAGTACACATATACACAAACACACGTAAACAATTTTTAATAGCTTCGTTTTACAGAATTATTGCTATTTGACTTTTCTGTTTTTTAGGATTATAATTAATTTTCAGTAAACTTTATTGTAAGCTATTTTTTTCTTATTTTAGAATATTATTTTATAATAGAGTCTCAAAAATGGAACTACTGACTCAGGAGATAAAAAATATTTTTCAGATGAGTTTATCCCTGATAAATCCTTCAAAGTTTAATTTGAAAATGGCAGAAATTCTAGGAAGATATTATATTTGATATCTCAAATACTGAATTGCTGCAGAGAATTGGCATGATAGGTCTGTCCAAGGGCCTACTTGATAATTGATGGGTCAGCTTCTATGAAAATCTATGGTTATAACATCATTTAGTCTTGTTTATTCATAAAATTAATTTTAATATATTCATGTTTTAAGAAAAAATTCTAAAGTTATTTAATATTTTTCAAACTTTTTATTGTGGTAGTATTATCAGTATTAGTGTTATTGGTGTTATAATTTATGTTATCTTAACTATTTTTAAGTGTACAGTGGTATTAAATACATTAACATTGTTGTGCAACCATCACCACCATTTATCCTCATAATTCTTCTCATCTTGTAGAACTGAATCTCTGTACTCATTAGAGTACACAATAACTCCCTATTCTCCTCTCCCCCCAACTCTTGGCAATCACTATTCTACTTTCTGTGTCTGTGATTTGCCTTCTCTAAGTACCTCATGTAAGTGAAATCATATAGTATTTGTCTTTTTATGACTGGTTTGTTTCACTTAGCATAATGTCCTCAAGGTTCATCCATGTTGCAGCATACTGCAGAATTTCCTTCCTTTGTAAGGCTGAATAATATTCCATTGTATGTACATAGCACATTTTGCTTATCCATTCATCTGTTGATGGCCACTTGGTTTGTTTCCACATTTTAGCTGTTGTGAATGATGCTGCTATGATCATGCGGGTGTACAAATATCTCTTTGAGACCCTGCTTTAAGTTATTTTGAGTATACATGCACAAGTGGAATTGCTGATAATATGGTAATTCTGTTTTTAATTTTTTGAGGACCAACCATACTGATTTCTACAGCAGCTATACCGTATTACATTCCCACCAACAGTGCTCAAGTGTTCCAATTTCTCCACATCCTTGTAAACACTTGTTTTCTGGTTTTTAACAGTAGCCATCCTAATGAGTGTGAGGTGGTATCTCATTGTAGTTTTGATTTGCATTTCCCTAATGATCAGTGATGCTGATAATCTTTTCATGTGCTTGTTGTCTAGTCATATAGCTTCTTTGGAGAAATGTCTAGTTATTTCCTTTACCCATTTTTTAATAGGGTTGTTTTTATGTAGTTGTTGAGTTTTAGGACTTTTCCATATATTCTGGATATTGATCCCTTATCAAGGTATGTGATTTGCAAATATTCTCTCCCATTCTGTGGGTTTCCTTTTTACTCTGTTGAGAGTGTCTTTGGATGCACAGACTATTAGAATTTTCATGAAGTCCAGTTTGTCTATTTTTTCTTTTGTTGCCTATACCTTTGGTGTCATATTTAAGAAATTATTTGGTGTCATATTTAAGAAATTATTACCAAATCCAATGTTGTGAAGCTTTGGTTCTATGTTGTGAAGCTTTTGTTCTATGTTTCCTTCTAAGAGTTTTATTTTTTTAGGTCTTAATTTAGGTCTTTGGTCCATCTTGAGTTAATTTTTATATATGGTGCTAGCTGTGGGTCCAACTTCATTCTTTTGCATGTGGATATCCAGTTTTCTCAGCACCATTTGTTAAAAGGACTGTCCTTTCCCCCCACTGAATGATCTTGGCACCCTTGTCAAAATCATTTGACCATATATGTGAGGATTTATTTCTGGGCTTTTGATTCTATTCCATTGGTCTATATGTCATATGCGAAATAACAGTTTTTATTACTGTAGCTTTGTAATAGATTTGAAATCAGGAAATGAGGGTCCTCCAGCTTTGTTCATTTTCAAGATTGTTTTGGCTGTTCAGGGTCCTTTGAGATTTCATATGAATTTTAGGATGGGTTTTTCTGTTTCAGCAAAAAATGTCATTGGGATTTTGCTAGGGATTGTATTGCATTGGGTAATATTGACACTTTAACAATATTAAGTCTTCTAATCCATGAACGTGTAATATGTTTTTATTTATTTACATTTTCTTCAATTCTTTTCATCAGTGTTTTGTAATTTTAATTGTACAAGTCTTTCACCTCCTTGGTTAATTCCTAAGTATTTTATTCTTTTTGATACTATTGTAAATGAAATTGTTTTTGTAATTTTCTTTTCAGATTGTTCATTGTTCACATATAGGAATGCAACTGACTTTTGTGTGTTGAATTTCATCCTCTACTTTTCTGATTTCATTTATCAGTTCTAATAGTTTTATTGTGTGAAATCTTTAGGGTGTTCTATGTATAAGATCGTATCATCTACCAATAGATAATTTTACTTCTTCCTTTCCAACTTGGATGTCTTTTATTTCTTTTTCTTGCCTAATTGCTCTGGCTTGAACTTCCAGTATTATGTTGAATAGAAGTGGTGAGAGGGGCATCCTTTTCTTGTTCTGAGCATAGAGGAAAAGCTTTCAATCTTTCACCATTGAGTATGTTAGCTGTAGGTTTTTCATATAAGGCTTTTATTATGTGAAGGTAGTTTCCTTCTGTTCCTAATTTGTTGAGAGGGTAGTTTCCTTCTGTTCCTAATTTGTTGAGAGGGTATCATGATAGGGTGTTGAATTATGTCAAATGTTTTTTCTGCATCAACTGAGATGCTCATGTGTTATTTTTTTCTATTGAGATGCTCATGTGTTATTTTTTTCTTTCATTCTGTTGATATTGCACGTAACATTGATCAATTTTCATTGCATTCCAGGAATAAATTCCCCTTGGTCACTGTGTTTAATCCTTTTACTATGCTGCTGAATTTGGATTGTTAGTATTGTGTTGAGGATTTTTGCATCAGTGCTCATAACAGATATTTGTCTGTAGTTTTCTTTTCTTGTAATGTCTGGGTTTCGTATCAGGTTAATGCAGGTCTTACAGTATTAGGCAGTATTCTCTCCTTAATTTTTTGGAAACATTTGAGGAGGATTGGTATTAGTTCTTTTTTATGTGTTTGGTAGAATTCATCAATAAAGCAAGCAGGTTCAAGGCTTTTCTTAGTTGGGAGATTTTTGATTTCCCATTCAATCTCCTTACTATTTATAGTTCTGTTTAGATTATCTATTTCTTCATGATAGAGTCTTTGTAGGTGTTTCTAGGAATTTGTCCATTTCATCTAGATTATCCAACTTGTTGGTATATAATTATTCATTGTACTTTCTTATGATCTTTTTTTATTTCTGTAGAATTGATAGTAATAGTCCCACTTATATTTCTGATTTTGGTAATACTGAGTCCTCTTTTTTTGACCACCTAGCTAAAGATTTGTCAATTTTGTTTATGTTTTTGAAGAACCAATTTTTCATTTCATTGATATTCTTCATTGTTTTTCTGTTCTCTATTTTGTTGATCTTTACTGTAATCTTTATTATTCCTTCTGCTAGCTTTGGGTTTATTCTGTTCTTCTTTTTCTTGTTTCTTATGTTTTAAAGTTAGGTTATTGACTTGAGATCTTCCTTGTTTTTTAATGTAAGCATTTATAGCTATAAATTACCCCCTAAATATTGTTTTTGCCAAGTCCTGTAAGTTTTCGTAAGTTGTGTTTTTGTTTTCATTCATTTCTAAGTAGTTTCTAATTTCCCTTGTGAATTCTTCTTTGATTCATTGGTTATTTTTAAATGTATTGTTTAATAAATATCACAATTTTGTGAATTTTCCAGTTTTCCTTTTGTTGTTGATTTCTAACTTCATCTCATTGTGGTTGGAGAATGTACTTTATATGATATCTGTCTTGTAAAATTTATTGAGACTTAAATTTGTAGCCTAACATATTGTCTATCCTGGAAAATATCCAATGTGCACTTGAGAAGAATGTATATTCTATTGTTTTGGGGTTGAGTGAGCTGTGTATGTCTATTAAATATGATTTGTTTATTGTGTTGAGTCCTCTCCTTACTTATATTCTCTCTGGTTGTTCTACATATTATTGAGAATAGGCTATTGAAGTCTTCAAGTACTGTTGTAGAACTGTCTATTTTTCACTTCAACGCTGTCTGTTTTTGCTTCATATATTTTGAAAGTCTGTCTTTGGTGTATAAGTGTTTGTAATTGTTGTATCTTATTGCTATATTGTAATAACCTTATATTAATATATATTATCTGTCTTTGTCTCATAATCTTTTTAAATTTAAAGTACGATTTGCCTGATATTACTATAGCTATCCCTGCTCCCTTTTAGTTACCATTTGCATGGACTATCTTTTCCCATCTTTTCATTTTTTATCTATTAGTATGTTTGGATCTAAAATGAGTCTCTTATCATAAATGGGTGTTGAATTTTGTCAAAAGCTTTTTCTGCATCTATTGAGATGATCATATGGTTTTTATTCTTCAATTTGTTAATATAGTGTATCACATTGATTGATTTGTGTATATTGAAGAATTTTTGCATCCCTGGGATAAATCCCACTTGATCATAGTATACGATCCTTTTAATGTGTTGTTGGATTCTGTTTGCTGGTATTTTGTTGAGGATTTTTGTACCTAAATTGCAGAGTGTTCCTTCCTCTACAATTTTTAGACTTCAGGCTATACTACAAAGCTACAGTAATCAAGACAATATGGTATTGGCACAAAAACAGAAACAGAGATCAGTGGAACAAGATAGAAATCCCAGAGGTAAACCCATGCACCTGTGGTGGGTGTCTGTAATTTTCTTTTTTTGTAGTATCTTTGTCTCTGGTTTTGGTATCAGGGTGATGGTGACCTCATAGAATGAGTTTGGGAGTGTTCCTTCCTCTGCAATTTTTTGGAAGAGTTTGAGAAGGATGGGTGTTAGCTGTTCTCTAAATGTTTGATAGAATTCACCTTTGAAGCCATCTGGTCCTGGACTTTTATTTGTTGGAAGATTTTTAATCACAGTTTCAATTTCGTTACTTGTGATTGGTCTGTTCATATTTTCTATTTCTTCCTGGTTCAGTCTTGGAAGGTTATACCTTTCTAAGAATTTGTCCGTTTCTTCCAGGTTATGCATTTTATTGGCATACAGTTGCTGGTAGTAGTCTCTTAGGATGCTTTGTATTTCTCCGCTGTCTGTTGTAACTTCTCGTTTTTCATTTCTAATTTTCTCGATTTGAGTCCTCTCCCTCTTTTTCTTGATGAGTCTGGCTAATGGTTTATCAATTTTGTTTATCTTCTCAAAGAACCAGCTTTTAGTTTTATTGATCTTTGCTATTGTATTCTTTGTTTCTATTCCATTTATTTCTCCTCTGATCTTTATGAGTTCTTTCCTTCTGCTAACTTTGGGTTTTGTTTGTTCTTCTTTCTCTAGTTCCTTTAGGTGTAAGGTTAGATTGTTTATTTGAGATTTTTCTTGTTTCTTGAGGTAGGCTTGTATAGCTATAAACTTCCCTCTTAGAACTGCTTTTGATGCATCCCGTAGGTTTTGGATCGTCGTGTTTGTTTGTTTGTTTGTTTTAGTTTTGGCTGCATTGGGTGTTCGTTACTGTGTGTGGGCTTTCTCTAGTTGTGGCGAGCGGGGGCTACTCTTTGTTTTGGTGCATGGGCTTCTCAATGTGGGGGCTTCTCTTGTTGCGGAGCACAAGCTCTAGGCACACAGACTTCAGTAGTTGTGGCACACGGGCTTAGTTGCTCTGCAGCACGTGGGATCTTCCCGGACCAGGGCTCGAACCCGTGTGCCCTGCATTGGCAGGCGGATTCTTAACCACTGTGCCACCAGGGAAGTCCTGGATCGTCGTGTTTTCATTGTCATTTGTCTCTACGTATTTTTTTATTTCTTCAGTGATCTCTTGGTTATTTAGTAACGTATTGTTTAGCCTCCATGTATTTGTATTTTTTACATTTTCTTTCCCTGTAGTTCATTTCTAATCTCATAGCGTTGTGGTCAGATGCTTGATATGATTTCAGCTTTCTTAAATTTACTGAGGCTTGATTTGTGACCCAGGATGTGATCTATCCTGGAGAACGTTCATGTGCACTTGAGAAGAAAGTGTAATCTGCTGTTTTTGGATGGAATGTCCTATAATATCAATTAAATCTATCTGGTCTATTGTGTCATTTAAAGCTTCTGTTTCCTTATTTTCATTTTGGATGATCTGTCCATTGGTGTAAGTGAGGTGTTAAAGTCCCCCACTATTATTGTGTTACTGTCAATTTCGTCTTTTATAGTTGTTAGCAGTTGCCTTATGTACTGAGGTGCTCGTATGTTGGGTGCATATATATTTATAATTGCTATATCTTCTTCTTGGATTGATCCCTTGATCATTATGTAGTGTCTTTCCTTGTCTCTTGTAACATTCTTTAAAGTCTATTTTATCTCCAGAAAGTGGACATAGAGGGAACCTACCTCAACATAATAAAGACCATATATGACAAACTCACAGCAAACATCATTCTCAATGGTGAAAAACTGAAAGCATTTCCTCTAAGATCAGGAACAGGACAAGGATGTCCACTTTCACCATTCTTATTCAACATAGTTTTGGAAGTCCTAGCCATGGCAATCGGAGAAGAAAAAGAAATAAAAGGGATACAAGTTGGAAAAGAAGAAGTAAAACTGTCACTGTTTGCAGATGACATGATACTATACATAGAGAATCCTAAAGATGCCACCAGAAAACTACTAGAGCTAATCAATGAATCTGGTATAGTTGCAGGATGCAAAATTAATGCACAGAAATCTCTTGCATTCCTATACACTAATGATGAAAAATCTGAAACAGAAATTAAGGAAACACTCCCATTTACCACTGCAACAAAAAGAATAAAATACCTAGGAATAAACCTACCTAGGGAGACAAAAGACCTGTATGCAGAAAACTATAAGACACTGATGAAAAAAAGATGATACCAACAGATGGAGAGATATACCATTTTCTTGGATTGGAAGAATCAATATTGTGAAAATGACTATACTATCCAAAGCAATCTACAGGTTCAATGCAATCCCTATCAAATTACCAATGGCATTTTTTACAGAACTAGAACAAAAAATCTTAAAATTTATATGGAGACACAAAAGACCCCGAATAGCCAAAGCAGTCTTGAGGGAAAAGAACGGAGCTGGAGGAATCAGACTCCCTGACTTCAGACTATACTACAAAGCTACAGTAATCAAGACAATATGGTATTGGCACAAAAACAGAAACATAGATCAGTGGAACAAGATAGAAATCCCAGAGGTAAACCTGCGTACCTGTGGTCAACTAATCTATGACAAAGGAGGCAAGGATACACAATGGAGGAAAGACAGTCTCTTCAATAAGTGGTGCTGGGAAAACTGGACAGCTACATGTAAAAGAATGAAATTAGAACACTCCCTAACACCATACACAAAAATAAACTCAAAATGGATTCGAGACCTAAATGTAAGACTGGACACTATGAAACTCTTAGAGGAAAACATAGGAAGAACACTCTTTGACATAAATCACAGCAAGATCCTTTTTGATCCACCTCCTAGAGTAATGGAAATAAAAACAAAAATAAACAAATGGGACCTAATGAAACTTAAAAGCTTTTTCACACCAAAGGAAACCATAAACAAGACGAAAAGACAACCCTCAGAATGGGAGAAAATATTTGCAAACGAATCAACGGACAAAGGATTAATCTCCAGGGCTTCCCTGGTGGCGCAGTGGTTGAGAGTCCGCCTGCCGATGCAGGGGACACGGGTTCGTGCCCCGGCCCGGGAAGATCCCACATGCCGCGGAGCGGCTAGGCCCATGAGCCATGGCTGCTGAGCCTGCACGTCCAGAGCCTGTGCTCCACAACAGGAGAGGCCACAACAGTGAGAGGCCCACATACCGCAAAAAAAAAAAAAAAAAAAAAAGGTGAATCTCCAAAATATATAAACAGCTCATGCAGCTCAACATTAAAGAAAGCAACAACCCAATCCAAAAATGCGCAGAAGACCTAAATAGACATTTCTCCAAAAAAGACATACAGATGGCCAAGAAGCACATGAAAAGCTACTCAACATCACTAATTATTAGAGAAATGTAAATCAAAACTACAATGAGGTATCACCTCACACCATTTAGAATGGGCATCATCAGAAAATCTACAAACAACAAATGCTGGAGAGGGTGTGGAGAAAAGGGAACCCTCTTGCACTGTTGGTGGGAATGTAAATTGATACAGCCACTATGGAGAACAGTATGGAGGTTCCTTAAAAAACTAAAAATAGAATTACCATATGACCCAGCAATCCCACTACTGCGCATATACCCAGAGAAAACCATAATTCAAAAAGACACATGCACCCCAATGTTCATTGCAGCACTATTTACAATAGCCAGGTCACAGAAGCAACCTAAATGCCCATCCACACACGAATGGATAAAGAAGATGTGGTACATGTATACAATGGAATATTACTCAGCCATAAAAAGGAATGAAATTGGGTCATTTGTTGAGACGTGGATGGATCTAGAGACTGTCATACAGAGTGAAGTCAGAAAGAGAAAAACAAATATCGTATATTAACGCATGTATGTGGAACCTAGAAAAATGGTACAGATGAACCGGTTTCCAGGACAGAAGGTGAGACACAAATGTAGAGAACAAACGTATGGACATCAAGGGGGGAAAGCCGCAGGGGGATGGGGACGGTGGTTTGATGAATTGGGCTATTGGGATTGACATGTATACACTGATGTGTATAAAATTAATGACTAATAAGAACCTGCTGTATAAAAAAATAAATAAAATTCAAAAAAAATAAAATAAAATGAGTCTCTTGTAGACAACATATAGGTGGATGTGTGCTTTTCTCCATTCTACCAATCTGTGTCTCTTGGAGAGTTTAATCCATTTACATTTAAAGTAATTACTGATAACGAGGGACTTCTGTCATCTTGCTTTTCTTTTTCTATATGCCTTCTAGCTTTTTTATCCCTCTTTTCCTACATTACTGTCTTCTTTTGAATTTAGTTGATTTTTTGTACTGAAATTTTAAAATTCATTTCCATTTGTCTATATTTTATGGCTATTTTCTTTGTGGTTACCATGGGGATTACATTTAACATCCTAAAGTTATAACACTCTAATTTGAATTTATGCCACTCTAATTTCAATAACATACAAAAACTCTATTCCTTTATAGCTTTATCTCCACACCTTTGTCACAAACTTACGTCTTTGTACATTGTGTGCCCCAAAACAAACTGGTAATTCCTTCAAAAGGATTAGTCTCTTTTGTAGAAAACAAGATTTGGAGTCACAAACTAAAGTTACAATAATACTAACTTTTGACTAATAACTTTTTTTTCCTTTATTTGTATTAGTCTCTTAAATCATTTAGAAAACAAAAAGTGGAAGTTACAATCCATTGTTACGATAATGTTAGGTTTTACAATTGCCCATGTATTTATTTTTATGAAGATTTTTATTTCTCCGTATGACTTCAGGTTACTATCTAGTGTTCTTTCATTTCACCTTACAGAATTCCCTTGAGTATTTCTAGTGGGACATGTCTAATGGTCACAGCCTCCCTCAACTTTTACCTGAGAATGTCTTAATTCGTCCCTCACTTTTGCAGAACAGTTTTGCCAGATAGAGGATTCTTCATGGACAGTTATTTTTTTTCTTTTGACTATCAGCCTACTGTCTCCTGACCCTCAAAGTTTCTGATGAGAAATCTGCATGTAATCTTATTGAGGATCCCTTATATGTGATGATTTGCTTATCTCTTGCTGCTTCAAGATTCTCTCTTTGTCATTGTCTTTTTCTTATTCCTTTTTTTTTTGTCTGTGCCACGTGGCATGTGGGATCTTAGTTCCCCGACCAGGGGGCCAGGGATCAAACCCGTGCCCCCTGTGTTGGGAGCTTGGAGTCTTAATCACTAGACCACCAGGGAAGTTCTTGTCATTGTCTTTTGAAAGTTTGATTATAATGTGTCTCATTGTGGGTCTTTTTGAGTTCAACTTACTTGGATTTTGTTGAGGTTCTTGGATGTTTATATCATTATTTCATCGAATTTGGGACATTTTCAGTCATTATTTCTTCAAATATTGTCTCTCTCTTTCTCCCTTCCTTCTGGGACTTCCATGATGTGCATACTGGTGTGCTTGATGGTGTCCAACAGGTCCCTTATGTTCTGTTCACTTTCTTCAATCTTTTTTCTTTCTGTTCCTTTAATTTCTGCTGTGTAATTTATTTTCATTTGAGTGTTTTCATTTCACAGTTCTTTGGTTTTAGTATTTTCTAGTTAACCTGTTGCTGCTATTATCACATATGTATAATTTTTATATACTTGTGTATATAATATGCACAAATATACATATAAACATATCAGTTTACTCATGTTTTGTCTTCACAAAAGTTTTTTGGTCATTTGATAACACCAGTCAATTAGTGGTGAAGTTGTAAGGGGTGAGACTTACACATTTCTAGTGAAAGTATAAATTTTGATGCACTTTGAAGAGAAATACCTAATGAAGTTAGAAATGTGCATATCCTACAACCAGGAAGTCCACTTCTAGGTGGTGTGTTCTAAAGAAACCCCTATACATGTGTATAAAGAGACATGTACAAAGGATGTTATTGTAACATCATAATAGTGAAAAAGCAATATCTAACTGTTTCTGAGTAGAAGAGTGAACAAACTAGTTTGTTGTTACAGTGGAATACTGTATTATCATAAAAATATGAATCCACATATGGATACATGGATAAATATTTAAAACAATATTAAGTGAAAAAAATAAGTTGCTGAAACTTGCAAAAGTGTTGATATTGTCTGTGTGAATTTTCAAAACAAAATTATGTTACATATTGTTCATGGGTCTACATATATAGTTAAAGCACAAAAAACATGTATGAGAATGAAACACACCAGAGAATGATATAGAACAATTTCAACATAGTATTGGTGAGGGAGGGAACATAGTATTGGCGAGGGAGGGAAGGGATAAGATATGGACTTGTGATTTCATTTCTTCTCTAAAAGGAGAGAAACTGAAGGAAATTTGGCAAAATGCAATAAGCTATGTAATTTCAGTAGTAATTTAAATTGTGAGTGTTACGTTTTTTCTGTGTACAGTTGACCCTTGAACAATTTGGGAGTTAGGGGTGCCAACCCTGGGCAGTTGAAAATCCACATATAACTTTACAGTCAACCCTTCCTTTCCATAGTTCCCATCTGTGGATTCAGCCAACCGCTGATGGTGTAGTGCTTTAGTACATATTTATTGAAAAGAATCCATGTATAAGTGGACTCAGTTTAAAACTGTCTTGTTCAAGGGTCGACTGTATTTAAAATGTTTCAAATTTTAAAAAATTAATATGAAAATTAATAAATCCTGTTTCTGTGTTTAGCTTGAATCTCAACTAGAGAAAAAAGAACAACAATTTAAAGAACAAGAAAAGACAATATCCATGTTGCAGCAAGATATAATATGTAAACAACATCACCTTGAATCACTAGACAGACTCTTGACGGAAAGCAAAGGGGTAAAATCATCTTTATAAAAGTGCTGTTTAAAAGCTGACCAATATTTTAAGTTTATGTT
The DNA here is from genome assembly GCF_011762595.2 of Tursiops truncatus. NCBI lineage: Eukaryota > Metazoa > Chordata > Mammalia > Artiodactyla > Delphinidae > Tursiops > Tursiops truncatus. The sequence continues at coordinate 102,160,089 of NC_047034.1, read as the reverse complement.
TCTTTAACATACCTTTAATTCTAGTCAAATCAATTGTTTAACAACCTGTTACTAATGCTAAAATATTTATACACGTACGTATATTTTTGCTACCAATCTGTATGTTTTCAGGAAATGGAAAAGGAAAATATGAAGAAAGATGAAGCTTTGAAAACATTACAGAACCAGGTATCTGAAGAAACAATCAAGGCTAGTATGCTAATACTTTAAAATTTTTTCTTTTTCTTTATTTTTTTTCTTAATGGAGACATTCCTGTGGCTTTTTAGTTTTCTCTATAAATTGTAAAAAAAAGTTTACATAAAAATAAAGTGGTAAAAATTTTACCTAAGTCAATGAACTTAGTTTCTTTAAGTAGTATATTTTTCATTGTGAATTATGATCTTAATTATTTGATAGTTGATAATCTAGTCTATAGATTATCTAACTTCTTTTCTTTTTATAATACCTTAAGAAAGATTTTTTTAACAAAAAATGTGTTTTTTAAACTGTAGCTACTTACTAACATTACCAGTAAAAAAATTAACAAAGGAAGTGAAGAGAGATGAAACTACAAACAATACAGTTTTGCTTCTTTTTACTAGTTCTGCTATATGATTAAATAGGGAATAAATCCAGAATTTTTGGGTAAAATACAGTTTTGTGGCCAGGATAACCTTATGGTTAAAAGTATGGGCTTTGAAGCTAAACTGACTTAGGTTTTAGTTCTGGCTTCAGTGTACTTATTAACTGTAACCTTGGCTAGGTTATTTAAACTCTGAACGTTAATTTCTTCATCAGTAAAATAGGGATCACAATGCCCTAGAAGAGGTTGGGTTTGAGGATTAAATGAAATGAGGTACATAAAATACTTAACACATACTAAGTTACTCAGAGTTTGCTAAGTAATTACCATATATTCAGTGTTTTCTTCTTTGCATTTTTAGTGCTAAAAATAGCTTCAAATATGCTGTGACCTTCATTCTGTTATATATGGATTAAATTAAAGGATATTTAAAAAATCCAATGTTATTTACTTTTTGCCTAGTACTCAGTTTTTCATCCATTTCGTGACCATGTATACCCTCATAAACCCAATTATATGTTTATCCGTAACTTTCCTATAGTATTCTCCAGAACTTTTAACATTTAATGCCATGTCAGTTCATTTCCTCATGTAAAAATAACCTCTAAGATCATTAATATTTAAAAAATCATTATTGTACAAAGGTTGTAGGCATGATATAATTTCATTAAAAAAAATCCATCTTGCCACTTAACTCCTGTTTTTCATTAAATTACCTAACACATCTAGCCAGTCATCTGGTAAGTTATTTTCATTTGTTAATAATCAGATATGAGACAGGAAGGAAATCAGCTAAAGAATGAATTATGATGTTAGGTTTTATTCCTTTGGTACCTTTAGTAGATTTGCTTTCATTGAAGCTATACTAAATGATTCTTTTCTTTCTTTCTTTTTCTTTTTTTTTTTTTTTCTTTTTCTTTGAGATGCACTGTGCGGTCTGTGGGATCTTAGTTCCCTGCCAGGGGTGGAACCTGGGCCCTCAGCAGTGAAAGCACCAAGTCCTAACCAGTTGACTGCCAGGGAATTCCCTAAATGATTCTAACATATCAAATAGAAGTTTGAAGTATATTTCTCTTTTCTTGATTATGTCATTACCACCTTCTTTCTTGACTTTTGGCCATGTCCTTTTGCATGCCTCAGTTTGTTCTTTGCATAAAAATTTTGAAATTTTCTATCTGCAGGAGAGCTATAAGGATCTATAAGTTTAAACTTATATCACTTATAGAAGTATGATAATGATAGCTGGAAGACTGATGGGAAGTTTATGAACTGGTAACAAAAAACCCAATAAATTAAAGCAATTATGTTAGCTGCTATTAAATAGAAAATTGAGAATGTACTTATTAGTGATTTCATTTGTTTATTTTATTTGTTTTGCTTTGGTTTTATTTTCCACTCTAGATTTTTGTGTGTGTTTTATTTCCCCAAAGAAAGTTAAAGTTATAAGTAGAAAAAAAAATAAAAAAGACTAGCTTAGGTGCTTCTGTTGAAAGTAGGTAGCGTAGAGCCCCTATGTGGTTGCTTCCAGAATATGCCCCCGAGGAGGTTCTTTGGTTTAGCAGAGCAGTGTCTTTGTTTTGATTCTATTCATTCATGTACATATATATACATGTATATTTATGAGTGGTTTGTACACAGTGAATGATGTTTATTTGTATGAGATTTAGAGTCTCAAGCTCTTTGTTCAAATGAGAAATCCAACAGAGTAGTAGCTGTTTTGGTTTTTATTATTTATTAGTTTTAATTAATTTATTTTTAATTAAGTTTTATTATGAAAACTTTCAAACCTACAAAATGAAAGACTAGTACAGAGAACAGCTGTGTCCTTTCATTTAGATTTACTGTCTTTTAAACTCTAACCATACTCACTTCATCTCTCTGCACACACACGCACATGCCTTCTTGCACATGCACCCACCCAGTCGCACCGCCACTCACACATTTCCTTTTTGCTAGTCCACCTGTGAGAAGGTTGCAGATGTCATGATACTTTACACCCTTAATACTTAAACTTGGGTCTCATGTGTATAGAAACTTTCTCCTACCTGATTACACCATCTCTATACACCACAGAAAGTCAACATTAATTCAGTAACACTATTCAACATACTGTCCATACTGAAAATTTCCCAATTATTTAAAAATGTTCTTAATAATCTTGCTACTCAAAGCATGGTCTAGCAGCATCACTATCACCCGGGAACTTGTTTGACTTGCAGAATATCTGACCTACTGAACAGAGCTGGGACTAAAGTGAAGCAAGGGAGTGCCTCTGGCATACAATTTAAGGAGACATTTATTCTCCGGGTTGTACAAGTGAAGGGTAGGCATTTGCATGATCCTGAGAGTGAGTACCTCCTTAAACTTTGAGCCCTAAAACCTCCTTTGTCTCACCCTAGACCTGGCTCTGGTTCTGAATTAAGGTGTCCAGGTGATCTGTGTGAACATTAAATTGTGAGAAACACTACTTTAGCTTGTTCCTTTTCTTTCCCCAATTTAGAATGCAGTCATAATTCATGTTTTGCTTTTGGCTTTTTAGATTCCCCTAAACTCACTGTCTCCTATTGTTCACGACACTGAATCTTTGGAAAAGTCTAGGTCAACCATAATAGCACACACACCACAACTGTGGATTATACTGTGGGTTATACAGTGTCCTTCCCACTGCTTCACATCAGGAGGCACATAATTTCACATCACCCCATTATTGGCTTTGCCTATCTTGACACCTATTATTTAAGGTGGTTACTGCCAGATCTCCCTATTTTAAGGGCATAATTTTTCCTTTATAATTAATAAGCAATACATAGGGTGATTCTTTGAGGCCATGTTCAAAGACCTGTCCCTCAACAAACTAATGACCAATGGTTTTAACATCTAGTGATGAATCTTGCCTGATTGAGTTTTTACGTTGTTAATTTTTATCACATGTGATGTTCTGACGGTCATAGATTTTTTTTTTTCTGTGTGTGGAAGATGATACAAGTACCAATGCTTATTCTCATGCTTAATAAAGAAAACCTGTAAATATTTATACCTCTCATAAAAGACTTTAAAAATTATTATTAGGGTAACAGTTTATTAACAAAGATAATTAATCAAAATTATAAGCTTTTTAACTGTTAATGGTTATATTCACAGGCTATAGGGACGGGCTTTGAAAACTGTGTCTTTCAGTTGTGTCTCTTTTTAGAAATAAGAGTTGCAAAGATAATTTCATGATGTAGAATAGTATCTGGAAGAGGGAACATTTTTCTTTTTCTCCTTATCTTGTTGAAATTTCTTTCACACTTTCATGACTACTTACTAGAATGCTATTAGCGTTGAGGAAAGAAAAAAATACTCCCGAGAAGCTCAGAAATACAATAAGGAAAAGAAAGGAACAAGACAAGAATGAATCTTATTAACAGATGGGATGTGGAGCATGTGTGCAAATTCTGAAAAATTTTACTGAATTTGAGTTGCTCTTTGCTCATTCGCTCTTTAATGTTGAGGTAGCGTGAAGCATTTGCAGCTTTATGAACACTTGAACCAAGTTACATTGCTGCCTTTCTGGAAATGTTTTCACTGATTCAGAGCAAAAGCAGCCTTCTCCGTCTTACCTAAGTTTGTTTTTCATTAGCCGACAAAAACATTTCATTTTCTTAGTGACTTCAGCGTATTCAGAATATTCGCACTATAGCATTTTTAACACAATACTCCAGTTTGTACTCACTTTATTATTTTTCTTGATCAAGGGAACTTAAGGAATAGGTTTAAATACTGCTTACCTTTTTAGGTAAATGTTTCAGGGTGTCTGGCCTGCAGGTCCTTGACAATTGGCCCCAGTCTATCTTGCTAATCCCACCCTTCCAGTACCCATCTCTTACAAATTCATGGTTTTGGTACCCTAAGCTCCTGCCAACTTCTTACCATTCCTTTTCACAGTGCCTTGTCTCTGAATGTACTCCCCTCTTCCTAGAATGCCCTTCTTCACTTGTTCATGTCCATTTATTCTTCAGGACTCCAGGCACTGGTTTCCTCTTTGGTTTCCTAGTTTGCAGTAATAATTAGTTTTCTAAATAAATCTCTTCTTTAATAGCATTTTATATCCTAAGTTGGACTGTATATTCACTGGTTGAAGCAGTGAGGTAACATTAGGAGATAACGCTGTAAAATATTGAGCATATAATAAGCACTCATTAGTACTGGTTGATTTTCCTTTTTTGCTTTTTTTCTGCTTAGGTCAGACAACTAGATTCAGCATTGGAAATTTGTAAGGAAGAACTTGCTTTGCATTTGAACCAATTGGAAGGAAATAAAGAAAAGTTTGAAAAACAGCTAAAGAAGAAATCTGAAGAAGTAAATTAACATTTCCTTTAAATTTAGCATATTTTTCAAGTGATTTCTTTTTGAGATATTGTTTATTTTCAAGATACTTTAAAAGTACATTTTTATATAGCTGATATAAAAAAAAATTTTCCAGTAAAACGTAAACTCCAATTTTATATTCTTTTTTAAAAAAATAAATTTATTTATTTATTTATGGCTGTGTTGGGTCTTCGTTGCTGCTTATGGACTTTCTCTAGTTGAGGAGAGTGGGGGCTACTCTTCATTGCAGTGCACGGGCTTCTCATTGCAGTGGCTTCTCTTGTTGCAGAGCATGGGCTCTAGGTGTGCAGGCTTCAGCAGTTGTGGCATGCGGCCTCAGTAGATGTGGTGCACGGTCTCCAGAGTGCAGGCTCAGTAGTTGTGGTGCACGGGCTTAGCTGCTCTGTGGCATGTGGGATCTTCCCAGACCAGGGATCGAACCCATGTCCCCTGAATTCACAGGCGGATTCCCAACCACTGTGCCACCAGGGAAGTCCCCAATTTTATATACTTTAAGAAACAAACATCATATGACATATAAAACACAAAATATGACACCTTAAAATTCTAATTCTATTACCTATTTTTAGGGAATCAGGAGATTATTGTTGATCACAGAGTAATTCTAATATAAAATGATTAACACTTGGAATATTGTTTTAGATTTAGAGGTATAAAATTCTTCAAAATTTTTCCATTTTGTTTTTTCTTCCTCTATTTGAAGGATTGAGAATTAGGTTTATAAATTCAACTTTCTTTATTGAGAAGAGTTTCTCAGATACTAGATAGAAGACTTTTCTTGAATTATCTTATTCATCTCTGTATGCTCATTGTCAACCACTTTGCTTTCAACATAATAGGTAGTCACTAAATATTTGCTGAAAGGAATAATCTTAATGAAGAATTCCTTTATTTCTTTGTTAGAATTTATAATATATATATTTAAACCTTCACTTCATGTTTAGAAATAATCAACAAATCGGACTTCCCTGGTGGCACAGTGGTTAAGAATCTGCCTGCCCATGCAGGGGACACGGGTTCGAGCCCTAGTCCAGGAAGATCCCACATGCCACAGAGCAGCTAAGCCCATGCACCACAACTACTGAGCCTGCGCTCTAGAGCCTGCGAATCACAACTACTGAGCCTGTGTTCGACAACTACTGAAGCCCACACACTTAGAGCCTGTGCTCCGCAACAGGAGAAGCCACCGCGATGAGAAGCTTGTGCACCGCAACGAAGAGTAGCCCTCGCTCGCTGGAACTAGAGAAAGCCTGGGCACAGCAACAAAGACCCAACACAACCAAAGATAAAAAATAAATAAAATTTAAAAAAAAAACCAAAAACGTTTCTTTAAAAAAAAAAAATAGTGAACAAATCTTCATCAAAGATGCATCACAGGGCTTCCCTGGTGGCGCAGTGGTTGAGAGTCCCCCTGCCGATGCAGGGGACATGGGTTCATGCCCTGGTCTGGGACGATCCCACATGCCGCGGAGCGGCCAGGCCCGTGAACCATGGCCGCTGAGCCTGCGCGTCCGGAGCCTGTGCTCCGCAACGGGAGAGGCCACAACGGTGAGAGGCCCGCGTACCACAAAAAAAAAAAAAAAAAAAAAAGCATCACATAATTATATAACTTCAGAGGTTAAAACAAAAACTTTGTATTTTATATGGACCTGTCTTCTTCCTTCTACTTCCCCTCATGAAGGTTTTTATAGCATCTTTCACAGGTGGGCATATATTTCTGTATTCCAATATATGGAAATTAAACCACCTAAACTATAGATACTTATACTTTTTAGAATAGGAGTGTGATTTTTTTTTTCCAGCGGGATCTTCTTTAAACCATTATTTAGGCATTTTTATTTACTTATTTTTTGGCCGCACCCTGCAGCATGCGGGATCTTAATTCCCTGACCAGGGATCAAACCGATGCCGCCTGCAGTGGGAGCTCAGAGTCTTAACCACTGGACTGCCAGGAAAGTCCCTATTTAGGCATTTAAAATCTATAGCCCTCACTGCACTCCAGCATAAATGGATTTGGCAGAGATGGAATCTGGAGACAGGCAGTGTTTGTAATCAGAGAGTTTGTTGAGTTTTAGAATTTGTATTCTTAGAAATAGCATCAGAGACTTGGGTGAATAAGAGGCATTTACCCAAAATGAACTTAGAACTTTTTTCAGAATAGCAGGAAGTATAAACCTAGGCTGGAACTGAATTAGAAATCAGAAATGGTAGTCATGTTTGTACAACAATACTAGAGAAAAAGTAAGTAAGTAAATTAGAAAGATTTGCAGCCCTTTTATTGCTGATGAATTATTAGCTCAACTGCATGTGCATTGGCTTACTTACTTAAAAGATCATCTTTCACTTCTTCTTGTGTGTTGATAAGAAACATGGAGAAAAATTACCAATTACTCTTTACCTTTTTTTTTTTAGGTACCAATCCATACACTTATTTAGTTTTGGCTTATTTGTCTTTAGAGCAAATTATAATATCTTACAGAGAAAACTCTTTCTAACACTGGTTAATAGAATTAATATCTTATAACAGCAGAGTTATGAGATTTTCATCATATGTAGCTAGGTTTTAGAAAATATGATTTAATTCATAGTGCATCCATTCTGTTAGTAATACGTGATGTTATAAAGATATTTTACCAAATCAGTAGGCAGTCCCGAATCACATACTAGCTGAATAATTAAATGGCCCCAGAGCATATAGATAGAAAGCCAGCTGAAAGAACTACATGTTGATAATCCACCACACAAAGCTAATAAATATGCCCCTGAGTTTTTGCCTCAGGCAAATATTCTTTTCCATATGTTGAAATAAATAAATTTATGATGAAAATATTAGTGACTTGGGGGTCCTGAATTATTTTGAAAATATTTTAATTTGTATTAAAATGCTTTAAAAAGTGATAATGTATGTGTTCATGCAGAATTACATTGTCAACATGATAGAAGAAAATAAACACAAAATAGATGTGAATAAGCCAAAACATTTTCTGCGTAAAGCATTTATTCAGCACGATCAGTCATTTTATTGATAAATGCCTTTATTCAAATTGATGGACTTAAATTTTGCAAAGTTGGCATTGTGTCAGTAACTTTTCTGGGTTATATTTTATTTTTTAGTAATAATCATGAGAGCGTTTTTGGATATACATTAATATTAGATAAAGCTAATTGTAAAGTAGATATTATAATGTAAATTCTACTTTCTTCTTGACTTTAATTATAAAATAATGAATTCTTTAGGAAAAGTTTATTCTCTGAATATGATAATAACTTAGTAGAGAATATAATGTCAAAACTATTTGTCTTATATTTACTTTTAAAGTCAAGTGGAAGTTAAAGGGTAGTAGAGTGAAATGCCAGTATAAATTAGATAGATGTAGGTTAATTTTTGTGAATTAATATTTGTGATACAACTAATATGTTAGATACTTCAGTATTTTTAATGGAAATTATTTTGCTAGTGACTAGATTACTAAAATAAATTTTTTAATTGTTCTTATGTGGTATGACTTTCTTAGTGTTTTGGTTAGGCTTTATCTTTTTTCTAATAGTTTGTCTTATTTTAATACTTTGTCCATTTTTTTTTTTTGATTAGGAAAGTAAGTATAAGACAGCATGTTCCAGTAAACAAAGAATATATATATAAACTTATAGGCAAGTCCGTATATAAACTTATAGGCAAGTCCGTTCTATATAAAGTAAACTACAGCAGAGCTGTGATCTGTAGTTTTCTCAGGAGCTAGCAGGAAAAACAAAACAGGTGTCACTGATACCTATTTACACTAAATAAATTATTTTCATACAGACAACATTAAGTAAAATAGATTAGCATTAAAAAGAATTATAATAATATTAGAAATTGGATAGTTGCCTCTTATATGTAAGGTTCTCTAAGTTTACAGTGTCATCATATAATGAAGAAGTTTGAAATTTAAGAGCTTCTTATCATAATAAAGGCTATTTGGCCCCTAAGCCTTTCATGATGCTGCTGAATATTCCACTGCTGTATAATTAGAAAAAACCAAGTCAGGATTCTTCTTCACTGTTTCTTAGGAGTTTAAAATTACTTTCTTCTGGGTTGATATTTATTAGAAAGATTGTTTGCTTTAAAGGGATGGGTTTATTTTCCTTCATTTTAAAAAGTTATTACATAAGCAACAATAAGAAATCTTTTGAAGAAGATTTACTTACAATTCACTCTAATACTAATACTCTCTAATACTTTTCACTTTTCTATTTGCCTGAGTGTTTTTCATATTAATGAAATGTGGGATTTTTTTTTCACTTTATTTTGTAAAATTTATTTGTCACTGTCCTTTAAATTATGATTTTTTTTTTTTTTTTGGCCATGCCATGTGGCTTGCAGGATCTCAGTTCCCCAGCCAGGGATTGAACCTGGGCCACTAGGCCACCACTGAACTCCCTAAACTGTGATTTTAAATGGTTGCATCTTTTTTTTTTTTTTTTGCGGTACGCGGGACTCTGACTGTTGTGGCCTCTCCCATTGCGGAGCACAGGCTCCGGACGTGCAGGCTTAGCGGCCATGGCTCATGGGCCAAGCTGCTCCACGGCATGTGGGATCCTCCTGGACCAGGGCACGAACCCGCGTCCCTGACATTGGCAGGCAGACCCTCAATCACTGTGCACCAGGGAAGCCCTAAATGGTTGCATCTTTTAAAATCAGATTTATATATCATCATTTAGTAAACCTTCCCCTTACTTTAGGAACAGGTAACAAATATTATGAAATATATATGAAATTATGCTGTATTATTTATAGAATTTTAAAATGATTTGGCACTTTTTAGTATTTGGATTTCTTGGACAAAGGGCATTTTTTTTCCTTCTTAATAGGTTCTCCCAGATAACTCCAAAGGTTTCATTTAAAGCAATTTGGGGGATCAGCATATTCAAGTCCTAAATATTTGGAGTGAATAAGTGCAATTTCTTAGTTGGTATTGTTTTCCTGTATGTTTTTTGGAGCGTGAATATTCAAGAGTGCTTGCTGGGATATTATTTTACAAACAATGGCAATAATAGCAACAATAATGTACTAAATAGCACCTAACATTTATACAGTGTTTTCATGGTTATGGTTTATTATCAATAAGAGAAAAAGATATATCAAATGGAGTGTGAAGAAATCCATGGCTTCCTATATTTTCTCCCTTGTTCTGGGAGAAGTCACGCAGAATAAGCTCCTTTTTGTAGCAGTGAAATGCGGCAACATTTATGCAGTACTTCTGCCCAGGGAAGCCTGCTTATGACTCAAAGTTCAAGGTTTTTTGTTGGGGGCTGGTCACATAAGAACAGCCATAAGTATCAGAATTCCAAACTCCTAGAAGGAAAGCATGATTTGGTGCCCTAGCCAGGGAAAACAGTCTCATCACTTAAGGAATATTTCAAAAGCCACATTCCCAGACATCATCCAAGAACCAACCCTATTAACAGGCCCTTCTAACATACCTCCCCATCAGAAAAATGAGCCCTGCCCTTCCACATAATAAATTATAGCTGTGAATACAATTGTCCCATATGACAAGTGAGGGTAATTATCTAATAAGGTAGACAACATTGACATTTTATTGCTTTTTATTTGAAATATGTCATTATAATGAGAAATGTGTATATTTGTTAGGTATATTGTTTACAGAAAGAGCTGAAGATTAAAAATCACAGTCTTCAAGAGACTACTGAGCAAAATGTTATTCTGCAGCATACTCTTCAACAACAGCAGCAAATGTTACAACAAGAGACATTTAGAAATGGAGAGCTAGAAGACATTCAAACTAAACTTGAAAAACAGGTATATATTATTGGGCAAAATGGTTTTATGAAATAGAAATTTTTTTAAATTCATAATAGATTTTTTTGCTAGTTATGTAAATTGCTGTTTAACCTCAAAGATACCATATTATAAGAAATATTCTAAATTAACATTGTAAAATGTATAAAGTTTTATTCCAATGTAATGTGATCGTGTAATACCGTGGGCACATTTTTGTCACTCCATCCAACTTAGTTATAATTTAGTCTTCTTTATTCAGTTTTTCCTTTTTGGACCTGAATATAATACCTATCTGAATCATTATAGCTTTCAATTTCTTCATTTTGGATCAGGAGATGTGTGATAATCCCTAAAGAAATGCCAAGCAATGCACTAAAAGAAAAATCCCAAAGGAAACTACTCATTTTAAAAAATAAGTTATTACTCCAAAGAAAGAATCCTAGGAAATTTTATTCTAGAATCGAATCTTTTCTCTTTCATTCATTACCAAATTCATCTGAATTATTCTGACAGATATTTCACATTTTTTGTTTTGTTTTCCTCTCATCACACTTTACAGAAAAGTATAAATTAGAAAATGATAGTTCCCAGTAACCTCACTACACCTCACTTTTTGTCATTTGTATGACTTTTTAATCTATTTATTCTAACTTCATCCTCAGCCTCTCCAGTGGAACTAAAGAATCTCTTCTCTGCACATTCAAATATATCAGGCAGGTATTCTGTATTTTCTTTTTTAGAGACATCTGTCCTGTGGCTCTCCATCCCTTTTGTTTAAGTCTAGACCTACTGTTTGCTATGCCTGTTGTACAGCTTCATCCTGAGGCATTTCTTCATCTCATCTGTTATTTGATTCCCACTTTCTAAATCCCTTGTCAGTGACTCCAGTTTTTGTAAGATTGATTATAATTCTTGTTCTTTCTGAAATTGTTTTCATTTCTATAAGGGTCTTACGGTTTTCTTCTGAGTTTTTTTTTCCTTAAGTCTATCAATTCCTTTGTATTTTTCATTTGGTTATTTTATTTCTTCATGATCTTTGTTTTAAGAGATTTTTATGTCTTGTTTAATTTATTTGAGGGTCTAAAAAGTTTATATCTAAAAATTCCTTCAGTATTTGGAATAAATTTTCCAGCATATATTTTTTCTACTTTTTATTCATGTTCCACTATGCACAGGTTCCGTGTTGGATTTATTCAGATTGTTATCTTTAGATTCTTTCTGCTTATGAGTGTGCCATTTAATCAAACACAGAATGGGTAGATTTTCCATAGTTCCCTTTCCTTTTTACCTGGGTACTATTTTAATTTTATATTTGGAACTTAAGTTGGGGGTGTGGATATTAATGACTTATAATCTGTACTTAGTTCTTCAATGAGAGGTTTTAGAAGAGCAGGGAGGATATCAAAGTCATTAGCCAGATATTAACTTTGAGATCACAGTCATGTAAATGTTCATTGAAAATATGAAGTGGGACTTCCCTGGTGGCACAGTGGTTAAGAATCCACCTGCCAATGCAGGGGACATGGCTTCGATCCCTGGTATGGGAAGATCCCACATTCCACAGAGCAACTAAGTCCGTGCGCCACAACTACCAATCCTGTGCTCTAGAGCCCACAAGCCACAACTGCTGATGCCTATGTGCCCTAGAGCCTGCGCGCCGCAACAAGGAGCCCACGTGCCGCAACTACTGAAGCTTGCGTGCTCTAGGGCCCACTGCTGCAACTACTGAGCCCACATGCTGCAACTACTGAAGGCTGCACGCCTAGAGCCCGTGCTCCGCAACAAGAGAAGCCACTTCAATGAGAAGCCCGTGCACCGCAACGAAGAGTAGCCCCTGCTCGCTGCCATTAGAGAAAGCCTGCGTGCAGCAACGAAGACCCAATGCAGCCAAAAAAAAAAATTGAAAAAAAAAAATGAAGTGGCTGAGGTTAACTAGGGAGAGAACATAGAATGAGGGGTGAGATGCCTGACTTTGACAGAGCTCTGAAGGATACAGTACCTGGAAGCCAAAGTAAGTATTTCATGACTTAAAGGATGATAATTGGTGTCATGGGCTGCTGCAATCAGTGTCAAGTAAATTGAAAGTTGAAAAATGTCCATTGGAATTAGCTGCATGGAAGCCATTGGTGACACAGTGTAGTTTCTGTACAGTGTCTAGATTGCTATGGGTTGAGGAATGAATGAGAAAGTGAGAAAAATGATACAACAAGCATAGAAAAAATCTGAGAAGTTGGGCTATAAAGAGGAGGAAAGAAATGGTGGTAGTCGGAAGGAGGTAGAGGTGTGGAGGAAAGTTTTTTATGATAGGAAGGTCTTGAACATGTTTAAATGCTAATATAAAGAAACCAGAAGAAAGAGAGATTGAAGATATAGCAGAGAGTAGAGGTAGTAGTATGAGGTTCCTTAAAAAGTGGATTGGAGTTGAATCCAGAACGCCTATGAAGCAGTTTGACTTACATAGGAGGAAGAATACCTCCTGCAATGTAGTAAAACAGGAGGAATGAATAGGAGCAAATGCAAGTTGTAACGTTTGAGGGCAGATGGGAATTCTAGGAATTGGTATGAGCCAATTTGTGAAGAAGGAGAGAAACATAGTTTGACAAGAGCAGAAAGAGCATTTCAGATGAGGATGATGAAAAGAGGAACATTTACCATTATTCTGTACAATTCTTTTAAGTCCTATTTTAGTGTTATGATGTGGTCACTTCTATGTGTGTGAATGAAATATCTTTCTTATTAAAAATTGTTTTGCTTTCATATTTTCAAAACGTTGTTTCTCGGTCTATACTTTGATTTTTGTAATAACATCTTGAAACTGATAGGCTAGGCTACAAATTTATATAAATATTTTTCTTCTGAAAAATGTTGAACTGTGTTTGAATTTAAAATACTTAACTGAAAATTGCTTTACAAGGTATCAAAACTTGAACAAGAGCTTCAGAAACAAAGGGAAAGTTCAGCTGAAAAGTTGAGAAAAATGGAGGAAAAATGTGAAGCAGCCACATATGAAGCAGATTTAAAAAGGCAAAAAGTTATTGAACTTACTGGTACTGCCAGGTAAAATGAATATGTTAGTTTATATTTGTCTTCCTGCTTTTAACATCAGTCATATTTGAGTTTCACTATCAGATAATGTTCAGTGAAGTGTTTGCTTGAGGAATTAATTTCTCTACGGTGTGTGTTCCTATAGCATTGTTTGCACCTCCCTCATATCCCTCATGCCTTTTAGTATTATAAGTTAATATCCTTTTCTCTCCTACTATATTGTAGTTCCTTAAGGCCAAGATAATATATGGTTTAATTTAAGGGTCCTCCCACAACAATCAGCATAGTTCCTTGTACCTCATAGGCACTCAGCAACTGTTTTATTAACTTGAATTGTGAAAGTGTCAGGCAAAGATGCACTCATATAGAGGAATTTTTCATGGATTCTAATTGTTTATGGGAGGGAGTAAATTAATAGAAGAAAACAGTGGTCTCAACATTGACTGAACATTAAAATCACCCAAGGAGCTTTAAAAAGTACTGATGTCTAGGTCCTACCTCTAAAGATCCTGATTTAATGTGGCTGGGCTGTGCTAAGAAATCAATAGTTATTTGGTCAAGAAAGGGAATTATGAGCTGAAAGTTATACCTAGCTTCCCCAGACCTCTTATACTTTGTCGACAAGAGTTGACATAATTAATAATAAACTCTTAATTAGCCCACCATTCTACCAACAGGAATAAGAGTTAACTTATGCATTTGAACTTAAACCACAACATCCTCAGACTCCCTCCCCCCCCTGACAGGAATAAAGGTAGGGCCTTTGTGCTTTGAGTAGCAACTTGCTTACCCAGATATCCTCAACTCTGTCAGTGGGGTCAAGAAGATATCCTATGTTTAAGACTAAGACCACAGTTCTTCAGACCTTCTTTCTGCCATTGATATTTGTCTATCCACTAACACAGCCTCACCACCAGTGTGTACCTTAATTCCACAAAAACTAATCAACATTGTAACTTTATCTTTGCTTGTGCCAGATTCCCCAGAAGCATCAGATTTCCAGGCGTTAGATTTACCCTCATCTCTCTTACTAAGTCCCAAAAACCTCCTCATGTATTTTCTTTCCTTTTCCCACCGCATCTGAACTTGTGAAAGATTTCCACTTTATCCTCTGGAATTTACAGTCCATCCTGAAAGACATTCCCTATATTCTCTATCTCTTCTTTTCTCTTGCTGTAACAGAAATGTGACTGTCCCCTGAGGACATTGCTTCTTCCCCTGCAGCTCTCTAAAGTAAAAACTTTTCCCCATAGTTCTTGTACCACAGGATTGAGATGGGAAATAGTATGACATACACCATGAACCTCATGTCATCAGATCATATCATCCCTCGTTGTTGCTGACACCTACAGGCCACCTGACTTACATAGCTCTTTCCAACACTACTCCTGTCTTTATTCTTGGGGATTTCAATATACATCTATCTAGCTGATCCTCAGCCACTCACTCACATTATTTATCCTAGCTCTTATCGTTTCTAATATCTCCATTATTTCAACATAATCTGAATACTATGCATCTACCTCTATATTATTACCTCATTCCCTTTAATATCCCCAATTCAACAATTCTTTGATGTAACTAGGACCTCTGATCTATCAGTTCTACCACTGTCTCATTCCCTAATGCCCTTTCTCCTCTCTTTACCTAGCTTAAATTCTAATTAATCATTAAAATCACTGATTTACATAAACCCACAACTCCTTTACCTCTCTCTTACTTTGTGTACACAGAACTAAAAATCCAACTCAGACTAATTCATGCTTGCATCTTTACAGAGGCTGGAGAAAAATATAACGACACTGACCAGTCTTACTTTATACCCATAACTTCAAAACCTTAGGCATTTTCTTAATGCTGTCTGTCTGGCAATCATAATGTTACTTACTCTTGTAGAGGACTCTTTTACACCTTTGCCTTTTCTTTCAAAACTCTAACAACCCCTCCCCAATCCTTGCTCTCACTGATGATCTTGCTTTTGTTTCACTAAGAAAATTGAAATAACTGCTTCTTTCTTTTCTTACTCCCACCCTTTGACTTCTAGACAAAAACTCTTCTTAATTATAGCTAATAGGCACATTCAGTGGGTAAAATAAGTTCTAATTACTAGTAGGAAGCTTATGAACTAGATGAATAAACTTCATAAGAAAGATATATCTAGTTCCAAGATCTTCTCTTCATGAAGCAGGGTTTTTCTCTGTTCCAACTATTGCTTCTTTCACTTCTGAAACTATAATTTATAAAACTGTTTTTCTCTCCCAAAAGGGTTTAGAGTTAAAATATATCTGTTATATATCTCTGTGGATCTGTTTTAAAATTAAAATATCTCAGGGATTTTTCCTGGTGGTCCAGTGGTTAAGACCTCGCCTTCCAGTGCAGGGAGTGCGGGTTCATCCCTTGCCACGGAGCTAAGATCCCACATGCCTCGCGGCCAAAAAGTCAAAACATAAAACAGAAGCAATATTGTAACAAATTCAATAAAGACTTTAAAAATGGTCCACATCAAAAACAACAATCTTAAAAAAAAAATTAAAATATCTCCAAATAGAAAGAAAACAAATACATTGAGCACCTTTTGTGTGCCAGGTAGTGTACTAGGTAAATACATCATATAGTTGTGTTTAGTGGCATGTAATTGGTACAGAATTACAATCTATTAGTTGGAGCATTTTTAACAATATAATAGGTGATTTAAGATTCTGACTAGACATTTTTTTTATACAGCAGGTTTTTAATTAGTTATCCATTTTATACATATTAGTATATATATGTCATATATAGTATATATATGTCAGTCCCAATCCCAATCTCCCAATTCATCCCACGATGACTAGACATTTTGCTGATATTTGTCTTTATATAACTTGCAGACTTTGTTCAGTCAGAGATAAGTTAGTTGATTTTTAAGTTTCCAAATTATTATTTATTTTATTTTTTGTTTTTAATTAGGCAAGTAAAACTTGAGATGGATCACTACAAAGAAGAACTGTATAAAATGGAAAAAGAAATAAAGCACCTAAAACGAGATGGAGAAAATAAAGCAATGCATCTCTCTCAGTTAGACATGATATTAGAACAGACAAAGACAGAACTAGATAAGAAAACAAACGCTGGTAAGCAACAGGTTAGCTCAGCTTAGCTGCCTGCATTTGTATATTTAAAGAAATGGAATAAAGTGAGAATTTGAGATGACGGGGAAGGGACAATCAGTGGTATTTTGCCTCTTATAGATGAATAAAATTGGATATTCTTAATTATAATTGCTTACAAATTTCTGAATAACAAGTAGTTTATATATATAATTCTAAAATTATTCTCTGCTTTTAACAGTGAAGGAGTTAGAAAAGTTACAGCACCACACTGAAACTGAACTAACAGAAGCCTTGCAGAAACGGGAAGTACTAGAGACTGAACTACAAAATGCTCATGGAGAATTAAAGAGTACTTTAAGACAACTCCAGGAATTGAGAGATGTTCTACAGAAGGCTCAGTTATCATTAGAGGAAAAATACACTGCTATAACGGATCTCACAGCTGAACTTACGTGAGTTAAATACTAAAAAATGATATCACAGTTACAGGTACTTCACTTTATTACCCTTAGTCCTTGGGTCATACTATAGAGTTTGTTGTTGAATTCTAGATGTCCAAACTTCTCAACTGCCTTTAGCTCACTGTGTCTCATCCTAGGCAGTTCATCCCATGCTCCATCTCACTAATATAGCTGTTGCTGTTGGCTAATACTTCCATCCTTGTTCTTTGGACCATTTTACATTGGCCCTCTCCTGTATCCCACAGTGATAAAAAATGGTTGGACCAGCATACAGCACTGATTAATAGAAAAATAATATTAACAATAACAATGTTGTTCTTTGTGTTAAGCCCTAATTTTGTGCCAGGACTATGGCAGGGACTTCATATATGATCTCAATCATTTCTTTACAACAAACCTATGAGTTGCTTATTATCACCTTTTTATGCTTGAGAAAACTGAGGCTTGAGAAAATTAAGTAAAATGCCCAAAGTCAGATAGTAGGGTCCAGAGAGGGGAGTGAAACACAGTCTGTCCAACTCTAAAGTCTGGTTTCTTAGATTAGCAGCAATAGCATAAAATGCTGTTCCAGTACACATCTGTGGTGAGTAGGGGTGGAGAGCCAGACTGGAGCCAAAGTGTAGGAAATGGATTCTGAAAAGGAAAACAGACCAGGATGTGAAATGTGTAATGAAAGAACAGGATAGAGAGAAGCAAGGTGACCCAGAATCTTAGATATTGTAACCTTTGGTTCAGAGCAGGATCCCTTCTCTTTTCTACCCACAAATTCATTCTTGGTAAATTTCACATAGCTTTAAATACTATGTGTCAGAGACTTCCAAACCCATATCTCTAGAAAGACCTCTTCTCCAAACTCCAGACTCATATCTAATGACCTACTTGTTATCTCCACTGACGTATTTTAAAGAGGCATCTTAAACGTGGCTAAAACAATTCATTTTTTTTACTCATAACCCTGCCCTTCCTCCATCTCATTATTATGGAGTTGCTTAAACCAGAAATCTATAAGATTATTTTTATCTCTTTCCCTCCCTTTTTTCATCCAGTCTATTAGCAAGTCATGTCAACTTTATTTCTAAAACATATTCTGAAGTCTATTGATTTCTTATTTTTTCTACTACCACCTTAGCACAAGCCATCATCATCTCTCACCTGGTCTGTTGCTCTGGCTTCCCACCTGGTCTACCAGCTTAAATTCTTGACCTTCTCCACAATTCATTCTCCACAGAATTGATTTAAGTTTATGATTCAAAACATAAATCAGATCATATTGCTTCCCTACTTAATCTTCTAATGGCTTCCCAAAAGATTCAGAATAATAACCAAGCTCCTTGGGAAATGTAAATCAAAACCACAATGAGATACCACTTCAATCCGACTAAGATGGCCATAATAAAAACAAACAAAAAAAATCCAAGCAGAAGGACTTCCCTGGTGGCGCAGTGGTTGAGAGTCCGCCTGTCCGTGCCCTGGTCCGGGAAGATCCCACATGCCACGGAGCGGCTGGGCCCATGAGCCATGGCCGCTAAGCCTGCGCGTCCAGGGCCTGTGCTCCGCAACGGTAGAGGCCACAACAGTGAGAGGCCCGTATACCACACACACACACAAAAATCCAAGCAGAAAATAACAAATGGTAAACTAAAAAGGTTACAGCCTCTGTGGAAAACAGTGTGGCAGTTCCTCAATAATTTAAACATACATTAACCATATAACTCAGTAATTCCACTCCTAGGTAAGTACCCAAAAGAATTGAAAACAGGTGTTCAAACAAAACTTTTGCACAAATGTTCATAGTACGGCTATTCCCAATAACCAGTAAGTGGAAACGACCCAGCTGTACACTGATAGTTGTAAATGGATAAACACAGTATGGTGTATCCATACAAGGAATATTAATCAGCCGTGAAAAGGAATAGAGTACTGAAACATGCTACAACATGGATGAACCTTGAAAATATTATGCTAAATGAAAGAAACCACATATATGTTGCATAATTCCATTTATATGAAATATCCAGAATTAGCAAATCCATAGAGATAGAAAGCAGATTAATTGTTGCCAGGGACTGGGGGAAGGGAGAATGGAAAAAACTGCTAATGGATATGGGGTTTCCATTCAGAATGATGAAAAAGTACTGGAAATAGTGGTAATGGTTACACAACATTGTGAATGTACTTAGTGTAACTGCATTGTACACTTTAAAGTGGTTAAAATGGTAGATCTTACGTTATATGTATTTTACCACAATCGAAAAAAAAAAATACAAGCTCCTTTTCCTGTAATACAAAGCCCAAGGTTCCTGCCTACTTCTCTGGCCTCATTTCATATTGTTCTGCTTGCTCCTGGCTTTTTTATTGTACTTAAAGTTTACCAAGTTTTTTCCCACCTTAGAACTTCTGTCATAGCTGTTTCTTCGGCCTGAAATAATGGTTGTGTGGCCAGCTTCTTCATACCCTTCACATTACCTCAAAGCGCCCTTCCCTGACCACCTATTCTAATATAGCCTCCCAGTCACGATCTCATCACTGTATTTAATGTTCTAACATAGCACTTTATATTATATTTTTCATGTTGAGTTGTTTATTATTTATAGTCCATCTCTTGACCTAGTAGAATGTAAGCTCTATGTAATGAACAACATCTATCCTGTTGCCTATTAATTCCACTGTACATAGAACCTTGACATATAAGAAACATCCAATAAATATTTGCTAAATGATTAAGGGAATGAATGGATAAAAGAAGTAAAACAAAACTTAAAATTCTAGCTAGTAGCTGAATTTTGGAAGCGCAGCTATTCATATAGACAGCAATTAGAGCTATCTTTAGAATTCATTTCATATTACTTTTAGAACATAAGTTTAGCCTTGTATGAACTCTTCAGGCTTTTAGGAGAACAGTAAACATCTCATTAAAGAAGTTCAGAATCTGCTTTTTAAAGTCAGCACCTTTATTATGTTGTTTCATATTTAAGATTGGAAAATCATATGAAGATTCAAGATCAACAACATTTTCATCCTTTGTGATATCAGAACTTAGAGTTTGAAATTAAAATTCTCTGATCAGAGGCTTCAGAGTGATATAAATATTAAAATTGTATCATTTTAAGCATTTTTATATATAAAATTATTCATAAGTTAGTGTTTTAATAGGGCTAGAATTTATAAAAATACATTAAAAAAATACATTTAAAATATTTCTATATTAGACTTCAATACTTCACTAAATGTAAGGTGTCATTTTGAGTAAAATTTGCATAAGAAATACAGTGGTCGTTTACTGAGCTTTGGATATCAGGGACATCAATCATGAGATAAATGCCTCGTTCAATTATAGTGAACTCACAGCTATTATATATAAAAGACTTGCAGGGGCTTCCCTGCTGGCGCAGTGGTTGGGAGTCCGCCTGCCAATGCAGGGGACGCGGGTTCGTGCCCCGGTCCGGGAGGATCCCACATGTGGAGTGGCTGGGCTGCTGGGCCTGCGCGTCCGGAGCCTGTGCTCCGCGATTGGAGAGGCCACAACTGTGAGAGGCCCGCATAACGCAAAAAAAAAAAAAAAAAAAAAAAAAAGACTTGCAAACACTCCTTTGATCTATAGATGAAAAAGTATAGATATATTTTAAAAATTCTTATACTGATTCAATCTTATTCCCTGGTAATGCTTTTAACATTTAGCTTAAATTGTCTCCAATAGTAGAATCTGAGAAAGCCAGAGATAAACCCACGCATATATGTCACCTTATCTTTGATAAAGGAGGCAAGAATATACAGTGGAGAAAAGACAGCCTCTTCAATAACTGGTGCTGGGAAAACTGGACAGGTACATGTAAAAGTATGAAATTAGAACACTCTCTAACACCATACACAAAAATAAACTCAAAATGGATTAAAGACCTAAATGGTAAGGCCAGACACTATCAAACTCTTAGAGCAAAACATAGGCAGAACACTCTGTGACATAAATCACAGCAAGATCCTTTTTGACCCACCTCCTAGAGAAATGGAAATAAAAACAAAAATAGATAGGACCTAATGAAACTTCAAAGCTTTTGCACAGCAAAGGAAACCATAAACAAGACAAAAAGACAACGTTCAGAATGGGAGAAAATACTTGCAAATGAAGCAACTGACAAAGGATTAATCTCCAAAATTTACAAGCAGCTCATGCAGCTCAATATCAAAAAAACAACCCAATCCAAAAATGGGCAGAAGACCTAAATAGACATTTCTCCAAAGAAGATATACAGATTGCCAGCAAACACATGAAAGAATGCTCAACATCATTAATCATTAGAGAAATGCAAATCAAAATTACAATGAAATATCATCTCACATGGGTTCAGAATGGCCATCATCAAAAAATCTGTAAACAATAAATGCTGGAGAGGGGGTGGAAAAAAGGGAACCCTCTTGCACTGTTGGTGGGAATGTAAATTGATACAGCCACTATGGAGAAGAGTATGGAGGTTCCTTAAAAAACTGCAAATAGAACTACCATATGACCCAGCAATCCCACTACTGGGCATATACCCTGAGAAAACCATCATTCAAAAAGAGTCATGTACCAAAATGTTCATTGCAGCTCTATTTACAATAGCCAGGACATGGAAGCAACCTAAGTGTCCATCAACACATGAATGGATAAAGAAGATGTGGCACATATATACAATGGAATATTACTCAGCCATAAAAAGAAACAAAATTGAGTTATTTGTAGTGAGGTGAAGGGACCTGGAGTCTGTCATGCAGAGTGAAGTAAGTCAGAAAGAGAAAAACAAATACCGTATGCTAACACATATATATAGAATCTAAGGGGAAAAAAAAGGTCATGAAGAACCTAGGGGCAAGACGGGAATAAAGACAGACCTACTACAGAATGGACTTGAGGATATGGGGAGGGGGAAGGGTAAGCTGTGACAAAGTGAGAGAGTGGCATGGACATATATACACTACCAAATGTAAAATAGATAGCTAGTGGGAAGTAGCCGCATAGCACAGGGATATCAGCTCTGTGGTTTGTGACCACCTAGATGGATGGGATAGGGAGGGTGGGAGGGAGGGAGACGCAAGAGGGAAGAGATATGGGAACATATGTATATGTATAACTGAGTCACTTTGTTATAAAGCAGAAGCTAACACACCATTGTAAAGCAATTATACTCCAATAAAGATGTTTTAAAAAAATTCCCATAAGAAATACAGTGGTCTTTTACTGAGCTTTGGATATCAGGGACATCAATCATGAGATAAATGCCTCGTTCAGTTATAGTGAACTCACAGCTATTATATATAAAAGACTTTCAAACACTCCTTTGATCTATAGATGAAAAAATGTAGATATATTTTTAAAATTCTTATACTGATTCAATCTTATTCCCTGGTAGTGCTTTTAACATTTAGCTTAAATTGTCTCCAATAGTAGAATCTGAGTTAACTTTTGCCTTTTTAGAACACTCTGTTAAAGTAGTTGAATTGATATCAGTCATTTTCTTTATACATTATTCCTTTAATGTGAGCTCTCAATCTGAAATAGTTGAATATATCCTGTCACTTTTAACTTACAGGAAAGGTAACCCACTTGATTTAATTTTTTTGAAACTATAATATTCCTATTTATTTGCTTAGATCTTTTTCACTTTGTTAAATTGCAGGGAATGCAAGATGGAGATTGAAGACAAAAAGCAAGAACTCCTTGAAATGGATCAGGCACTTAAGGAGAGAAATTGGGAGCTAAAGCAAAGAGCAGCTCAAGTTGGTTTTCTTAACTATATATATATATATATATTTTTTTAACTATATTTTAATGAAATTTTCTGTTAAAATACAATCGCACAAGGTTTCAGAGGTCCCCTCTTTTTGGCAAAATAGACATTTTTATAGCTTTTTTAAAAAAATTCATTTATTTTGGTGTGTTAGGTCTTTGTTGCTATGAGCGGGCTTTCTCTACTCTTCATTGCTGTGTGTGCGCTTCTCACTGAGGTGGCTTCTCGTTGCAGAGCACGGGCTCTAGGCATGTGGGCTTCAGTTGTGGTGCATGGGCTCAGTAGTTGTGGCTCGCGGGCTCTAGAGCGCAGGCTCAGTAGTTGTGGCTCGTGGGCTTAGTTGCTGCGCAGCATGTGGGATCTTCCTGGACCAGGGCTCGAACCCGTGTCCCCTGCATTGGCAGGCAGATTCTTAACCACTGTGCCACCAGGGAAGTCCCTTTATAGGTATTTCTTTTTTATGTGCATATAAATATTTTTAAAATTAGAAATATGTCGTCTCTCTTTATCTTGCTATTTTTATAGCAGGTGGATTTTCGGGAATGAAGTTTAGCTTAGTATCTGAACCTTTTGATCTCTTTTAATACTGTATATCAGAAGAAAATGGGATTAAAGGAGTTACTTGCTCAGCTAGTATTTATTAGAGGAACAAAAATATTCAGAAGGCATTATTTAGCAACATCTTTTTTAAAAGACTTTATTTTTTAGAGCAGTTTTAGGTTCACAGCAAAATTGAGCAGCAGGTAGAGAGATTTCCTGTAAACGCCCCACCCCCACAGATGCGCAGCCTTCCCCATTATCAACATTCCCTACCAGAATGGTACATTTGTTAAAGCTGATGAACCTATTGATACATTGACATTTCATAATCACCCAAAGTCCATAGTTTACATTACAGTTTACTTTTGTGTTATACATTCTAGGAGTTTGGACAGCTATCCATCATTATGGTATCATTCAGAATATTTTCACTGCCCTAAAAATCCTCTGTGCCCCACCTATTCATCCCTCTCCCTCTTATCCCAACCCTGGCAACCACTGATTTTTTGCTGTCTTTGTAGTTTTGCCTTTTCCAGAATGTCATACAGTTGGAATCATATTGTATTGTAGCCTTTTCAGATTGGCTTCTTTCACTTAGTAATATGCATTTAAGTTTCCTCCGTGTCTTTTCAAAGCTTATTTCTTTTTAGCATGGAATAGTATTCCATTGCCTGGATATATTATGGTTTATTTATCCATTCACCTGTTGAAGGATATCTTGTATTGCCTTTGCTCCTTTGTCAAAGATCAGTCGACTATATCTACATGGGTTTGTTTCTGGTCTCTTCTGTTCCATTGATTTATTCACCTATTCTTTCATCAGTACCACACTGTCTTGATTACTGTACCTTTTTAGTAAGTCTTGAAGTTGAGTAATGTCAGTTTTCCAACTTTGTTCTCTTTCAAAATTGTGTTGGCTCTTCTGGGTTTTTTTGCCTCTCCCTATAAACTTTAGAAGCAGTTTGTTGATATCCACAAAATAACTTGCTGGGATTTTGATTGGCATTGCCTTGAATCTATACATCAAGTTGGGAAGAACTGACATCTTGACAATATTAAGTCTTCCTATCCATGAACGTGAACTCTCCCTGCATTTATATAATTCTTTGATTTCTTTCATTGGAGTTTTATAGTTTTCCATATATAGATCTTGAATATGTTTAGATTTATAACTATTTCATTTTGGAGAATGCTAGTATAAATGATAATTTTGTTTTTAACTTCAAATTTCTCTTGTTCATTGCTGGTACATGGGAAAGCAATTGATTTTTGTGTATTAACCTTGTATCCTGCAACCTGCTATAATCACTTATTAGTTCCAGGAATTTTTTTGTCAAATCCTTTGGATTTTCTACCTAAATCATCATGTCATCTGCAAACAAAGACAGTTTTATGTCTTCGTTCCCAACCTGTATACCTTTTATTTCCTTTTCTTGTCTTACTGCATTAGCTAGGATATCCTGTACAATGTTGAAAAGAAGTGGTACGATGGAATATCTTTGCCTTGTATCTGATCTTAATGGGAAAACTTTGAGTTTCTCACTGTTAAGTGTGATGTTAGCTGTTAGTTTTTTTTAGATATTCTTTATCAAGTTGAGGTAGTTACTCTCTATTCCTAGTTTACCAAGAGTTTTTATCATGAATAGATGTTGGATTTTGTCAAATGTTTTTTTCTGCATCTATTAATATGATCATGTGATTTTCTTCTTTAGCCTATTGATGTGATCAGTTACATTAATTAATTTTCAAATGTTGAAAAAGCCTTTCATACCTAGAAAAAATCCCGCTTGTTGTGGTGTATAGTTCTTTTTATACATCGTTGGGTATGATTCAATAATATTTTATTGAGAATTTTTATATCTATGTCCATGAAAGATACTGGTCTGTAATTTTCTTTCTTTATAATGTCTCTGTCTGGTTTTGGTATCAGGGTAATGCTGGCCTCAGAGAATGAGTTAGTATTTCCTCTGCTTCTGTCTACTAAGTGAGAGTGTAGAGAATTAGTATAATTTCTTCCTTAAATGTCTGGTAGAATTCAGCAATGAATCCATCTGAGTCTGGTGCTTTCTGTTTTGGAAAGTTATTAATCATTGATTGAATTTCTTTAATAGATATAGGCTTATTCAGATTGTCTCTTCTTGTGTGAGTTTTGGCAGATTGTGCCTTTCGAGTAACTCGTCTATTTCATCTAGTTTTATTAAATTCATGGGCAGAGAGTTGTTTTTAATATTTCTCTATTATCCTTTTAATGTCCTTGAGATTTGTAGTAATATCTCCTCTTTCATTTCTCATATTAGCAATTTATATCCTGTCTTTTTTTTTTTAAGTTAGTCTGGCTGGAGACTTATTTATATTATTGATCTTTTCAAAGAACCAGCTTTTTGCTTTGTTGATTTTCTCTATTGATTTCCCAATTTTAATTTCATTGAGTTCTGCTCTAATTTTTATTATTTTTTTCTTCTGCTTAGTTTGGATTTAATTTGCTCTTCTTTTTCTAGTTAGCCAAGGTGGAAGCTTAGATGACTGATTTTAGGCCTTCTTTTTTTTTTTTTTTCTTTTGCGGTATGCGGGCCTCTCACTGTTGTGGCCTCTCCCGTTGAGGAGCACAGGCTCCAGACGCGCAGGCTCAGCAGCCATGGCTCACGGGCCCAGCCGCTCCGTGGCATGTGGGATCTTCCCGGACCTGTGTCCCCTGCATCGGCAGGCGGACTCTCAACCACTGCACCACCAGGGAAGCCCCTTTCTTCTTTTCTAATATATGCATTCAATGCTTTAGATGTTCCTCCAAGCAGTGCTTTTGCTGCATCCCACAATTTTCATGTTGCATTGTTATTTAGCAGCTTTTTTTTTCTTAAATTTTATTGATTTTGGGGGGCTGCATTTGGTCTTTATTGCTGTGCGTGGGCTTCCTCTAGTTGCAGTGAGCGGGAGCTACTCTTGGTTGCAGTGTGCGGGCTTCTTATTGCGGTTGCTTCTCTTTGTTGTGGAGCACGGGCTCTAGGTGCGCGGGCTTCAGTAGTTGCAGCATGTGGATTCAGTAGTTTTGGCACACGGGCTCTAGAGTGCAGGCTCAGTAGTTGTGGTGGACAGGCTTAGTTGCTCCGCGGCATGTGGGATCTTCCTGGACCAGGGATAGAACCCATGTCGCCTGTATTGGCAGGCGGATTCTTAACCACTGCACCACCAGGGAAGCCCTAGCAGCTTTGATCAAGCATAAAATGAAGTTTGAATCATTTTATTTGTCACTTATGTGAACATAATCATATATCAGGCTCAAGATCCAGTATTATTAAGCAATGATTATTTGTCTCATTCTTTTTTTTTTTTTTTTTTTTTTTGCGGTACGCGGGCCTCTCACTGTCGTGCCTTCTCTCGTTGCGGAGCACAGGCTCTGGACGTGCAGGCTCAGCAGCCATGGCCCATGGGCCCAGCCGCTCCGCGGCATGTGGGATCCTCCCAGACCGGGACACAAACCCATGTCCCCTGCATTGGCAGGCGGACTGTCAACCACTGCACCATCAGGGAAGCCCCTATCTCATTCTTTTTAATAATTTATTGGAGATGCATTTATTCTTTAGTTATACCCACTATAAACAATTCTAAATCACATTGCAAGCACACAGTTTTCCATGTTAGAATAAAATTGAGTGACAGCTTAATGTTGCTTTTGTACTTAGGTTACACATTTGGATATGACTATTCGTGAGTACAGGGGAGAAATGGAACAGAAAATAATTAAATTAGAGGGTACTCTGGAGAAATCAGAATTGGAACTTAAAGAAAGCAACAAACAGGTAAATTATTAAAAATTACGTCTTAAATTGTTTTAAAAAAATAACTCCTTAACTGTAAGCATCTGTTATTCACATAATACAGCTTTTTAATAGAATACAAACAATAAAAATACTGCATTATTTTACTTTATTATTTATTTATTAATTTATTGTTTTTTCACTGTGCTGTGTAGCTTGTGGGATCTTAGTTCCCCAACCAGGGATTGAACCTGGACCCTTGGCAGTGACAGCATGGAGTCCTAACCACAGGACTGCCAGGGAATTCCCAATACTGCATAATTTTAATTATCTTGTACATCCTATGTTATATTCATTTTCTTCTCAATTTTTTCCCCAGCTTTATTGAGGTATAATTGACAAAAAATGGCATATATTTAAGATGTACAACATGATGTTTTAATATACACATACATTATGACATAATTACAGTAATCAAACTAATTAACATATCTACAACCTCATATAGTTACTTTTTTTTTATGAGAACACTTATCAAGTATACAACATAGTATTACTAATTACAGTCATTCACTGTGCCATACATTGTATCTCCAGAATTTATTCATCCTGCCTAACTGAAACTTTGTACCCTTCCACCACATTTTTCCTTTTCTCTG
Organism: Tursiops truncatus; assembly: GCF_011762595.2. Taxonomy (NCBI): domain Eukaryota; kingdom Metazoa; phylum Chordata; class Mammalia; order Artiodactyla; family Delphinidae; genus Tursiops; species Tursiops truncatus. The sequence continues at coordinate 102,132,056 of NC_047034.1, read as the reverse complement.
ACTCCCCGGCTTCTGGTGCTTACCCTTTTAATGTTATTTTAAATGTATTTTTTTTGTATGTCAACGTGTTCACATATTTATTATAATGTGTGCATATCTGAATATGTATAAAATATCTCTGGAAGGATTTGCAAGTAATTCTATTAACTGTGGTTGCCTCTAAGGAAGGAACATAGTAAAGAAGGGGAGTTTGTTTTCACTAATTGTATTTTTTACCTCATGCAGATAATTACCTGTAAAATTATTTTTAAGGCCACGTAATGTGTGTTGTTTTAACGTACCTTTATTTTCCTTTCTTATACAAATGTGGTTGAGACTGTCATCTCTTTTAGTATATTTTAGGTATACATATAAGCATTTTATTAGGCACAAGAATTCTGATACTTATGTCAAAGTTATGGTTGTTTTAAGAAAAACATATTTTTGAATCTTTGTTCTAATAAACTCACTCTCTTCTACAAGAAAAAAGAAAAAGAAAAACATTTTTAAATTTTTGCTATTTTAGATATACATGTTTAAAACCTGACTTACTTGGATTGCATTTATGACTGAAGAATTATTTTTCTTTAGTTACATTAACATTGCTCTGTTTAAAATTCAGATAGAAGGTTTGAATGAAAAATTGCAAAATGCCAAAGAACAACTTCGAGAAAAAGAGTTTATAACACTACAAAATGAACAGGAGATAAGTCAACTGAAAAAAGAAACTGAACGGACAAAAGAAAAGATGAAAGAAATGGAAATTGTAAGCAAATTATTTTCCTCCTAAGGAACAAGATTGATATAAATCGTTATGTTTTGTTTTTGTTTTTTTTTGTTTTTTTAGTGTTAAATATGCTTTATATTTATCTTTTATAAATTTATTTATTTATTTTTTGGCTGTGTTGGGTCTTCGTTGTGGTGCGCGGGCTTCTCATTGCGGTGGCTTCTCTTTGTTGCAGAGCACAGGCTCTAGGCACACGGGCTGCAGTAGTTGTGACAAGCGGGCTCAGTAGTCGTGGCTCATGGGCTCTAGAGCGCAGGCTCAGTAGTTGTGGTTTGCAGGCTCTAGAGCACAGGCTCAGTAGTTGTGGTGCATAGGCTTAGTTGCTCCATGGCATGTGGGATCTTCCCGGACCAGGGATCGAACCTGTGTCCCCTGCATTAGCAGGCGGATTCTTAACCACTGCGCCACTAGGGAAGTCCTTATGCTTCTTTTTTTTTTTTTCTGCCTCTTTATTAGAGTATAATTGCTTTACAATGGTGTGTTAGTTTCTGCTTTACAACAAAGTGAATCAGTTATACATATACATATGCTCCCATATCTCTTCCCTCTTGCATCTCCCTCCCTATCCCACCCCTCCAGGCGGTCACAAAGCACCGAGCTGATCTCCCTGTGCTATGCGGATGCTTCCCACTAGCTATCTACCTCACGTTTGGTAGTGTATATATGTCCATGCCTCTCTCTCGCTTTGTCACAGCTTACCCTTCCCCCTCCCCATATCCTCAAGTCCATTCTCTAGTAGGTCTGTGTCTTTATTCCTGTCTTACCCCTAGGTTCTTCATGACATATTTTCCCTTAAATTCCATATATATATGTTAGCAAAATTTGTCTTTCTCTTTATAACTTACTTCACTCTGTATGACAGACTCTAGGTCTATCCATCTCATTACAAATAGCTCCATTTCATTTCTTTTTATGGGTAATATTCCATTGTATATATGTGCCACATCTTCTTTATCCATTCATCTGATGATGGACACTTAGATTGTTTCCATCTCCTGGCTATTGTAAATAGAGCTGCAATGAACATTTTGGTACATGACTCTTTTTGAATGATGGTTTTCTCAGGGTATATGCCCAGTAGTGGGATTGCTGGGTCATATAGTAGTTCTATTTGCAGTTTTTTAAGGAACCTCCATACTGTTCTCCATAGTGGCTGTACCAATTCACATTCCCACCAGCAGTGCAAGAGTGTTCCCTTTTCTCCACACGCTCTCCAGCATTTATTGTTTGTAGATTTTTTGATGATGGCCATTCTGACTGGTGTGAGATGATATCTCATTGTAGTTTTGATTTGCATTTCTCTAATGATTAATGATGTTGAGCATTCTTTCATGTGTTTGTTGGCAGTCTGTATATCTTCTTTGGAGAAATGTCTATTTAGGTCTTCTGCCCATTTTTGGATTGGGTTGTTTGTTTTTTTGTTATTGAGCTGCTTATAAATTTTGGAGATTAATCCTTTGTCAGTTGCTTCATTTGCAAATATTTTCTCCATTCTGAGCGTTGTCTTTTTGTCTTGTTTATGGTTTCCTTTGCTGTGCAAAAGCTTTGAAGTTTCATTTGTCCCATTTGTTCATTTTTGTTTTTATTTCCATTTCTCTAGGAGGTGGGTCAAAAAGGATCTTGCTGTGATTTATGTCATAGAGTGTTCTGCCTATGTTTTCCTCTAAGAGTTTGATAGTTTCTGGCCTTACATTTAGGTCTTTAATCCATTTTGAGCTTATTTTTGTGTATGGTGTTAGGGAGTGATCTAATCTCATACTTTTACATGTACCTGTCCAGTTTTCCCAGCACCACTTATTGAAGAGGCTGTCCTTTCTCCACTGTACATTCTTGCCTCCTTTATCAAAGATAAGGTGACCATATGTGCATGGGTTTATCTCTGGGCTTTCTGTCCTGTTCCATTGATCTATCTTTCTGTTTTTCTGCCAGTACCATACTGTCTTCATTACTGTAGCTTTGTAGTATAGTCTGAAGTTAGGGAGCCTAACTCTTGCAGCTCCGTTTTTTGTTCTCAAGATTGCTTTGGCTATTCAGGGTCTTTTGTGTTTCCATACAAATTGTGAAATTTTTTGTTCTACTTCTGTGAAAAATGCCAGTGGTAGTTTGATAGGGATTGCATTGAATCTGTAGATTGCTTTGGGTAGTAGAGTCATTTTCACAACGTTGATTCTTCCAATCCAAGAACATGGTATATCTCTTCATCTATTTGTATCATCTTTAATTTCTTTCATCAGCGTCTTATAATTCTCTGAATACAGGTCTTTTGTCTCCTTAGGTAGGTTTATTCCTAGATATTTTATTCTTTTTGTTGCGATGGTAAATGGGGGTGTTTTCTTGATTTCACTTTCATATTTTTCATCATTAGTGTATAGAAATGCCAGAGATTTCTGTGCATTTTGTATCCTGCTACTTTACCAAATTCATTGATTAGCTCTAGTAGTTTTCTGGTAGCATCTTTAGGATTCTCTATATATAGTATCATGTCATCTGCAAACAGTGACAGCTTTACCTCTTCTTTTCCGATTTGGATTCCTTTTATTTTTTTTTCTTCTCTGATTGCTGTGGCTAAAACTTCCAAAACTATGTTGAATAAGAATGGTGAGAGTGGGCAACCTTGTCTTGTTCCTGATCTTAGTGGAAATGCTTTCAGTTTTTCACCATTGAGGACAATGTTGGCTGTGGGTTTGTCATATATGGCCTTTATTATGTTGAGGAAAGTTCCCTCTGTGCCTACTTTCTGCAGGGTTTTTATCATAAATGGGTGTTGAATTTTGTCGAAAGCTTCCTCTGCATCTATTGAGATGATCATATGGTTTTTCTCGTTCACTTTGTTAATATGGTGTATCACATTGATTGATTTGCATATATTGAAGAATCCTTGCATTCCTGGAATAAACCCACTCGATCATGGTGTATGATCCTTTTAATGTGCTGTTGGATTCTGTTTGCTAGTATTTTGTTGAGGATTTTTGATCTATGTTCATCAGTGATATTGGCCTGTAGTTTTCTTTCTTTGTGACATCCTTGTCTGGTTTTGGTATCAAGGTGATGGTGGCCTCATAGAATGAGTTTGGGAGTGTTCCTCCCTCTGCTATATTTTGGAAGAGTTTGAAAAGGATAGGTGTTAGCTCTTCTCTAAATGTTTGATAGAATTTGCCTGTGAAGCCATCTGGTCCTGGGCTTTTGTTTGTTGGAAGATTTTTAATCACATTTTCAATTTCAGTGCTTGTGATTGGTCTGCTCATATTTTCTATTTCTTCCTGATTCAGTCTTGGCAGGTTGTGCCTTTCTAAGAATTTGTCTATTTCTTCCAGGTTGTCCATTTTATTGGCATAGAGTTGCTTGTAGTAATCTCTCATGATCTTTTGTATTTCTGCAGTGTCAGTTGTTACTTCTCCTTTTTCATTTCTAATTCTATTGATTTGAGTCTTCTCCCTTTTTTTCTTGATGAGTCTGGCTAATGGTTTATCAATTTTGTTTATCTTCTCAAAGAACCAGCTTTTAGTTTTATTGATCTTTGCTATCGTTTCCTTCATTTCTTTTTCATTTATTTCTGATCTGATTTTTATGATTTCTTTCCTTCTGCTAACTTCAGGGTTTTTTTGTTCTTCTTTCTCTAATTGCTTTAGGTGCAAGGTTAGGTTGTTTATTTGAGATGTTTCCTGTTTCTTAAGGTAGGATTGTATTGCTATAAACTTCCCTCTTAGAACTGCTTTTGCTGCATCCCATAGGTTGTGGGTCGTCGTGTTTCCATTGTCATTGGTTTCTAGGTATTTTTTAATTTCCTCTTTGATTTCTTCACTGATCACTTCGTTATTAAGTAGTGTATTGTTTAGCCTCCATCTGTTTGTATTTTTTACAGATCTTTTCCTGTAATTGATATCTAGTCTCATAGCGTTGTGGTTGGAAAAGATACTTGATACAATTTCAAATTTATTAACTTTACCAAGGCTTGATTTGTGACCCAAGATATGATCTATCCTGGAGAATGTTCCATGAGCACCTCAGAAAAATGTGTATTCTGTTGTTTTTGGATGGAATGTCCTATAAATATCAATTAGGTCCATCTTGTTTAATGTATCATTTAAAGCTTGTGTTTCCTTATTTATTTTCATTTTGGATGATCTGTCCATTGGTGAAAGTGGGGTATTAAAGTCCCTTACTATGAATGTGTTACGGTCGATTTCCCCTTTTATGGCTGTTAGTATTTGCCTTATGTATTGAGGTGCTCCTATGTTGCGTGCATAAATATTTACAATTGTTATATCTTCTTCTTGGATTGATCCCTTGATCATTATGTGGTGTCCTTCTTTGTCTCTTCTAATAGTCTTTATTTTGAAGTCTATTTTGTCTGATATGAGAATTGCTACTCCAGGTTTCTTTTGGTTTCCATTTGCATGGAATATCTTTTTCCATCACCTTACTTTGAGTCTGTATGTGTCTCTAGGTCTGAAGTGGGTCTCTTGTAGACAGCATGTATATGGGTCTTGTTTTTGTATCCGTTCAGCCAATCTGTGTCTTTTGGTGGGAGTATTTAGTCCATTTACATTTAAGGTAATTATCGATATGTATGTTCCTATTCCCATTTTCTCAATTGTTTTGGGTTCGTTATTGTAGGTCTTTTCCTTCTTTTGTGTTTCTTGCCTAGAGAAGTTCCTTTAGCATTTGTTGTAAAGCTGGTTTGGTGGTGCTGAACTCTCTCAGCTTTTGCTTGTCTGTAAAGGTTTTAATTTCTCCATCAAATCTGAATGAGATCCTTGCTGGGTAGAGTAATCTTGGTTGCAGATTTTTCTCCTTCATCACTTTAAATGTGTCCTGCCAGTCCCTTCTGGCTTGCAGCGTTTCTGCTGAAAGGTCAGCTGTTAACCTTATGGGGATTCCTTTATGTGTTATTTGTTGTTTTTCCCTTGTTGCTTTTAATATGTTTTCTTTGTATTTAATTTTTGACAGTTTGATTAATATGTGTCTTGGCATATTTCTCCTTGGATTTATCCTGTATGGGACTCTCTGTGCTTCCTGGACTTGATTAACTATTTCCTTTCCCATATTAGGGAACTTTTCATCTATAATATCTTCAAATATTTTGTCAGTCCCTTTCTTTTTCTCTTCTTCTTCTGGGACCCCTATAATTCGAATGTTGGTGCGTTTAATGTTGTCCCAGAGGTCTCTGAGACTGTCCTCAGTTCTTTTTGTTCTTTTCTCTTTATTCTGCTCTGCATTAGTTATTTCCACTATTTTATCTTCCAGGTCACTTATCCATTCTTCTGCCTCAGTTATTCTGCTATTGATCCCATCTAGAGTATTTTTCATTTCATTTATTGTGTTGTTCATCATTGTTTGTTTCCTCTTTAGTTCTTCTAGGTCCTTGTTAACTGTTTCTTGCATTTTGTCTATTCTATTTCCAAGATTTTGGATCATCTTTACTATCATTATTCTGAATTCTTTTTCAGGTAGACTGCCTATTTCCTCTTCATTTGTTAGGTCTGGTGGGTTTTTATCTTGCTCCTTCATCTGCTGTGTGTTTTTCTGTCTTCTCATTTTGCTTATCTTACTGAGTTTGGAGTCTCCTTTTTGCAGGCTGCTGGTTCGTAGTTCCCTTTGTTTTTGGTGTCTGTCCCCAATGGCTAAGGTTGGTTCAATGGGTTGTGTAGGCTTCCTGGTGGAGGGGACTAGTGCCTGTGTTCTGGTGGATGAGGCTGGATCTTGTCTTTCTGGTGGGCAGGTCCACGTCTGGTGGGGTGTTTTGGGGTGTCTGTAGACTTATGATTTTAGGCAGCCTCTCTGCTAATGGGTGGAGTTGTGTTCTTGTCTTGCTAGTTGTTTGGTATAGGGTGTCCAGCACTGTAACTTGCTGGTTGTTGAGTGAAGCTGGGTGCTGGTGTTGAGATGGAGATCATTGGGAGATTTTCGCCATTTGATATTATGTGGAGCTGGGAGGTCTCTTGTGGACCAGTGTCCTAAAGTTGGCTCTCCCACCTCAGAGGCACAGCACTGACTCCTGGCTGCAGCACCAAGAGCCTTTCATCCACACGGCTCAGAATAAAAGGGAGAAAAAGTAGAAAGAAAGAATTAGTAGAAGTAGAAAGAAAGAAGGAAAGAAAGAAAGAAAGGAGGGAGGGAGGAAGGAAGGAAGGAGGGAAGGAAGAAGAAAAAGAAAGAAGATGAAGTAAAATAAAATAAGATAAAATGTAATAAAGTTATTAAAATAAAAAATAATTATTAAAAAAAAAACGGATGGATAGAACCCTAGGACAAATGGTGGAAGCAAAGCTCTACAGACAGAATCTCACACAGAAGTGTACACATACACACTCACAAAAAGAGGAAAAGGGGAAAAAATCATAAATCTTGCTCTCAAAGTCCATCTCCTCAATTTGGGATGATTCATTGTCTAAAGGAGGGAGGGAAGGAAAGAAAGAAAGAAGATAACATAAAATTAAATACAGTTATTAAAATAAAAATTAATTATTAAGAAAAAAAATTAAAAAGAAAAAAAAACAGACGGATAGAACCCTAGGACAAATGGTGGAAGCAAAGCTATACAGACAAAATGTCACACAGAAGCATACACATACACATTCACAAAAAGAGGAAAGGGGGAAAAATCATAAATCTTGCTCTCAAAGTCCACCTCCTCAAAATGGGATGATTTGTTTTCTATTCATGTATTCACAGATGCAGGGTACATCAAGTTGATTGTGGAGCTTTAATCCGCTGCTTCTGAGGCTGCTGGGAGAGATTTCCCTTTCTCTTCTTTGTTCTCACAGCTCCCAGGGGCTCAGTTTTGGATTTGCCCCCCCCCCCACTGCATGTAGGTCACAAGAGTGCATCTGTTCTTCGCTCAGGCAGGACAGGGTTAAAGGAGCCGCTGAGTCGGGGGCTCTGGCTCACTCAGGCCAGAGGGAGGAAGGGGCACGGAGTGTGGGGCGGGCCTGCGGTGGCAGAGGCCGGCGTGGTGTTGCACCAGCCTGAGGCGTGCCGTGCGTTCTCCCGGGGAAGTTGTTTCTGGATCCCGGGACCCTGGCAGTGGCAGGCTGCACAGGCTCTTCGGAAGGGGGGTGTGGATAGTGACCTGTGCTCGCAGACAGCCTTCTTGGTGGCGGCAGCAGCAGCCTTAGCGTCTCATGCAGGTCTCTGGGGTCCGCGCTTTTAGCTGTGGCTCGAGCCCGTCTCTGGAGCTCCTTTTAGCAGCGCTCTTAATCCCCTCTCATCGCACACCAGGAAACAAAGACGGAAGAAAAAGTCTCTTGCCTCTTCGGTAGGTCCAGACTTTTCCCCGGACTCCCTCCCGGCTAGCCGTGGTGCACTAACCCCTTCAGGCTATGTTCAAGCCGCCAACCCCAGTCCTCTGGCGGGTGAGCAGACAAGCCCATCGGGCTGGTGAGTGCCGATCGGCACCGATCCTCTGTGCGGGAATCTCGCCGCTTTTCCCTCCGCACCCCTGTTGCTGCACTCTCCTCCGCGGCTCCGAAGCTTTCCCCCTCCGCCACCGGCAGTCTCCACCTGCGTAGGGGCTTCCTAGTGTGTGGAAACCTTTCCTCCTTCACAGCTCCCTCCCCCTGGTGCAGGTCCCGTCCCTATTCTTTTGTCTCTGTTTTTTCTTTTGCCCTACCCAGGTACGTGGGGAGTTTCTTGCCTTTTGGGAGGGCCGAGGTCTTCTGCCAGCGTTCAGTAGGTGTTCTGTAGGAGTTGTTCCACGTGTAGATGTATTTCTGGTGTATCTGTGGGGAGGAAGGTGATCTCCGCCTCTTACTCTTCCGCCATCTTCCTCTCGTCTAAAATCTTTATATTTTAAACTGATTGGTTTTAGTATGTGATTGGTATTTAGTATGCACAGAAACTGTGCCATAAGTATTTTTAGGCTAATTATTTGTGCCAGATACCTACTATTTTCCTTATCTTATTAATTACTTTATTCTGATGTTCTGATTATAGGTGAGGTTATCATCTTATTTGTCTTTATATTCCTTATAGGCATTTGCATATCTCTCACATAGTAAATCCATGATATATGCTCACTTGATCAATAAATATATGTATGTTTTAATTGAGAACCTACTATGTGATAGAACTGAAGATCAGATATTAATAGGATGCACTCCTTTGTCCTTGAGGGACTCTATCCAGAGAATGAATTAACAGATAGTTGTATTTTATTGAGGCCAAGTACATTGAGTTGCCAGATAAAGTTTGATGACTTCATATCATCAGTTTGCATGTGTGTTGACTACTGAACTCATTCCACCCACTTGCCTTTTTTTAAAAGTGAATTTGTTTCTAAGAGCTCTCATGGATGTAACTTTTTTTTGTTTTTAAATACTATACTCAACTTTAAAACTTAATATCAATATATAGCTCTTTATTGTGTTTGATTAATTGATTATCTGTCTCTTCCAGTTGAATATAAACTCCACAAGGGTAGCCACTTTGTCTCCTCTGTTCACTCCTTTATCCTCAACACCTAGAATAGTACATATCACATAGTAAGCATGAATAAATATTTGTTGGATTATATATCAATACATAAATTAAGCAGGGTCTCTGAGACCAAGTTTGAGCCCCAGTGAGAAAAAAGAAAGGTTACTGGCTCAATCATTTCATGTTCCTTAACAAGGGCTGGCTAAAAATATTTACATGAGATTTATACTGATATACAACACTGTTGGACCTTAGGCCCCCATTCTAGACATTAGGGTCCTAGTGATTTGTACTGGTTTCTTTCCTTCTTATCAGCCCTAAAGTCAAGCGTCATTATCTACCATCTAATCTACCTCACTGAGCCAATTTAGAACTAATTTACTTTTTACTGATTTCTTTTTCTCTAAGAAATAATACTTTACTAGGGATTTAACTGAGGAATGTAAAAGGTTTTCAGAAGGAGTAGTAGTCCCAATAACAAATTTCCCTTTTGCAGTGAATAAGATCATCCTTAACCAAGCTGTGTGGGTTAGTGGTAGGTTTTGATTATTCACGCCAGTATATTCTCCATCTTTGACATGGATAATGAAATATTAACGTCTTTCTTCTCTTTATATTATTATATATTCTGTGATGTTGCATCATAATGTTAAAGGATTATGCAGCTTGCATATTAAAGTCATGTAAAATATACCAGTGAGTCCCAGATTTATTACAGTACTTTTGTCATTTTTTTATCATTAAAAAAGAAAACATTTTCGAATGTTAGTTTCACAGTGGATGATATTCATTATATGTTAAATTATATAGAGGTTTAGTTGGGAGGGGTTAAGTCATTTATTAAAAGAGAAATCAGAGTAAGAATAGGTTATCTGTATCATTTTATTTTGAAACCTACAAATATCTTGTGCATTTCAGGTTATGAAAGAGCAGGAACAGTACATTGCAACTCAGTACAAGGAGGCCATAGATTTGGAGCAAGAATTGAGGCTATCTCGGGAGCATTTGCAGAACTCTCATACAGAATTGGTGGAGGCTCATCGTCAACAAGTGCAAGCACAGAGAGAAGTAGAAAGGCTGTCAAGTGAACTGGAGGAAATAAAGCAACTCTCTAAAGAGAAAGTAATCCCTATTCTAATTTTACCTTACTGAAAATACTAAAATTTTTAACCTTTACTTTTTCGACTATAGAATATAGTTCTTACAAAAGTTAATTGTGTTCCACAACAATGTGAATGTATTTAATACCACCAAATTTTACACTTAAAAATGATTAAGGTGGTAAATTTTATGTTATGTGTATTTTACCCAAATTTTTTAAAAAACTGTTATATTTAGCACAGCATTGTAGTGTAACTTGGAAGTCTCTCAGAACTGAGTATTAGTCAAACTAATTAGTTTTCAATAAAATGAGTTATAAAGCACTTTCAGACTTTCAAGTGAATTTGAGCTATCACTCAAACAAAAAAAATAAATCTAATAAATCTTTTTTAAAAGATTTATTCATTATTTATTTATTTAATATAATTTATTTTTGGCTGCATTGTGTCTTAGTTGCAGCACACGGGATCTTCATTGAGGCATGTGGGATCTTTCATTGCAGCACACAGGCTCTTCGTTGTGGCACGTGGGCTTCTCTCTAGTTGTGGCATGCAGGCTCCAGGGTGCGTGGGCTCGGTAGTTGTGGCGCTTGGGCTCCAGGGCGCATGGGTTCTGTAGCTTGCAGCACGCGGGCTCTAGTTGAGGCACGCGAGCTCAGTAATTGTGGCACACTGGCTTAGTTGCCCCGCAGCATGTGTGCTCTTAGTTCCCTGACCAGGAATCGAACCCGCGTCCCCTGCATTGTAAGGCGGATTCTTTATCACTGGACCACCAGGGAAGTCTCTAATAAATCTTTTTTAGTAAAAACTTTTTACATTTGTAGCCATTCATATATGAAAACTGACTATCTAAATTTATAACTGTTAGAAACCTGCAGTCCAGAACCCTTGGGGAGGAAAAGAGCTTTTAAATAGCAAGAGCACTAATATAGATTGTATTTCCCTAGTATTAGATAGAAAGTTAACAACTTGGCTTAAAAATATTTAGATTGATATATGTGAGTTAATTACTTAGACTTCGAAAAAAATGTATTTATTGGTATTCTAGAAAAGTTCTTGTGATTTTTCTGCTTTCTATTATGGTTACTAATTCAGTATGGGAATTGACTGAAAATGTTTTTACATTTAGCCTTGGTTAACCTAATGACATTTTTATTCACATTTCTGGGTGGTTAGACTAATAATAAATATACAGGGAATTTTTACTAGAATGTCAGGCACATGGGAGTCTACTAGGAAAAGGGAGGCTATCTTTTATCTCATTTCTATCCTTATCAATAGTATCTAAATGTAGTATAATTGATTTTATCTGATAAACTAAGCTCAGTTAATCAAATAAGTAAGTGAAAGTGGGGAATTATTAAAAATGACATTTTAGGCCTTCCCTGGTGGCGCAGTGGTTAAGAATCTGCCTGCTGATGCAGGTGACATGGGTTCGAGCCCTGGTCCTGGAAGATCCCACATGCTGCAGAGCAACTAAACGCGTGCATCACAACTACTGAGCCTGCTCTCTAGAGCCTACAAGCCACAACTACTGAAGCCCATGTGCCACAACTACTGAAGCCCACGCACCTAGAGCCAGTGCTCCACAAGAAAAGCCACCACAATGAGAAACACTTGCACCGCAACCAAGAGTAGCCCATGCTTGACGCAGCTAAAGACAGCCCGCACGCAAAAACGAAGACCCAGGGCTTCCCTGGTGTCACAGTGGTTGAGAGTCCGCCTGCTGATGCAGGGGACACGGGTTTGTGCCCCAGTCCGGGAAGATCCCACATGCTGCAGAGCGGCTGGGCCCGTGAGCCATGGCCGCTGAGCCTGTGCATCTGGAGCCTGTGCTCCGCAACGGGAGAGGCCACAACAGTGAGAGGCCCGCGTACCGCATAAAAAAAAAAAGAAAAAATGAAGACCCAGTGCAGCCCCAACGCAGCAAAAGATAAATAAATAAATAAACATTAAAAAAAAAATGACACTTTAGGGCTTCCCTGGTGGCACAGTGGTTAAGAATCCACCTGCCAACGCAGGGGACACAGGTTCAAGCCCTGGTCCAGGAATATCCCACGTGCTGCAGAGCAACTAGGCCCGTGCGCCACAACTCCTGAGCCCCCGTGCCTCAACTACTGAAGCCCGCGTGACTAGAGCCCGTGCTTCGCAACAAGAGAAGCCACCACAGTGAGAAGCCCGCTCACCACAACGAAGAGTAGCCCCCGCTCGCCGCAACTAGAGAAAGCCCGCGCAGCAACGAAGACCCAATGCAGCCAAAAATAATAAATAAACAAAATAAATACATTTATTTTTAAAAAATGACACTTTAAGTATTATATTTTAACCCAAAAATCTAAGTTTACATTCATGCGTTAATCTTTTAATGTGGGACCAAATCTTGGTTTTTGGTGTATGGTAGGGTCACTTGATTAAAATTCCACCTAGTCTTTCTTGCATAAACCATACTCATATTCCATCATCTATAGTTTCCAATTTTAGTTTCTTAAAATGGAAAAAGAATTGAAAGACATTTGTGAATCAGAGGATAGCATCTCGTATTTTTTATGGGATTTCACACAATATTTTACAACTATCCTGACTGGTTCTAATTGGGTAGCAAATGTTTGTGACTCACTCATTGAATTGTCTCAAAGCATATAACTTAGTTTTCATATAAAAACATTCATTTTACATGCATATTTCATCAATGTTCATAATGTATAATAAAACTACATAATTGTAGTCACAAACACAACTAGCATAAATAGGTCTGGATAAATACACAACTGACTGTAGATAAGCAAACAGCACATCTGGTGAGCAAAAATGCATACCCATACCTAAGAGCAGACTATTATCTGCCAAAGTTCAGTGTTCTGTGGTTATTAGTTTATTTTACAAAATGCATTGGTTAGTGAACTTCTATTATATTATGATAACAAACAATATACTGATACTTTCCCATTAGTACTCTCTTAAAGATCTAGATTAAAATCTAGATTAATACATTTTTTAAAGTGTACATTTAATATGGTAACTGTGTATGAGTACATACACAGTATTATAAAAGATTAAGTATTATAAAAGATTAAGTATTATAAAAGATATAGTATTATAAAAGATTAAGATACTTCTATAAATGTGGTGAGTTGTTTAGCTATAATAGCCAAATAAACAAGTAATGTAACCTTTACTTAATATGTCATTTTAAGGAAGCTCATGGAAAACATTTAGCTGAAGAGTTGGGGGCTTCTCAAGTACGTGAAGCTCAGTTAGAAGTAAGAATGCAAGCAGAAATCAAGAAATTGTCAGCAGAAGTAGAATCTGTCAAAGAAGCTTATCATCTAGAGGTAAATAAAAATTTAATTTGTTCTATTACCCCCTGCTAAAGTGTGTTGATCTATCTGAACAAAGTATAAGTCTAGCTCTTAAATGTTCATTATAGAGTAATACATGTGGTCTTCCATTTCTGGTATCCTAAACGTATAACTTTTGCTTCATATCCAGTGAACTAATATTCTGTGGGGTTAAGAGGTTGAATTCTTTAGCCAGGCATCCTGGTTCTAAATCTCAGCTCATTACTTGACACTTATGTAACCTTGGGCAACTAACTTAACATCTTTAACTAAAATGGATATAATAATGCTATCTATTTCATAAAACTGTGCTGAGGATTAAATGAATTAGTGTAGTTAAAGTTCTTACACCAGAGCCTGGCACATCATTATCATTGTATCATTGGTTATAAAATAGCGCTTGCCAAAACTAACTGGAGGTATTTAATAACCAATATAAGCTGTTTCATGTGATGTAGATCTATTAATGTGTTGTAATTTTCAACATTTGCTCTGATAGTAAGTTAGAGAGGCAGTACAATACTTTTTATCTATCCATGTGTCCTGAGCCTTTATAGAAATGGGCAGTGTCACCCATTAGAATAGCATTTCTTGTCTTTTTAAAAACTATATTTGAAGATATCCAGAATTTATGTTTAAGATCTGAATAAATTACTTATGAAGTTCTAATAAAGCATTTTTCCGTATGGCAATGGTTGCAAATATATTTATATTAAACTCATTTCTAGGGAGTTTGGTAACATCTTTGTGAGGGATAAGTTGGGTTTGTGGTCACCATGTCTTGTTTAAATGCATTTAGAGTCAAATCTCTTTGAAAACATTGTCTGCCAAACAAAACACATTTGCAAGCTGAATCCAGTCCTCAGGCCAAGAGATTACAACCTTTGGTCTTTAGAGACAAATGTGAATGCTGATGAGTTCAGCATAATTATTTGATATTAGCTGGTCATCTTAGTGACCATCAGTAATAATTGGTCCATCTCAAGTATTTGCCAGGAACTACTCAGTATGCTTTTATTACATGGTCTGAATTTCTACTTTTATTTTAATCATCCAATTTTTTACTTTTAGTTTTATAAGCATCCTGAAATTATTTATAAGCAATAGTACATAAAATGAATTGTAAAAATTGGTTCTAGTATTGCTGTTTAATATCTGGTATTAATATTTTATATGCATCATATAAAAACACCTAATATGGATACTCGCACAGGGGCTGCAGCTGGTGTCTTGGAGGCCTGTCGGGGATGAAGGCACCCAGCACAATGCTTTTCCAGTCAGGCCCCAGACATGCTGGTCCTTTTAAGCCTCGTGGTGAAACAGCTGTTTAACCCATTCAGACAGAAAAATGAAAGCTCTACATAGGAACACGATGTGAATGGAAGAGACCTTTCATTATGCAAACAGTATGGAACTCTAAACAGACACTAAAAACAGCTCTCATCTTAAGAACCCAGCACTTGTGTCACAGTAAAAGTTAGGTGCTGGTGGAACAGCTTTTGATAAATGAAGACTTCCAGCCAGAGGGTGATACCTTTGGACCCATCTTGCATTCGTGATCAGATTGGATACCTCCCATCCTGAGGCTCCCCAAGACTTTTGAAAAGTTTTTCAGTGATCCTTACAGAAAGACACCCTCTCCAGAGAAATGCAGTATTTATATACAGTGCATTGGATCTCTAGGAAACACCAGAGTTATCAGTCAAGAATATATTAAATGACTCAAGGGCTACTGTGAAGCATTTTTCTGTGGCTTGACAGTAAAGCTCCTAGAACCAGTTCCTGTCTCTGCAAGGTGTTCTTTTAGAGTCAGTGATAACATCCAAAACCTACAAATTCATGCAGGGCATACCCTGAAGTTCTAAAAAATTAGAAGCCTAAAGATGCCTTCTGTGTTGTGGGAATAACACTGAGCATTACCCAAGAGATTCCCTGGAATTTTGCCTTTGGACAGGCCTCTTTAACAGATGGTATGGGGATATTCAGCCTTGTCAGGTATGGCGTTTTTTTAATAGTTTATCTTATGAAGGCAAGGTAAAGAAGCTGCAGAGAACACCTTCAAACGACTATTCAATTTTTGATAACTATTACATTCCTGAAATGACTAGTGTTTTGCCACTTTGATCCTATAAGACTTTAACCCATGAGGTTGGACACAGATTTGGACTTTAACACTGCCAGTGGCTTGAACATCTAATGCAAGGTTCCAAAGATTTGGGAAAAGCTGACCAGTGCCCCCTAAACTTTTACCCTATCTGTTTACACAAGTTACAGCATGCTATTGGTTGTAGCACTGTGGAAGGGTACAAAGCGCTGGTGAGGTGGATTGAAGATGAATCTGCTGACACACCTCCCTCCAAAACATAGTCATGAGGATAATGTGAATTTGCCAAAACCTGTAGAAGCCTTTAAGGAATGGAAAGAGTGGATAATAAAATGCCTTGCTATTTTCCAAAAATAAGGACCTTCAAATAGGAGTAATTAAAATAAATACTTACAGGTTAAAAAATATATATATAGGTTTTTTTGTTGTTGTTCTTAACAAAGATTTTTTTAAAGTGTGTATGTTGGTTGAATATAAAAATGAGAGGATATGTCATTAAAGTAATAGGAAAGGAGATCAATAATTTTTAACTGTAATTTTTAAAATACAGGTTTCAGAGTTGTCAGAAAAGTTATTTAATTGCAAAACTCCTGATTTTTTTCAATGAAAATGAGATTTTTTTAAACTTTATTATGGAAAATTTTAAACATATTCAAAAGTAGAATAGTATAACTCTTCCTATATATTGTTCAACTTCAGTAATTATCAACTCACGGCCAATTTGATTTGATCTATAAGTATGTCGACCATCTCTTTTATCTAAAAGGAAATACTTTTGAGAATGAAAAAGGGTGCTATTAGTAACTACACCAGGATACCAGGCATAAAACCTAGACAGCTGTAGGCAAACTGGGAAGTATGGTCACCATATCTTTAACCTCACTCACTTCCCTTTCTTCCCTTCCCCACATTCCCCCACATATCACATTGTTTTGAAGCAAATCCCAAACATGATTGTTTCATCAGTAAACATTTCTAAAAGATACGGACTATTTTAATAAATTTATTTATTTATTTTTATTTTTGGCTGCGTTGGGTCTTCATTGCGGTGTGCAGGCTTCTCATTGCGGTGGCTTCTCTTGTTGCAGAGCACAGGCTCTAGGCACGCGGGCTTCAGTAGTTGTGGCTCGCAGGCTCTAGAGTGCAGGTTCAGTAGTTGTGGTGCACGGGCTTAGTTGCTCTGAGACATGTGGGATCTTCCCGGACCAGGGTTCGAACCCGTGTCCCTGCATTGGCAGGTGGATTCTTAACCACTGCGCCATCAGGGAAGTCGGATGAGGGCTATTTTAAAAAAACATAACCACAATGCTATTATTACACCTAAAAATTGACTTTAATTCCTTAATATCATCATACATCCAATCATTGTTCAGATTTCCTCAGTTATCACAAAAATGTCTTTATAAGCTATAAAGCTGATTTGTTCAAATCAGGATCCAAAAGCAGTCCATGGTATTTCGTTAACTGTTCTTAAGTAAATTTAAAACTATGGGTTCCTTCTCCCCTTTTTCCCTCTAGTATGTTATTTGTTGAGAAATCATGTTTGTAACTACAAACAGAATTTACTTTCATTTAAGTGGAAATGGAAAGTATTAGAATGTTGTTGAAACCAACTTCACCCTGTTTTCTTTCTTCCTTTCCTTTTCAATTTTGGGGCTATGTAGATGATTTCACATCAGGAGAAGCATGTAAAGTGGAAGATTACTGCTGATTCTCAAAAGACTTCTGTTCAGCAACTAAATGAACAGTTAGAGAAAACAAAACTAGAATTAAAAGAAGCTCAGGACACTATAAGCAATTTGCATCAGCAAGTCCAAGACAGGAATAAAGTAATTGAAGCTATAAACGAAGCATTACTTATTAAAGTAAGTAAACATATAAAAGTACATAAAGCAGAACTATAATGAAGTAAATTTATGACTTATTTTCCCATCCTTGTAGTTTGTAGAGGACTAAATAACCAAAAATTGACCTATTTGAATAAAATGCACTTTATTTAGAAGACACTGAATTTGGACATTATTAATTTGATATGTATCATATTACCACAGGAGAAATAATTTACGTTCAACCATGAACTTAAAAAAAATTTTGTGTGTGTGTGTGAGAACATTCAAGTTCTAATCTTTCAGCAAATTTCAATTATACAACTAGTGTTACCAACTGTAGTCATCATGTTATATATTAGATCCCTCAGACTTTAGTCATCTTATACCTGAAAGGTTGTACCCTGTTAGCAACCTCTCCTATTTCCCCCACCACCCAGCCTCTGGCAACCACTTTCCTGCTCACTGTTTCTATGAGTTTGACTTTTTTTTTTTTTAAGATTCCACATATAAGTGATATCATGCAGTATTTGTCTTTCTCTGTTTTATTTCACTTAGCATAATGCCCTCAAGGTCCATTCATGTTGTTCCAAAGGGCATATTGTATATTCCATTGTATGTATATTTACCACATCTTTTTTTTTTTTAACATCTTTGTTAGAGTATAACTGCTTTACAATGGTGTGTTAGTTTCTGCTTTATAACGAAGTGAATCAGTTATAAATATACATATGTCCCCATATCTCTTTCCTCTTGTGTCTCCCTCCCTCCCACCCTCCCTATCCCACCTCTCTAGGTGGTCACAAAACACCGAGCTGATCTCCCTGTGCTATGTGGCTGCTTCCCACTAGCTATCTATTTTACGTTTGGTAGTACCACATCTTCTTTATCCATTCATCCGTTGATGGGCACTTAGGTTTTTTCCTTATCTGAGCTATTGTGAATAATGCTGCAATGAACATAGGAGTACAGATATCTCTGATAACCTGTTTTCATTCCCTTTGAATATATACCCAGAAGTGGTATTGCTGGATCGAATGATAGTTCTATTTTTAATTTTTGGGGGAAGCTTCATGCTGTTTTCCTTAATGGCTGTACCAGTTTACATGCCCACCAACAGTGCACAGGGGCTCCCTTTTTTCCACACCCTTGCCAACACTCATCTCTTTTTGATGTCTTTTTGATGATAGCCATTCTAACAGTATAAGGTGATATCTCATTTGATTTTGATATGCATTTCCCAGATGGTTAGTGATATTGAGTACCTTTTCATGTACCTATTGGCTCTTTGTATATCTTCTTTGAAAAAAATGTATATTCATTTCCTCTGCCCATTTTTTAATTAGATTGTTTCTTTGCTTTTGAGTTGTATGAGTTCTTTAGGTATTTTGGATATTAACTCCTTATCAGTAAATGATTTGCAAATATTTTTTCCCATTCTGTAGGTTGCCTTTTCATTTTATTGGTTTCCATTGCTGTGCAGAAGCTTTTTAGTTTATAGAGTGTGTACGGCCCCGGGCGTCCCCGGGAGTCCCGACCAGCAGGACAAATCCTTGTGAGTCCGAGGAGGAACCTGTGGGGGTTGAAAAAAGGGGGAAGGGCAGGAGACGCGAAAGAATGGAGGCAAGACAGAATCCTGATCAAGCCTCAAACTTTTATTGCTGCAGTAGCTGTATTTATACACTGCAGAGAAAGGGGGGCGGGATTCAGAATGAGGGAAGTACTTGGCTAATCATCATTGGTGCTGCGTGCGCGGGCTTTCATTTTAGGCGCGAACTTCTATCTCATAAATCAGGAAGAGAAGCAGGGTGTCGGCCATCTTCTAATGGCGAAAATTTCTTGGCTCCCAACAATAGAGTCCCTCTTTTTTATTTTTGCTTTTGTTGCCTTTGCTTTTAGTGTCAAATCCAAAAAATCATCACCACGCCTGATATCAAGGTGCTTACCCCGTGTTTTTTCTTATAAGAGTTTTATGGTTTCAGGTCATAAATTTAAGTTTTGAGTACAGTTTGAGTTGATTTTTGTGTATAGTGTAGGATCGGGGTCCAGTTTCATTTTTTTACATCTGGCTCTCCAGTTTTGCCAGCACCATTCATTGAAGATACTGTTCTTTCCATTGTATTGTATATTCTTAGCTCCTTTGTCATAAATTAATTGGCTATACATGCATGGGTTTATTTCTGGGCCATCTATTCTGTTCCATTGATCTATGTGTCCATTTCTATGCTAATATGTACTATACTATAGCTTTGTAACATGGTTTGCAATCAGGAAGTGTGATGCTTCCAGCTTTGTTCTTCTTCAAGATTGCTTTGGCTATTTGGGGTCTTTTGTGGTTGCATACAAATTTTAGGATACCTTGTTCTATTTCTGTGAAAAATGCCATTGGAATTTTGATGGGGGTTGAATTGAATCTGTAGATCA
Source organism: Tursiops truncatus (assembly GCF_011762595.2). Classification (NCBI taxonomy): domain Eukaryota; kingdom Metazoa; phylum Chordata; class Mammalia; order Artiodactyla; family Delphinidae; genus Tursiops; species Tursiops truncatus. Next base: position 102,112,080 of record NC_047034.1, on the reverse strand, counting down.
CTTAGGATAGTAAGGACATTTTCACAATATTAATTATTCCAGTTCATGAGCAAAGAATATCTTTCCATTTATTTGTATCTTCTTCAGTTTCTTTCATCAGTGTCTTACAGTTTTCAGTGTACAGGTTTTTCATCTCCTTGGATAAATGTATTTCTAGGCGTTTTATTCTTTTTGATGAAATTATAAATGGGATTATTTTACTAATTTCTCTTTCTGATAATTCATTATTAATATATAGATGTACAACAGATTTTTATATACTGATTTTGTATCCTGCTGTTTACTGAATTCATTTACTAGTTCTAACAGTTTTTTGATGGCATCTTTAGGGTTTTCTATATATAATATCATGTCATTTACAAACAGTTACAGTTTTACTTCTTCCTTTCCAATTTGGATTCCTTCTATTCCTTTTTTTTCCCCCTAATTTCTCTGGCTAGGACTCCCAATTCTGTATTGAATAGAAGTGGTGAGAGTTGGCATCCTTGTCTTGTTCCTGATTTTAAAGGAAATGCTTTCAGTTTTTCACAGTTGTGTAATATGTTAACTGTAGGTTTGTCATATATGACCTTTGTTATGTTGGAGTACATTCCCCCTATAACCACGTGTTGTGCATTTTCATCATGAATGGATATTGAACTTTGTCAGGTGCTTTTTCTGCATCTTTTGAGATGATCATATGACTTTTATCCTTCATTTTGTTAATGTGGTATCTCATTGATTTGCAGATGTTGAACCATCCTTATGTCCCTGGACCTAATCCCACTTGATCATGGTATATGATTCTTTTAATGCATTGTTGAATTCAGTTTGCTAATATTTTTTAAAAATATTTATTTATTTTAAAATACTTTTTTTTATTAAGTGATATTGGAGTATAGTTGCTTTACAATGTTGTGTTAGTTTCTGCTGTACAGCAAAGTGAATCAGTTATACATATACATACATCCACTCTTTTTTAGATTCCCTTCCCATCTAGGTCACCACAGAGCCCTGAGTAGAGCTCCCTGTGCTAGACAGTAGGTTCTCATTTGTCATCTATTTTATTTATAGTAGTGTATATATGTCAATCCCCATCTTCCAGTTCATCCTATCTGCCTACCTTCCCCCCTTGGTAACCATAAGTTTTTTTCTATATCTGTGACTCTGTTTCTGCTTTGCAAATAAGTTCATCTGTACCATTTTTCTAGATTCCACATGTAAGTGATATTATATGATATTTGTCTTTCTCTTTCTGACTTACTTCACTCTGTATGACAGTCTCTAGGTCCATCCATGTCACTGCAGATGGCATTATTTCGTTCCTTTTTGTGGCTGAGTAATAGTCCATTGTATATATGTACCACATCTTCTTTATGCATTCCTCTGTTGATGGACATTTAGGTTGCTTCCATGTCTTGGCTGATGTAAATAGTGCTGCAATGAACATCAGGGTGGATGCATCCTTTCAAATTATGGTTTCCTCCAGATATATGCTCAGGAGTGGGATTGCTGAATTGTATGGTAGCTCTATTTTTAGTTTTTTAAGGAACCTCCATCGTGGCTGTACCAATTTATATTCCCACCAACAGTGTAGGAGGGTTTCCTTTTCTCCACACCATCTCCAGCATTTATTGTTTGTAGATTTTTTGATGCTGGCCATTCAGTTTGCTAATATTTTTTGAAGATTTTCATGTCTATGTTCATCAGTGATGTTGGCCTGTAATTTTCTTTTCTTGTGGCATCCTTGTCTGGTTTTGGTATCAGGGGAATGCTGGCCTGGTAAAATGAGTTTGGAAATGTTCCCATCTCTTTTCTTTAGACTAGTTTGAGGAGGATTGGTATTAATTCTTAAATGTTTGTTAGAATTCACCAATAAAGCCATTTGGTTCTGGACTTTTGTTGTTGGGAGATTTTTTTTTTATTATTATTATTACTGATTCAATCTCCTTACTAGTAATTGGTCTATTGAGATCTCATTTTATATTTTCTTCATGATTCAGTCTTGAGTTGTATGTTTCTAGGATTTTACCTATTTTTTTCTTTGCTGACCAATTTGTTAGTGTATAATTGTTCATAGTAGTCCCTTTTGATCCTTAGTATTTTTTTGGTGTCAAGTTGTAACATTTCCTCTTTCATTTCTGATTTTATTTATTTAAGTTCTCTCTCTTTTTTTCTTGTTAAGCCTTGCTAAAGGTTTGTCTATTGTGTTTATCTTTTTAAAAACTCAGCTCTTAGTTTCATTGATATTTTCTATGTCTTTTTAGTCACTGTTTAATTTATTTCCACTCTGATATTCATTTCCTTCCTTCTACTAACTTTGGGCTTAGTTTGTTCTTCCTTTTTTATTTCCTAAGGTAGAAATTTAGGTTGTTTTATTTGGTATCTTTCTTGTTTCTTAATGTAGGCGTTTATCGCTATAAACTTCCCTCTTATGTCTGCTTTTGCTGCATCCCATAAGCTTTGTTGTATTATATTTCCATTTTAATTTGTCTTAAGATAATTTTAATTTCTCTGTTGATTTATTCTTTGACACATTGGTTGTTATGTAGCATGTTGTTTAATCTCCAAGTAATGGTGAATTTTCCAGTTTTCTTCTTATAATTGATTTCTACTTTTATACCACTGTAGTTGGAAGATGCTTGATATGATTTTAATCTTCTTAAATTTATTAAGACTTGTTTTGTGACCTAACATATGATCTGTCCTGGAGAATGTTCCATATGCACTTGAGAAGAATATGTACACTCCTGTCATGTGTTGGATGGAATGTTCTGTAAATGTTAAGTCCATTTGGTCTAACTTGTAGTTCAGGTCCAATGTTTTCGTATTGATTTTCTGTCTGGATGATCTATCCATTGATGAAACTGGGATATTAAAGCCCCCTACATTAATATGTTGCTGTCTGTTAATGCTTGCTTTATATATTTAGGTGCTCCTGTGTTTTTTAGGTGCAAAATGTTTACAAATGTTATATTCTTTTGTTGGATTGACCCCTTTATCATTATATAATGACCCTCTTTGTCTCTTGTTACACTTTTGGCCTAAAGTCTGTTTTTTTTTTTTAAATAAGTGTAGTTATCTCAGCTTTCTTTTGGTTTCCATTTACATGGAATATATTTTTACATCCCTTCACTTTCAGTCTATGTGTGTCCTTAAAACTGAAGTGAGTCTTTCTAGGCAGTATACAGTTAGGTCTTATTTTTTTATTAAACCACTCTGTCATTTGATTAGAGAATTTAGTCCATCTATATTTAATTATTGATAGGTATGGACCTACTATTGCCATTTTGTTCATTGTTCTCTGGCTGTTTTTAATTCCTTCGTTCCTTTCTTCTTCTGTTGCTCTCTTCCTTTATAATTTGATGATTTTCTATAGTGGAATGTTTAGTTTCCCTTATCTTTGTGTATCTATGATAAGTTTTGCTTTGTAGTTTTCTTGAGGCTTACATAAAACATCTTACATGTATAACAGTCTATTTTAAGTTGATAAGAACTTAACTTTGAATGTATACTAAAGCTTTACATTTTTACTCTGTCGCCCCTTTATTTTGTTTTTTTTTTTTTTTTTTTTTTAACATCTTTATTGGAGTATAATTGCTTTACAATGGTATGTTAGTTTCAGCTTCACAACAAAATGAATCAGTTATATATATACATATATTCCCATATCTCTTCCCGCTTGCGTCTCCCTCCCTCCCACCCTCCCTATCCCACCCCTCCAGGCGGTCACAAAGCACCGAGCTGATCTCCCTGTGCTATGCGGCTGCTTCCCGCTAGCTATCTACCTTACGTTTGGTAGTGTATATATGTCCATGCCTCTTTATCGCTTTGTCACCGTTTACACTTCCCCCTCCCCATAGCCTCAAGTCCATTCTCTAGTAAGTCTGAGTCTTTATTCCTGTTTCACCCCTAGGTTTTTCATGACATTTTTTTTTTTTTAATTCCATATATATGTGTTAGCATACGGTATTTGTCTCTCTCTTTCTGACTTACTTCACTCTGTATGACAGACTCTAGGTCTATCCACCTCATTACAAATAGCTCAATTTCGTCTCTTTTTATGGCTGAGTAATATTCCATTGTGTATATGTGCCACATCTTCTTTATCCATTCATCCGATGATGGACACTTAGGTTGTTTCCATCTCTGGGCTATTGTAAATAGAGCTGCAATGAACATTTTGGTACATGACTCTTTTTGAATTATGGTTTTCTCAGGGTATATGCCCAGTAGTGGGATTGCTGGGTCATATGGTAGTTCTATTTGTAGCTTTTTAAGGAACCTCCATACTGTTCTCCACAGTGGCTGTATCAATTTACATTCCCACCAACAGTGTAAGAGGGTTCCCTTTTCTCCACACCCTCTCCAGCATTTATTGTTTCTAGATTTTTTGATGATGGCCATTCTGACTGGTGTGAGATGATATCTCATTGTAGTTTTGATTTGCATTTCTCTCATGATTAGTGATGTTGAGCATTCTTTCATGTGTTTGTTGGCACTCTGTATATCTTCTTTGGAGAAATGTCTATTTAGGTCTTCTGCCCATTTTTGGATTGGGTTGTTTGTTTTTTTGTTATTAAGCTGCATGAGCTGCTTATAAATTTTGGAGATCAATCCTTTGTCAGTTGCTTCATTTGCAAATATTTTCTCCCATTCTGAGGGTTGTCTTTTGGTCTTCTTTATGGTTTCCTTTGCTGCGCAAAAGCTTTTAAGTTTCATTAGGTCCCATTTGTTTACTCTTGTTTTTATTTCCATTACTCTAGGAGGTGGGTCAGAAAGAATCTTGCTGTGATTTATGTCATAGAGTGTTCTGCCTATGTTTTCCTCTAAGAGTTTGATAGTTTCTGGCCTTACATTTAGGTCTTTAATCCATTTTGAGCTTATTTTTGTGTATGGTGTTAGGGAGTGATCTAACTTCATACTTTTACATGTAGCTGTCCAGTTTTCCCAGCACCACTTATTGAATAGGCTGTCCTTTCTCCACGGTACATTTCTGCCTCCTTTGTCAAAGATAAGGTGACCATATGTGCGTGGGTTTATCTCTGGGCTTTCTATCCTGTTCCATTGATCTATCTTTCTGTTTTTGTGCCAGTACCATACCGTTTTGATAACTGTAGCTTTGTAGTATAGTCTGAAGTCTGGGAGCCTGATTCCTCCAGTTCCTTCTTTCGTTCTCAAGATTGCTTTGGCTATTCGGGGTCTTTTGTGTTTCCATACAAATTGCAAAATTTTTTGTTCTAGTTCTGTGAAAAATGCCAGTGGTAGTTTGATAGGGATTGCATTGAATCTATAGATTGCTTTCGGTAGTAGAGTCATTTTCACAATGTTGATTCTTCCAATCCAAGAACATGGTATATCTCTCCATCTATTTGTATCATCTTTAATTTCTTTCATCAGTGTCTTATAATTTTCTGCATACAGATCTTTTGTCTCCTTAGGTAGGTTTATTCCTAGATATTTTATTCTTTTTGTTGCAATGGTAAATGGGAGTGTTTTCTTGATTTCACTTTCAGATTTTTCATCATTAGTATATAGGAATGCCAGAGATTTCTGTGCATTAATTTTGTATCCTGCCACTTTACCAAATTCATTGATTAGCTCTAGTAGTTTTCTGGTAGCATCTTTAGGGTTCTCTATGTATAGGATCATGTCATCTGCAAACAGTGACAGCTTTACTTCTTCTTTTCCGATTTGGATTCCTTTTATTTCCTTTTCTTCTCTGATTGCTGTGGCTAAAACTTCCAAAACTATGTTGAATAAGAGTGGTGAGAGTGGGCAACCTTGTCTTGTTCCTGATCTTAGTGGAAATGCTTTCAGTTTTTCACCATTGAGGATGATGTTTGCTGTGGGCTTGTCATATATGGCCTTTATTATGTTGAGGAAAGTTCCCTCTATGCCTACTTTCTGCAGGGTTTTTATCATAAATGGGTGTTGAATTTTGTCAAAAGCTTTCTCTGCATCTATTGAGATGATCATATGGTTTTTCTCCTTCAGTTTGTTAATATGGTTTATCACATTGATAGATTTGCGTATATTGAAGAATCCTTGCATTCCTGGAATAAACCCCACTTGATCATGGTGTATGATCCTTTTAATGTGCTGTTGGATTCTATTTGCTAGTATTTTGTTGAGGATTTTTGCATCTATGTTCATCAGTGATATTGGCCTGTAGTTTTCTTTCTTTGTGACATCCTTGTCTGGTTTTGGTATCAAGGTGATGGTGGCCTCGTAGAAGGAGTTTGGGAGTGTTCCTCCCTCTGCTATATTTTGGAAGAGTTTGAGAAGGATAGGTGTTAGCTCTTCTCTAAATGTTTGATAGAATTCGCCTGTGAAGCCATCTGGTCCTGGGCTTTTCTTTGTTGGAAGATTTTTAATCACAGTTTCAATTTCAGTGCTTGTGACTGGTCTGTTCATATTTTCTATTTCTTCCTGATTCAGTCTTGGTAGGTTGTGCATTTCTAAGAATTTGTCCATTTCTTCCAGATTGTCCATTTTATTGGCATAGAGTTGCTTGTAGTAATCTCTCATGATCTCTTTTATTTCTGCAGTGTCAGTTGTTACCTCTCCTTTTTCATTTCTAATTCTATTGATTTGAGTCTTCTCCCTTTTTTTCTTAATGAGTCTGGCTAGTGGTTTATCTATTTTGTTTATCTTCTCAAAGAACCAGCTTTTAGTTTTATTGATCTTTGCTATTGTTTCCTTCATTTCTTTTTCATTTATTTCTGATCTGATTTTTATGATTTCTTTCCTTCTGCTAGCTTTGGGGTTTTTTTGTTCTTCTTTCTCTAATTGCTTGAGGTGCAAGGTTAGGTTGTTTATTCGAGATGTTTCCTGCTTCTTAAGGTGGGCTTGTATTGCTATAAACTTCCCCCTGAGAACTGCTTTTGCTGCATCCCACAGGTTTTGGGTCGTTGTGTCTCCATTGTCATTTGTTTCTAGGTATTTTTTGATTTCCTCTTTGATTTCTTCAGTGATCACTTCATTATTAAGTAGTGTATTGTTTAGCCTCCATGTGTTTGTATTTTTTACAGATCTTTTCCTGTAATTGATATCTAGTCTCATGGCGTTGTGGTCTGAAAAGATACTTGATACAATTTCAATTTTCTTAAATTTACCAAGGCTTGATTTGTGACCCAAGATATGATCTATCCTGGAGAATGTTCCATGAGCACTTGAGAAAAATGTGTATTCTGTTGTTTTTGGATGGAATGTCCTATAAATATCAATTAACTCCATCTCGTTTAATGTATCATTTAAAGCTTGTGTTTCCTTATTTATTTTCATTTTGGATGATCTGTCCATTGGTGAAAGTGGGGTGTTAAAGTCCCCTACTATGAATGTGTTACTGTCGATTTCCCTTTTTATGGTTGTCAGTATTTGCCTTATGTATTGAGGTGCACCTATGTTGGGTGCATAAATATTTACAATTGTTATATCTTCCTCTTGGATCGATCCCTTGATCATTATGTAGTGTCCTTCTTTGTCTCTTCTAATAGTCTTTGTTTTAAAGTCTATTTTGTCTGATATGAGAATTGCTACTCCAGCTTTCTTTTGGTTTCCATTTGCATGAAATACCTTTTTCCATCCCCTTACTTTCAGTCTGTATGTGTCTCTAGGTCTGAAGTGGGTCTCTTGTAGACAGCAAATATATGGGTCTTGTTTTTGTATCCATTCAGCCAATCTGTGTCTTTTGGTGGGAGCATTTAGTCCATTTACATTTAAGGTAATTATCGATATGTATGTTCCTATTCCCATTTTCTTAATTGTTTTGGGTTCGTTATTGTAGGTCCTTTCCTTCTTTTGTGTTTCTTGCCTAGGGAAGTTCCTTTAGCAGTTGTTGTAGAGCTGGTTTGGTGGTGCTGAACTCTCTCAGCTTTTGCTTGTCTGTAAAGGTTTTAATTTCTCCATCAAATCTGAATGAGATCCTTGCTGGGTAGAGTAATCTTGGTTGCAGGTTTTTCTCCTTCAACACTTTCAATATGTCCTGCCACTCCCTTCTGGCTTGCAGAGTTTCTGCTGAAAGATCAGCTGTTAACCTTATGGGGATTCCCTTGTGTGTTATTTGTTGTTTTTCCCTTGCTGCTTTTAATATGTTTTCTTTGTATTTAATTTTTGACAGTTTGATTAATATGTGTCTTGGCGTATTTCTCCTTGGATTTATCCTGTATGGGACTCTCTGTGCTTCCTGGACTTGATTAACGATTTCTTTTCCCATATTAGGGAAGTTTTCAACTATAATCTCTTCAAATATTTTCTCAGTCCCTTTCTTTTTCTCTTCTTCTTCTGGAACCCCTATAATTCGAATGTTGGTGCGTTTAATGTTGTCCCAGAGGTCTCTGAGACTGTCCTCAGTTCTTTTCATTCTTTTTTCTTTATTCTGCTCTGCAGTAGTTATTTCCACTATTTTATCTTCCAGGTCACTTATCCGTTCTTCTGCCTCAGTTATTCTGCTATTGATCCCATCTAGAGTACTTTTAATTTCATTTATTGTGTTGTTCATCGTTGCTTGCTTCATCTTTAGTACTTCTAGGTCCTTGTTAACTGATTCTTGCAATTTGTCCATTCTATTGTCCATTCTATCTCCAAGATTTCGGATCAACCTTACTATCATTATTCTGAATTCTTTTTCAGGTAGACTGCCTATTTCCTCTTCATTTGTTAGGTCTGGTGGGTTTTTATCTTGCTCCTTCATCTGCTGTGTGTTTTTCTGTCTTTTCATTTTGCTTATCTTACTGTGTTTGGGGTCTCCTTTTTTGCAGGCTGAAGGTTCGTGGTTCCTGTTGTTTTTTGTGTCTGTCCCCAGTGGCTAAGGTTGGTTCAGTGGGTTGTGTAGGCTTCCTGGTGGAGGGTACTAGTGCCTGTGTTCTGGTGTATGAGGCTGGATCTTGTCTTTCTGGTGGGCAGGTCCACGTCTGGTGGTGTGTTTTGGGGTGTCTGTAGACTTACTGTGATTTTGGGCAGCCTCTCTGCTAATGGGTGGGGTTGTGTTCCTGTCTTGCTAGTTGTTTGGCATAGGATGTCCAGCACTGTAGCTTGCTGGTCGTTGAGTGAAGCTGGGTGCTGGCGTTGAGATGGAGATCTCTCGGAGATTTTTGCTGTTTGATATTATGTGCAGCTGGGAGGCCTCTTGTGGACCAGTGTCCTGAAGTTGGCTCTCCCACCTCAGAGGCACAGCACTGAGTCCTGGCTGCAGCACCAAGAGCCTTTCATCCACAGGGCTCCTTAATTTGGGATGATTCGTTGTCTATTCAGGTATTCCACAGATGCAGGGTATATCAAGTTGATTGTGGAGCTTTAATCCGCTGCTTCTGAGGCTGCTGGGAGAGATTTCCCTTTCTCTTCTTTGTTCTGACAGTTCCCAGGGGCTCAGCTTTGGATTTGGCCCCGCCTGTGCGTGTAGGTCGCCGGAGGGCGTCTGTTATTTGCTCAGACAGGACGAGGTTAAAGGAGCCGCTGATTCGGAGGCTCTGGCTCACCCAGGCCGGGGGGTAGGGAGGGTCACGGAGTGCGGGGCGGGGCCTGCAGCGACAGAGGCCGGCGTGACGCTGCAGCCTGAGGCGCGCCGTGCACTCTCCCGGGGAGCCGTCCCTGGATCCCGGGACCCTGGCAGTGGCGGGCTGCACAGGCTCCCCGGAAGGGCGTGTGGCTAGTGACCTGTGTTCGCACACAGGCCTCCTGGCGGCGGCAACAGCGGCCTTAGCGTCCCATGTCCGTCTCTGGGCTCCGCACTCTTAGCCGCGGCTCGCGCCCGTCCCTGGAGCTCTCTCAAGCAGCGTTCTTAATCCCCTCTCCTCGTGCACCAGGAAACAAAGAGGGACGTAAAAGTCTCTTGCCTCTTCGGCAGGTCCAGACCCCTCCCCGGACTCTCTCCCGGCCAGCCGCGGCGCACCAACGCCCTGCAGGCTGTGTTCACGCCGCCAACCTCAGTCCTCTCCCGGCGCTCCGACAAAAGCCGGAGCCTCAGCTCCCAGTCCCGCCCGCCCCGGCGGGCGAGCAGACAAGCCTCTCGGCTGGTGAGTGCCGGTCGGCCCGATCCTCCGCGCTGGAATCTGTCCGCTTTGCCCTCCGCACCCCCGTTGCTGTGCTCTCCTCCGCGGCTCCCAAGCTCCCCCACTCCGCCCCCCGAAGTCTCCACCCGCGAAGGGGCTTCCTAGTGTGTGGACACTTTTCCTCCTTCACAGCTCTCTCCCGCTGGTGCAGGACCCGTCCCTATCCTTTTGTCTCTGTTTAGTTTTTTCTTTTGCCCTAACCAGGTACGTGGGGGGTTCCTTGCCTTTTGGGAGGTCTGAGGTCTTCTGCCAGCGTTCAGTAGGTGTTTTGTAGGAGTTGTTCCACGCGTAGATGTATTTCTGGTGTATCTGTGGAGAGGAAGGTGATCTCCGCGTCTTACTCTTCTGCCATCTTCCCGGAAGTCCTCTATTTTGTTTTTGATGTCAAAATTTACTTCTTTTTATCAGTGTACCCATTAACAAATCATTGTAGTTTTAGTTTTAATACTTTTGTCTTTGAACTTTCATACTATAGTTATAAGTAATTTACTTACCACCATTACAACATTAGAGTATTATGAATTTAACTATATATTTACCTTTATCAATGAGATTTAAATTTTCATGTTTTCCTGTTAATAATTAGTATCCTTTTATTTCAGCTTGAAGAAGTCCCTGTAACATTTCTTGTAAGGTTAGTCTAGTGGAGATGAGCTCTTTCAGCTTTTGCTTCTCTGGAAAATGCTTTATCTCTCTTTCAAATCTGAAGGACAACTGCCAGGAAGAGTATTCTTTTTTTTTAACTCAAAGAGTATTTATTTAATTAATTAATTTATTTATTTATTTTGGCTGCGTTGGGCCTTTGTTGCTGCACGTGGGCTTTCTCTATCTGCAGCGAGCAGGGGCTTCTCATTGTGGTGGCTTCTCTTGTTGCGGATGGGCTCTAGGTGCGCGGACTTCAGTAGTTGCAGCGCACAGGCTCAGTAGTTGTGGCACGTAGGCCCTAGAGCACTGGTTCAGTGGTTGTGGTGCACAGGCTTAGTTGCTCCATGGCATGTGGGATCTTCCCGGACCAGGGATCAAACCTGTGTCCCCTGCATTGGCAGGGCGGATTCTTAACCACTGCACCACCAGGGAAGTCCCAGGAAGAATGTTCTTGGTTGGCAGTTCTTTTCTTTCAGCACTTTGAATATATCATGCCACTACCTTCTGGCCTGCAATTTCTGCTGATAGTCTTACAGGGTTCCCTTGTACTGCTCCTTCTGTACTGAGTTCTAAGGGGATAGCCATAGTACATCCTTGGAAGCCTGTTAAGAACTGCTTCTTTGTCTGCTGTAATCTTGTGTGTCAGACTCAAGCCCTGTTGGCTTTCACAGCTAAGTGTTTTGAGGGCCCATCACTCAGGTGGAAGTCTTAAAAGTTGGAGCACTAGATGTGGGATCCAAGCTGTTTGCTTCTAAGGAAGAAACTGGAAGTCAGGTGTTCCCTCCCATTGTATGGCCCTGTGCTTGACGTGGGGTTTATGGCAAAAGTGAGTCTCAGCTTTCCTACTAGTTTTGGTGTGGGCATTTTCTTATCCACCCAATGTGTAGATGTTTTTTTCTCGGCTTGTTTCTTTTGAAGGGAATTGTTCCTTATGTAGCTGTAGATTTGGTGTTTTGTGTGTGGGAGGAGATATGAGAGGAGCCTATATCGCCATCTTGGCCTGGAACTTGTGCAAATACCAACTTAATCATAATGTTTACTTCAGAGGGTTTTATACTTGAAGTACTTTAAAAGGAGAAGCAGGGCTTCCCTGATGGCACAGTGGTTGAGAGTCCGCCTGCCGATGCAGGGGACATGGGTTCGTGCCCCGGTCCGGGAAGATCCCACATGTCGCGGAGCGGCTGGGCCTGTGAGCCATGGCCGCTGAGCCTGCGCATCCAGAGCCTGTGCTCCGCAACGGGAGAGGCCACAACAGTGAGAGGCCTGCGTACCGCAGAAAAAAAAATAATAATAATAATAAAAAAATAAAAGGAGGAGCGTTAGTGGGAAGCTGCCGCATAGCACAGGGAGATCAGCTCAATGCTTTGTGACGACCTAGAGTGGTGGGATAGGGAGGGTGGGAGGAAGGTTCAAGAAGGAGGGGATATGTGTATGCATATAGCTGATTCACTTTGTTGTACAGCAGAAACTAACAGAACATTGTAAAGCAATTATACTCCAATAAAGATATATATAAAAAAGAAAAAATAGGAGTATTTTTCGAAATCAGGCAAGTTCCTCTAAAAATCATAAAGTAGAAAGTGCAAGATTCTGTTAAAAAATTTTTTTACTGGTTTTTGAGTACATATGTCATTTTTCAAATAACCTCTTGCTACTTATTCACCCCTATTGATCATGACAGTTTACTTTGGAATTTGAATTAATCTCAGTATTGATGCATAGAGATAAAAAATTTAATATTAGTTCAAACTGCCAATAAGTATGATTAACACTGTCAGCTAAGACCTTAAAAAAAGACCAACCTCACTGATAGTTTTGAAGCAATAAATGATTTTATAGCAAAATGGAAGTTATTGAAAACCAAAAGAACTCAGTCAATTAATACCTTAGAAATATTTGTAATTATTAACCTGAGCACTTAAATTCCTCTTATAAAATACTTTATATTCACAGTACTAGAGGCAAGATGAATAGACAGAATCTAAAATTAAGTTTCAGTTGAACACTCTATGAAATAGTAATATAGTTAGTGTTCTGGGGATTTACAACATTTACACAAAATAATAAAACTTCATTGCAAAAAATTGACTAAAAATTTTAAAGATTCTGCATTGTATGTCCCTTGTCACAGTAATAATGTCTGCTCACTTGTTAGATATTACCAATGAGATAAATAAAATTGTATTGCACGTATCAATTATTCAGAAGTTTTTAAGTTCAAATACTTAGGAAGTTGTGAAAATATTGTCAAAATAGCAGCAATTCTTAAATGAACCATACATACAGAGATCTTAGAACATGTACTATGATTAGCCAGTATACCAGACAGAGGTAGAATTTCTTTGTTTTCTGACAGTAGAAAGTAAGGCAACCACAGCTGGCTCCAGAGTCTAGATTGGAGAGAAGTTAAGGAGGATAAGAGAGAAAGAAAGAAGAAAAGCTAATAGAAGAGCAGAAGCTGGCATAAATGTAACAATTAGAAGTAACTATAAATAATGGAAAGCAATTCATTGACAGCAGCAGTAAATGACAGAGAACAGAAACAGAAGTGAGGGAGAAGAGAAGAACACTGTTTGAGGCACTGTTTCCAGTTCACCTCTTTTGGTACCCTAACAAGTACCCTCATATTTGAGGAAGTAAGAGCAAAGCTAAGTCCATTTTCTGAAAGCCCTGAAGACATCACTGTATTATTGCACACTACAATAATGATCACAGAAGTGAACTTCTCTGAGTCTTAAGAAAAAGTTGAATTATGTTTAATATATTCAATATACTACATTTCTTTGTAAAAGTTAGGTGTTGAACTGTAAGTTAAATGGAATCCTGCTTATCTGAGATACCACATTTCTCAGTTTGGCTAGATAACACACAGAAGTTTAAAAAAAAACTTAAACTGCACACGACCTTATATGTGTCAACTTTATAATTACTTCATTAATTATGATTATAAAAATGTGAATACAGGACTTACTAAAAAAAATTCGCACTTCTGCCACTTATAAATCAAGTTTATCTAGATAAAGTACTGTAAAGACATCAAAAGACTGAAATATGCATGTTAAACTTTCATTTTGCAATGTACACTGTGGTTATGACAGTTTCAGTTTTAAGTACAGTATTTTTAGAAAGAATAGAAACTATCAGTTTAAAAGTGACTGGTTTAGAAATATGCATCTTATGGATACTTGTAAGAAAAGGAGAATGTATTTGAACAGGAAACTACTACGTATGTTTAACTTTCGAAATTAAAATGTCTTCCCTTTTTTTTTTTTTTGGCTTTATCGCTTTTCAGTGTATGCAATCTTATTCTTAGGATCCCAAAGTTGGGTCAGAGGACCCAAATGAAGGACACGGAAAAACAGAAATGAAAAGTTTATTTAATAAGGATTAATTTATTAAATATTATTAATCATTTAAAGGCTTTTCTTTGAAAATTTTCTAGTAAAGATTTCTTGTGATGATGACATATAAAGCAGAGTAGCTAATAGACATTTATTTCCTATTAGAAAACTCTGCAGGGCATTGTTTTTTGTATGTATGTATGTTAGATTAACAAATGACTGTATACCTTTTTATACTTTTGCAGAAAATTTTTTAGATGTAAGATTTCAGTCTTGAATAGAAATTTATATTGTCATCAATGCTAAGAAAGAAAAAGTTCTATAAGGAAAATGTAATTTTCAGTGGAATTCTTTAGTATAGTTTAAACATATTTCTAGTGAATATAGATAATTTTCCCACAATGAAGGGTTTTAACAGAGCTTGGAAAACTCAAGAGTTGTTATAAAAAGAATTTCTGTACTAGGATGAAGTTTAACTTAGATGACTTCTAAGAGTCTGATTTTCTAAGTGATTCATTCATTTAAGAAATATGTAATCAGCACCTACTATGTACCAATTTTCTACAGGAATCAGAATTAACCAGATTGCAAGCCAAAATTTCTGGACATGAAAGGGCAGAAGACATCAAGTTTCTACCAGCCCCATTTACATCTCCAGTAGAAATTGAGCCTGATATTCAAGATTCAAAATTTGCTAAGCATTCTCACACAGCTTTCTTCAAGTGTAGAAAACTACGTCGCTCTATTAGTGCCAGTGACCTTAGTTTCAGAACTCGTAGCGATGAAGATCTTTCTGAAGAATTACTGCAGGACTTAAAAAAAATGCAATTGAAACAACCTTCAACATTAGAAGAAAGCCAGAAGGATCTGACTTATACCCAGTCAGACTCATTTAAACCTCTCCCATATGACCTAGAAGATGATAGTTCTGAGAATAATGACTTCAGTACACTTAGTGGAATGCTAAAATATATAAACAAAGAAGTGAGACTATTAAAAAAGTCTTCTATGCAAACAGGTGCTGGTTCAACTCAGGTATGTATTTCATACATTAGAAGTTATAATAATTTGTCTCCAATTAGTATCATTTTATTTTCTGTAAGAAAGAAACCCATACGTTTAAATGAAGCACTCATGCCATTAGGTGATGTACACAAATATTGAAAGTATGAAAAACTTCATTGTGAGTTTAGAATGCTTTTACCCTAGATAAGTAGAGTTGAAAATTAAGCTTTGAAAATTACCTTTTGTTAAAGTAGCCTATATATTTGATTAAATATAATCCCTATATTTGACTGAAGACTAATTCTACCTCATACTGGGAAAGTATTTTGAACTCCAGAGTATTAGAGAATGTTTTTTGGAGTTCCAAAATTAGTTGTGTTCCTAGACTTCCTGGAAACCATTCTAGTAAAGATTATTAAGGTAGTCTTTGTTTTGGTCATAGAATTTCCATAGTGGCTCAGAATATCTCATTCACATGATTTTTCTGCTCCCATTATTCCTGAGCATATCATACTGAAGAGGCAACTTTGTCCCTGCTACACACACCTTACAGACACTCGACATTGTTTATAAGCAGTTAATCTATAGTTTGCACAGAGAAATAAAGAATCTCTTCCAGGTAATTTCAGCTTTTTTCAAATGCCCATTTGCCTCATTTCAAACATATCAAAATAGGTTTGGTGGCCTAAAAAGTTTAAAAAGTGTTTTTAGAATGGATCCAAGACAAAGACTGTTGGAGCTTCTATTCATTTCTCCATGTCCTTCCTTACATTAGAAAGAGCTTAATCTGGGGAGTTCCCTGATAGCCTAGTGGTTAGGATTGCGGACTTTCACTGCCCTGGCTCAGGTTCAGTCCCTGGTGGGGAACTGAGATTCTGCAAGTCACATGGCACAGCCAAAAAAAAGAAAAAGCTTAATTTATTATTTATAAACAGAAGACTAGAAATAATAATGGTATTGGTAAAAACAAAATTTACACATTATGAAATTTCAAGTGTATAGCAAACAAGATGATAAAATAAACAAGGCAAACTTCTATAAAGCCTGATAAAATTAATTTTCATCTAGCCTTTAAAACTACAGTTGTGTTTATTGTATATCATTTATTTAGCCATTTAATTCATTTAGGATTTATTGAGCATCTACTATGTACCAGGCACTGGGATTATAGAAATAAACAAAACAAAAATGATCAAGACCCTGTCCAAACAGAGCTTACATTTTAGTGGGGAGATCATCAATAAACAAGTAAATAAACATATGCTCTAATGCCAGGTGGAAATAAGTGTCATGAAGAAAAGCTGGTAAGAGGATATGATGTGACTCAGGTATACTGTTTTAGATCTGGTGATCAGGGAAGGTCTCATGAGAAGATGACGTTTGATCAGAGTCCTATAGGAAGTAAGGAATTAAACTACTTCAGTATCTGAAGGAAGAGCATTGGAGGAATGGAAACAAGTGTTATCGTCCTGAGGTGGTAGCATGCCTGGTATGTTCAAAAAACTGCTAGGAGGTGTATGGATGATTTGGTGTAAATAAGAGGGAGGAGATGTGATAAGAGATAATGCCAAGGGTGGGGTAGTGGAGGTGGGGGTGCCATAGTGATCTTGTAGCTCCTTTTGAAGTGTGATGGGAAGACATCAGAGGGTTATGCTTAAGAAAGTGACATGATCTGATTTATGTTTTTAAAGGATCACTCTGATTGCTTTATGAAGAATGGATGATAAAGGGACAAGAACAGAGAACATATAGGAGGCTACTTGTAAAAATCCAGGCAGGATATGATTTTGGATAGGCAGGAGGATAGATGTGAAGGTGTTGAGAATGGTTCAATTTCTGGATATATTTTGCAGGTAGAGCAAACAGTGTTTGATGTAGGTTTTGAGTGACATAGAAGTCATGAAAGACTCCAAAGAGTTTAGCCAGAGTAACTGAGCATTTACTGAGATGAGGAATACTAGGAGATGAGCAGATTTGGAGGCATGGAGAGAATCAAGGGTTTGATTTTAGATATAATAAATTTGAGAGTTCTATTAGATGTCCAGATGAAGATGATAAATTGTTGCATTTATGAGACAAATTATAAATTTAGATATCATCAGCATATAGATGGTAGTTATAGCCATAATGATGGATTAAATCAAGGAAATTAATGGAGGTTAAAAAAAGAAAAAAGTCCAAAAACTAAGCCTAATTTAGTAAGGCTAAATTACTTTTAGCATGTGAGTATTGATAATTTAAATTAAAGCTAACTGAGAAGTAAACAGTGAGATAGGAGAAAAATAGGAGAGTATAATAATATTCCATAAGCCAAGTAAAAATGTGCTTCAAGAAGGAGGGTGAGATCAACTGTGTCAAATGTTGCTAAATAAAGTGAGGATTGATAATTGATATCATATTTGGTAATGTGGAAGCTGTTAATGACATTTTTAAGAATGGCTTCAGAGTAATAGTGAGGATAAAAGCCTGATTAGAGTGGAATCAGCAAAGAATGGGAGGAGAAGAAATGCAAACACCAAAAATAAACAACTCTTGATATACAGTAGAGCAGAGAAATGAGGGGAATGTGATGTCAAGGGAGAGTTTTTTATTTTGTTTTTTAGGATAAGAGATAAAACAGCATTTTGTATGTTGGTAGGAATGATCCAGTAGATGAGGAAACTGATAATGCAAGACGGAGTGGAAGGAGTAAAATCCTTAAGGTAGGCTGAAGGGGACAGGATCCAGAAGAGAAGTAGAATTGGCCTTGAATAAAAGAAGGGGCAGTTTATCCACTGTACTGGGAAGGAAGGCAGAATATAAGGGTACAGAAATACATGGAGTGGAAGAAACACATGGTGGGAGGGGAGGAATTCCATTATTAATTGCCTTTGTTTTCTTAGTGAAATAAGAAACAGGGTTATCAGCTAAGGCAGGGTAGGGTATTAGAGGTTTAAGAAGAGGGGAGGTATATGAAACAGTTATCTTGTAGAGTGGGAAAATATAAATGGACTAGGGAAGTCTAGTAGGATTGCCAAGGAGATAGTTTTGTTGTGTAGAACTGCCATGCAAACCATAAGACATCTGGTGTCTTTTGTCCCTGTCTATTCTGTGCCAGCAACAGGATGTCCCTTTTTCCCCATCATAGTGACAACCAACAAGTACTCTTACAGATTTCCAGAATGTTCCCTAGGGGAGAGTACTGCTCCCTTTAAGAACCTCTGCTATATTCCAATGGCCCTTACAGTCATGGATATACAAGAGTCTTATTTTTGGTAAAATAGAATTTATACAGGATAAGTTTGTGATAGATTTACTATTCTAAATGCTTTACATAGATTAACTCATTTAATCTTTACTAACAACCTTGTGATAGGTACTATTATTATCCTAATAATACCAAATCTTCTATTTTAGTGGCTATTATTATTATTCTCACTATATAGATGAGGAAGCTGAGTCTCTGTTCTTAACCACTATTGATAATACTATTTACATAATTGTACTTATCTTTTCTTCAGTACTGTCTAATTATATAGTTTGGTCTTGCAACTACTTAGTCAATTAGAGATTAAGGTTGTGGGACTTAAAATTACTACACAGCTGATAGAATATTTCTCACTCTAAAGCTCATTGGGAAAGATGGATGGATTTGAATATTTCAAATCAATTTACCTATTCTATTATCATGGAAACTCAGTGCAAAATACTTTAGTCAGTTCTTAAGAAAATCTAGCCAAAGTTAAATTCTGTACACATATAGTTTTATTTATTGCTAGTGTTAAAAAAACAAAAAGGTGGAGCACAAAGTGGAGTCACTTGCCCCTAGGACAGCAAACCAAGACCTAATTGCAGCCTCTCCTAGGAGTGGAATTTTAAGTCAATCATTGGAATTTTCTGATCAGCATTAGCGGGGTAATCTGCCTGATAAGACCCCTGCCACCCTTCCCCCAAAGAAAGGTGACCTTGACTGAAACAATCCTTTCTTTTCTTTTGCTAATAACTGTCTTATCCTGCCCAGATTCTGCCTATTAAAGCCTTCCATATTGTACAGCTCCTTTTGTTGCAGGAAGGGGGACCCCTTCCAGGGCCTGAGAGTGGACTCTTCTCTAACACTCAGAAATGAATTGTCCGAGGAGACACATGTGCTGACAAAGCAAGAGACTATTGGGAAGGGGCACCTGGGTGGAGAGCAGGAGGGTAAGGGAACCCAGGAGGACTGCTCTGCCACTGGCTTTCAGTCTCGGGTTTGACGGTGATGGGATTAGTTTCCAGGTTGTCTCTGGCCAATCATTTTGACTCAGGGTCCTTCCTGGTGGCGCACACATCACTCAGCCAAGATGGATTCCAGCGAGAATTCTGGGAGGGTGCTAGGACATATGGACTGGTGTCTCCTCTCTCCTTTTGACCTTCCCTGAATTACTCCGGTTGGTGGTAGCTTGTTAATTCTGCATTCCTTCCCAGGACCTCCTGTTTAAGGTAATTCATGCAAGTGGTTACTATGGTGCCTGGCTAGGGCATCGGTTTCAGTCAGTGTTTCCCCTAACACTCTGAGCACCTCTCCTGTTTACTAGATGAAATGCTATCTGATTCATGCATTATTCGTAAAGCCAATTAGATCTTCAAATATACTTGGTTGTATTTTGTTTTTTAACACTAGTGATACTCTGCTGAGTTTTAAATGCATTAACCACTGTTAATGCCAAAAACTTGGCCTCTGTGCACTGGTGCCGAACTGAATTTCAGAGACAGAGTTTTGGGTGAAGTAGAAAAGGAGAGCTTTATTGCTTTGCCAGGCAAAGGGGGATACAGCAGGCTCGTAGCCTCAAAACCCAGGGAGTTTGGTGAGGAATTTTATAGCAATGGTTCAAGGGCAGGGTTGCTGATAAGGATCAGGGTATGTGCAGGGCCTGTATTCCTTTAATCTGTCCTCAGGTGGTTTCCTGATGAGCTTCTGTGGTTCTTGAGGTTATCAAACTGTGACTTTCTCTCTGGAATGAAGAATGCTTCAAGTAGTTAACATCTTCCATTTGTTGGGAGTTTTAGTTCTGCAGAAGAGCTCAAAGATATTGTTATGTGTATCCCTTGAGGCAGAACCAGGACCCTGCCCCAAGGCTGCGCTATTGTTTTTGGACTGTTCCTCCTTTGTCTGTCTCTGTGTCCCCTCCCTTCCCTGATTAGCAACGGTTTGAACCTGCCCTTTGGAATTCAGGGAAGGTCATGGAGGCTGAAGCCTATTTTCTACAAACAATAAACGGGGAACACAGAAAGGCTTCTGTGCCCAGGAGCCACACAGGGTCCTGCTCGGTTTCACTGTCAATACTCATCATGACTTGAGGCTCACTTGGGACTCTTATAACTCATGAGCCTCTGTGTTGGCTTAATTTTGTCTTGGGCAGAAAGGACTGGCTCTTTTGGTTGCTGAGAACTATATTCGGTGTCCTTTGGAACCTGTGCTAGGACTGATGCTTGATAAATGCTCATCTGTGGGTTTTTTTCAATTCTCTAATGGTCATTACTTACTGATTATACCTAATGTTGAGGAAAAGGTGGCTGAAGATGTCTTCTCAATGCTTTTTTCTATAGGACCTCCATTTTTTTCTTTTCTAATTTCACTGTTTTTTTCTAATGGAAAGTAAGAAAATTCAGAGCTAGGACAGCTACTATTGAAAGAAACTTTGACTTGCTATGGTTTTACTCTTTAACTACCTTCATGGTCATTTACATGTGCATTGCATTAATAACTGTGTACCACTTTGTAAAATTTGACATGAAGTATTTTAAATTGGGGTGTAGAACCTTGATGTACAGGCTAGTTCTGGTCCTCAGCTTGTTTCACCCATCACTAAAGTAGACATTGGATTGGTCTCCGATTTAAAAGCAGACTTTTTAAGCTCTTTTAAAATGCCAAGGAGTGTTGTTTAAATGAAATGTTATAAAGAAACACAAATATGTCAATCAGATACAAAGATAGTTTATCTGATTGAGGGTGAATTGTTTCTGAGCTTTACCCAATTACTTGCTCACCTCTTTCATGGCTGCTCATGCAAAAACTACAGAGCAGCCTTGGATTAACTTTTAAGGAAAATAAGTACAAGCTTAGGGCACCAAGGGAAGGGGAGCACCACAGAGTTTTTTGCCCCAGCTATCATGCCCTTAACCCTTTCACTGCCACACTTGACTATAGTAGACTTTTTTGTTATTGTCTTTATCCGCCATATTCCAATTTAATCTACACTGTTAAAAAAATCTTTCTTTGGTATGGTGAATGACTAAAGTTTTAAAGTTTGGTTTGAAGGTGTTGTCAGATATTTACATTTGTTTCTAATTCATGGTGTGAGTTTCACTTCTGTAGAGAGTAAAAACCAGCAGGCTAAGTCCTGATAGCATTTAACTCATCAGTTAATATGTGTAAAGGTGTAAAATAAAGCTCTTTATTTTAAGCAATGGAAGGGCTGGGTGCATCACTATTGGACTGTGCTTAGGATGTACATTAGCCCTGCTCCAAAGAGTGCAATCTTAAAGTCCACTGGTGCAGCAGAAAGAACATAGAAATTGGTATGTGAGAAATGTTAAATAAGTGTTAGCTTCCTTTCTTGGAACAAGAAGATCAGCCCCAATACTGATTTTCTTAATGGTTAACTATGTTGGCAATTCCATTCACAGTAAAGCCTCTACCACAGTAGTATTTTGCTTTCAGACTCTGACAAAAGCTTCAAAACTCACAAAAAGTTACACATGCACACAATTTTGAACACAATTTCAAAGAGTTCACAGACTTCAAGTTAAGAACTCCTGTTTTAGATTAGAGCAGTAGAAGTGTTGTGAATTAATTAGCTAATTCACAGTTTATTAGGAAGTTGAAAGGAGTATTATTTATCCCTCTTACTTTCAAAAAGAAAAGTAGTTTACAAAATATGGTCCTGTATACTGTGCAATAAGATGAAAAATGAGAATTGATAAAATCAGTGATTGGGTAACAATTAAAAGTGGAAAAAAAAACCAAGATGAAGTAGGAGTACAGGTAAGTACCTAGAGACATGATAATATTTTCAAATTCCTGGCCCAAGCAAAGACCAAAATACGACAAGAATATTTGACCTATAGTATTAGAATCTCCTGAGACTTTTCCCTCTATTTTTCTACTTTTGTATGTTGTGCTACTTCTTTGTGCAACATTTCTCTCTTGTCTTTTTCCTTTCCTGCTCTGTTTTTTTCTCTCTTCTCTCTTTTTCATTGACTTTTTTCATATAGCCCTTCATCTATCTTACTGTGCCTTCAGTTGAACCATAAAGTGACACCAATGTCTAAATATCTTATTTTTATTGTCACCTGTTTTTGCTTTTAAAATCAATTTAATTTAATTTTGCACTCCCTCCTAATCCCCCAACCAGATTTATTTGCTTTTTCTATCGATGTGGTCCATTACTGACATTCTGATTCATGTTTTTCAACTGACTAAATATTTTCCACTCTTGCTTTAAATTATGCCCCTCATTATTATAGTGGACTTTTAATGCTAAATCAGTATTTCAAATAATAATCTATTAATTTGCATTATTCCAGGGAGAAAATTTATAATTAAAAGAAGACGTTGATGTGATGAAAAATGGAATTTTGGGTACTGTGCTGTGTTTACTTATTATATACAGTTCATACTTCATAGAAACTGTTATTTTATTGCTTTTGAATAAATTTTAAGGTTTTTAAAGAAAGTTCTTTCTTCTAAAGCTTACTTATACTTTTTGTGAAAATTAATTCACTTTATTTATTGTTTTGGTTTAAACTTGCTACTTTCCTTTTCTTTATTTTTTATGTAGAAATCATTGTTAAAATGCATAATAAGTACATTCAGACTACCATATTATTTGCTTATTTTTCTAGTGATACTTTATTTTTAAAACAAGTAATATGAATTTAGAGCTCATTCTGCCACTGGTTCATAATTGTACTAATAATGGCTAGCTTTTGTTGAATGTTTACCATTTATCAAGCACTATTTTAGGCATTTTATATTTGATAACTCATTTAATCCACATGACAGTCTTGTACATGCCTTAATTTTAAAATGCTTTATTGCTAGTGCAGTTCCAGACCACTGCAATAAAGCAAATACACAGTAAACAAATCAAGCATAATCAAAGTTATGTTTATATAACTATGTATGTTAGTCTGTGTAGCATTATGTCTAAAAAAAATCAATGTACATGCCTTAATTTTAAAATGCTTTATTGCTAACAAATACTAAGCATTATCTGAGCCTTCAGCATTCATATTCTTTTTTCTGGTGGAGGATCTTTCCTCTGTCTTGGTGATGGCTGAGGCTGGGGTGTCTGTGGCAATTTATTAACGTAAGACAACAATGAAGATTGCCGCACAGATGGACCCTTCCTTTAACAAACAATTCCCTGTAGCATGCAGTGCTGTTTGACAGCATTTTACCCACAGTAGGACTTCTTTCAGAATTGGAGTCAATCCTCTCAAATCCTGCTTTATCACCTAAGTTGATATAATATTCTAAATCTTTTGTTGTCACTTCAACAGTCTTTACAGCATCTTCACGAGGAGTAGATTCCATCCCAAGGAACCACTCTCTTTGCTCATTCATAAGAAGTAACCCCTCATTCATTCAAGTTTTATCATGAGATTGTGACAATTCAGTCAAAACTTCAGGCTCCACTTCTGATTCTAGTTCTCTTGCTGCTTCCTCCACTAAAGTCTTAAACCCCTCCAAGTCATCCAGGAGGTTTGGGATTAACTTCTTCCAAATTCCTATGAGTGTTAATAGTTTGACTTCCCATGAATCACAGATGTTCTTAATGGTATTTAGCATGGTGAATCCTTTCCAGCAGGTTTTCAGTTTACTTTGCACAGATCAATCAGAGGAATCACTCACTATTGCAGCTATAGCCTTACAATTTATTTCTCAAATAATAACACTTGAAAGTGGAAATTGCTCCTTGGTCCATGGGCTGCAGAAGGGATGTTGTGTTAAGCAGGCATGAGGACAACATTAATCTCATTGTACATCTCCATCCAAGCTCTTGGTGACCAGGTGTGTTGTAAATGAGCAGTAATATTTTGAAAGGAATCTTTTCTTCTGAGCAGTAGGTCTCAACAGTGGGATTCAAATATTCAGTAAACCATGTTGTAGACAGATTTACTGTCATCCAGGATTTATTGTTGCATTTACAGAGTGCAGGCAGAGTAGATTTAGCATAATTCTTAAGTGCCATAGGATTTTCAGAATGGTAAATGAGCATTGGCTTCAACTTCAAGTCACCAGCTATGTTAGCCCCTGACAAGAAAGTCAGCCTGTCTTTGAAGCTTTGAAACCAAGTATTGACTTCTCCTCTCTAGCTATGAAAGTCCTGATGGCATCTTCTTCCAATAGAAGGCTGTTTAGTCTACGCTGAAAGTCTATTGTTTAGTGTAGCCACCTTCATTAATTATCTTAGCTAGATCTTCTGGATAACTTGCAGCTTCTGCATCAGCTCTTGCTGCTTCACCTTGTACTTTGATGTTGGGAGATGGTGTCTTTCCTTAAACCTCATGAACCAGCCTCTGCTAGCTTCATACTTTTCTTCTGCAGCTTCCTCACCTCTCAGCCTCCACCGAATTGAAGAGAATTAGGGCCTTGATTATGCTTTGGCTTAAGGGACTGTTGTGACTGTTTTTATCTTCTATTCAAATCACTAAAACCTTTTTCATATCAACAATAAGCAACATAAAGTACCTAGGAAAAAATTTAATGTAAGACATGAAGACCTGTATATTAAAAAGTTCAAAACACTGCCAAGACAAAGATTTAAAGAGATAGAGAGGGCTTCCCTGGTGGCACAGTGGTTGGGAGTCTGCCTGCTGATGCGGGTTCGTGCCCTGGTCCGGGTGGATCCCACGTGCCACGGGGCAGCTGGGCCCGTGAGCCATGGCCGCTGGGCCTGCGCATCTGCAGCCTGTGCTCCACAGTGGGAGAGGCCACAGCAGTGAGAGGCCCGCGTACCGCAAAAAAAAAATAAAATAAAAAAATAAAGAGATAGAGAATATATAACACATTCATGATGTTCAATATTGCTAAGATGTCAGTTCTGTCTCAAATTGATGTATAGATTCAATGCAGACCCAAACAAAATTCCAATAGATTTTTTTAAAGACTTCAACAAGCTGATTCTAACAGTTAAGTGGAAATGTCAAGGACCTAGAGTAGACAGATAATCTTGAAAAAGAACAAAGTTCGAGGACTTACACTATACTACCTGATTTTAAGAATTATTATAAAGTTAAAATTCAATAGAACTAAAAAGAGTTCATAAATATATCAGTGGAACATAGCGAATTATGTATTTATATATTTATATGATTTAATATATATTTATATATATATATAATATGTAAAGGTATATATTTAACTGATTTTCAGCAAGGCACCAAAGTAATTCAATGTTGAAAGGAAAGCCCTCAACAAATAATGATGGAACTGTTGGAGAAACTTAAGGGGGAAAAAAATAGTCTAATTTCTACCTCATATTATATTTTAAAATTAAGTCAGGGGGATTATAAACCTAAATGTAAAAGCTAAAACTTTAAAGATTCTGGAAGAAACATAGGAGAATAACTTCATGACTTTGGAGTATGTAGAGATTTCTTAGGACCCAAAAAGCACTAGTTATAAAAGTAAATAAGTGACTTGATCAAAATGAAAAGCTTCTCTTAAATCTCTCAGCATTAAGAAAATGAAAATGCATGCTACAGAGAGAGAGCTATAAATATATGAGACAGAAAACCTGCATTCAAAATTTGTAAAACAACTCACTATAAATTAAAAAAAATTTGTAATCCCAATTTAAAAATTGGTAAGGGGACTTCCCTGGCTGTCCAGTGGTTAAGACTCCATGCTCCCAATGAAGGGGGCCTGGGTTCAATCCCTGGTTGGGGAACTAAGATCCTGCATGCTGCACAGCATGGCCAAAAAACAAAAAAAAAGGTAAAAGACTTAAACAGATACTTCACAGAATAATATATGTGAGTGGTCATGTGCACATTTAAAAGTGTTCAACATCTTTAGTCATTAAGAAAATAAAAATAAAACCACAATAGGCTACCCGTGAGAATAGCTAATATTAACAAATAAACAAAAAAAAAGAATAGCTAATATTAAAATAACTGGTAACACCAAATGATGTGGAACATCTAGAATCACTTTGGAAAATTCTTTGGCAGTTCCTTTTAATTTCTACATACAGCTATTATATGATCCAGCAATACCACTCCTAGGTATTTAGCCAAAAGAAATGAAAATATACATCCACCAAAAAACTTGTACATTAATGTTCATAGTACCATATCTCATTTATAGCCAAAAACTAGAAAAACTCAAATGTCCATGAGTATAAGAATGAATAGGCAACTTGATACATTCATACAGTTAAGTACTATAAAAAAGAATAAACTGTTATACAGAATAAGTGGATACATATCAAAAATATGCTGAATGAAAAATGCTATACATAAAAATACTATATGACTCCATTTATATGAATTTTAAGAACAAACAAAACTGATATATAATAGAAATCAAAACAGTGCTTGTCTCTCAAGGGTGGGGAATTGAATAGAAAAGGGACAGGAGGGACTTCCCTGGTGGCACAGTGGTTAAGAATCTGCCTGCCAATGTAGGGGACCCTGGTTCCATCCCTGGTCTGGGAAGATCCCACATGCCGCGGAGCAGCTAAGCCCATGTGCCACAACCACTGAGCTTGCACTCTAGAGCCTGCAAGCCACAACTACTGAGCCTGCATGCCACAACTACTGAAGCCCGCACTCCTAGAGCCTGTGCTCCACAATAAGAGAAGCCGCTGCAATGAGAAGCCCACGCATCACAACAAAGAGTAGCCCCCATTCGCCATAACTAGAGAAAGCCCGCATGCAGCAATGAAGACCCAATGCAGACAAAAATAAATAAATAAATTTATTTTAAAAAAAGAAGAGGAAGAGATACCAGGAGTACACACAAACAGAAAAAAGGCCATCTGAGGATACTGCACAAAGACAGCCATCTGGACTTCCAGCCTCCAGAATTAAATAAATTCTGTTCTCCAGAATAGAAATAAATTTCTATTGTTTAAGCCACCAAGTCTGTGGTATTTTTTTTTGGCAGCCTTAATTAATATGACAGCTGAATAATACAGATGGAAATGGGAGTGACTACTATTAGATACAGGGTTTCTTTTTGGAGTAATGAAATGTTCTAAAAGCGATTGTGGTGATCGTATAATTCTGTGGATGCTATAAACCATTTAATTATATACTTTAAATGGGTGAATTTTATGGGCTATGAATTATGTCTCAATAAAGTGTTTTTTAAAAAGCAGTCAGAGAAATTCATCATATTAACAAAGTAAAAATTTTGAAAACATCATCAATAGATGCTGAAAAAGCTTTTGACAAAATCCAACATCCATTCTTTTTTTGTTGTTTTTGGGCTGCATTGGGTCTTTGTTGCTGTGCGCGGACTTTCTGTAGTTGCGGCGAGTGGGGGCTACTTTTTGTTGTGGTGGGGGGGCTTCTCATTGCGGTGGCTTCTCATTGTGGAGCACGGGCTCTAGGCACGCAGGCTTCAGTAGTTGTGGCTTGTGGGCTCTAGAGCGCAGGCTCAGTAGTTGTGGTGCACGGGCTTCGCTTCTCCGTAGCATGTGGGATCTTCCCGGACCAGGGCTCGAGCCCGTGTCGCCTGCATTGGCAGGCAGATTCTTAACCACTGTGCCACCAGGGAAGTCCCCAACATCCATTCTTGATTAGAAAAAAACTCTAGGAGAAAATATTTTCAAATCATATATTTGACAAGAGATTAATATCCAGAATATAGAAAGAACTCTTAAAACTCAACAACAGGGCTTCCCTGGTGGCTCAGTGGTTGAGAGTCCGCCTGCCGATGCAGGGGACACGGATTTGTGCCCGTTCCGGGAAGATCCCATATGCCGTGGAGCGTCTGGGCCCGTGAGCCATGGCCGCTGAGCCTGCGCATCTGTAGCCTGTGCTCCGTAACGGGAGAGGCCACAACAGTGAGAGGCCCGCGTACCACAAAAAAAAAAAAAAAAAAAAAAAAAAACCTCAACAACAGCAACAACAGTAGTAACAACACAATTTAAAAATGGGCAAAGGACTTGAATAGCTATTTCTCCAAAGAAGATATACAGATGGCCAATAAGCAGATGAAAAGATGCTAACTAATCATTAGAGAAATGCAAATCAAAGCCACAATGAGATACCAATTCACATCCATTAGGGTAGTTATTACTTAAAACAAACAACAGAAAATAAGTTTAAGTGAGGATGTGAAGAATTTAGAACCCTTGTGCATTACTGAAGAGAATGTAAAAGATTTAGCCATTATGGAAAACAGTATGGCAGTTCCTCGAAAAATTAAAACTAGAATTATTATATTACCCAGCAATTCCACTTGTGAGTATATATTGAAAAGAACTGAAAGCAGGGATTTGAACAGATATTTGTACACCAATGTTCCTAGCAGCATTATTCACAATAGCAAAAAAGATGGGAGCAACCCATGTGTCCACTGATGGATGAATGGATAAACAAAATGTGGTATATGCATACAATAATGGAATATTATTCAGCCTTAATAAAGAAGGAAATTCTGATTTGTGCTACAACTTGGATGAACCTAGAAATCTTTATGCTAAGTGAAATAAGCCAGATATGAAAGGACAAATATTGTATGATTTCACTTATATGAGTTACTTAGAATAGGCAAATTCATAGAAATGATGGTTACCATGAGCTGGAAGAAGGGAATGGAGATTTATTGTTTAATAGCTACAGAGTTTTATTTTGGGATGATGAAAAATTCTGGAGATGGATAGTGGCTATGGCTGCACAACAATGTGAATGTACCTAATGCTACTGAGCTGTACACTTCAAAATGGCTAAAATGGGAAAAATGTTTTGTTATATGTATCTTACCACAATAAAAAACAAACTCCCAGCAATTTAGGAATAGAAGATTAACTTCCTTAATCTGATAAAGGACATCTATGAAAAACCTATAACTGATACCATACTTGATGATGAAAGACTGAATGATATCCTCCTAAGATTAGAAACAAGGTAAGGATATCCACTCTCACCATTTCTTTCCAACTTTTAGTGGAAGTTTCAGCCAGTGTAATATGGGGGAAAAATAAAATAAGAGCTTCCAGATTAGAAGGGATGACAATCCCAATCAAAATCACAGCAGGATTTTTTCTTTTGGTAGAAATTCACAAACTTTATGTTCAAAACAAGGAAAGCTAAACAATATGTTGTTTAGGTAAACATAGGCAATAACTATAAAGAAAAACAAGAGAATGCTTAACACAAAAATCAGGATAGTTGTTATCTCTGGAAGTAGTGAGGGAATTCAACTAAGGAGGAGCATACAGAGAACTTCTGGGATGTAGAATGACCTGGATGGTGGGTAGACAAATTATTCACTTTATTATCCCTTAAACTGCACATGAAAGTTTCCATATAATTTTGCATTACACTATGTATCCCAGCCTACTAAAAAAAAAAAGTTATGTTTCTCAAAAATCTTCAAATTAAAGGAATATAAGGCATGTAAACAGAATTTAAGGAGGCTTAAGATAGGGACACATTAACATGATACAACTAGGTAATTCAGAGAAGAAAGAGAAATCAAGGATTTCCTGGAGGAAATAGCATTACAAATTGAAATGAGAAATTCCAAAACCAAATCCTCTGTCCAAATAATATAGCATCCTATTTGAAAAGACAATGAAAGGAACTGCGTGAATTGAAGCAATGCTCGGGTTTGCACCAGACTTGTAGATTTAAATTCTAGATTCTTTCCCCAAAGAGAATTGTTTGACTATAAGGGGCACCATTGTGAATCTGATTATATGTAGGACCCAATTTTAAGATCCTACCTAGTAAAAAATTTTTACATAGCAAAAAATTTCATGTTTATTTGATTTTTGCATTACTTTTCTATTGCCACAAACTATCACAAATTTAGAGGTTTAAAACCATACCCATTTATTATCTCACATTTCTACACATCAGAAGTCTGACAAGCAGTGGTAAGGTTCTCTGCTCAGGATCTTATGAGGCCAAAATCCTGGTGTTGGTAGGGCTATGATCCTTTCTGGAGGCTTTGGGGAAGAATTTACTTCCCAGGCTTCTTCAGTTGTCAGAATTTAGTTCCTTGTGGGTCTAGGACTGAATCTCTGTTTTCTTGACCTGTGTCTCCCTCCATCTTCAGGTCAGCAACTGGGAGTCAAATCCTGGTGGTGCTTCAAAGTGACTTCCTCTTTTGCCTACCTTTTTTTCTGCAGCATCTGGAGAATATTCTCTGCCTTTAAGGGTTTGTATGATTAGGTTAGATCCACTTAGGTAATTGCCCTTTCATAAGGTCAACTAATAACCTTAATTGCATCTGCAAAGTCCCATTTCTGCAGTACTTAGAGTATTGTTTGACTGAATAACCAAGGGGCAGGAATCTTATGGAAGGGGGTATCTTTAGAATCCTGCCTATCACAGTTGTCATCCATGTCAAGAAATATTTCAATAATTGAGCATTGTATTCTCATGGCACTGTGCTGGGACCTGAAGATTTTAAATGTACAGTCAACCAGCTTCAAGGAATATATAATCTAGTTGTGTGCTATTAATATAAAGTGTTTGTATAGAATGAGGTTTTGTGTAGAATTTGTCTTAAAATACTGTTTCAATTGTATCATCTGAGTTTAGCCAACTCTTCAAAATTATTCTGTTCAATTTCATTTTTTAAAATAAACCCAGCACATTGACTGGGTTTACTCACTTGTCAGTAATGACAGTTAAGTCATAGCTGAACAGTTAAAAAAACCTCTTTTCAGTGAGTAAAATAATTCTTCTGTCTTAAGGCGTCAGTAAATTTGGGAGGAAGGCGATGAAAACCTACAAAACAAAACTTACCTAACTGAGATCTAAAACCTGAGCCAAATCTCTAGATACCAACAGTATTATTGCAGTGGAAGCATTTCAGGAGCTTCCTGTATAACATGCTAATTCTCTCTTCTTTAAATGGACTAGATAGAAGTGGTACAACAGCAGAATCATTCTAGCCTAATAACCAAATTAGGGAAATGTTTAGTGCTTTAAATGCATTTCTCAATAATAATTTTGTAGTCTGGGCATACTTCCATTTACCTCATTAAATTTGGATATCTTCATATATTGTGATTCATTTGAGAAGTTAATAGCCTCAGCGTTTTACAACAGACACTGTCTAAAGTAGTTAGGAAGACAGAAAGCTTTTAGTTCAACTCATTTCCCCTTGAATAGAGAGCTCAATAAGCCATTTCCTCATGTTGAAATAAAAGCTGTTTACTGAGAATACAGATCAAATTTTGTTACTAGAAAAGTGTGTGTGTGTGTGTGTGTGTGTGTGTGTGTGTATGTATAATGAGCCCATGCAAACAGTATTTGATATATCTAAATTCTAGTACAGTGGAAAAATTTGACACACTTTTAGGTTTCATTTTAACTATAATTTTATTACCCTGATCAATATTGTTTGCCTGTTTTTGAATGGTACCTGTTTTAACCTTTGAATCCATTGCACAATGGCTGGGTTTTTTAATCACCAAAAGATCACTTTTAATATGTTGTTTTTTATCCTTCTAATCTTTTTTGAGCATAGAGATTTTTAAAAGTTACTGAAATATAGTTGATGTACAATATTATGTTAGTTTCAGGTATACTACATAGTGATTTGACACTTGCATACATATGGAATGATCACCACAATAAATCTAGTAACCATCTGTCACCAAAGTTATTGCAATGTTATTGACCATATTCCTTATGCTGTATATTACATTCCTGTGGCTTATTTATTTTATAACTGGAGGTTTGTAATTCACCAGTTTTCCCCCACCTGCCCACCCCTGGCCTACCACCCATTATTCTCTGTATCTATAAGTCTGTTTTCACTTTGTTTTGTTTGTTTGTCTGCTTTGTTTTTTAGATTCTCACATATATATGTGAGGACATAGGGTATTTGTCTTCCTCTGCCTTATTTTATTTAGCATAGTACCCTCTATATCCATCCCTGTTATCGAAAATGGCAAAATTTCATTCTTTTTTTGGTTTGGCTGAGTTATATTTCATTGTATACAGGAGATATATGTATATAATATTATATATACCACATATTCTTTATGCATTCATCTATCAGTGGACACGTAGGTTGTTTTCATATTTTGGCTATTGTAAAAAGTGCTGCAGTGAATATTGGGGTGCATATGTTTTTCTAATAAGTGTTTTTGTTTGGGTAAAAATCCAGAAGTGAAATTCCTGGGTCATACAGCAATTCTATTTTTTACTTTTTGAGAAACCTCCATACGGTTTTCCATATTGATTGCACTAATTTACAATCCCACTAACAGTACCCAGGGTTCCCTTTTCCCACATCATAGCTAACACTTGTTATTTATTGTCTTTTTGATGATAGCCATTCTGACAGGTGTGAGGTGATATCTCACTGTGTTTTTTTTTTTATATATATAAATTTATTTAATATTTGGCTGTGTTGTGTCTTCGTTGCTGTGCGCAGGCTTTCTCTAGTTGCTGCAGGCGGGGGCTGCCCTTCGTTGCGGTGCGCGGGCTTCTCATTGCGGTGGCTTCTCTTGCTGCGGAGCACGGGCTCTAGGCTCGCGGACTTAGATGCTCCGCGGTATGTGGGATCTTCCCGGACCAGGGCTTGAACCCGTGTTCCCTGCATTAGCAGGCGGATTCTTAACCACTGCGCCACCAGGGAAGCCCTCTCACTGTGTTTTGATTTGCATTTCTCTGACGATTAGTGATGTTGGCATCTTTTTATGTGTCTATTGGCCACCTTCTTTGGAAAAATGTCTATTCAGGTCCTCTGCCTACTTTTAAATCAGGTTGTTTGTTTTTTTGATGTTGAGTTGTATGAGTTCTTTGTATGTTTTCAATATATATTTTCAATAGTCCCTTATCAGATACATCATTTGCAAATATCTTTTTGCTTTGTTGATAGTTTCCTTTTCTGTGCAAAAGATTTTTAGTTTTATTTAGTTCCATTTGTTTGTTTTTGCTCTTGTTTCCCTCGCCCGGTTTTCAAAGCCAGGCATTCTGAGGGCTCATCTTCCTAGTACTTGACCCCCATGTTGGGGAGCCTGAAGTGGGGTTGGGACTTCTCGCTCCTTGGGGAGAACCTCTATGATTGTGAAATTCCTCCAGTTTGTGAATTACTGACCTGGGAGTGTGGGTCCTGACTATACTATGTCTGTGCCCCTCTTACCCATCTTGTTGTTCCTTATTAATATCTTTAGTTGTGTTAATCTCTTCTGGTAGTCTTCATGTCGTTCTCATAGATAGTTACTCTGTAAGTAGTTGTAATGTTGGTGTGCCCATGGGAGAAGGTGAGTTCAGGGTCATCCTACTGTGACATTTCAGCCACACCCCCCATATTGGCTGGTTTTTAATCAGAGTCTGCTTTACTTTTCTCCCCCATTTGACACTGTCCACTACCATGGCTTGATGGTCTCTCCTCTCTGATCTTTTCAAATACCTGTGTCTAAGGTCCTCCTATTTCTTTGATAATTCTTATCTTGGGCTCCCTAACAGGTTTAGATGTTGTTGACTTCCTTGAACCTTTTCTTTTCTTTCTGATATGCTTATCTGAATGCCTCATCCATTCTCTTGGCTTCATTTATAGATGTGTAGAAACCTTCCCTGGAAAGGTCTAATTGCTATTGTTTTGTTCACGGGCATTTCATTTTGTCAAAGACTTAGCTTATTTTCAATAATTTATTTCTTTATTTTGTATTAATTTTTATTGGAGTATAGTTGCTTTACAACATTGTAAAGCAACAGTTTCTGCTGTACAGCAAAGTGAATCAGTTATATGTATACATATATCCCCTCTTTTTGATTTCCTTCCCATTTCGGTCACCAGAGATTATTTTCAATAATTTAATTGTTTTACAGACAAATATTGTATCTTCCCCAATTTTAGCTTTGTTGACAGAACACCCTGAAAAACTTTTATGTCAGGACATTGAAACGGGGTGTTTTTGTTTTTTCCTAAAATGTTTAGTTATTTTTTTCCTAAAAGGTCTTTTCCTCAAAAGTGCATTTTAGGACCCGCATGCAGTGAATTAAGAAGCCACTAGAGGGCGCCAGCCACTTACACAATGACTGAGTAACGGGTCCCCTCCTTCCCTGTTCTGAACTGTTTCTAAATCAGAAAAGTCAAGTCTTCTTGGTAAAAGCCTCAGTTAGTATGTTTATATTCTCTGTCGTTTGTGATTTGTACTGCTATACAAGCATGAAGGCAGAGATAGTTATGGCCACACATACTTCTCCCCAGCATAAAAATTGCTTCTATGCCCTTCACTACAGGGCAGAATGACCAGTTCAGAGTTAGATTTCTTTCTCAGCTTTTCTTTGCATGCCCCTCTGCCATGTTTTTCCCCCTCAGCTGTGAAGTTTATCATATTCTTGTATTGCTCAACTGAATGGCTGTAATTATGTTAATTGACTTTAAAGTGGTCAAATTTCTTTTTCCACCTTTCTCTGTTTCTGTTTTTCTATCTTCCCTCTCCTTCCATCATATATTCCCAAGTATATTTTCCTGATTATTTTTTAATTTTTCAAATATTTTACTCCTGAAAGCAATGTTACAAGAAATGGGAAGGTCATGGTATACAAAACTCTAGGAGTAAGAACAGCCTTAACGTAGGAATGAGGTGGAACCAGAATCTGCCTGCTTGGTATAAACCTCCTTTGGGGCTGCTCTTCCATAGCAGGCGAGGGTGAATGTGGTACCTCATCATCCAGACAGAAAAGATATCTCTCCAAGTCTTTATAGAGGAGAAGAGTAAGCAAGATGGGTGGCTCTGAAGCATCTGGGAATGTGGTTCACAATAACGCACAGAGTTAGCTAAATAAGAAAATCCATGACCATTATGGAGGAAAGATCAAAGAGTCTGTAAACTCAAGCAAATATAAGAGCTGCCACATTGGTGAGACCCAAAATCCATTTAGATCAGTTTTCATGCTTGAAATAATGTCACAAAGAAAGTTTTGTGGGAAGGTAGAAAAGTTTCATATTGTGACTCCCTCAAAATGTCCCTAAAGCATGTTTGTCTTTATAATCCACTACAATTGTTCATCCCTGAAGTATTTAAATTCTTTTGGCTAGCCTTCCATTTCAGTTTATAAATCCTCTTGGGATTAGAAGCTCCTTATGTTACTAGTCATTTATTTATTTTAAAAAAGCATTACTGTGCACTTACTTCATGGCAGGCACTGTTTTATATATGTCTTGAGAATACAAAGGTGACAAGACAGAATCCCCTCATGCTTGAAAAGATTAGCATAGTGAGAAAGATACCCTAATAAATAAAGTGTAAAGTAGTAATCTTGTCCTAAATCACCTTTTGCAAGGATGCTTTCTTCCTCTAATATTCTAGAATTTATAGAATAAATCCAAGCAGACTCCTTGTCAACAAAAGTACACTACAAATACATCACTTTTATTTTTGAGATGTAAGTTTTTAATGCATGTAAGAGTTCTTCCTTTCTTTTCTGATTCTAAACTTCAGTCATTTTTCAATATGCCTACAATGTACCAGGCACTGTGCTAGGATACAAATATGAATATGACATTGCCTCTGACTCTTCAAGTTGTTTATTTTACATCTCCTCTCTCCTTAAACCTCCAGCACTTCATCTTCCCTCACTTTCAACTGGTGATCTCACTTTACACTTCATTGAAGGAACAGAAGCCATCAGGCAATAATTACTACATCTTCTCACCACCAAATACTTGTACTCCCTCCTTTCACGATGAAGAAGCATACCCTGTCCTCTCTAGGGCACTGGATTGCATGCCTGCCTAGTTGAAGATTCACTCCTGCCATTATCTGACCTCTGTTCTGCGTCATGCCTAAACTCTCCCTAGAGTCCACATTCTTGCCAACTTATGCCCTTCCTTTCACAGTGAACCTTATCAACAATTGCTTATATTGTACTTGCTCTCTCCACTTCCTCAATTCTCTTTCTCTGTTCAACCCACTCCAATTATATTTTCATTGCATTTGTGGAAATGACTGTTGTCAAATCTGTCACCAGTGACTTCGCCTTACCAAATTCAGTATTAGTTCTCAATCCTCTCTAATTTGACTTCTCTGTGGGATTTGGCAGAGATGACCATTTCCTCCTATTTGAAACACATTCTACCGTTAGCTTCAACCACATGCTCTCAGTTTTCCTCCTATATCACTGGAGTTGCTTCTGGGTCACTTCTTCCTTTATTCCATCTCTAAATATTAAAGTGCCCTGGGTCTCAATTCTAGAGCCTCTTTTCTTCTGCATTTAAACTCACTCCATAAGTCATTATATCTAGTCTCGTTGCTTTAAACACAATTTATATGCTGATGAATTACAGAATTATGTGTCTAACTCTGTTCTCTCCCTAGATCTCCACTCCTGAATATCCAGCTGCCTTCTTACATCTCCATTTATGTCTCTTAGTGTATCTGAACTAGAACAAGACCAAAACAGAATTATTGGTCTCCCTTCAGAGTTTTTTCCTATCAGTCTTTTCCATCTTGGATGAAGCATCCTCACTCACCCAGTGCTTCTTCTCACCACCCCATGTCCAATCCATCAGCAAGTCTTACTAGCCTTGGAAGTTCCTCTCCAAGGCCTCTGAGACCTGCAGAGCTTTCTGGACTCATCCGTTACACTCCTACCTTGTTCACTGCATTCTGACCACATGGGCTTGCTTTATAGTCCTCATTAATGCCAAATGCATTTCTGTCTCAAGCTTTAGCTCTTATTGTTCCCTATGCCTAGAACACTCTTCCCACAGAGCTCTTCCCGTGGCTGACTCCTCACCATTCACTTCCCAGAGTTATCCATGCAAATGTTGTCTCCTCTCTACTCTATCCAAAGTACTCTGCCCACCCACTGCCTACCCCCAAAATTATTGTATACCCCATCGCCCTGTGTTATTTTTTCATAAGACTTACCATTACCTGAAAGTATTTATTTGTCCACATTTTTGGTTTCTCTTCTCACCAGAATGTAAGGCAAAAGGAATGGCTCTCATGTGTTTTACTCACCCCTGCATCCCCAGTGTCTGGCATATAGAGATGCTTAATAAACAATTATTAAGTGAACGAAAAATTGAATTAATGAATGGGAAGACAGGAAAGCCAGCATATAACAACCTTCAGTGATATGAACTGTGACAGAGATGACCAACCAAGGAAATGATCCATGAAGATAAGTAGCTATCTAATTGCTAGATAGTTTTTATATACCTTGAAAATGTAAGCTTGTATTTTTATTATTCAGATCTTTTTTAAAACTCTTTTTCTATTGAATGAAAGATTCAAGTTCTATAGTACTTTACAATTTTCAAAAGTTTCACACATGATTTTATATAATCCCATAATAACCCATTTTTTGAGTCCCCTACCCCTTTATTGCCCCTCCCCCCTTCCCTCTCCCCACTGGTAAACGTCTAATTTGTTCTCTATATCTGTGAGTCTGCTTCTTTTTTGTTTTATTCATTAGTTTGTCATATTTTTTAGATTCAACATATAAGTGATATATAGTATTTGTCTTTCTCTGTCTGACTTATTTCACTTAGTATAATGCCCTCCAAGTCCATCCATGTTGCTGCAAATGGCAAAATTTCATTCTTCTTTATGGCTGAGTAGTATTCCATTGTGTGTGTGTGTGTGTGTGTGTGTGTGTGTGTGTGTGTGTGTGTGTGTGTATCTCACATCTTCTTTATCCATTCACCTGTTGATGTACACTTAGGTTGCATCCATACCTTGGCAATTGTAAATAACACCGCTATGAACCTTGGGGTGCATGTATCTTTTCAAATTAGTATTTCTGGGTTTTTTTCAGATATATACCCAGGAGTGGAATTGCTGGGTCATATGTTAGTTCTATTTTTAGTTTTTTGGGACGTCTCCATACTGTTTTCTACAGTGGCTGCCCCAGATTTACATTCCCACCAACAGTGTTCCCTTTCCTCCACATTCTCACCAACATTTGTTATTTGTGTTCTTTTTGATGATAGCCATTCTGACAGGTGTGAGGTGATATTTCATTGTGGTTTTAATTTTCATTTCCCTGATGATTAGTGATGCTGAGCATATTTTCATGTGCCTGTTGGCCATCTGTGTTTCCTCTTTGGAAATATGTCTATTCAATCCTTCTGCCCATTTTTAAATACGGTTGTTTGGTTTTTTTGATGTTGAGTTGTATGAACTGTTTATATATGTTGGATATTAACCCCCTATCAGTCATATCATTTGCAAATATCTTCCCCCATTCAGTAGGTTGCCTTTTTGTTTTATTGATGGTTTCCTTTGCTGTGCAAAAGCTTTTAAGTTTAATTAGGTCCCATTTTTATTTTTGCTTTTGTTTCCTTTGCTTTAGGAGATGGATCAAAAAAAAAAAAATTGCTACGATTATATTGAAAAGTGTTCCACCTATGTTTTCCTCTAGGAGTTTTATAGTATCTGGTCTTACATTTAGGTCTTTAATTCACTTTGAGTTTATTTTTGTATATGGTGTTAGAGAATGTTCTAATTTTACTTTTGTACAAGTAGCTGTCCAGTTTTCCCAGCACCATTTATTGAAGAGACTGTCTTTTCTTCATTGTATATTCAGATCTTGAATATTTAAAGATAGCTAAACTAACACTTTTCATACAGGAAAGCACCCCTTTCCACTTTTCAGCTCCATTTGATTCTTCCAAATTTAGGCTCATATCTCATTTCTCACCCCCTTTTCAGGCTTATACAACATATTCTTCACAAAAACAATAGCAAATGAATAGTTAGGATTATTTGTATCTTTGATATGCTATAGTTAAATGATGTTTTGGACTTTAATTGCAGGACAGTTGCTTTCAAGATTTCTGTGAAATACTCTGATAGTCACCTCAAAATTATTAAATGTATTTTAAGTAAATTATCAAAGAGTGTCATATATTATGATCTTTAGGTCTTCCTTTATTTTTCAGTCAGGTTTACTGAGGAATAATTTATATATAGTAAATTCAGTTCTATGAATTTTGACAATGATATACAGTCATGTAACCACCTCCACAATCAAGATATAGAACACTTCCATCATCTCAAACTTTCCTCATGCGTCTTTGTAATCAATTACCTTCCCCCATCCCTTGTCTACCACTGATTTGTTTTCTGTTCCTATAGTTTTGTCTTTTCCAAAATGGAATAATATAGTATATATCCCTTTGAGTTTTTGATAATGCATCAGTAGTTTGTTCTTTTTTATTGCTGAGTAGTATTTCACTATATGACTGCACTATATTTATTCATTTATATCTTTCTGTGCTAACTACATTTTGAGGTATTAAAGCCTGAAATATGATTTTCTGGAAGACATCTTGGGTTTACGAAATAAATGTTTATTGAGCCTCTCCTATGTGCCTGTGGATTCTAAGGTGAATAAGATGCAGTTCTCTTTTGAAGGAGAAATAACAGAGCAGGTAAAAGAACAGGATGTGAGCTTCTTGTTGTTTTTAGAAAGGATCTAATAGAGGGCAAGTTTTGTTAGGCTGAAAACTCTTTGAAACATAATCACATATAGTATTTAACTATGGAATGATTTCACAAATCTATTTTTTAGTTCTCTTTACACACTTTATTGTGTGTTCAATGTCCCAATTAAAATCTTAAGATAGGATAATACAGTAATTGAGGACACAAACTTTAGACCCAGAGGAACATGGATTCATTTATTGTGTTCACTGCTTCTTAGGTGCTGTGGACATTTGTTGTTGTTTTTTTCCATAACAGCAACCCCTATTGTTGTGGGAAGTGCTCCCTCAAACTGTGATTCTCATGGAAGCTGCCAAACATTAGGCACTGACTCCATGTGTCCTGGACCCTCTTGATTTCCTAGCTCAGCTCTCCCTTCTCTTCCCACCACATTTGTACGTGGTTACCAGACCCTTCAGTGTCTGTTTTTTGACTGATTCAGAAACAACAGAACATAATAATACTATGGGCCAGAAACTTTGCTAAACCTTTTAATACATTATCTTATTTAATTGTGACAGCCACAGCGTAGTCATAATGCAGTGACTGTTATTATCCACATTTTTCACACAAGGAAAAGAGTGAAAAGAGTGTAGAGATGTTTATGAAAGTCACATGGCTGGTATGTGGTAGGGCCAGCTCCCTTCAAAGCCTTTGCTCATAACCATAGGATTGTGGCTCAGAAGCCAAAACCCCACTCCTAATCAGGACATGTCCAGCAGGGTCTCAGGTCTCCTGCTCCATGGGTGGGGTGGTGGTGTCAGTGGTGGTATTCAATATCCTGTTTTATCTCCACTATGTTTTCGCTTTACTGGCATCATGGATTCTGTAAGTCTTGTTAAATACTGGGTAGTTTTCACTATTATTTTTAGCTCATTCAGCATTTACCAGAGTGCCACAGCCTTGTGATCATAGCGTTTGAGAGCTTCAATATGACATTTACCTCTTTCAAACTAGACATGATCCATCTACTCTATCTGTGGTTTGGGGGTGTCTTAATTTCCCCTGTTGTAGATATTTCCTCCAGGCTTTTATTGCTTTGTTACTTCTCTTTGGAGTTGCAAAATTTTTTCAATGACGTTGGGTTAATTTCTTTCATTTTGCTTAATCTTCTGGATGCTTCTCTTTTTGTAGCTTAAATTTTGGGGGGACAGATCTGCTGAACTAGTATCCTGCCTATTACACTACAATAGACTGAATGTTTATTTCCTCCTCCCAATTCATATGTTGAAATCCTAATCCCTAAGGTGATGGTATTAGGAGATGGGGTCTTTGGGAGGTCATGAGGGCAGAGCACTCATGAATGGGGTTAGTGCTCTTATAAGAACGACCCCTTTACCCTTCTGCCATGTATGGGTACAGTGAAAAGAGGACTGTCTATAGAAGGTGGCCCCCTCACCAGACACTGAATCTGCCAGTGCCTTGATCTTGGACTTCCCAGCCACCAAAACTGTGAGAAACAAATTTTTATTGTTTATAAGCCACCCAGTGTATGCTATTTTGTTACAGCAGCCCAAAAAGACTAAGACATATACTTAGAGCAGTGTTATTCAAACTCAAGGACACGACTCATTAGTGAGTTGTGAAATCAATTTGGTATGTTGTGACCAGCATTCTAAAAACACAAAAAAGAATTGAAAATATCAGGATGTATTATATATATTAAGGATTAATATAGTTTTGTGAAACTTTTGTTTCAATTGTATCTGTTGCAATGTAAAATATATTTCTTACTGTAAGTAATGGTCGAAAAAGTTTGAAATGACCATCCTAATGGATCCTCCTCTTCGGAATGTCTCAAATTTTATCCCAAAGAAAGATTATTTTTTCGTTCTTCCTTCTGTGGCTCAAGTAAACCGCAAATAATTGCATTTACTATATTTCACAGTTGAGCTAATTATCTGAAGAATTGAAGAATAGCCTATAAGTATCCTAAATCTATGTCACTTTATGATATAAAAAAGCATTTCATCTCAGATGGAAAATTATTGATAGCTTCCATAAAGTGCTTAGAACATTTCTTATCAATAGAGTCACAGATGTAGAAAAACAAACTTATAGTTACCAGGGGGGAAAGAGGGGGAGGGACAAATTGAAAGATTGGGATTGACATATATACACTACTATATATAAAATAGGTAACTAATAAGGACCTACTGTATAGCACAGGGAACTCTACTTAATACTCTGTAATGACCTATATGGGAAAAGAATCTAAAGAGTGGATATATGTATATGTATAACTTATTCACTTTGCTGTACGGCAGAAACTAACACAACATTGTAAATCTACTATACTCCAGTAAAAAAAAAAATTGCTTATCCCCAAAGACAATGCACTCAATTTGTGCCCTGTCCTCAGAGATTTCCCCGCCACCAATTCCATATTCCAGGGAGAGGGAATCTGATGGGCCCGGCTTAGGGCCGGTGTTAACCCGGGTGCAATTAATAATGGCAGAGGTGAAGTGAGAGTTAAGGGGTGGTGCAATCTAGTGCCTGTAAGCAGGAGCTATGGACAGAGTGACCATTTAAAACTATGCCTCCTATGAGGATATGGAGAGAAGGGAACACTTGTACACTGCTGGTGGGAATGTAAGTTGGTGCAGCCACTGTGGAAAACAGTATGGAGATTTCTCAAAAAACCAAAAATAGAACTAACATATGACCTGGCAATTATGCTCCTGGGTGTATATTTTAAAAAAACCCAAAATACTAATTCAAAAAGATACATACACCCCAATGTTCATAGCAACATTATTTACAATTGCCAAGACATGGAAGTAACCTAAGTGTCCATCAACAGATGAATGGATGAAGAAGATGTGGTATATACATAAAATGGAATACTACTTGACTATAAAAAGGAATGAAATTTTGCCATTTCCAGGAACATAGATGAACTTGGAGGGTATTATGCTTAGTGAAATAAGTCAGACAGAGAAAGACAAATACTGTATGTTATCACTTATATATGGAATATAAAAAATATAACAAACTAGTGAATGTAACAAAAAAAACCTAGTGGTTACCAGTGGGCAGAGGGAAGGGAGGAGGGGCAAAATAAGGGTAGGGGATTAAGAGTTAAAAACTGTTATGTTAAAAAAAAAAAAAAACCTGTTATGTATAAAATAAGCTACAACGATATGTTGTACAACGTGGGGAATATAGCCAATATTTTATAACTATAAATAGAGTATAACCTTTAAAAATTGTGAATCACTAAATTGTATACCTATAACTTATATAATACTACACATTGACTATACTTCAATTTTTTAAAACTGGAAAAAAACTCCAAAACTATGCCTCCTAAATATGGCATCTGAGTAACTTTTTTCTCAATGTTTGTTGAGGATACCCTGATGATGTGTCAAAATTTGGTCATCAGTCCAGTTATTAGGATCATTCCAATACAGAAACTTCTGAGGCTAAAAGGGATCATCCTATACTTGAGTTAACCTTCAATTAAGAGCATGAGTGATGGGGGCTTATACAAACTGGTCCCACTTAGTTCCACAGGGCAGGTCTGAGTGCCTCTAAATAAAAGGACTAGAGTCTGAGCAGCAACGCCCACTGGGAGCTAACTCTGGAGCTCTGAGGCCCAAATGCAGACCTAACCTGGGCTCTAACTTCTGCCCATAAATTTAACAAACCAAGGCCCATCCCAACTTTCCATTGATTAGGTCTTAAATCCTTCTGAAAAGACGGCTCAGGGCTTCCCTGGTGGTGCAGTGGTTAAGAATCTGCCTGCCAATGCAGGGGACACAGGTTCAAGCCCTGGTCTGGGAAGATCCCACATGCCGTGGGGCAGCTAAGCCTGTGCGCCACAACTACTGAGCCAGTGCACTAGAGCCCGCAAGCCACAACTACTGAGCCCACATGCCACAGCTACTGAAGCCCACACACCTAGAGCCCGTGCTCCACAACAAGAGAAGCCACCACAACGAGGAGTAGCCCCTGCTCGCTGCAACTAGAGAAAGCCCATGCGCAGCAACGAAGACCCAAGACAGCCAGAAATATAAATAAATAAATAAATAAGGTGGATTCATAGTTGTTGTTTTTTTTGCTGCTCCACGCAACTTGTAGGATCTGTTTCCCAACCAGGGATTGAACCTGGGCCATGGCAGTGAAAGTGCTGAGTCCTAACCACTGGACCGCCAGGGAACTTCCGATTCATGTTTTTCTGTAATCAAACCATTCAAAATAATATATTTTTGAACACCTCTTAAATATATGCCAGGCATTATGCTAGGCACTGAGCACACAGCATTAAACAGACAATTGAAAACAGTTGTCTGTATTCACCATATCTAATTCTTCTCCTCGTTTTCTCTTTTAAACCTACTGTCATAAAGCTTTTCTCTACACTATCCCTCTGACTCTGGTTTTGTCCTGGTCACCAGTAACTGATGTCTCCGTTGTCGAATCCAGTGGTCAATCCTCAGTCCTCCTTTACTTGACCTACCAGCAGCATTTCACATTGTTGCCTACTCCCTGCTCCTTGAAATGTTTTCTTCACTTGGCTTCAGAGACACTACACCCTCTTGGTCTTCTTTTCTAGATGAGAGAGGGGTGGCATCCCTCTGTCCCCTCCATTTCCTTAAGGAAACTATGCCAGATCAAAAGGTACGTGCAAACCACAGATTGAAGTGTTGGACGACTTTAAAAGGGAGTTATGGAATCATTCCTTTTATGCTTTCAGTACTTTATTAAGGTATAATTTGTAAACAGGAAGATGCACAAACCTGACTTTTAACAGGCATATATACCAGTGTAACTAACACTCAGATCAAGATATATCACCTCAGAAAGTTCCTTTGTGCCCCTTTCCAGTCACCTCAACCCAAAGGCAACCATTTTTCTACTTTCTATCATCAAAGATGAGTTTTGCCTATTCTTGAATTTCATATAAAGGGAGTAATGCAGTGTATACTATTTTTGTCATGTGTTTCTTTCACCCACATGGTTTTTAGATCCGTCCATGTTGTTGCACGTACCAGTAGTGTGTTCTTTTTTATTGCCGAGTGGTATTCCACTGTATGAACATACTGCAGTTGTTTCCTCACTCTGTTGATGGACAAGTAGGTTGCTTCCTGATTTGGGCTACTATAAATAAAGCTACTGTTAACATTTGCCTTTTTGCTGACATATGCTTTTCTTTTGGGTGTCTGGAAGTGGAATTGCTGGGTCATAAGGTAGGTGTATG
The DNA here is from genome assembly GCF_011762595.2 of Tursiops truncatus. Classification (NCBI taxonomy): domain Eukaryota; kingdom Metazoa; phylum Chordata; class Mammalia; order Artiodactyla; family Delphinidae; genus Tursiops; species Tursiops truncatus. The sequence continues at coordinate 102,067,241 of NC_047034.1, read as the reverse complement.
TTTAACTTTATAAAAAACTGCCAAACAGTTTTCCAAAGCAGTTGAGCCACTTTACACTCCCACCAGCATCGTGCAGGAGTTCCAGCCGTTCCACATTCTGGCCACAGCATATTAATGGAGAGGGCCAGGCCTTCCTCTGCTCCACCAGCTTGTCCCCTCAGTCTCCCTGTGAACTACTGCACTGAAGGACTGGACAACTTTCAAAGGGAGTTATGGAGCCAGTCATTCACATATTAGTCATTCTGGTGGGTGTATAGTGGTGTCTCATTGTGGTTTTAATTTGAATTTTTCTGGTGACAGGTGATGTTGAGCAAGACCATTCGAATATCTTCTTTATGAAATAATGGTTTAAATTTTTTGCCTATATTTATAATTCTGTTAAACTTATTGTTGAGTTGTAGGACTCTGAATATGACTCCTTTGTAAGATATATGTACTATGAATATTTTCTCCTGGTTTATGGCTTTCTTTTTTACTTTCTTAATGACATATTTTAATGAGCTAAAATCTTAAATTTTGAAAAAGTAAAGCTTATCAGATTTTTCATTTATGGACAATTCCTTACGTGTCCTGTCTAAGAAAGCTTTGTCTGTGCCAAGGCACTGTCGTTTTTCCCCTGTTTTCTCTTAGGACATTGGTTTTCATATTTAGCTTTACAATGCTGATTCAAAAGACCATCATCAGTCCCTTGGATTACTGCAGCTGCCGCTTAACTTGTCTCCTTGCTTCCATCCTTGTTCTCCCTATGGTCCCTTCTCAAGCCGGCAGCCATAGTGACCCTTTAAAAACAGAATTCAGCTCAGTCATTCCTCTGTTTGAAAACGCTGGCAACTCCCCATTTCATTCACAGTGAAAGCCAAATTCTTCACAGTGGCCCACCAGGTCCTATGTGATCTGGCCCCTTTGGGACTTTTCTGATTATCTTCACTGCTCCCCTGCTGGTTCACCCTGCTTCAGTCTCACTGGCCTCCTTGCTGTTCATAGAACGTGAACACCTCAGATGCACTGGCACTTGCTTCCTCAGCCTCAAATGCTCTTTTCTGTTATACATATGAAAAATTCCCTCACATCCTTTAAGTCTTTCTTCATTTGTCTCCTTCTCCATGATGCTGACCTTGGCCACCATGTTTAAAATTGTACTTGCTCTCCATCCTTTTTTTTTTTTTTTTTTTTTGTACGCGGGCCTCTCACTGTTGTGGCCTCTCCCGTTGCGGAGCACAGGCTCCGGACTCGCAGGCTCAGTGGCCATGGTTCACGGGCCCAGCCACTCCGTGGCACGCGGTATCCTCCCGGACCGGGGCATGAACCCGCGTCCCCTGCATCGGCAGGCGGACTCCCAACCACTGTGCCACCAGGGAAGCCCTGCTCCCCATTTTTGCACTCCCCATCTTCCTAATCCTGTTCCAGTTTTCCATGGTACTTTGCTCCTCTTATTTATTTTCTTTATTATTTATTGTCTGTCTCCCTCTGCTATAGTGTAAGCTCCTTGAGGACAGTGATTTTGGTCTATTCTGTTTGCTGATGTTCACAAGCCCATAAGACAGAACCTAGAATATAGAAGACAATTCATACATTTGAGGTTTATTTGTTTGTTTACTTTTTATTAGTATCTCAAGCATTAAAAAACAGAAAAGACAGTATTATAAACCAACAATTATCAGTCTTTTGGATTTAACCATTATTAGTATTTTTCCATATTTGTTTGTTCTACATTTTTTTCCTAAGCACTTCAAGTAGATTATAGGTATCATGAGGGCAAATCCTTAATACTTCAGTATACATCTATAAAAAAAATGACAGCTTTCTGCCTAATTCCACTGCCATTCCATACTTAATAAGATTGATGATAATCCTCTCTCTTACTTTCCACATCTAATTAGAAGCCAAATCTGTCTCCAATTTTTTTAGGCATCTTATTCACATCTGTATTATTCCTATTTCTATTATCACTTAGACTATTGCAATAATAATAACTATTATTTTGATTTATTATATTAATAGTAATATAATAATCATTATTAACTCATTTAATTCTAACTGGTCTTGGCTGCTGGGAAACTCAGGGCCCAATTTGTAGTTCACCTATGAAAAGTGAACATGCCTTGTGGTATGCATGTTATATCCTAACCTTACACATTCCTGCTCCCAACATCCCCAGCTTTATCTTATTTTTTCTTCCCTTATTTTCCCTATTAATCTGTTGCATTATGGCCCCTACTGAATGGCATCTTTCAGTGTTCACACACCTGTATAGTTCCTGTCCCTTAAATCTGGACTAAGCCTGTGACTTGCTTCAACTGATAGTATGTAGCAAAAGTGACACCATGCCAGTTCCAGGCCTCAGCTTTAAAGAGGCCTAGGAGCTTCCATTTTGTGTTATTGGGAGTCTTGAATCACCTTGTTAAGAAGTCTGGCTACTCTGCTGCAGAGACCACATGGAAAGAAGCCATATAAAGAGGCCATGTAGATATATTTAAAATAGATAACCAACAAGGACCTACTGTATAGCACAGGCAACTCAGCTCAATATTCTGTAATAACCTAAATGGGAAAAGAATTTGAAAGAGAATGGATACTTGTATGGGTATAGCTGAATCACTTTGCTGTACACCTGAAACTAATACAATGTAATCAACTATACTCCAATATAAAATAAAAATCAAAAATAAATAAATTAATTAATTAAAAGGTCATGTAGAGAGGATGAGGCCCTGAAACTACATGGGGAGAGAGAGAAACCCCACTCAGGGGTCCCTGTGTCCCAGCTGAACCAAGCATTGATTACACAATCATGAGAAATTAATGAATTAACTATGTAAAAAGAAATAACCAAATGACCTCATCCTGGAACACCCTAGCCAAGACCTTCCTCTTGCTTTAGTAGTATTTCTCAAAGTCTGGCCTGAAGACCACCTGTATCAGAATGACCTGGGGTGTTTATTCTAAAGGGGAAATTTTGATCCAAACCCAGAACCTCTTGGGCAAGGGAGGGGAACCTGCATCTTAAATGAGACTTCACCAATTGAATGATAAGCGCTTTAAAGTTTAAGAATCTGCTTAAGGGCTTTCTCTTGCTTATTCTCCACACTCTTATAAGCCTACCCTGCTTTCTAAAAATCTACTGCTCTACTCTCAGGAGTTTGACACTGCTCATTGGCCAAATGCTGAACCAAAGTTCTAGATGGAATAATTTCTCATTGTTGGTATTTTCCTTTTCACCTACCCAACTCTGTTCTACCTGGTTCATTCATTCTGGATCCACCTTGTCTCCAGGAGATTTCCTGGTTTTGAGATGCTTCTCATATTTCAGCAGAAGAAACTCATGCCTTTGACATCCTGAAGTCCTTGGCTGTGCAGACTAGTTCTGATTCTCACCTTATTTCTCAGGCCATCCACATCAGCTCTTCTCATCCTTACAAAATCATGAGAGCTTTTAAAACTAGATATAGTTCAATTTGAGGACAGAAAAATATATGATGGTTTTGCCAATTAGGAGTTGACATTGTTGAATTCAATGAGATCAGTTTCGGGGGTGTGCTGAAGGGAAAAGCCAGATTTTGCAGTATGTTGACAAATGGGAGCTGAAGATTAAAGAAGATTTTTATCAAGATGGGAAAGACTGAGTATACTTACAGGTGGAGGAAAAAAAAACAGTAAGGAAGGAAAAGTTTTAACAAAATAACCTGTGTGAGAGAAGGTAGGATGATCCAGAAGGGATGAGAATGATTACAAAATAAGGTCCCAGAGGAAGAGGGAAGGTGTCACAGTTTTCTGTTGCTGTATAACAGATTATCCCAAACTTAGTAACTCTTTTATTATATCTCATGATTTTAGCATTAGCAATTTGGGCAGAGTTAAGGTGGGCAATTCTTCTGCCCCATGTGATGTCATATGAGGTCACTTGCCAGATCGGCTGCTGTATGGGTTAGTCTGGAAGGTACAAGATTGCTACACCCATATGTCTGATGCCTTGGAAAGAGTGACTAGAAGGTTGGGCTGAGCTGAAAATGTCAACCAGAGCACCTGCAAGTGGCCTTTTCCAGGGCAGTCTCAGGGTGATTGTCCTTCCTACATGATGGCTCAGGCTTCCAAAGAGAATATTCCAAATGTCCTGGACAGAAGCTGCGAGACCTAGCCTCTTAGGTCCAAAATGTCACTTCCGATGACTTCTATTGGTCAAATAAATCACTGGCTTTAGTAACAGCCCAGATTCAAGGGGAAGGTAATTAGACTCCACCTCTTGGTGAGAGAAGTACCGGAGAATTTACAGCCATTTTAAGTCTTCAGCTGCAGAAGGGATGGGTTGGATAAAATCAGAGAACATGTAAAAGACTTGCCTTGGACATGAAGGGAGACCACCTCTACAGGACTTCTAAATGTTGGAGTATCCAGAGCTCTGTCCTTAGCTCTCTGTATACTGTCTCCTTAGGTGATCTCCTCTAGTCCTGTTTCTTCAAAGACCTTTATATACTGATGACTTTCAAGTTTATATCTCTAGCCTCCAAATTCTCCCCTGCTTTCCAGACTTGTATATCCAGCCCACTTCTCAACATATCCACTAAAATGTCTAATGAGAATCTCGAATTTAACATGGCCAAAACAAAGTCATTGATTTCTATCCTACCTCAAGTCTGCTTCCTCCAGCCTCCCCGTCCTAGTAAATAATACATATAACACTAAATTGCTCAGGACACATACCTAAGAGCCCTACTTGGCTCTTTTCTTTTCCTCACATAGCACTTTCAGCCCGTCAATAAGTTTCTACTTCAAATTCATCAATATTGGCTCCAACTTCCAAAATATATCCTGAACCCAACCACTTCTCTCCATCTCTACTCTTCTCATCTAAGTCAATGCCATCAACACCTCTTATTGGTCTCCCTGCTGCACTCTTGATCCCTCATTGCTCTTCCTCTATCCATATAGCAACCAGAGTAATCTCTACAAAGTACAAATCAAATAATATAATTTTCCTGCTTGAAACCCTCTAAAGACTTCCTACTGCAATCAGAAAACCTACAAACTTCTCATCAGGGTCTGCGAGGCCCTCCAAATCTTGCTCGCATCTCCCTCCACTCTTCCCCTTGTTCACTGAGTTCCAATCACTCTGATCTTCCTTCTGTCTCGTGAGGCCAGGAAGCTTCTTCCTGCCTCAGGCCATCCCACCTATCACTCATTCTGCTTGGAGAGCTCCTCCAGATCTTCATGTGGTTCCTCCTTTTTATCACTTAGATGGTAAAAAATGACTCAGATGTCACTTTCTCAGAGAGGCCATCCTTGACCACTGTAGCTAAAGTAGTACTACAGCTCCCTAGTCACCTTCATCCCAGTATCCTATTATAGCTCCTTCATAACGTTTATTGGTACCTGAAGTTCTCGTTCATTTTTTTTAATGTTTATTGCTTGTCCTCCCTCACTCGAACATAAACTCCTTGGGGGCACTATTACTGTCTTATTCACAGCTGATTTTTCAGTACTTAGAACAATATAGGCTGCAAAATAAATACACAATAAGTGTTCATTTAAATTAGCTATTTCTTTATTCTGCAAGTAGGTTGAGAGAAGGTGGGGAGAGGAAGGGAAATCCTCTTTTCTCTGTGATATGGGACATAAAGTGTTTGGCTGATAGAAACAGGTGGGGCAGGAATTTCAGAAGGTAATGAATCATTCTAGATTCTTCTCTCACTGTTCAAATGGTGTGCTTCTGTGTGCTTTTTTTCTTAAAAAAATCAGTTGTTGAGTTTTGTTGTTTTGATTCTGATTAATGTTTCCTAAAAAGTAATTTTATGGAAGAAAGAATTTGATTTTTTACCTTTTTAGATAGCATTGGCTTTCAAAAACACTAATCTCTCATCTTTTACAATTCTGGCCTAGAATTGATTTCCCTTAATTCATTGGTTTTGTTTTGCTCCCTCTGTCTCTCTGTTTTTAAAAAATATTTATTTATTTGGCTGCACCGGGTCTTAGTTGTGGCCCACGGGATCTTTGTTGCTGCGTGCGGGATCTTCCTTGTGGGATGCAGGATGTTTTAGTTGCAGCATGCGGGATCTAGTTCCCTGACCTGGGATCAAACCCGGGGTCCCTGCATTGGGAGCACGGAGTCTTAGCCGCTGGACCACCAGGGAAAATCCTTCCTCCCTCTTTTTAAAGGATCTGTTGTATCTGGCCCTGACAATATAGGAACAACTTCAGGAAAGTATAAGTGTCAATGCTTTCTTTCCTCATGGTCTTTCATAACCTTAAGTGAATCGTTGCATGTGCCCACATCCATACGTCTATTTCTGTTTCCCATCAATAAAGTCTAGGTGTTTCACAAGAATTAAATTCAGGCTTTGATATCCATGCTTCTCTCTCTCTTTCCCATCAGTAGTCTATGTTTTTGCAAGAATTACATAGGCATGTTTTTCTTATACGTGTTTGTCACTTTCTACATTTTTTTTATTACTTTCTTCATTTGAACAAAAAGTTCTGTTCAAGGTATATCTGGACTGCAAAATTTATTTTCTTACTCAATTTTTTAACGATGTTTTCTTAAAATGACTCAACATTTTTTCGTTAGTTCATTTTTATTGGCTCACATATATCACTTCTCCAGGATGATGCTGTGAACTGAATGTGAATTTATGAAGGTGATAAAAAGAGTAATGAAACAAAGAACAACTTCTGACAGATGAAAGCACTGTTAATTATTTTTCCTTAGAGAAATGCACATATATACATAGCAACACAGATTTTGGGAGCCAGATCAACCTGCTGGACATGCTGAGCCAGTTCCAGCCTATTCCGAAAGTAGAAAGCAACGTGTGTGATTCATTTCCGAGGCATTTCAGAAACCAAATGTGTTTCTGTGTGATATCACATGTTAAGAACTTCACGCGAGCTTTTGACGTGCCCTTTTGCAAAAACCTGTATGCTGTTTACAAGTGTGACTAAAGAACCAGAATGGATGTGGACACACAACCATAAGTGATCAGCAGCCAGCTAAACTCCTGTAGGGCCCTTGCACCTAGTCCAAACAAGGGCTTTTCAGAGCAAGCCTCTACTCACATGTGTGTCTACAGAGCAAAGGGCTCTAAGAAATTAGACGTAGCTCAAACCTCTTTTAGCCTGCACCTGATCTGGAATCTTTTTTTTTTTTTTAACATCTTTATTGGTGTATTAGTTTCTGCTTTATAACAAAGTGAATCAGTTATATATATACATATGTTCCCATATCTCTTCCCTCTTGCGTCTCCCTCCCTCCCACCTCCCCTGATCTGGAATCTTGATTAGGGAGCTTACTTTTAGAGTCGTTCACACTGGGTCAACCACATGTGCAGGAGGAAAGGACACAATATCACTTTGAGTGTGGGTCTGTGATTGTTCTCTTTTTTTGAACAGATGTTGTGGGGCTGGGAGCTTCCCTGACCCGTTTTCCCACCTCTAAGCAGATCTGGATATAAACTATTCCTAGACTATATATTGGTTTAATTAATTCTTGTGAATTTCCAAATAAGATTCCACAGCTTGCTTTAGGATGCAGCAAGGCTTACTCCAGCCCACCAGTTGTCAGCTTCATCTTCCCAGGCCATTGGGGTTTTTTTAATAAGTGGATGACAGCATCAGTGGTATCTGGCTCTAAGTTCCCACTCTGGTTTCCTTATAAGGCCATTCAACTTCCTAAGTTTTTCTCATTTTCATAGGCCCCAAGTGATCTCACGGCCTCTGGGAACTTTTTTTCTTCCTGCTCAGGATCAACCTCCTGCCAGAGTTCCAGGTGGGACACTGCACAGTCTTCCCCTGCTCCTGCAGGGGTTCTGCCCAAAAGTGATGGAGGAGGGGATAGGAATTCCCAAGCCCTTCCTTCTGGTGAATAATACAGAGCTTTTAGATGTAAACCAGCCCTTGGGCTAATGGGCTAATGCAGTTTAAGCCTCCAAGCTTTTTTTGTTTTTGTTTTTCAGCTTCACTGTTCTTTTTATTAAGAATTTAAAACAATTTCCTCAGAGACTGGGACAGAGAAGTGTTAATCTGTGTCATCCGTATATACACTTCCAAATGTAAAATGGATGGCTAGTGGGAAGCTGTTGCATAGCACAGGGAGATCAGCTCGGTGCTTTGTGACCACCTAGAGGGGTGGGATAGGGAGGGTGGGAGGGAGATGCAAGAGGGAGGAGATATGGGAGCATATGTATATGTATAACTGATTCACTTTGTTATAAAGCAGAAACTAACACACCATTGTGAAGCAATTATACTCCGATAAAGATGTTAAAAAAAAATCTGTCATAATAAGCAATTCCTCACAAGCAGACAGTCGCATCTCTAGGTTCTCTGCTAGCTTAACTTTCCTGCCCTCCCAGGCAGCCCCAGCCCTTTCCCCCCAGAACTGTTAGAAAAAGTCTCCTGTTGTTTGGCTTAGGAAATATCATCATGGTATCCTAGGGGACTGACAGTCAGTCTTAAATTCTTACACCCTTTCCTCCAGGAGGTTTTGAGGCTTTGAGACCCTCATGGAAATGATATTCTCTTACTCTGCTATCTTAGATTTTCCCAAGTGAATTTGAAGATTATACACCTTTCTTTTCCCCTATTTGACCGAGGTGGGCCTTGTATATACAGCATCTTTAACAGTTTCCCAAGCTTGATGGAATTCCCGGGGAGCTACAGTGAGTCTCAACTCACTGCAGTCTTTCCGCCCTCCAACCAGCTGCTACACATCCATGATTACAAAGCAGCTCTGGGATATTAAAAACAGCCACCACCACCCCCACCCCAACCTGTGTGCACACATACACACAAGTTTAGGGCCCTTGGATTTAAATTATTTAGCAAAGATGGAAAAATGTTTGCTTTGGAGGCAAAATAAGCAACATTTTCAAATAAGCAGAATTACTTTCTTACTGTCTGTTAGTTGCAAACGAAACAGGATTTTAGAGTTTGCCACCAGTGTAATCCGGCCCCATCATCTCTTGCCTGGACTCCTAGAACAACTTCCCTACTTCCAACACATTCTCCACACAATATCCAGTGTTCTTTGAAAATCATATCATGTCACTTCCTTGTTTAAGTCCTTTTGATGGCTGCGCATTGACACAGAATAGAATCTGAAATCCATATGCTGACCTCCAAGGCCCTCATCTTCCTACCTCTCCAAACTCATCTCAAGCACTCTCCCCCTGCTCACTCAGCTCAGTCATGCCAGTCCTCTGTCTGCTAGGCCCCGACAAGCTCTTTCCTGAATTAGAGCCTTTGTACTTGCTGTTCCACTGCCTGAAAAGGCTGTTCTCTTGGCTCAGTCCATAGCTGGCTCCTCTTCATTCTGGAGGTTTCAGATTCAATGTCGCCTTCTCAGATGGGCCTTCCTTGACAATGATAATGATAATGATTATATTGCTACTACCTCTACAGTAATACAGCAGTAGTATAATTAATAATAATAGATAGGAAGAATAGTAGGTCACCCCTATTATTCTCTATCATTGATCTTTTTTATTTCCTTCATAACTAAGTTATATCCTATCAATCTGTTTATTTGTTTATTATCTGTCTCCTCAGCTTGAATGTTAGTTTCTCCACAGCATGAGCATTGCATGTCTTGTTCACTGCTGGGTCCCTGTCTCCTGGTATCATGCCTGGCATACATACCATGCAATCAGTAAATACTTGTTGAAGGAATAAGATCGTAGGATTAGAAAGTAATTTAGAAGTCACCTAATCCATCTAGTCCCTTACCCCAATCCACGGCTTCAATTTTCAGCCCTCTGTAATGCAAGGGCTACTTGAATAGTGGTGTTTATGCTGGTGGAGAACAAAAAAGAACAATAGGAAGGAGCTGTTTCCCTTTCCCTAATTGATTTTACCTTACTTATTCTGATATCAGCTTTGCTTTTTTATTTTATTTGTTTATTTTTTGGCCGTGTTGGCTCTTCGTTGCTGCGTGCGAGCTTTCTCTAGTTGCAGTGAGCAGGGGCTACTCTTCGTTGCGGTGCGCGGGCTTCTCACTGCGGTGGCTTCTCTTGTCGCGGAGCACAGGCTCTAGGTGTGCAGGCTTCAGTAGTTGCGGCTTGTGGGCTCAGTAGTTGTGGCGCACGGGCTTAGTTGCTCCGCGGCATGTGGGACCTTCCCGGACCAGGGCTCGAACCCGTGTCCCCTGCATTGGCAGGCGGATTCTTATCCACTGTGCCACGAGGGAAGCCCAGTTTTGCTTTTTACAACATAGATAAATCGTCATATGAGTCATTTATTCTTAGCTAAGCAGCTAACAATGTGGTTACTCCCTTGGAGGTGGTGATAGTTGAGTGTGTTCTAAATTAATGTTCATGTATTTGTTCATGAAATTTTAAAAATTTTGACTATTAACATCTTTAATTATCCCTTAGTGAATTATTTTCCAGACCATGGGCTTTGACTCATTAGTGAATAATGAAATCTATTTATTACATCACAACCAGCATTTGAAGAATAGATTAGAAAATATGAGTGCATTGCATTTTTTAAAGATAAGCACTGTCCAGTGAAACTTTGGTCTCAGTCATATATGTGAATGTGTGTATGTGTGTGTACTATGTCTTGATGTAAAATATATTCTTATTGTAAGAAATAAACAACAACAACAAAAAGTCTGAAAGCCACTGCCTAAATGACAAAATTCAGTGTCTTACAGTAGAAAGCAGATTATGTGGTAGTCTTAGGATGACATTTGAGTTTACCTCCTGAGCCCTGTTAGCCAGAGCTCCGAAGCTGTTCAGGATTGCAGTGGATGAGAGTAATAATTCTGCCATACTTCAAACGAAAGCACTGTCTGCCTTGCGGCCTGCAAACACCGTTAGAAAAATCTCCTAGAAGCATGGGGACCACGTCAGCTATTTGAATATTTGAAATAAACTGCAAATACAACAAACATAACATTATTTTCTTTATTATTTCTTCATTACTTTTCTTCTCTATTCCTATATCACAATAACTTTGGTCCAACAGATTAGGGCCAAAATGACCAGGAGTCTGGTAAGAGTTGAGGTGGAAGGGAATGAGTGGAGAGTTTCAGGAATCAGGCCCAAAAAGAACATCGTGGGTTCTCCTTTTTGTGCCAGTTTTCTTCTGATGGCTTCTCCTTTTACAGTGAAGTAGGAAGCAAGATCATCTGCTGAGGATGACGACGGGGAGGAGGTGTTGGAGGTTTGAGGAGAGGAGAAGGCATGCAGTAGTAGAAGAGTGAAAGGATTAAGGAAATGTAGTATGACCGTGGGCAGCACTAAGGGAGTATTAAAGTGGGTTCAGTGAGTGTGCTACCTGTTCAGTTGGGGATGCAAGCATGCAGTAGTCAGAGAGTTGAATTTAACCACAGATGAAAGGGAAGTTCTGTTTAGGGGGAGGGAACAGTATAAACAGTTTGAGTGCTTGGAATTACATGATGTGTAAATACACTAAAGAAATATTTTAGTAATCAGAAGCAATTCATTTGGCTCCAATGTCCACCCAAAAAGCTGAGAAACAGCCTGGCACTGGCCGCTTGCAAGTGAAATGCATAGCACACCACACTGAAATAAAGAGGCTTGTCAGCTTCTCCCCAAGTCTTCCGACTCTGAGCTGTGGGAATCCCAACCACAGGAGGCATTTAGGTGTGTCTGATTCAACCACATCTATTCATGTATCACAATACCAGGAGGGCCTTTATATAACAATGACCAGAAACAGGGTGAGTGCCTACTGTGGAATGAGAATTATAAACCGTTCACGACAATTAATTTCAGCACAATTCCAGAATATATCAATAAATCATAATTACTATTCGGTGAGGGATTTGTATTTCTCCTCAATGAGAAGCCAGTACACCTAGGGACTTACTTCTAGTCTAGTCTAATATAATGCCTTCTTTTCTTGCCTTAATCAACCCCAGATTCAATTAATCCTCTTCTGTGTAGTCCACTCTGCATAATCCACTCTTTTTATCTTCAAGATGTTCCACCTTAAGATGTGTCCCTTGTTGACTCTGAGTTTTTATAACCTTCTACCAAAAAGGCTCACTCTCTATTTTGTATTCATTTGCAATAACTTTTTCTTTCATTCAGTATATCTTTATCTAATACCTTTATTTGACCAGCACCATGCCTGGCCCTAGAGATGCAAAGTAAACCAGATAAAAATAGTCCCTGCCCTTACAGAGCTTGTTCTCTTAAATGAGCAGTCACAGTGGAATGTGGTAGGTGCTCAAAAAAGAAAAGATGAAATATAGGTAAAGTTGTCAGATAAAATACAGGATGCCCAGTTAAATTTGAATTTCAGATAAATTATAATGTATAAGTATGTCCATGTAATCTGCAACTCTGTGGAAGTTCAGAGCAGGAGATTTTGACCTAGTTTAAAGGGATGAGAAAAGGCTCCCTAAAAGAAGGGATATTTAAACTGAAACCTAAACTTTATGTACCAAGTCCTTATCAAGGGTACTGCTAAGTAGGATTCATTTCTCTCTGTAAAATGCCTTCTGCCAATTCTTGGAATATGGCCATTGTCTCTTTCTCCAAAGTGTTTTTCTCATAGGGTGAAGAGTGGAAGATCTTTTAAACTCTTCGCTTTTTATGTAAAAGAGCAACTTTCTAATTAGAGTCTAAGTTGGAAATTCTTTTTTCCCATTTGACAGAAAATGGCCACCATGTAACTTCCTTCCATGTAATACTGTATAGTATCCTTCTGGGTTATAGCAGCTCAAGATTTTAAGGTTTTACCACTTACAGCCATACCCGTTTAGGCCACACAATCTATTTATTGTTGGTATAATTTTCAGAATGAATTATTTATGTATCTCCTCTAAGTAGAGTACTTTTTGATTTAAAAAAAAGGACTTTTAAAAATATATATACTAGAAATGTTACCCCACCTTCTTCCCTGTGTGAGTCTCTTCTGTCCTTCTCTGTCTTTCTTCCAATGCTATTTCTGACTAATGTGCATTGTAAGGATGCCAGCTGTTTCTGGGGAAAACAATAAAGAAACCAACCATTACTTCTTCTCCATAAGGAGTACAAAAATACCAGAATATATTTCTATATTTTTTAGTAAATAGATTACTTCAATCAGCCCATTTGTAAGCAGTTTAAAGTTGTTACCACCAAATCAGTTGGGCAAGATATTAGGGTGGTAAAATCAATTCTTTTGAACAGACTCGATCATTTGTAGAGACTTGTCATTTGTAGAGAAAGATAACTGCTTTCTAGGGAACGTTGTCACAGATTAAAAAAAATTACCAATATCCCTCTTAACTCTCATTTAGTCTGACATTCAAGGTCAAGAGATGCATCAAGAAGGTATGTCTGGGGCTTCCCTGGTGGCTCAGTGGTTGAGAGTCCGCCTGCCGATGCAGGGGACACGGGTTCGTGCCCCGGTCTGGGAAGATCTCACATGCCGCGGAGCGGCTGGTCCCATGAGTCATGGCCGCTGAGCCTGCGCGTCCGGAGCCTGTACTCCACAACGGGAAAGGCCACAACAGTGAGAGGCCCGCGTACCGAAAAAAAAAAAAAAAAAAAGAAGGTATGTCTGTGTAGCTGCAGACAGTCACATCCCTGGCTGCCCCTCAGCTCATTTGCTTTCCCCAAGGGAGGAAGATCATTCCTGCCAGGATCCACAGGATCTATAGCACTGTCCTTGCATAGTGGATGTATTTTGGAATGTATTGGTGGCTCACAATGAACCTTTAACTGGTCCCTCACCTATGGCAGAATTGTGTACATTACCCAGGCCCTGGTGGCACAGACTGTACTGGGGATAGCTGCTCACTCAAGCTAAGCAGTGTTCTTTCCCAGAGAATTTGGAAGTGGGGATGGGAGGAGAGAGAGAATGAGTTTCTCCATGTGGCTGGAACTGTAAAAGTAAGTTTGGGGGCTGTGGCTGCCATCTGCTAGCTGCCATATGGCTGGAATAACTGAGAAAGCCAGATGCTGAGAAAACAGTCAAGGGAGAAACAGTCAGTTCTCTGAGTTCTGCTGAAGTTCCTGTTCCAATTTCAGTCCTTCGGATGCCTGGCTGCTTACATTCCTGCCCTTGGCTCAGTGAGACACCCCCAGCTTCTGGTAACTACCCATTTTCTTCTTAAAATAGTTCAAGTTGGTTTCTATTACTTTGTAAACGTAAACATCCTGATGAATCCTGAGGGCTGGGCGTTCTGTCCCCACAAGCACCTCGGGTGAGAGTTTTCCCGCAGCCATGCTGTGGTGCTCAAGCTGCTCTTTCCTTAGCTTCACTCATCAATCCTGCTGGGCAAGTTGTTGAGAACATACACGTGAAGCAGAGTGGGAAGGACTGGGCAGCACTGAATTCAAATCTAACCATATAGTTTACTTGCTGTTTTATTTTTATCCAGTTTTATGGTTATTTATTGTGGAAAGGTAAATCCATTAAGTTGACCCTTGAACAACACAGGTTTGAACTGTGTGGGTCCACTTACATGGGAATTTTTGTCAACAAATATATTGGAAAATTTTTTGGAGATTTGTGACAACTTGAAAAACTCACAGATGAACTGTGTAGCTTTGAAATAGCCAAAAAATTAAGAAAAAGTTAGGTATGTCAAGAATGCATAAAATATATGCAGATATTACTCTTTCCTTACATAGGCTTATAGTGAGTGATATTTACTATAAAATTAATAATATGTTAGTTTTCTTACTCTTTTATATCTTTGCTTTTTTAAAAAATTTATTTATTTTATTTATTTATTTTTGGCTGCGTTGGGTCTTCGTTGCTGTGCGCGGGCTTTCTCTAGTTGTGGCGAGCGGGGGCCACTCTTCGTTGTGGTGTGTGGGCTTCTCATTGAGGTGGCTTCTCTTGTTGCGGAGCACGGGCTCTAGGCACGCGGGCTTCAGTAGTTGTGGCACACGGGCTCAGTAGTTGTGGCTCGTGGGCTTTAGAGTGCAGGCTCAGCAGTTGTGGCGCACAGGCTTAGTTGCTTCGTGGCATGTGGGATCTTCCCAGAGCAGGGATCAAGCCCATGTTCCCTGCATTGACAGGCAGATTCTTAACCACCGCATCACCAGGGAAGCCCCTCTTTGCTTTTTTTAAAGAATATATTCCCATACACTATGTCTCTCTCATAATTGGAGAAACTGCATATCAGCCTATCATCACAGGTAAGTGTTTTTTTAAAAAAATGTACCAATGTTTCCAATACTGTATTATGAATATGACTGTAATACTATATGCCATAAAAATTTTATAAAAATTCCTTCATAGGTGTATAGGCTAGGCTGCTGTGAAGCAATCGTGTCGATTACACTAGGCTACCATAAAGCAATGTTGTTGCTTCTTCGTTATCAATGCATGTATTATTATACCTGTAAATAAATACAGATTTATTTTTCACATTACCTTTTCATTTCTGATATCTAGTGTTAGTAATACATATAACATCTACAGTCTTTTGTATCATATAGGACAATATTGATGTAGGTACTGACAGACGATTCATTTTGTAAACACATGACATAAACTTACTGTATTGATAAATATAGTATAATACTGTAAATGTATTTTCTCTTCCTTATGAATTTCTTAATACATTTTCTTTTCTCTAGCTTACTTTATTGTAAGAATACAGTATATGGTACATATAACATACAAAATATATGTTAATTGATGGTGTTATCGGTAAGGCTTCAGGTCAACAATAGGCTATTAGATTCTCTAAGAATCCTTTCAGCTTCAGCTTCATTTCTACTACCAATTTACTAAATAGCCCTCTGTATCTCTTGTTGGAAGTCTTAAAGAGACAATCTTGACTGCTACCCTGTCTTTCTCTGGCTGAAATTTTTGGGCCAAAGCTTTTTTCCTCGCTATGGCAGGGAAAGCAGGTGAAAAGGGGATGTGGGTTGGTCACTCGATGCAGAACATGGCTACCCAGTGCTGCTCATTCACCAGGTGGCATGGTCAGAGTTCTGCTGGAAGGAGCGCTGGGTACGGCAGTCACTGAGATTGACCTATAGTGGTGATTTATTTATAAATCTATCTCTCCTTCTAAATGTGAGCTTTTGAGGGTAGGAGGCATGTTTTAGGTATTCTTTAATGCTTAAAGCTCTGCATATACTAGGTTCTCGATCTATTTTATTGAACAAATAAATGAATTGATGAATGGCTATCTTGGCTCCTCAGCTAGATTGTTGGCTCCCTTGATTGGCCCCAAAGTTTAACACAGATCCTTAAAATTAACAAATTACAAGACTACCTTGGGGATTGTTTTAAGAAATGCTGTTTTCTAAAAAAAAACAGTGGAAGTATTAATAGAAGTGTTTTGTAATTTTGCTTTAATGACTTTAATTAGTATCCATATCAATTTTTAATTTGTTATGTAACAGTTCTGGAGTGACCTGGGATAAAAATTTGTCTTCTCATGCATAGTAAATACTCCCCAAGTAGAATTTTTAAAATACTAACTTGGATTGGTTTTCCTTATTTGTTTGAATAGTATTTTTACAGCACTTCTCTGGGTAATGAAAATCACTCTGTGCAGGTAGTAGGTATGCACTTAAGTATTTAGCGACTTCCCTGTGAGCTAGTGAGTCACTGACCCAGAAGCTGGAGTGGGTTGGTTTGTACCATGGAGAACTTAATTGTCCCCATGGTAACACTGAGCCTTCTTGCCTACTATTTCTTCCCACATCTTCATTATATTTAAAGGAGGAAATTATTATTTACTTCAGATTTTGTATTCCAATATGTTGTTCAGGGCACAAATTCCTAACCTCAGCCATTCTTGTGTCTAAAACACTGCCATAGGAACAATAAAAACTAGTGATTATAAGTGATACCTTATGAAATGAAAAATGATCTACCAATTCTATAGCATTTTAAGATTCAAAAATTTTTTTCTCAATTTTGCATCATGATTATTAAGATGTTGAGATTTAAAACACTGTAACCAAATGGCTAACTGATGATTCTTAACCTGTTTTGAAAAGGCAACCACTAAGTAACATTACATATTTCATTTAAAAATATTTTTATCTACCAAAAAATAACTCTTGTTCATTGTAGCAAAATTTAAAAATAATGACAGGCAAAAGGAAGAACATTTAACAATCCAGTAATCCCTCTTCCCCCAGGTTATTATATTTTTCCAAAACCTTTCCAGTAGTTGTGTATGTGGGTGTGATGGTGGCAGCTAGGGAGAGAGAGGGAGAGAGAGGGAGAAAGAGAGAGAGGGAGAGGGAGAGAGAGAGACGGGGAGAGAGAGAGAGAGAGAGAGGAAGAGACAGAGAGGAAAAGAGAGAGAAGGAGAGACAGAGAGGGAGAGACAGAGAGAAACAGAGACAGAGAGAGGGAGAGAGAGGGAGGGAGAGGGAGAGACAGAGAGGGAGAGAGGGAGAGAGGGACAGAGAGAGAGGGAGAGAGAGACAGAGAGGGAGAGAGACAGGGAGAGAGGGAGAGAGACAGGAAGAGAGAAGGGGAGAGAGAGACAGGGAGAGAGAGATGGGGAGAGAGGGAGAGAGAGGAATAGAGGGAGAGAGGGATAGAGGGAGAGAGAGGGAGAGAGAGAGGGAGAGAGAGGGAGAGAGAGAGAGGGGGATTGAGAGAGACAGGGAGAGAGAGACAGGGAGAGGTGGGGGGAGAGAGAGAGACAGGAGACGCTTTTACTCTGTACATTTTGCTCTGTACCCCATTTTTTTAAACCTAATATATTGTGAATATTTTTCTAATATTTTACTGTGTTGTCATTTTTATTGGTTGAATAACAGATGTTTTATTGAATAAACTTACCATATTTTACTTAACCAGCCCCTTTTTGTTGGACATTTTAATTTTTTCAAATTTTTACCAATACCAAACATGAAACAAAAAAGAAAAAGGAGATAGAAAGAGAGAGAGAAGGGGATGGGGCAGAAGGAGGGAGCAAGGAAGGAAACTGCAACAAATATCTTGTGACATACATCATTAATAATTTCCTTAGCATATATTTTCTTATTATATGGATGTGGAATTTCTAGTTAAAAGGTATGTGCTTTTCAGACACTTTGCCAAAGAGCTATTGAGAACAGCTGTAGTACCTTCTCTAAACACTGGATAGTCTTTTAAAGTAATCTTTATCAATTCTATAGGCAAAGAAGGCATTTTAATATTGTTTTAATTTGTATTTTTTATTACTGACAAAAATTTTAAAAATTCATCTTTATTGACCCTTTCTATTCCTTCTTTTCTGACTTACCTGCAGAAGTCCTTTGCCCATTTTTCTATTTGGCTATTTATCTTTTTCTTACTGATTTGTAAGACTTCTTAACCCTTTGTCCCTTTTTCTCTCTTCCAGTTTTGGTGTCTGCCTTTTACTTTTTTGGTGTTTTTTTCCCCTTCCAGTTTGGTATTTGCCCTTTAATTTTTTGGTGATCTCCAAAACACGTTTTAGTTTTTTATGTATTTTAAAAATCAATCTTTGCTTTACATTTCATGTGCTATAATTCCCATTTCCAAGACTATATCAGTATTTTTCTATATTTTCTTTTAGTAATTTTATGGTTTGATTTTTACATTAAAATCTGTAATCCACCAGGAATTTAATTTGGCACATGGTATATTTTTTTTCCTGTAAACAATTGGCCAGTGGCTCCTTCACTTAGTGTTTAATTTATACTTTTCTTGCTGTTTAGGAATGCCACTGTTATTATTTCTCTCCTTGGGTCTCAATAACTTTGAAATTTAATGTGAAACTATAAAGCTGCTTGACAAATCTAACCATTTTCCTTCTCAGTCAGCAACTGTGTGGAAGATGAAGAGACATCGGTTCAAATGCCAGAAAGATACTGAATGAATCTCTGGGTTTTTAAAAATAAATCAAGAATGCTACAAGTATTTTATAACAATGTTATTGCTAATACAGACTTGTGGTGTCAGATATTTTAAATTTTTTATTGCTCTGTATCTGGGCTGTAATGACATATATTTTATGATTATATTTTTCTCAACAAGCCAATAATCAATGTATTATATGGGATATGTGCATAAATGTATATACTATCATTAGTCAGAAGGTAAATATTATTTATGAACTTATGAAATGCTCAGCAAATTTCATATACATGGATAACTTTCTGTAACCAGTTCGTAAAGTTAAATGTATTGGTTCATGTTTTTCCAATATAATCAACATAATTACAGCACAGAAATTGAAATCAACTTTGCTATCCTTTAAATTGAAGCTACAAACACATAGAAAAGCATCTGTGTAAAAGACAGGCTTACCTTTGTGCTTTAGATGTCCTTGTCACCTAAACAAACAAACAAATCACAAAAATACATATTTCCAGTCCAAACAATAACCCTACTTTTAATTTTACTGAAGATGAAAGATGTTCACAGATGGTGAACACTGTAAACTGGGGTTTACTTGGGAACTATGACTTTCTCAACCACTTTGCCTGTAATTTATCCACAAATTAAGCTACTTACCGTTAGGTGCTCCTGAAAATACTATACATAATCAATGAATCCATTTTCTATCTCACTGTGATAAATGCTGGTCTGAACCCTGACAATGATTTAGGTCAAATTATATAACCACGATCATAAGGGTAAATCTGCATAATTTTATATGAGGTCACCCCAAGGATATATATAATTCACTTTTCTTCCTCCACATACTTCCTAAGACACTTTTAGAGCTATTTTGGTACATTTGATAAATGTTAAAGATACTTTCCATCAAAAACCAAGATTAAATCTTGCCTGTGAGCCTGACTGAGAAAATAGCTACATAGTTATTACCAAGAAAACAGTCTGTGAATTGCTTGGGCAGAATCTCTAAAGCCTGTTCTTTTCCCAGTGATCATTTACAGTTAAGAAAACAAACCGGGTAGCAAGGGAATTTAGCCTGAAAAAAGGCTTATTCTTTCCCCCCCCTTGAGAGGCAAAGTTGACTTTATCTCTTGGCTCATATTACAAAGTATGGCTGTTCTCCAAATCAGGAGGATAATTTTTTTTTAATGTTTCTCATTTTCTTCTCTTTAATCATGCTTTCTACAGTGTGTAGTGAATATATACCACTCCATCTCCACAGGTCTCTCACTTACCATTTCAGCTACTCTAACTTCCTGTGCTATGACAAGAACTTCTTGATCCATTCCCTCCACTTTTCTTGTAAAATCCCGATTTATGAACTAGAAAACCAGGCGGGTACTCTTTCTCTTGGGAGTTTTCCTGATTTCATGCCTGATCCTTGTCTTGCTCCCTTTACTCTTTTTTGTTCCAGGCTTGTTTTCTTTCCTGATCTGTCGTCTTCAGCTCCCAATCACCGTTATGTTCCCATATGTCAGTCTTGGTGTTCATAATGCAAGGCAAGGGAGGCAATTGTGTGGACCACACATTCCTGTTCTCTTTTTTTTTTTCTTTTTTTGCGGTATGCGGGCCTCTCACTGTTGTGGCCTCTCCCGTTGCGGAGCACAGGCTCCGGACGCGCAGGCTCAGCGGCCATGGCTCACGGGCCCAGCCGCTCCACGGCATGTGGGATCCTCCCGGACCGGGGCACGAACCCGTGTCCCCTGCATCGGCAGGCGGACTCTCCACCACTGCGCCACCAGGGAAGCCCCTCCTGTTCTCATTTTATGGCTTGGTTCAGATACTTTTAATTGGAAGATCCATGAGCACAGGAATTATGTCCATCCTCTGTTCCACTGTACATGCAGTGCCTACCACAGAATGCTCAATATATTTTTATTAAATTAATAATAGCCACCATTTAATAAATCTACTTATCAAATGGCAGGTATGGTGCAGTGCACAAAGGATATGCCCATTTTATAGATGAAAAGACTGAAACTTAGAAAAATTAAATAACTTGTTTTGGTCACAAGGCTAGTTAAAGCTGAAGAACCACAGCATGACTTAATCCCAGGTATGGAAGGCTCACCCCCAATACGCAATCTCCACACTAACAGTGCAGAAGCAGTATAACATAAATATGAGGAACGGTTGTTCTGGAGCCAGACAGCATGGGTTTAAATCTTAACTTTGTAGCTTAAGAGTTAATAAACTTTCTGTGCTTCAGTTTCATTATCTGCTAAGTAGAGACCATTTATTGAAAAAACATTCATTGGTTTCCAGTCATTCTACCTCAGTGTTGTTCTCCAATCTGCTACATTGCCTTTGTTTAGTTTGACACAATTGGCGCTGAAGATCACCAAAGGCTTAGACCTCTACAAATGAAGGCTTAAATTACCCTAGTAGGCAAAGTTCTCAGTCAGCTGAGATATTAGCTACAAGCAAGGAAGCTTGTAATGGGCTGTCATACGTATCAGTTATGGCTTCAATAGTAGCGGGAATATATTGCTGGAATATCTGAAGACTGAAAAATTACCCAATTTTTTCCCTTTTAAAATAACTGTCATTGGGACTTCCTTGGTGGTGCAGTGGTTAAGAATCCGCCTGCCAATGCAGGGGACACGGATTCAAGCCCTGGTCCGGGAAGATCTCACATGCCACGGAGCAACTGACCACCTGTGCCACAACTACTGAGCCCGCGTGCTACAACTACTGAAGCCTGCATGCCTAGAGCCCGTGCTGTGCAACAAAGAGAAGCCACTGCAATGAGAAGCGTGCACACTGCAACGAACAGTAGCCCCTGCTAGCTGCAACTAGAGAAAGCCCGTGCGCAGCAACGAAGGCCCAAAGCAGCCAAAAACAAATGAATAAAAATAAATAAAAATTTAAAAAATAAATAAAATAAAACAATTGTCACTGTTTTATTCTCCTTCCTTTCTTTCTGTAGCAACCACTGAGACCCCTGGCCCCCAAATTATTTACAGTGTACTGGTAGTGATTAAACTTACCATTTAGTTCTTGGATTGCAAGACCATGAGGACCCACACCTAGATGAGACATAGAAGAATGGGCACTTTACCTCCAGAGATCAGGACTAAGAGAACAATAACTCTAAGATGTCCTTTCCAGCAGTTGGATGTACTTTTGGGCATGGAAGAGGACAAGAGCAGGGGCTGTTGGACTAGAATGGCTGGATCAAGTAGGCTGGAGGTGTTTTTGTCATTGTACATGTGGGGAAAGGCAACTAAATAATAAAATACAATGGATACCTCTTAGGCCAGACACACAGCTCACAGTGCCATCTCCCTCCCCAGCACAGGGACAGAACTGCAGCAATATCCACACATGTAACTTGTAGTCTAGTCATGGCTGAGTGACACGGGGGTAGATATCTGACCCAAACTGGCCAAACAGACTTACTCTCCTGGGAAACTGGAATTTTGAACTGAGGTGCATAGAGATGGGGAGTTGTTTACAGCCCACGAGGAGGACAGTTTATGGATTCCTACTACTGAGTTTCCCTGATTATCCAACAATACCAACATTCCGTGAGATATACCGGCATCCTTCTGGTAAAGTCAGCTTAACTGGCTAGAGTTGCTATTTGCAACTGGAAGAACCTTAAATACTACACTTCCGTGAATAGCTTTCTCTCATGCTACTCCATCTGTTCCTTTCCCTACACCTTCCACCAAAGTATCACAGCTCACCAAGAATGCCGTGATGTTCTGTTTAACCGAGCTTTTGTTGTTCCCCTGCATGAAATTCCCTCCCCCTTCTTTCTGAAAACTTTTTCAACCATTACCTCCTCTATGACACTTTGATTTGCAAGATCCTCCACTATGCCCATAGGGCCGGTTACGCCACAATCACAGCACGTAACACACTGCACTGTAGTCCCTGGTTTATTTGCCCATTAGACGGCAAGCTCCTTGATAGACGGGGTAACTTTCTAGTTTACTTTATTTCTCCAGTTCCTTGTTACAGTCTGGCACATAGGAGACTCATTGAGTAAATGTATAAATGAGTAGACAGTTTCTGCTCATGAGAACAGTTTCTGCTCATGAGAACATGCTCAGGCTTACCTGCTGGAAGAATGTGAAAGACAATGGAACCTTTCTAGATCTGACGACATCTGGTCCCCAAACACATGAAAGTCCAGCCAAAATTGGTAGAGCCATTTACCTCACTCACAGCTGACCCAGAAAATGAGTAAACCCAGCCAATTCCAGAAGAGCTGCCCAACTAACATAGAGATTCCTAAGAAATAATAACTGGTTAGTGTTTTAAACTGACCTTTGCGGTAGCTTGTTAGGCAGCATTTTTTGTGGGAATAAATAATTGGTACACTATTTGTGGGTTAGATTTCACCTGGGGATCACCAACTTAAGAGCTTTGCTTGCTAAACAAAAGAGTTAAAATCCAAGGACTGCTTTTTCAAGTCACATTGTGAATGTGAAGAACGGATACATTTATAAATCAATAGAAAAATAAATTTCTCACTACTTGCTAATATGATATTAAAAAAACTAGATTTTTTTCAAACTTTAAAGGAAAAATCAAAAGTAAAATCAATAATTTCTCTATTCCAAAAAAAAATAATAATAATTTCTCTATTCCAACACAACTGTTAATTGTTGAATGTTTCTCTTCAGCATTTACATATGTATTTTTATATAGTTCTAATAACAATAGTTATATTTTGCTTTAATATTCAAGGGAAAGTGCTAATTCATACATAATACTTTTAATAGCTACATAATAACACTTCAAACATATATACTATATTATTTCTGTATTATTTTAGACTACTTTTTTCCCCTACTATCAAGAAGATATCAGAAGAGTAAAAAGAGAAGGGAAAGTGTCATCTATAATTTCACCTCCCAGAATCAAAGGAAAAGACTCTCTGATATTTGTCTTCATTTTTTTCTGTACATTAAAAAAGTGGAGTCATAAACTTTTTTCCCCTACCGAACAATATCATAAGCATTTTCCCATAAAAAAAAAGAAAAGAAAAGAAAAGAAGATGGCAAAATACAGCTTTTTTCTTTATTTGGTATTATTGCTTTAGGTATGAAGGCCAGGATGGTGTCTTTCTTATTTACTGCCAATGCAGTTATATCCCAAGTACCTAGCAAAGTGTATTGTAGACACCCAATAAACATTCACTGAATGAACGCAACGCATGAATGAATAATGGAATTTACATAAGTAGGCTTCCTAGTTTCATGTGCTTCAAATGCTTTTTAAATTAGCACAATTGAATTGTATTCAAAAGTCATATCATTTGAAAGAAAAACTTATTTGCATCACATCTTAAATTTATCACCTATAGACAAAGGAATTTGTTATTCACCTTAAAAATTCCGAGTTAGTTACAAAGTTGACCCATAGAGTAGACAAAAGAAGGAATTCCAAGGTTTTTATTCATGAGTTGCTTGTACAAATATCACTAGATGAACACCATCTATTCTCAGTTCTTATTCCCCTCTCTGCAACTCTTGACACTTTTGGCTACTTCTTTCTTAAACTCTGTCATGTATCATTTTATGTGACAGTGAATTTATACAACTTTCTTGCTATTTCTCTGACCCCTCTTTTGCCCTTGCCAGTGGTCATTCTCTAAAGATATCCTTTCTCCTTTGGTCATCTCCTTTTGCGATCACTGTCTATAATCACTCACTTATAATTTTGCCTTCAGCCTCTCCTCTCTGTGAAACATGCCCAGATCTGTATATCTAATCCTGATCACTCTATTTATGCCTTTTCAATCTCATCCACCTCCATTTCCTGAAGACCTTATTTTGCTTGTATTTTCAACCTACCCCTCTTTTCTTTTGAATTACACGTGTCTCCTAGCCTTTGCAATTTTTCCTTGACCCAGCTTTTCCCCCAAGCTGTCATCCCATTGCCCTTTTCCCTTTACCACCCAATTTTTGGAAAGTGTACTCTGTGCTCCTTGCCTCCAGTTCTCTCCCTCATTCCTCTCCGTAACTGTTTGCATGTTGACTTCTGCTTTTGCCTATTGACCTTTTACTTCAGTGATTGTTTGATCCCCTTCCAACAATGCCTCTCTGTGGCATCTCACACCCTTCCACCTCTCCCCTCATGGTTTCCTTTGCACTATGCTTTTTTGGTTTCTATCAAGTCTTCCCTGACATACTTGCTTCTTTTTGTCTTTGGACTTCTTTTTTACTCTACTATCCTTAAAGGTCCTCATTCACTTCCAGAGTTAACAAATATTTACTGAGTGCCTATCATGTGCCAGGAACTGTGCAGCCCCAGGGATGCAGGGATGAACAAACCAGATGCTCACTGGCTCTGTAGTACTTACTTTTCCTTCCTCACTTGCAGATGCAATTAGAAGCAAAATCCTATAATTTGTTTCCAAATGACTCTGATTTGTTCCCTCTATCTTATTATCACTAAACTCTCTTTGTTCAGGTCTACATCATTAACTTGTTTTTTCAGCAGCCTAATAACTAATAACTAGTGTCCTCATCTCTATTCCAGTCCATCCCACATATTATCCCAGACTAATCTTTTTAAACATTTATGTCATCCCCCTTAAAAAATGTTCACTTGCTCTTTCCACTGCCTGCAGAAGAAACACTAGACTCCTTAAAATGATGTTGGAAAGACCTGAGGCTTTGGAGTCAGAAAGCTTGGGTTGTATTCCCAATCTTCCATTTATTCACTCTGTGACCTTAAATAACCTTGCTGCATTTTGATTTTCCCACCTATAAGATGGGATTAATGACTAGTAATAAGGACCAAATACACATGAAAGTGCTTTATATTCTTAAAGTGCTAAAATTAATATAACTCTTTTTTCTTAGTTTGTTTAGAGATAGTTACCATATTGATACTAGCCTAAGCTTCAGAGTTAAACAACAACCTGGTTTCAAATTCAGCTTTATTACTCATTATCTGTAAGACTCTGAACAAATTAGTATACCTCTCTAAAACTCTCTTCCCACCTGTCAAAACACTCATTTTGTACGGCTGTCTGAAAATTAAATGAAATAGTGAATATGAAAACTTCTAGCACAGTGTGTAATTTATAATAGGCACTGATTGATTCTCTTTTGGGCCTAATTTACTTTTCCTGCAGCATATCCCACTATACCTCTTCACAAACCCTACCACTCCAGACTACTTGATTTTCTCAATTCATATGATGTACTTTTGTGTTTCTTCTTCAGCTGCATACTCTTTCCTTCTCTATTAAAATTCTACTCAAGTCTTCAAGGCTCAGTTAAAATGTTGTCTTCCCTAAAGCCCTGTGTATCTCACAACTGGTGTGTTAATCTCTCCTTCCTCTGTATACTCTTAGCTTGTATGTTGATTAGAGCACTTTCTTTTCAATCCGGTTTATATTCTGATTCTCCCAACAGAATGTAGGGGCCTCGGAAACAAGGAGGATGTTGTATGTTGTATGTTTATTTCTCTCACATTATACTTACGACAGTAGACACTCAGTTATTGAATGAATGTAGAATTGGGTGCTGTCTTTCTCTTTCTACTGCTACAGGACATCACTTGCTTAAATGTCTACTGTTGCCTCAAACCCAAACATGTGCAAAAGCAAGCACATCTTCCCTAAATTGCTCCCTTTCAATTTTGCTGTTTTTGATACTACCCTAATCCCTAGTCTCAGTTTCTGAGGGTACAAATCTTAGAATTGTATTTGACTGATCTGTTTACTTGACCACCTAGGAGCCAAACTACCAGGTTCTTCCAACTCCTTCTGTGAAATAGTTCTTGGATTCATCTTTCTTTATTCCATTCCTAGGATTATCAATCATTATTTTTAACAACTATCGCCATTTATTGAGCATTTACGTTCCTGGGCTTCTTTGTATACATTATGTCATTAGATCTTTAACGCCTCTGTGAAGCAGGTACTCTTACTCTTATTTTACAGATGAGAAAAATCAAGACACAGCTTACATACTTTGCCCAAGGTTACAGTTAATTAAGTGGCAGAGTGGGGATCAAACCCAGATGTGAAGCCAAAGCCTAGAGCTGGACTCTTTCAAGTTGTGTAGAACAAAAATAGGATTTTTAGAAGAGTATTATGAAGATATACAGGAAGTAAACAAGCACAGGAAACTGCATCATGGACGCGTACTGTCTTTTTCGAAAGCAGAATACACCCACACTCTAGCGATCTAGTTATTTTGGGGAGCTCTCTGACATCAGCATTTGAGGCCCTAAGGCTTCTCTCCTTGCTTCTGTTGCCCTTGTTACAACTGACTGACTTCTGTCCTCCCCCTCTACCTCTTGGCTTCTATTACTTCGTGACTTCTGCTGCCTCGTATGTTTGGCTATCTTACTTTTCTCTCACTACTGTGCAACACAAACGCTTTACTCCAATTAAGGCAACCTCCTCACTGTTTCCAGAACAATTTCTATCTCCACAAATTTACGTTGTTACTTTGAACACAAATATTTTGTTCTTTTCTACCTCAAAATATAGTCAAAAGCCTGTACTTCAAAGCTCCTTCATTACTTATTCTCAACAGTTCCAATGGATTTTTTGAGTGGTTACTATGCGTTAAGTCTTCTTGCTGACCCATGATGAACCAGCAACATGAGCAAGAAATAAACCTTTTGAGATTTGGGGGTTATTTGTTCTTGCAACATAATCTAGCCTATCCTGACTGATCTACTGACTTCAGGGAAGTAATTTAGCTTTACCAAGTTTCACTTTCCTTATATGTAAAAGAGATTAAAACAGTATCTATCAAATAAGGTTGCTCTGAGGATTAAATGAGGTAATACAGGTAAAAGTACGTGGGTAAAGTACAGGTAGAGGTACTTAGCACCGTGCTAAGCACAAAAGAAGTACACAAATGTTATTTAAAACTTTTGAATTATCACCAGCTAGCAATTGGTGTGTTAGTAATAACAAATGAGCATAATGGAGAGTCTTGTTTGCTTTTTCAAATGTTAACTTCAAATTACATATGGTATAATATTCTTGTCAGTAATTTTAGTTGAAAACCTAGGCATCTACAAACTAACATTTTAAGATAACTACTATAGAGTTAGCCTAACTCATCATAAGAAACAGCTTTTCTTCTTTTCATATCATGAATTTTTGGATACCATGAAAAAAATGTTTCATATATATGTATTCTCTCTAAAACCTTTAAAGCTTATTAAAGAGATGTTACCCTTGTTTTCAAAAGCCCAGTTATAATAGGGATATATTGTTCTATAAATAACTATTTAAATTTGGGATCCAGATGAGCATATTTCATGATATATTGAAACGGAGCAGGACCCTATGGTCTATGCCCCATGTCCTCAGCCTGCCTTTAGTCTGTGGAAAAACTTTAGCCAAATAATAACTTTAGACAGAGAAGTGAGAAAATGCAGAGACAAAGAAAAACAGTCAAAGGAGACCAAATAATAATAGTTTAGTCATTGAGCATAGTCAAGGGCCTTTAGTTCCTTCTCAAGGGCTATAGATAATATTCTGAGCCGTATCCTGTGAGCTGTCTTCTAGATACTGAAACCCACACCAGGTGGAAGAAGTTAACTACATGATGCCCAGACTGTAGCCATGACATACCCTGCCACAATTCCAAGAACTGGCCTCAAGGAAATGGGAACGAACCGACCATGGAACTGAAGATTCACTGTACCTAAAAAAACCAAGATGATGCTGGTCAGACCACCGCATGGCCAATTTCAAGATAACTGTCAGAGCTGACTGTACTGTTTCTGCATGTAGCCCTCTCCCTCAACCTATAAAAGCCCTTGCTCACTGGTTGTAGGAGCGGGGGGAATCGGTCTTTGGACAGGCGTCCACCCTCCAACCTCCCCGCCCCCCCCGTTTGCTGGCATCCAAAACAAAGCAAACTTTCCTGTCCACCAACCTTGCCCCTTTATTGGCTTTTGAGCAGCAAGCAGCCAGACAACACTTTCGGTTACAATATCACCCCACTATTTATATTTAATTAAATTTTCTCTCAGCCATGTTATGTATGGCTTATTATTAGTTGAAGACTGCCCAGACCTGGTAAAGATGACAATCATAAACACATCTGTATAATAATTCATAATGTTAAAAGTGCTTTTGCATAGTCTCACTTGACTTTGAATCTTCTGAGTTATATATTATTTCCATTCCTAGTTGAGGAAAAGGAGACTTGGACAGTGGCCTGTCTAAAGTAACGAAAAACTGGGACTGGAACCTAGGTTCCTTTACTACACATTTCTTGTTTATGCTACCACAGAACCCTGTAGTGATAAACCATTACTGGAATAACAACTTAACACATATGCTCTACTGATTTATGTATCGTAACTCTATAAGCTTATGTAGCATAAATGTTACATGAACAAGCATAACTATCACTATTACATTTTTTCAGGAACGATAATATCTGGGTCAGTGATAATAATGTGATAATTTGGGGGAAATTTATTGCTAGCTAGCTTTTTCAGTCTGACAAACTTGGTAAGGCTGAGATCAATTTAGACACTATAACTCTTTAAATTAACAGTAAACTGACTTACAAAAACACAATAGAGGGCTTCCCTGGTGGCGCAGTGGTTGAGAGTCCGCCTGCTGTTGCAGGGGACGCGGGTTCGTGCCCCGGTCCGGGAAGATCCCACGTGCCGCGGAGCGGCTGGGCCCGTGAGCCATGGCCGCTGAGCCTGCGCATCCGGAGCCTGTGCTGCGCAACGGGAGAGCCACAGCAGTGAGAGGCCCGCGTACCGCAAAAAAAAAAAAAAAAAAAAAAAAAAAAAACACAATAGAGAGCCAACATCTGCGCCAACACATTCCTTCACATTCCTATTTTGAAGAAAAAAAATTTTTTTGAAGAAAATTTTTAAAAATATTGTTTTATCAAAGAAATTTTGTTTTGACTAAACTTAGGAACACTGAAAAACAAGTGTCTACACTTAAGAAATTAAAGAACCTGCAAGTGTACTGGAGAAAACGTTAAATGAAAAAAAAAAAGTGTAAGTAAGGTCTCCTCAAGGTGCCACATCTAGGGTCTTACACCGAAATAAAAAACTTTAAAACATTTCAAACAAGCCAGCTGCTGCCAATGTATGGAGAACAAAGTATCCCATTAACTAAAGTGCCTAAACTGATTTAAATGGTATCTTGGTTACTTTTTAGAAATTGCAACACGCTGCTATTTATATAACAGCCTCTTCTTCAAAATGACAGTATGGCAAACTTAGTTTTTAAAAATAATGCAATTTTTGTTAAGAACTTGACACACGTTTGCTTCCCTGGAGAGAAGCAAAAATCAGAGTTAAGATACTTTAACACACTTTTTTTCCGCCTCATCAGAAGCCAACGTGCAATACAACATGAAAAATGTCTAAGCTGGAACCTTGTAATTTGGCTCATTGTACACTACGCCTTTCCACTACGTTGGATCTTATTTCTAGTTTCCAGCTTAGCTATTAGTAGTGGCTGGGAGGGCAAGTCACTTCTCTGAATGTTTCATTTCCCATAAAACCAGAAAATGGGTGGAGGACCATACAGAGCTTTGAGCCGAATAACGTCTATTAGATATCATCAAAAGCTTTTTCCTCCGGACGATGCAAACCCAGGCACACGGGGTTCTGCTTTGCCCGCAGACCACTCCCGAGCCTCGGCTTCGTTCCTCTTCCTTTCAACCTCAATTCGGGCTCCTGAAGGTTAGCAAAGAGTTCTTTTAACGAAATCCAGCGCTCCTTTGTCTCCAAACTTGGCTAGGAAAGGATTCCGAGGCCTCAGCAGGCTGAGAGAAGGTAGTGGCGGCGATCCACCCTCGCCGGGCCACCCACCCACCCCAACCCGAGTCTGGCGCCGAAACCCCGGCGCGTGCTTGGGGTTCCCCGGTACCGCGAGGCGCGCCCTCGCCCGGCCACTGTTCCTGGTAAAGGGCGGGATGCCAGGACGCGTGCCGGGACAGCGGCAGGCGGAAGCCGCTGGCGGAGAAAACGGGCGGTTCCCGCCAGCGCGGGTGGGGGAAGGGCCGCAGCCACACCCGGAAGTCGGTCTGGAAGGGAGGGGGGAACATGTGGGGGCGAGGCTTCCGGTAGCGCAAAGGGTATCGGGAGAGGCTTCCAGCAAACCTTCTCTGGCTTCTGGAGGGACGGACCACCGTTTCCGCGGCTTTGGCTTCTGCGATCTGCGTTCAGGCTAAACGGCCACAGCGGCGCCACTGCCGCTCCCCTTGTGCCTGGTTCTGACCGTATTTGTTCCCCGGAGGCTGCCCCGGTTACAGCAGCGGCCGCGGCCGACATGTTGTGAGGCGGCGGCGCGGGTGTCTCAAGGATGGTTTGGCTGAGGCGGCAGCAGCGGCTGCTGGCGGCGGCGGCATTGGCGGCGGGGGCTCCGGCTCTGTAGAGCCCAGCCCGCTGGGTGTCCGTCCTGTACCGCGGCCAGACCAGTGCCCCTGGACCTTGCCTCTGCTCCGGCGCCGTTGGGGAACCGGTTAGGCGACAGCGCACGCCCCGCAGAGGAGACACGAAGGGGGTTCTCCAGTGCTCAGATTTCCGGACCACCTAGCCTTCCCCTCTCCGACCTGGGCAGTGCTGTCCCCAGAATCCTCAGCTCCCCCCCGCGAAATTTGCTCCCAGCCTCGCCCTGAATCTTTCACACACGCGGGTGTTCCACGCCCTCTCGAGCCAACCCCTCGCCCCTTAATTTTCTGCACCCTCTTCTCAGAGCGCCCCCCGGATTGCTCTCCGAGGGCAGCCTTTTGAAAAATCTTCGTGGAGCAGTGGACCAGAACTGGGGGAGTTTTCAAAGTCGGGCGCGAGAGATAGGAAGGTACGATGGCTTCCTCATCTGGAAACGATGATGATCTCACTATACCCAGAGCTGCTATCAATAAGATGATTAAAGAGACTCTCCCCAATGTCCGGGTGGCCAACGATGCCCGGGAGCTGGTGGTGAACTGCTGCACTGAATTCATTCACCTTATATCTTCTGAAGCCAATGAGATTTGCAATAAATCGGAAAAGAAGACCATCTCGCCAGAGCACGTCATACAAGGTAAGTGGTATGTGTGGGATTTTGTTTCAAAGAGGGGCCGGGGACAGTGCTAATCGCGTGACCCGTTCATGTCAAAGCCTTCAGTCCTGTCCCCTGGTTAGTACTAATAACTGAAAAAGCTGCGCGGGCATAGAAGCAGCCGGTGCCTTAAAATCCCTGTGTAATATTCTCGTGGTCCTTTTCAAACAGCGAATGCAGGTAAGGGTTTCAAACGATTAGGTCAGCTAACATCCCCCCAAATAAGGTAGTAGCAGCGATCTCAATTTACAGCCAGGTAAGCCCAAGCAACAAGAATTTTGCCTACCTGAAGTGGAAGCTAGACGTGACAACTGAGAAAGTGCCTGCCTAAAGTGGAACCTAGATCATGACAACTGAGAGAGGAACCCAGAAGTTCTGCCTTGGAGAATTAGAATTCAGACCAGAAGTTCAAGCATGAGTGGAAAGGGTACCCCTTCCCCACCCGACCTTTTCACCAGTGTAGAGGAAAAGATGAATTTTCAGAACACGAGTAAAAATATTCTTAACGTGCATGTTCAACGTTGTAAAGTTTATTAGTGTTGGATAGAGTGTATTTTCTGCTTTAAAAATGGTTTCATGGTCCTAACGTTAATCAACAAGTTGCCAAAGCACTCCAGTTCTATTCTGTAAGAAAAGGGGCAGTGTTCTTTAATTTTCCTTCCCCTCCTTCCTTACTTTCTTCCTTTTTTCTGTAGCTTGCTTTGTTCCATGGAGATAGATTTTTAAAGCTTGGGTTGAAAGATTGTGAGAGATGTTTTTCATGGAATATTTCCCCCTTGTTTCCTGCTGTCATCCCCATTTAGATGTAAACGCTTCAGCTTTTATTGAACAGCAGTTCTGAAAGTTTAACAGTTTCTTCTCTCATCTTGGAAAGGATTTAGTTCAGTTAATAGGGATTTGGGGGACCATATTCTGATGGTTTGTTTCAGGGATGGGGAGACATTTACTAGTCATAATGTTTTGGGAAGCACTTTCTGTGACTTGTACATGTACTCTTATGAAAAGGTTGCATTCTATTTGAGGTGATAACTTGCTTTTTATAATAACCCAATTAAAATTCTAGCAATTTCTTGATTGCTTTTGAAGTCAGAAAAAAAATCATGATTAATTTAATTTTGGTAGGCAGGCGGTTGTCTACCATTTTATTTTTAAAATTTAACTTTTTAAAAGGTGACTTCCCTATTATTCTGAAGTAGAGGACACATCTGCTCATATTCACCATATGCAGTATTTTATGGTCAATATTGACAAAAGGATTAAATGATTCATTTTTGATCCTTAATGATGTGTAGGAGATAGATTTAAAACATACTCTGCCATTTCCATTTCAGTACATAAGGAGAAAAAAAATCCCTAGGAAGAAGTATATTTGATTTTAAAGCTAGTGTTTTCTTCTACTTGTTTGGTGTACTCTGAAGTAAAATGAAAGCCAAGTTGTCTATGTTTCCTCTTGTGTTTTTATTTTTACATTGTATGTGCAGTTGTCACAAGCCTTTCACAAGATTATCCAACACAAATAGCTGTAATTACCTTTTACAACTCATAAAAGAGAAAAAGGATCTTTTATCAACATTGTCTTTCTAATGAAAATTGCAGAAGATTTCAAAAGGATCTGCCTAAACATTTGTTTACACCACAGAAGTGGGGATCATTCCAAAAATCTAAAAACACATTACAATCTGTCTTCTTGGGTAGAGTTTATTCTTTTCTAGGATATATTTAGATTTCTGATTGACATGATGGAAGAAAAGTGCAGCTGTAGTGAACAGTATGCTAAACAGCTCAACTTTGGAATATGCTAAATTCAGTTTAACATATGAGTCAAAAAGTTCCAGTGAAAGCATTTTCCCTGTGTACTGAGGATGATTTATTAATTAAAAAAAAAAAATCACGCATTAACCTGCTACAGCCTTATAAATTTACCTTTTTTTTTTAACATTGCCTTTGTTAAGTGGATAAGGACCTACATTTTAGCCCCAAATTCTCCCCAGTTAGGGGAATAGATTTTATACATTTATAATCTCATATTGATATCATATTGCTTAATCATTTAAAGAAACTTTTGTCTTGAGTGATTAAAATTTTTTAAAAGAAATCCTTAAGGTGTGTATTTTTTTAGGTGGTTAAAGTGTGTGTTTATAGACTAACTCTAGAAAGTTGGGTATGACATTTTTTATGCTGTTCTGTCAATGTTGATTATTTAAGAATGTAAGATATAGCCAAGTGGAATAATGTACGTTTTAAAGTGGTTTGATTTTCACATGTTGAAGTTTGGATTTTTTTGGTAATAAGTTTAATGAACTAAACTTTGCTTCAGAACATTTCACTTGCCACTTTGCTTTACCTTGTCAGGGCGAATTAAGCATTTGAGGCAGTTCTGTAAAATGCATGCAGAAGTTAAAATAATTTTATTGCCAGTAAATCTGAAATTATATAACCTAGTTAAAATTTTAAAAAATTATCTATTTTGCTTATTTTTAGTTTAAGAACATGGACTTTGAAGATCACATACACACAACAGAGGGAGTTCTAAGCTTATAAGGTGTTCCTTTTATTTCGTTGCTGGGTTTCTGTGAACACATATCTTTAAATGAGTACTAACATGTTCTGTTGCATTATGGAAAGAATTGACATTGAGAGTTAGGAGCTGCAGGTTCTGTACCGGAAAGTCTGGCCTTAGGCAAATCTGTTAACTAAGGTTTCCCCATTTATGTATAAATAATACTTAATGGTTTCAGGTATAATTAGCAATTACTGAGAATCTGTCAGGATTGAGAAACTTACATGAAATATGCTACAATAAATAATAATTTAAAAACTTTATAGTGATACTGATTGAAATATAAAGCTGAAAGTCTGTTATGTTTAACCTTACATCATGATGCCATTTGTAAAGCCAAAGTGTAAATAAGAATATTTTAAGTGATATTATTTTATTTCTGCATTTTAAATCTCTTGCTACATTTTTTTTTCCTCATGTTTTTGAGAATAGTAACTGAAAGTAGTGAAAGTTTGAAAAAGTCTCCGAGGATTCACTTCTTCAGCAGTTGTGTTGCTCCAAGCTCTGTGTTGAAGGACTTTTTAAAAAAATTATAACCCCTCTCACACTGGTACTTTGGTAAAATACAAAAAAAATGGATCACTAGAAAAACAATGAAATTTTTTGATACTGCATTCAATAGAAATAAAATTACTTTGTCAAATTGCTATGAAGTTTCTTCTTTTTCCCCCCAGCTTTTTGAAATATAATTGACATGTAGCATTGTGTAAGTTTAAGGTTTACAATGTAATGATTTGATGTGTGTATATATTATGAAATAATTACCACAATAAAATTAGTTAACACAGCCATCACTTCACATAGTTACAGTTTTGCCATGAAGGTTCTTAAAATGCTTACTTTGAATTTCCGTACTTAACTCATTGCGGACCATTACAGGCATTTCTGGCACAAGTCCATGGACCACATTTTGAGAATCTTGCTCTAAAGCCTAAACCACAGTCTGTTTTGGAAAGTGGATGTGGAGTAGTTTTGAAATCAGAGGATCTGAGTGATTGCAGAGAAGTTGTAATAATAAGAAGAATGATATTGTATTGCCTAAATAATCATCCATACTGAAATTTTTTTCTGAAGGGACATGTAATTTACATTGCACAATTTATCACATAATCAGGTGCTTTTCAAGTTAGGATTTTACTGTTTTCTTTAAAACTGGTATGTATTTTGTTTTTGTTTTCCTTCTGCCACCCAGCAGTTACTTTCGAATACTACTGTGTACTTGGCACTGTACTAGATACTGCTAAGGATATAAAGATGAATGATATTTGATTCTTGCTCTGCCATCCATCTCTCATTGTTGTCCCAGATTCCCACGAGTGGTGATACCATAGAGGGCATGATTCTTAAGGGTCTTTGTCAGGCCAGTAAGCCAAGAAGTCACTTTGGCCTACATCCTCTTAATATATTTTAAGCTAACTACATCACCTCCATACCTCCATCACCTAACATACAAACAAAAGAAAATAGAGAAATTAGAGAATGCTATTTTTTATATTTTAGTTTTTTCAAATGAAAAGCATGCATTATGCATATGAAGTATAAAGTAATTCACACAAATTCATGTTATAACAAAACTTTTTTTTTTTTTTTTTGCGGTACGCAAGCCTCTCACTGCTGTGGCCTCTCCCGTTGCGGAGCACAGGCTCCGGACGCGCAGGCTCAGCGGCCATAGCTCATGGGACCAGCCGCTCCGCGGCATGTGGGATCTTCCCAGACCAGGGCACGAACCCGTGTCCCCTGCATCAGCAGGCGGACTCTCAACCACTGCGCCACCAGGGAAGCCCTATAACAAAACTTTTGAGGAGTACATCATTTTTGGTAAAATATAAGATACGACTGTATTAAAATTGTTGGGTGGACATTTTTACCTTTTTTTTTTAAGTAGTTGTCTTAATATCTGTCTTTTGAATTGAAAAAAACATGCTAAATGTTTTTTTTTCCTTAATATTCCATGCACTTTTCTGGGTACAGTTTTAAGGTAGATGGCAGAGGGTAGCAGACAGACCTCTGAGAAACAAGTGATATGTGTTTTATCCACAAATTTTAAAATATATATATATATATTTTTTGACTTTTACTCTGAGATCCTTAGAGCGAGGGCCATCAATAGTCCATAAAATCCCTTTGTACAAATTAGAAAAAGGCACTCCTTCTGTGTATTAATTTTGTATCCTGCAACTTTACTGAATTCATTGATTTGCTCTAGTAGTTTTCTGGTGGCATCTTTAGGATTTTCTATGTATAGTATCATGGCATCTGCAAACAGTGACAGTTTTACTTCTTCTTTTCCAATTTGGATTCCTTTTATTTCCTTTTCTTCTCTGATTGCCATGGCTAGGACTTCCAAAACTATGTTGAATAATAGTGATGAGAGTGGACACCCTTGTCTTGTTCCTGATCTTACAGGAAATGCTTTCAGTTTTTCACCATTGAGAATGATGTTTGCTGTGGGTTTGTCATATATGGCCTTTAGAATGTTGAGGTAGGTTCCTTCTATGCCCACTTTCTGGAGAGTTTTTATCATAAATGGCTGTTGAGACACTCCTTCCTTAAAAACCTTTACTACCATCTGCCAGAAAAAGTGCTATAATAAGCATACAAATCTATGATGTTTACAGTATGAATGGCTCTCCTCAGATACGCTGCTGTTGTGCACTGAACCACCTGCACAACTGTTAACGGATGGCCCTGCTTAGGAGCCATTTTCCTTATCCTTCAAGATTCTCCTTTATGTAAAATAGGGATATTATTACTACATGATAACAGATGATGTAAAATATCCCCATTTAGAAAATGCTGTGTCCAGTTACTCATATCCGTTAGCCAAAGTGTGTTTAAAATTAGGATTAAAGTCAATGCAGTTTTGAAATTAAATTTATGGCTGCTCCTGTTGAACCATTTTATTGAGAGTACAGTGTACTCAGCATTGAGAGTATAGCTCTTTCAATAATATTAAATATTAACCTTGGACTTACTTGCAGTTTTTTTTTTTTGAAAACAGTGTTTTCAACCTTAGATGTGTTTAAAAGTGAGTTTTTTGTTTCTGTTTTTTAATTTTTAACCCAAGCCCTCCATGGTTTAAGGTAGATTGGATTGAAGTTTTTAATGTCTAGTCTAGTGATTCATGACATTTTGAAGAGTTCTCTCAAGTGTATTGACTTAATTTAGTAAATTTAATATACTTGTTCAGCTTGAATTCAGTGGTGTGATAATGCATAGCTATACATTTATTTAGGTCCTGTATACTTACTAGCATACTCTTAAGTGTAAGAGAAAAGATATAGATGAATAAAAAAAGTCCCGGCGCCTGCCAGCCTGTGACCTCGCGGCGCCGCCTCTGCAGGTCTGCGATGCCTGTCGCGGTGGAGGACATCATGAGGCTCCTGTGCTCCGTTTCCGAGGAGAGGAAAATGCGGGCGGCCGTCAGGCACTCTGGGAGGGGCGGCCTGGTCACAGGGGCCGTGGCCTTCGTTGGTGGTTTGGTGGGCGGGCCACCAGGACTAGCCGTTGGGGGGGCCGTCGGGGGTTTGTTAGGCGCTTGGATGACAAGTGGACAGTTTAAGCCAGTTCCTCAGATCATAATGGAGCTGCCATCTCCTGAGCATCAGAAGCTCCTTAACGAAGCCACTGCCATCGTCAGGCGCCTGGAATGGACAGACGCCGTGCAGCTGACCATCCTGGTCATGGGCAGTGAGGCCCTGCAGCAGCAGCTGCTGGCGATGCTGGCCAACTACGTCACCAAGGAGCTCCAGGCGGAAGTGCAGTGCGACGGCTAGGCCTCTGCTCCGGGAAGCGGGGTCCATTTAGATGATTCCCGCCGACTCATGGAAGGTGACTGGGGAGCTGCAAGAAGCCCCACATCATCAGAATATTACCCTAAACTGTAGCGAA
Organism: Tursiops truncatus; assembly: GCF_011762595.2. NCBI lineage: Eukaryota > Metazoa > Chordata > Mammalia > Artiodactyla > Delphinidae > Tursiops > Tursiops truncatus. The sequence goes on along the minus strand of NC_047034.1, from coordinate 102,028,980 downwards.
GTCTCTTGCTGGAGAGGCTGGGGCTGTGCTATATCATGTTCTGGAAATTATTTAAGATGCCGTGTTTTGTGGCCGTGTGCACCTGTGTGCCCTGACAACCCTTCAACTGGGAAGCTGGTGAACAGTAAAGCCGTGACTGCTGCCACGTAGCGGCAGTTTTCTGAATCTACTCTCGCTCACATAGGGGCTGGAAGAAGGTCTTCACGTTCAGCCTTCTCATCTCATCACGTGAAGATGATACCTGTCCAGGCAGCCGTTGCCTGACCAGCCCTCCCTTGGGACCTTGGGGCTGTCCCCTGCTGGAATCATGTTTACCTCTTGAACGCCCCTTCCCCACCCAGTGACTTCTGAGTGGCCTCAGGGAGGGGGCAGTTGGCCTGCTGAGTGAAGCCACAAACGTCAGTGGCACCCAGCCTCTCCCCCAGTAGCTGCCCGACTGGGCTCTCGCCCTCCCAGGGGCTTGCTTTCCCCATCTGAAAAGTCATAGTAGTTCTTGAGTGATGTTTTTTAAATTAAATATTTTCAGTAAAATTATTGCTCTTTCTGAAGTGGTAGAATTATAAACTAAGAAATGTGCCCACCCTAAATTTCACCCTAAATTTCCCCTAAATGTTTTCTGAACAACAACAACAAAAAGATGAATAAAAGATGAATAATATGTCCAAGTTAAGGGACTCTTACATGTTAGACACTGTGTTGTTAAATGCCATAGGTTAATCACTTGTTGATTTCCACAATCCTTAAAGTATTAAAAATATAATAGTGAATACTTAATTTTGCTCCTTCTGTGGGCCAGCCTGTGTTCTTAGCTCTTTGTTTATATTCATTTATTCTTCACAGCAACCTGATCTGATGAGATGTAGGTACTGTTATTCTTGTTTTAGAGGAACAGAGGTGAAGGAACTTACCCTGACTCACACAGCTAATATGAGGCAGAGCTGGGAGTCAGTCCCTGTGGGGCTGCAAGCTTAACCACTATAGTGCTTCTGGCTGTAGGAAGATATTGTGAAATAGATGCTGTTTTCATTTTACAGATGGGAAATTGAAGCTTAGAGATACTAAGTAACATATCCAAGGTTATACAAATACAGTGACAACCAAGTTCCAAATTCTAAGTCTATCTTATTTCAAAAGGGGGAGATTACTTCTGTCTAGGAGGATCAGGCAAGCTTAATTTGAAGATATAGTTTGATCCAGGCCTTGAATGAATTACTGTCAGCACGAATGTGGGAAACTGGTGCCTGTTGGGAAACATTGAGCGGTCAGGTTTAACAAAGTATGCAGGGATTTAATGGCAGAAATAAAGCTGGGAAGGTAAGTGGGGCTAGATCTTGGAGAACCTTGTTGTAGGGCTAAGGAAATAAGACTTTTCTTTTTTTAATTTATTTATTAAAATTTTTGCCTGCATATGGTATTTGTTTTTCTCTTTTTGGCTGCGTTTGGTCTTCGTTGCTGTGCTCGGGCTTTCTTTTAGTTGCAGCGAGTGGGGGCTACTCTTCGTTGCAGTGCATGGGCTTCTCATTGCGGTGGCTTCTCTTGTTACGGAGCACGGGCTCTAGGCATGCAGGCTCAGTAGTTGTGGCGTGCAGGCTCAGTAGTTGTGGTACACGGGCTTCGTTGCTCCGCGGCATGTGGGATCTTCCCGGACCAGGGCTCGAACCCATGTCTCCTGCATTGGCAGGTGGATTCTTAACCACTGCGCCACCAGGGAAGCCCAAAACTTTTCTTTAGAATAAGAAAATAAGACTTTTCTTTAGAATGTGGTGGGACACCTTAAATCATTTACTGATTTCTTTTGGTACTGTCTCCAGCCAGTATTATTGAAAATGCACTACTATGCTTGTGCCTTTAAAAAAGAGAAAAGAGGGACTTCCCTGGTGGCACAGTGGTTAAGAATCCGCCTGCCAGTGCAGGGGACACAGGTTCGAGCCCTGGTCCTGAAAAATCCCACATGCTGCGGAGCAACTAAGCCCGTGTACCACAGTTACTGAGCCTGCGCTCTAGAGCCCGTGAGCCACAACTACTGAAGCCTGCGCGCCCAGAGCCTGTGCTCTGCAACAAGAGCAGCCACCACAATGAGAAGCCCGCACACCGCAATGAAGAGTAGCCCCTGCTTGGGGCTTCCCTGGTGGCGCAGTGGTTAAGAATCCGTCTGCCAATGCAGGGGACACGGGTTCGAGCCCTCATCTAGGAAGGTCCCACGTGCCGTGGAGCAACTAAGCCCGTGCGCCACAACTACTGAGCCTGAGTGCCACAACTACTGAAGCTTGCGTGCCTAGAGCCTGTGCTCTGCAACAAGAGAAGCCACCCAATGAGAAGCCCGTGCACCGCAACGAAGAGTAACTCCCGCTCGCCGCAACTAGAGAAAAGCCCACGCGCAGCAACAGAGACCCCACGCAGCCAAAAAAAAAAGAGTAGCCCCTGCTCGCCGTAACTAGAGAAAGCCTGCGTGCAGCAACGAAGACCCAATGCAGCCAAAAATAAATAAATTTATTTAAAAAAAAGAGAGAGAAAAGATAAAACTTTGGCTTCTAGCATTGACACTTAAAAAATAATGTCTGTCAATTCAAGTAAAAAATTCAGGCTGCCTAATTTTCACTTAATTTCCTACTATACTCCAAACTCCTTGAGGCCAGGGATTAGGTGGTGGTTAATTTGGTAAACAGAACTCAGAATAAGAATAATGTCTTATTGAAATTTGGGGGGAACAAGGGGAGGGTCTGTAAGTTAATTAAAATTCAAGTAATAGCAGTCTGCTTTTTGGCATCACATTATTTCTAAAGACGGTTTATGAAAACAGCTTAATATATGAAATAATTAAAGTTGTAAGTCATTCAAAATGCCTTAAAAAACACAGCTTATATGGGAATGTAGATTTTAAAGGTATATTTGGTATTCTCCTTGAAGAGCAAATTCCTAAAGTTGGAACTTAGGGCATCTTTACTGAGGGAGTCTGGCTCATCATAGTTGTTGAAAGACTGTAAGAACTGATGAACTAACTTAAGTTCATTTACTGTGTTTTTCACCACCTATATTTCATCAGTGGCTCAGAAAGCAAAATATGATTTTGGGGCCTTAACATTTAGAAAACTATATAATCTTAAATACAGTGAGCCAAAAGGAAATTTTATGCTTTGTCTTTCTGGATTACAGAAGGCCTTTTTTTCTTACAAATTTTTCTTTCTAAATGTGAAAAAATAAAGGGAGATAATTTTTTGTTAATGTTTCTTCCATCCTTATAGTCTTCCTTTATCCCAGTTTTTCTGCCATGTCACTTTAAATATTTTTATAGTGTTTCCTGTTAAGTTTTATTTTCAAGGGAAACTTTGGTTGAATATAAATGCTGAATTTCATAAGCTCTTTCCACCAGTATTTCTTAAACTTAGCAGTTTGAGTGTCTTTGCTAAAAATACTAGTTTCCTGTTGGTATATTAGACAAAAGAACTTATCTATTCTTTCATCTTATCCTGCTGAAAGTTAGAGCATGTGTTACCAGCCTACTTTTTCTAAGCCAAATGGTACAAAATATGTTTTATTAACAAATATATTCCAAATATTTGCTCTTTTTGTATTCTTTGAGAAAGTGATGACTTAATGGTTGATTTACTATGAGTGGTATAGGAAAAATGTTTTCTTACTAAAACCACATGTTCTTACATTGGACTTTTTTTTTTCCTCCAGGAAATGCTTTGGTTTTTAAAAAATTAGAAAGAAAAGGAAAAGTGAAGGCCAGTGCCTTGAAATGTTCCTTAAGTTTTAACTAATTTGCCATCTAATATTAAGAAAGTTAGATAAAATATTTTGTCTTAGCCATACCGATGATTGTTGTGCAGCTATAAAATAGGTAAAATTATTAGAAAGCAACAACCTTCCCCTCCAACACCCAGCCCAAAACCCTCACCAAACTTAATGTTCCATAGGTGAGAGAAAAAGTTGTGTTTTTACCACTTTTTCATGTTTTCATATTTTCATTTCCCCAGCACTAGAAAGTTTAGGCTTTGGCTCTTATATCAGTGAAGTAAAAGAAGTCTTACAAGAATGCAAGACAGTAGCATTAAAAAGAAGAAAGGCCAGTTCTCGTTTGGAAAACCTTGGTATTCCTGAAGAAGAGTTATTGAGACAGCAACAGGAATTATTTGCAAAAGTAAGTAACACATTTTAAATTATTTTCATCTGAATCTGACCCTGTTTACTAACCAAAATCATACTGGTTTCTAAAATCATTTCCTTAGTCAACATACGTACCCCCAAATATTTTTTCTGTGGCTGATTGTTTGATCATAGAGCCTGATGTTAGGTCTGGCTAGTTTTTTACTTTATATAAAAGCAAATACTTGCAGCAGCCTATTTTCTGAGAACAACTCCAAATAACTACTGAGATTTTATTTTGATGTTTTTTCAGGCAGAATGGCCATTTAAAAGCATGAAAAGTATACCTAAACATTCTTAAGATTTAAAATGATAGACTGGTGAGAAAATATTGTATCAAATTTTTAGACGAATGGCATATAAGAAAAATCTGATTAACATCTACTTTGTAGTTAAATTAGGTCTTTAATACACCTTTAAAACATTCTAATCTTAAAAACTTTGAAGGGCCAGTGGAGCAGAGAAAGGGAGAAAACTTTTCTGCTTTCTTGCTTGTCACAGTTCTAATGTCCAGTCTGTGAAGGATTAGCAACAAGTACTAATATCCCTTTAGTTTTTAAGAAAGGAGGGGGGCTTCCCTACTGGCGCAGTGGTTGAGAGTCCGCCTGCTGATGCAGGGGACACGGGTTCGTGCCCTGGTCCGGGAAGATCCCACATGCCGTGGAGCGGCTGGTCCCGTGAGCCATGGCCGCTGAGCCTGCGCGTCTGGAGCCTGTGCTCCGCAACGGGAGAGGCCACAACAGTGAGATGCCCACGTACCGCAAAAAAAAAAAAAAAAAAAAAAAAAAAGAAAGGAGGGGACCACAGGGAGCTGGGACTGAATGGAATTTGTGGCTAGCCTCTTAGAATTTCACCAATGTTATCTCTGTACCATCTTCTGGGCCTGCCTTGGCCCATCCTTAGAATCCTGGGTACCTTCTTCATTCCCTTCCAGGTCCCCTTGGTGGCAAAATAGAAGCAAGCTCTGTAACACATTTCGGAGCTATCCTCTGTGGAAGACCATATTTTCCAAAGATGACTGCTATAGTATATCTCACCCCTCGTGTTCTCCCCATGGTTCACTGTTCCTTGGTGTTATAGTAGAGGCAACAAAGGCTGGCAGCATTTATTACCTAATAAAAATACCTAGGGATGAAGATAAGGGGATGCAGAAGCCCACACAGCACAGCTTTCACATGGAGTGAATAGACACTACAACCAGTATGCACACATACCCCATGCTGATGGCAAAGACCAACACAAAAAAGCTTTCCATCAGTCCTTTCCACTCAGGCATGGGATGCAACACCTAGAATACCTACAAGTATGCAGGGCAAGAACAAGAGGAAGAAATTGAGAGAGAAAAATTGGCGTTTCCTTCTTCTCTACCAGGTTCCTTGAAGCTGGGGAGAAGACAGTTACAGAGTACAGTGATTCTTGAATGTGACTGAATATTTACTCCACATAAGGCTGAGAGCTTAATAACCTGATTATTAAGAATGCAAATCACTGTTCAAGGCAAAACTTATCAGCTGGGGCTGAGGTACCTTAACGGTATTTTTACTTTCTCTTCTCTGTACCTCCTCCCCACCTACCCTGCAAAGGCAGGGGCAAGCAATTATGAACTTGAAAATTTATGATAACAGCTTAAAAAATAATCCATTCCATTTTTGGGTACTACTAAAATGCTCAGATTGCTCAAGCAAACTGTCTATATGTAAATACTTTTTTGAAATAAAGCATTTGACTGACTTTCCAGTGGGAAGATCTTGAAAGTTAGACCTAAATCGTTGGGCCAGAGGTTGTTCTATGGCAAACAGGATGTAAAATATGGAGTGTTTCAGTTCCATAGAGATACTTATTTCATCATGGGAATAGAGCTGTATGGTCATTTATAAATGTCTGTCCCTACCATTAGTCTGTAAGCTCCCTGAGGGCAGGACCCATTATTAGTTGTATCTCTAGCACCCACCTAACATGGTAACTAGCACAGGGGGAGTATTCAGTAACTATTTGTTGAATGGATGACTGAGTTGGGTTGGTAAGTCAAGGAAGCACAGAACTCTAGGGATGGAAGAGACTTTTGAAAATCATTTACTTCAACCTTGATGTTCCAAATTACAATTCTGAGGTTCAAGGAGGTTAAAGAACCTATTCACCATTATTAAAAAAAAAGAGGGGAGAAGGTGATATTGTTTTTTCCCTACAAAGTTCTGGCTTCTCATTTGAAATTGAAAGACAGGTTTGGTTTGAATAGAATAAGAATTGCTACCAGTTACTGTAATTACCATTAGAACTGGGAAATACCATTTTAGGTCATCTCTTCCAGATGAGTACCATAACTGATCTCTTTGCAGTCATAACAACCAGTTTGGTTTATATTTAAAAGCATTTGAATTTTAAGTGTTATCAAGGACTAGACAGCAGATACCATTTAAACTAATAAGGAAGATAAAAGCTTACCAACATTTGAGTTCTAAACATGTGTTAATCATGTTGCCAAGTAATTTACCAGTATTATTTCATTTAATCCTCACAACAACCTATGAAATAGGTGCTAAAGTGGAAAAGCCTTTGAGGCAGGCATGAGCACATGCAAACAGTGTTATAATCCTTATGAATATGAGGTACCAAATGAGGAATGATAATTTTTTTTAAAAGCTAATGGCAGACTTCCCTGGTTGTTCAGTAGTTAAGAATCTGCCTGCCAAAGCAGGGAACATGGGTTCGAGCCCTGGTCCAGGAGGATCCCACATGCTGCGGAGCAACTAAGCCCGTGCACCACAACTACTGAGCCTGCGTTCTAGAAGTCTGCCAGCCACAACTACTGAGCCCATGTGCCACAGCTACTGAAGCCCGTGCGCATAGAGACTGTGCCCTGCAACAAGAGAAGCCACCGCAGTGAGAAGCCCACGCCCTGCAATGAAGAGTAGCCCCCACTCTCTGCAACTAGAGAAAGCCCGCGCGCAGCTAGACTAGAGAAAGCCCGCTTACAGCAACGAAGACCCAACACAGCCATAAATAAATAAATTTATTTATTAAAAAAAAAAAAAGAGGCATGAAATAGCAAGATGTCTTTAAAAAAAAAAGCTAATGACTATTATTTATTGAGTCTCTACTATTGCAGATCACCTACAGGGTGCCAAAGGAAATATTTGATAAAAGGAAAATGGTGCTCTGCTAAATACGTTATATACTTTGCAGAGTTCTTAATGAGTAATACAAATTTTACTATACCCATTTATGCCTTAAGAAACAGACTCAGAGATAGAGAAGCTTGCATGAGATCAGATCATTTGTTCTACAGACATTTATTAAAGTCTTCACTATTTACCAGATATAGTGCTAGGTGCTAGGCTTCTAACAGTATAAAAAAGAGACATGGTTCCTATCATTATGAAGCTTAGTACTGGGAAGGATTGACTTAAACAAATGAAAGGTAAGTACCTTTTGACTCCAAAACCTGTGCTCTTTCTACTATACTGTGCTAATGCTCTAGCCACCATTTTGTTTGCTTAAATTTATTTTGGAACTTTTAAGTGAAATGAACATGCTTTATCGTTTCTAGGGCAAAAAGATGAATGAAAAATAACTGACTGACTGCCATATCTGTCTTCAGCTCTCTACCCTTGTCATCTATTTTGTTTTGTTTTTTTCCCCTTATCTCCCTTCTTTCTTGCCCTGACCTATGGGTGAAAATACCCTAGTATTTCTTTGCTATTGTGAGAAAAATCAGAAGAGAAGTAAAATTATAGCAGCCGCTTAGTACTTTTTTTCCTAGAGCATAAAGTACTTTAGTCTTAAATATAAAAGGAACTGATAAATTATTATAACATCTTTTACATAACTTTCATTTCACTTAATCATTTAGACTTTATTTTATATGCCAAAACAATAGCAGCCTCATTTGAAGCTATCTTTGACTGTTAGCAGCAAATATTTGTTTGTTTGTTTGTGGTTTTTTTGCGGTATGTGGGCCTCTCACTGTTGTGGCCTCTCCCATCGCGGAGCACAGGCTCCGAACGCGCAGGCTCAGAGGCCATGGCTCATGTGGGATCTTCCCGGACTGGGGCACGAACCCGTGTCCCCTGCATCGGCAGGCGGACTCTCAACTACTGTGCCACCAGGGAAGCCCTAGCAGCAACTATTTGAAAAGGAGGTAATCTAATATGTTGAGATTAAAGTTAGCTGTAAATTATAAATGAGTTATTTTAGTGTGTGGAAGTGGGAAACTTAAAACACAATGAAAATCTCCAGAAGAAGTGAATTAGGAAGTATATGCCTACTTACTTCTCTTTCACTCTTCCATTTTAGAAGGAAAATACTTGGGATGGATTGGGTGAGAAGCAAAAGGGAAAAAAAGAAAGCAGAATAAATACACTGAAATTTTTAATTTGTGGAAATGAATACAAATAATATTTACCAATCAACATTGATTTTAAAGACACTGGAATGCTTTTATGTTCAGAGAGAAAAGTATGGGTGCTGATATGGGGTGATGATACCTAAAAGTCAGTTAAATTTTTAGTGTAACCAGTACATGTCTTTGTAGATCATTGAGCAAACTACAAGATAAAGCAACTTTGCAATAAGACCTGTGTAGAGACTTGAAATTATTTGAATTATCTTTTATGTGCCACAAAATTGTATCTATTTATAGTTGATTAGGCCACAAAGTAGGTATTATTAAGTTGATTAAATCAATATATTTGGTTTGCCCTACCATTTTCAAGTATTTTCTGTGAAGCGTTCTCAGTCTATTTTGAACTCTGGGTATTCCTGCCATAAAAGTAAACATGCCTGTGTTTTATGGAAATATTTTCTATATTTCTTTATAAAAATAGGTAGAAGTAGTTACTAGAATACCTGGTCTTTAATTTCCTAAAAAAACACAAATAACGTTTTTGTCTTGTAGGGAAGGTATAATATAGGTATATTAACAGCTGTATTATGATGTTGACTAGTCTCATGAGGAAGATGTAAAGAGATCCCCAGGTACAGAGATATCACATTAGATTTTAATGATATAGGAGTGTGCCAGTTACTAAGCAATTATCTCAGCATGAAACCATCCTTTCTATGTTCTGCTTTGAGACTGGGCACAGTACTCTGCAAACCACATTTCTGTTTTCTAGCTGACTTCCTTTAGACTGTGCTGCCAGTAGGGGGCTCTAGAGGGAGATTACAGGGCTGGATGAAAGAAGGCACATGTTCCTTTCTTTTACTTTCAGTTGGCTTCAGGTTCCTTTGAGCAACCCAGCAATGCATCACCCTGGCTGCATCATTTTTTTCCTGTAGTGGGAACTGAATCTGGTTTGCAGTTTCTCTAATACAGAAGCAGCCTGAACATGCATCCCCTTCCTCAAGGATTTGGGTCTCAAACCTTGAGGCCCTCCTCTGAGCTCAGAGATGGTAGTAGTACCAGCCAATTTATGCCCTTTCTTCAGAAGTCTGAGTTTCATTTCCATGGGTTGCTGCTCTAAGCTTCCAAGTTTTAAAAATCCCAGCCTCTTCCCTTGTTTCCCCCAGTTTTAGGGTTGGTGGCTGCTTTCTGTAGTTGCCACCCACATATCTTAGTGTTCATTTCTTGCCTTTTCAGTTACCTAGTTACCACCTTTATACTTGGTTAATAATCTTTTATATGACATTCTTTCTGTTTCCCTGACTAGTGTAACTTCTATCTCCTGATTAGACCCTGAATGATACTGGAAGGAATCAGGAACAAACTTAATGGAGAAACTAGTATTTCAGTTTGACTTGAAGGAAGAGTGGAATTTCAGTAGGTGAAAATCAGATTTCAAATAGAATGACTATCAGCATGAGTAAAGGTAGCAAAAGTGGGAGGGTATGATGTGTATTTAGGAAACACTTTATGTTTATCTAGGGGTTTTTTTGGTTTGTTTTTTTTTGGAGCATAAGACAAATGTTTTGAAAGAATATTAGAGAAATACATTGGGGCAGACAGTAATTTGGAGGATCTTGAACTCTAGGCTGAGAAATTTGGACTTAATTGGTGACAATTAAATGATTTTTTTTTAAATTACAGATTAAACAAATTTATTTTATTTATTTATTTTTATTTATTTATTTTTGGCTGCATTGGGTCTTCATTGCTGAGCGCAGCTTTCTCTAGTTGCGGCGAGCAGGGGTTCCTCTTCACTGCAGTACACAGGCTTCTTATTGTGGTGGCTTCTCTTGTTGCAGAGCATGGGCTCTAGGCGCCCGGGCTTCAGTAGTCGTGGCACGCAGGCTCAGTAGTTGTGGCTCGCAGGCTCAGTAGTTGTGGCACACAGGCTTAGTTGCTTCGAGGCATGTGGGATCTTCCAGGACCAGGGCTCGAACCCATGTCCCCTGCATTGGCAGGTGGATTCTTAACCACTGCACCACCAGGGAAGTCCCTAAATGATTTTTTTTTAAGTGTAGTAATTTTCCCCTAGGAATGTTTGGATAATACATTTATGACAGATTATTAAGAAAAGTTAGGGATTTACATGGTAAAATCTTAAGGTTGTGCTGAGCCTCATTGTTTTCCCACAAAACATTCATCCAGTCAGAAACTACTGGGGGCCTGTATGTTGGGAATGCAACAATGAATATGGAAACATTTTCTATTCTCCACTCTAGTGGAGAAAAAAGATGTATACTTACATAATTAGAGAACAAAATGGATAGGTATGGAAATGCATAGAGAATTACAGAATATGAAATAGAGCAGAAAATGTGACCTAGAAGGACCAAGAAAAACTGAAAACTGATGTGTGTTTTAAATGATGACTAGCAATTGGCCATTCATAAAGGAGGGTATGAGCCAGGCTTAAAGAATACTTCTGAGAAAAGACAGAAATGGAGAAACAACATTGTTTTGGTAAACTCTAATGGGAAATTATATGATCTTTTCAAAAACAGATTCATTTTTCCCTTCTTGGTGTGGTTTTTCTGCTAATGGATGAAATTAAATTGGGAAGGAGCCTTAGCTCGTGCAATAGGGCATGTAATGCATATGTATGCATCTTGGTTTCTCAAATCCTGTGGTGGTTTATATAGAGGATATTTCAAATGAATGGATTTTAATTATCCCACTTAAATTCAGTACTGGATAAATAATTTTCACTAGTGTGTATGTGGGAAGAGTATGTTCTTTGTGTGTACATACGTGTGTATTTACAGAGAGAGGGGAGAGGGACAGAGGAAGAAAGAGATGTATCTATAGAGTAGGGAACTGTGATAGAAACTTAAAAGAAATTCAGTGTATCTGGTGCATTCACGTACAGTACTTTTCCCTAACAGAGGTATTGTACTAGTGAACTTTTAAGCCACAGAAATAATTTTTAGATTGCAAATGTTTACGTCAAAATTATGAGTTGAGAGGACAGAAGAATCAAGTGAAACAGAAGAGAGAGAAACACAGGGAAAAGGAACCAAAGAGTGAATGTTGTGATTTTTCTTTAAATTTTTTTAGGTTCTTCAGTTGAACCATTATGTAGCATAAAAGGAAACTTTTATCGAAAATTTTTATGGAAACTCTCCTTAAGAAAATTGAGAAGAAGCAATCTCTAATTATATTTTCTTATAGAGTTCATGTTGTCCTCATGTACAACAACTATATCATGGTTGGAAAATATCCAAATTTGATAATGACTGAGTTTATGAAAGTGTGCATGTTGTAGGTTTTTTTAAAAATTACTATTTTTTTTTTATGTTTTTTGTGTTTAGGCTAGACAGCAACAAGCAGAATTAGCCCAACAGGAATGGCTTCAAATGCAGCAAGCTGCCCAGCAAGCACAGCTTGCAGCTGCTTCAGCAAGTGCGTCCAACCAGGCAGGATCTTCTCAGGATGAAGAAGATGATGATGATATCTGAAATTCACCAGCTGAGTTTCTATTTCCTCTATAAATGTTTTTCCCTGCACAAGAAAACAGTGAAAGAAATGCTTATCTGTAATTTTGTATGCATCTTGGTGGACTTGCCATTGGTATTCTAGGGATGTCTGCCGTTAAGTTTCATCTATTGTGTGCTATTCATGTAAAAACTGTCTCTTCTAACTATTGAAAATTTAAGGCTCAGTATAATATCAATTTTGAATTTTTAATGGTGTTTATGAAATTTTAGATAGCAGTGAGTCCTTTATTTGATCAATAAACAGTGTTACAGAAAACTTCAAGTTTATAAAAATACAGTGAAATTTATACAGAAGCTCTAAATCTTCATTTGCATTTCCTCTGCCCTTTTAACTAAACTAAAAATTGGGAATTTTAAATTATTGGGGGGGAGGTGCTATGTGATGCAGTAGATATTAGATCAGGCTGCTGAAAAAACAAAGAGTTCAGTTCTGTAGTATTTGGATTTTTTGTCTTTTAAAATGAGTATATATACAGGCACTAAATATATATGCTCAGATGAATATACTTGTTTTAAAAAAATCTCAAACAAGACATTCAAAAACTAGGGTGAGTATGTTCAGTAGTAGTTGTAAAATTTGGTAGGTTATGTTTTGATTTTGTTTTTGTTTTATGTGGAGGTAAAAACTAAAGTTTTATTATAGCATAATTCATCTTGAGCTACACTATTACATTTCAAAGACTGCCCCGTTTTGAGGACTGTCATGATTCTTAGTATTTCACTCCAATGATTGTTAATAGTATTACTTGCTTAGTCCATCCATGTTTATTGGAACTTGTGAAACAATTGCTTAGGTTCCGTTGGTTTAACTAAGGTTCATGAATATTCAAACCTTTGCTGGGGGAAAGAAATGAAAGTTAATGAGCATGCTTGCTATAAGACGGATTTTTTTGTAATTTAACTTGTAGTCATAGTTTACTTATTGTTTTTAGCATTACTTTTACAATTTCTTGACTAGATGGCCTAGAGTGTCCAATGCTTCCTTTTGAAATGGCATCATTGTCTCCATCATAATTGAGCTTTAAAAAAATGATTGTTTTATTTTGTTTAAGAAAGTGTGTCATAATTGATCAGCCCTATATGAAACATAGTTTCAACCTGCTCATTACAAGGGAAGAGCTTTAATTTGGTTCCAGTAAATAAACTATGGTAGTGATTTTTATAGGAATCCAGTGTGTTGAAGAACTGGCCTATTGTTTGTATTTTGAAAACAGAATGGAAAGCCACTTAAGATAGTATGAAGTAATCTAAATTCCTATGTCAGTTGCCAAATCATTTAAATTTGTATATTCACCAGGTCTAAAGACAGATGGCAGATGCCAGGATTCCAATTTTAATTGAAGAGCTAAATAAGTGAAGTTTACAAGTATTAGATTTCTTAATGATCATATTTTGCAGTTTTAGAAAAAGTGAAATATTGTCATACATTTATTAAATACACTTCTTCCATGCCACAACTAAGTGAATCTTGCTTAATGTTTTGAGTTGAAGTTGGTATTGAATCCATGAAGTGCATTTGGACAAAATAGAAGGGATTGTTTTTTTAAAAGTTTAAGTACCAAAGGTAGTCTAGTCTAAGAAATAATAAGTTAATAAGTGTTGGCTTTTCTAACTTGTACTGTAACATCCTTATACTTTCTATTTTAAGTATATCTGTTTCTTATGTAAACAACTTAGATATTTTTCCATACTTTTTTTTTTGATGCAGAGTTCAGGTTAATTAATATTTTACTGCATCTGATAATGTATTATATGTTTGAATCCTAGTGACTTTTCATTTTGACATTCTTGTGATTTTCATATGCTATATTCTTCAAGCAATAAAATCTGATGTGTTTTATAAATTGTTTTTATATTTAATAATCTATATAGATTAATGGCATGAGATTTCTATTATTACCATTTTTACTAGTTTCAAGAATCCTAGGCCCAAAAGACATTTTGATCATTTGGTATATAGTACTTGACTTTCTCCTCTGTTTGCTGTTATTTCAGAAAATGTGGTTTTACTTGTATTTTTGTAATTTACAGTCCTAGGGTGCAGGCATAACAGAGCTAATTAAGCAGTATTTTACTCTTAGCTTATTTTTTAGCAGTTAACTATTACATTCTGTCTGTTGAGATTTTTAAAATCCTTTGGAGAGAGAAACAAAATCTTTACGGTTGTTGAGAAATAAAGTTATTGTTTAGTAAGTATTTTCCCCACCTCCTTGAATATATGTCTTTTTCAGCAGATTATCAGGTAAGTGTTGAAAAGGCATCAATTTTTAAACTTACATATACCATACATATAAGTACATAAATAAGGGTTTTCACAATTAAACATACTCATTTTGCCAGCCCTCAGATCAAGAAACAGAGTGTTAAGAACATCCCAGAATCCCTCCTTTTGCCCCTGTCTCAGCACTATCTTCTTCTTCCTCCCCAGAAGTAACTACTATTCTGACTTCTAAAATCAGTTCTGCCTGTCTTTTATTTTATGTAAATGCATACATAATACACTCTTTTTTTGCTCATCATTATATTTGTGAGTGATTGGTTTCCTGATGCCACTGTAATAAAGTATCACAAACTTAGTGATTTAAAACAACACAAACGTATTCTCTTGCAGTCCTGAAGATCAGAAGTCCAAAATCAGTTTCATTAGGCCAAAGCTGAGGTTGGTTCCTGAATCTGCAAATTAATTGTGAGTGGAAAATCTGTTTCCTTGTCTTTTTTTTAGTTTCCAGTGTCTGCCTATAATCCTTGGCTTGTGGGCTCTTCCTCCATGTTCAAAGCTTCTGCTTTTATCATCACATCATCTTCTCTTGTTTATAGTCAAATATTCCTCTACATCTACATTTAGGGCCCACCTGGATAATCCAGGATAATCCCCCATCTCAGGATCCTTAATTTAATCATATCCACAAGGTCTCTTTTGTCATATACGGTAACATTTACATGTTCCAGGGCTTCAATCCTGGATATCGTAGGAGGCTGTTACTCAACCTACTAGAGTGAGATTCATTCATATTGTTGCATGTATTTGTAGTTCATTCATTCTCATTGCTGAACAGTATTTCATTATCTAGTTTTATTATATACAAAATTTATCCATTCTACCATTGATGGGCATTTGAGTGGTTTCTGATTCTGGGCTATTATGAATAATGCTGTGGAGAACATTCTTATACATGTCTTTTGGTGAGTGTATATATGCATTTCTGTTGAATATATACTTGGGAGTGTAGTTGTTGGGTCATGGGGTGTGCATGTATTGGTGTTTACTATGTACTGTCAGTTTTCCAGAGTGTTTGTAAGAAGACACCATTTTAATGTGTACTATAATAATGAATTACTATAATGGTCTAGTGGCCTGAGAATGTTAATGAATTTCTTGAAATTCTTAAATTATACCAAATGAGTTATACTTGCTACAGCAGGTCTGTTATTTAGTATGAAAGCAAGAGGAAAATAAAGCAAAAGTATTTGTTCTTGTTATTATTATTAATTTTTTTACATCTTTATTGGAGTATAATTGCTTTACAATGGTGTGTTAGTTTCTGCTTTATAACCAAGTGAATCAGTTATACATATACATATGTTCCCATATCTCTTCCCTCTTGCGTCCCCTCCGTCCCACCCTCCCTATCCCACCCCTCCAGGCGGTCACAAAACACCGAGCTGATCTCCCTGTGCTATGCGGCTGCTTCCCACTAGCTATCTACCTTACGTTTGGTAGTGTATATATGTCCATGCCTCTCTCTTGCTTTGTCACAGCTTACCCTTCCCCCTCCCCATATCCTCAAGTCCATTCTCTAGTAGGTCTGTGTCTTTATTCCTGTCTTAGCCCTAGGTTCTTCATGACATTTCTTTTTCTTAAATTCCATATATATGTGTTAGCATACGGTATTTGTCTTTCTCTTTCTGACTTACTTCACTCGTATGACAGACTCTAGGTCTATCCACCTCATTACAAATAGCTCAATTTCGTTTCTTTTTATGGCTGAGTAATATTCCATTGTATATATGTGCCACATCTTTATCCATTCATCCAAGGATGGACACTTAGGTTGTTTCCATCTCCAGGCTATTGTAAATAGAGCTGCAATGAACACTTTGGTACATGACTCTTTTTGAATTATGGTTTTCTCAGGGTATATGCCCAGTAGTGGGATTGCTGGGTCATATGGTAGTTCTATTCGTAGTTTTTTAAGGAACCTCCATACTGTTCTCCACAGTGGCTGTATCAATTTACATTCCCACCAACAGTTCAAGAGGGTTCCCTTTTCTCCACACCCTTTCCATCATTTATTGTTTCTAGATTTTTTGATGATGGCCATTCTGACTGGTGTGAGATGATATCTTATTGTAGTTTTGATTTGCATTTCTCTAATGATTAATGATGTTGAGCATTTTTTCATGTGTTTGTTGGCAGTCTGCATATCTTCTTTGGAGAAATGTCTATTTAGGTCTTCTGCCCAGTTTTGGATTGGGTTGTTTGTTTTTTTGTTATTGAGCTGCATGAGCTTATAAATTTTAGAGATTAATCCTTTGTCAGTTGCTTCATTTGAAAATATTTTCTCTCATTCTGAGGGTTGGCTTTTGGTCTTCTTTATGGTTTCCTTTGCTGTGCAAAAGCTTTTAAGTAACATTAGGTCCCATTTGTTTATTTTTGTTTTTATTTCCATTTCTCTAGGAGGTGGGTCAAAAAGGATCTTGCTGTGATTTATGTCATAGAGTGTTCTGCCTATGTTTTCCTCGAAGAGTTTGATAGTTTCTGGCCTTACATTTAGGTCTGTAATCCATTTTGAGCTTATTTTTGTGTATGGTGTTAGGGAGTTGTCTAATCTCATACTTTTACATGTTCTTGTCCAGTTTTCCCAGCACTACTTATTGAAGAGGCTGTCCTTTCTCCACTGTACATTCCTGCCTCCTTTATCAAAGATAAGGTGACCATATGTGCGTGGGTTTATCTCTTGGCTTTCTATCCTGTTCCATTGATCTATCTTTCTGTTTTTGTGCCAGTACCATACTGTCTTCATTACTGTAGCTTTGTAGTATAGTCTGAAGTCAGGGAGCCTGATTCCTCCAGCTTCGTTTTTCCTTCTCAAGATTGCTTTGGCTATTCAGGGTCTTTTGTGTTTCCATACAAATGTGAAATTTTTTGTTCTAGTTCTGTGAAAAATGCCAGTGGTAGTTTCATAGGGATTGCATTGAATCTGTAGATTGCTTTGGGTAGTAGAGTCATTTTCACAATGTTGATTCTTCCAATCCAAGAACATGGTATATCTCTCCATCTATTTGTATCATCTTTAATTTCTTTCATCAGTGTCTTATAATTTTCTGCATACAGGTCTTTTGTCTCCTTAGGTAGGTTTATTCCTAGATATTTCATTCTTTTTGTTGCAATGATAAATGGGAGTGTTTTCTTGATTTCACTTTCAGATTTTTCATCATTAGTGTATAGGAATGCCAGAGATTTCTGTGCATTAATTTTGTGTCCTGCAACTTTACCAAATTCATTGATTAGCTCTAGTAGTTTTCTGGTAGCATCTTTAGGATTCTCTATGTATAGTATCATGTCATCTGCAAACAGTGACAGCTTTACTTCTTCTTTTCTGATTTGGATTCCTTTTATTTCCTTTTCTTCTCTGATTGCTGTGGCTAAAACTTCCAAAACTATGTTGAATAAGAGTGGTGAGAGTGGGCAACCTTGTCTTGTTCCTGATCTTAGTGCAAATGCTTTCAGTTTTTCACCATTGAGGATGATATTGGCTGTGGGTTTGTCATATATGGCCTTTATTATGTTGAGGAAAGTTCCCTCTATGCCTACTTTCTGCAGGGTTTTTATCATAAATCGGTGTTGAATTTTGTCAAAAGCTTTGTCTGCATCTATTGAGATGATCATATGGTTTTTCTCCTTCAATCTGTTAATATGGTGTATAACGTTGATTGATTTGCATATATTGAAGAATCCTTGCATTCCTGGAATAAACCCCACTCGATCATGGTGTATGATCCTTTTAATGTGCTATTGGATTCTGTTTGCTAGTATTTTGTTGAGGATATTTGCATCTGTGTTCATCAGTGATATTGGCCTGTAGTTTTCTTTCTTTGTGACATCCTTGTCTGGTTTTGGTATCAAGGTGATGGTGGCCTCGTAGAATGAGTTTGGGAGTGTTCCTCCCTCTGCTATATTTTGGAAGAGTTTCAGAAGGATGGGTGTTAGCTCTTCTCTAAATGTTTGATAGAATTCGCCTTTGAAGCCATCTGGTCCTGGGCTTTTGTTTGTTGGAATATTTTTAATCACAGTTTCAGTTTCAGTGCTTGTGATTGGTCTGTTCATATTTTCTGTTTCTTCCTGATTCAATCTTGGCAGGTTGTGTATTTCTAAGAATTTGTCCATTTCTTGCAGGTTGTCCATTTTATTGGCATAGAGTTGCTTGTAGTAATCTCTCATGATCTTTTGTATTTCTGCAGTGTCAGTTGTTACTTCTCCTTTTTCATTTCTAATTCTATTGATTTGAGTCTTCTCCCTTTTTTTCTTGATGAGTCTGGCTAATGGTTTATCAATTTTGTTTATCTTCTGAAAGAACCAGCTTTTAGTTTTATTGATCTTTGCTTCATTTCTTTTTCATTTATTTCTGATCTGATTTTTATGATTACTTTCTTTCTGCTAACTTTGGGGGTTTTTTGTTCTTCTTTCTCTAATTGCTTTAGGTGCAAGATTAGGTTGTTTATTCGAGATGTTTCCTGTTTCTTAAGGTAGGATTGTATTGCTATAAAGTTCTCTCTTAGAACTGCTTTTGCTGCATCCCATAGGTTGTGGGTCGTCGTGTCTCCATTGTCATTTGTTTCTAGGTATTTTTTGATTTCCTCTTTGATTTCTTCAGTGATCACTTCGTTATTAAGTAGTGTATTGTTTAGCCTCCATGTGTTTGTATTTTTTACAGATCTTTTCCTGTAATTGATATCTAGTCTCATAGCGTTGTGGTCGGAAAAGATACGTGATACAATTTCAATTTTATTGAATTTACCAAGGCTTGATTTGTGACCCAAGATATGATCTATCCTGGAGAATGTTCCATGAGCACTTGAGAAAAATATGTATTCTGTTGTTTTTGGATGGAATGTCCTATAAATATCAATTAAGTCCATCTTGTTTAATGTACCACTTAAAGCTTGTGTTTCCTTATTTATTTTCATTTTGGATGATCTTTCCATTGGTGAAAGTGGGGTGTTAAAGTCCTCTACTATGAATGTGTTACTGTCAATTTCCCCTTTTATGGCTGTTAGTATTTACCTTATGTACTGAGGTGCTCCTATGTTGGGTGCATAAATATTTACAATTGTTATATCTTCTTGGATCGATCCCTTGATCATTATGTAGTGTCCTTTGTCTCTTCTAATCTTTATTTTAAATTCTATTTTGTCTGATATGAGAATTGCAACTCCAGCTTTCTTTTGGTTTCCATTTGCATGGAATATCTTTTTCCATTCCCTCACTTTCAGTCTGTACGTGTCCCTAGGTCTGAAGTGGGTCTCTTGTAGACAGCATATATATGGGTCTTGTTTTTGTATCCATTCAGCTGGTCTGTGTGTTTTGGTGGGAGCATTTAGTCCATTTACATTTAAGGTAATTATCAATATGTATGTTCCTACTCCCATTTTCTTAATTGTTTTGGGTTCGTTATTGTAGGTCTTTTCCTTCTCTTGTGTTTCTTGCCTAGAGAAGTTCCTTCAGCATTTGTTGTAAAGCTGGTTTGGTGGTGCTGAACTCTCTCAGCTTTTGCTTGTCTGTAAAGGTTTTAATTTCTCCATCAAATCTGAATGAAATCCTTGCTGGGTAGAGTAATCTTGGTTGCAGATTCTTCTCCTTCAACACTTTAAATATGTCCTGCCAGTCCCTTCTGGCTTGCAGAGTTTCTGCTGAAAGATCAGCTGTTAACCTTATGGGGATTCCCTTGTGTGTTATTTGTTGTTTTTCCCTTTGCTGCTTTTAATATGTTTTCTTTGTATTTAATTTTTGACAGTTTGATTAATATGTGTCTTGGCATATTTCTCCTTGGATTTATCCTGTATGGGACTCTCTGTGTTTCCTGGACTTGATTCACTATTTCGTTTCCCAATTTAGGGAAGTTTTCAACTATAATCTCTTCAAATATTTTCTCAGTCCCTTTCTTTTTCTCTTCTTCTTCTGGAACCCCTATAATTCGAATGTTGGTGTGTTTAATGTTGTCCCAGAGGTCTCTGAGACTGTCCTCAGTTCTTTTCATTCATTTTTCTTTATTCTGCTCTGCAGTAGTTATTTCCATTATTTTATTTTCCAGGTCACTTATCCGTTCTTCTGCCTCAGTTATTCTGGTATTGATCCCATCTAGAGTATTTTTAATTTCATTTATTGTGTTGTTCATCGTTGCTTGTTTCCTCTTTAGTTCTTCTAGGTCCTTGTTAAATGTTTCTTGCATTTTGTCTATTCTATTTCCAAGATTTTGGATCATCTTTACTATCATTATTCTGAATTCTTTTTCAGGTAGACTGCCTATTTCCTCTTCATTTGTTAGGTCTGGTGGGTTTTTATCTTGCTCCTTCATCTGCTGTGTGTTTTTCTGTCTTCTCATTTTGCTCGTCTTACTGTGTTTGGGGTCTCCTTTTTGCAGGCTGCAGGTTCGTAGTTCCTGTTGTTTTTGGTGTCTGTCCCCAGTGGCTACGGTTAGTTCATTGGGTTGTGTAGCCTTCCTGGTGGACGGGACTAGTACCTGTGTTCTGGTGGATGAGGCTGGATCTTGTCTTTCTGGTTGGCAGGTCCACGTCTGGTGGTGTGTTTTGGGGTGTCTGTGGACTTATTATGATTTTAGGCAGCCTCTCTGCTAATGGGTGGGGTTATGTTCCTGTCTTGATAGTTGTTTGGCATAGGGTGTCCAGCACTGTAGCTTGCTGGTCGTTGAGTGAAGCTGGGTGCTGGTGTTGAGATGGAGATCTCTGGGAGATTTTCGCCGTTTGATATTATGTGGAGCTGGGAGGTCTCTTGTGGACCAGTGTCTTGAAGTTGGCTCTCCCACCTCAGAGGCACAGCACTGACTCCTGGCTGCAGCACCAAGAGCCTTTCATCCACACGGCTCAGAATAAAAGGGAGAAAAAGTAGAAAGAATTAGTAGAAGTAGAAAGAAAGAAAGGAAGGAAGGAAGGAAAGGAGGGAGGGAGGAAGGAGGAAAGGAAGAAAGAAAGAAAATAAAGTAAAATAAAATAAAGTAAGATAAAATATAATAAAGTTATTAATAATTATTAAGAAAAAAATTAAAACAAAAAACGGATAGAACCCTAGGACAAATGGTGGAAGCAAAGCTATACAGACAAAATCTCACACAGAAGCATACACATACACACTCACAGAAAGAGGAAAAGGGGAAAAAATAATAAATCTTGCTCTCAAAGTCCACCTCCTTAATTTGGGATGATTCGTTGTCTATTCATGTATTCCACAGAGGCAGGGTACATCAAATTGATTGTGGAGCTTTAATCCGCTTCTTCTGAGGCTGCTGGGAGAGATTTCCCTTTCTCTTCTTTGTTCTCACAGTTCCCGGGGCTCAGCTTTGGATTTGGCCCCGCCTCTGCGTGTAGGTCACCGGAGGGCGTCTGTTCTCGCTCAGACAGGTCGGGGTTAAAGGAGCAGCTGCTTCGGGGACTCTGGCTCACTCAGGCCGGGAGGAGGGAGGAGCACGGAGTGCGGGGCGAGCCTGCAGCAGCAGAGGCCGGCGTGACGTTGCACCAGCCTGAGGCGCGCCGTGCGTTCTCCCGGGGAAGTTGTCCCTGGATTCTGGGACCCTGGCAGTGGCGGGCTGCAGAGGCTTCCCGGAAGGGGGTGTGGATAGTGACCTGTGCTCGCACAGAGGCTTCTTGGTGGCGGCAGCAGCAGCCTTAGCGTCTCATGCCCGTCTCTGGGGTCCGCGCTTTTAGCCGCGGCTCGCGCCCGTCTCTGGAGCTCCTTTAAGCAGCGTTCTTAATCCCCTCTCCTCGCGCAGCAGGAAACAAACAGGGAAGAAAAAGTCTCTTGCCTCTTCGGCAGGTCCAGACTTTTTCCCGGACTCCCTCCCGGCTAGCCGTGGTGCACTAACCCCCTGCACGCTGTGTTCACGCCGCCAACCCCAGTCCTCTCCCTGCGTTCCGACCGAAGCCCGAGCCTCAGCTCCCAACCCCCGCCCGCGCCAGTGGGTGAGCAGATAAGCCTCTCAGGCTGGTGAGTGCCGATCGGCACCGATCCTCTGTGCGGGAATCTTGCTGCTTTGCCCTCCGCACCCCTGTGGCTGCGCTCTCCGCGGCTCCGAAGCTTCCCCCCTTCCCCACCCCCGTCTTTGCCAGTGAAGGGGCTTCCTACTGTGTGGAAACCTTTCCTCCTTCACAGCTCCCTCTCACTGGTGCAGGTCCCGTCCCTATTCTTTTGTCTCTGTTTATTCTTTTTTCTTTTGCCCTACCCAGGTACGTGGGGAGTTTCTTGCCTTTTGGGAGGTCTGAGGTCTTCTGCCAGCGTTCAGTAGGTGTTCCGTAGGAGTTGTTCCACGTGTAGATGTATTTCTGGTGTATCTGTGTGGAGGAGGGTGATCTTCGCGTCTTACTCTTCCACCATCTTCCCCTCGTCCTCTGTTCTTGTTATTGACACAGTAGTATTATGCATTCATTAGATTATTGCTCTTCAGAAGAAATGCAAGTTTTAGGTAATCATAAGCAGTATGTTGAGTTTAAAAATAGTATGTTGTCGGGCTTCCCTGGTGGTCCAGTGGTTAAGACTCCACGCTTCCAGTGCAGGGGGCAGGGGTTCAATCCCTGGTCAGGGAACTAAGATCCTACATGCCGTGTGGTGTGGCCAAAAAGTAAATAGATAAAACAGCGTAAAAATAGCATGTTGTAGAAAATCCATGATTTAAATTTTTAATTGAATTAAAAAAATTTTTTGTTACAACTTTATTTGGTGACATAGATATTTCCTCTTATCCAAACGGCCACTGGGAAGAATTATCCAATTCAGATAGGATAGGCGCCTGCCTTCCCCTGGCTTCATGTGGATTTTTTTTTTCTTTCTTCTCTGTCCCTAACACCTTGTCCCCCTCTATTTTTCACCTTGCCCCATGGCACAGAGTTTCATGGGTAGGATTGGCCAGGGTGAAGAGAATGGCAGCGTAAATGTAAATAGCCTCCTCTCACCTACCCCCACTTGTCACAAAAGCATCACCACTGATCCTTATCCTGTTTCCACAAAATAAAAGACCTACCCTTAGCATAAGTGCTTATTTTTGCTTTTTCCTGTAAAAGATGTAAATGAAAAGAGAAAGTAGGGAATCAGGAGGTAACTTTTAATTTATGATCAATTTCTACCAGAAATCAAGGAACTTAGTAAAGCCTTAGAACAGGATCTTGGAACAAGATTCTCAACCCAGCATTATCGGCATTTTTAGCCAGTTAATTCCTTGTTGTGAGAGGCTGTCCTGTGTCTTGTGGGAAGTTTAGCAGCATCCTTGGCTTATACGTACTGGATGCCAGTAGCAACCCACTGCTCTCCACCCCATTGTAACCACTTAAAAATGTCTCCAGACATTTCCAAATGTCATCTTGGGTTGTGAAATCACCCCCTGTTGAGAACCACTTTCTCAGAACATCCAGGTTTTTATTTTTAGGATAGGGTACTAGGGGAAAGACTGAAACTGAACCTCTGTTAGAAGCAAAACATGAATGATGTCGGTTGAAAAAGACAAAAAGAAACAAGGTGATTTGGAGAGAACAGGCCCAGGATTAAAATGTATTTCCAGAAGGTCAAATCTTAAAGGTGGCTCTTAACTTCACATCTGCTGATTCCTGCATCCCCTAGGACCCTAAGTCCAGTTCTTAGAAATTTACCTCCTTGATGTTTTTCACTCAGAAATCCTAGCCACACCCAGTTTAAGGTAGATCAGGTATACTGTTTCATTACTATATATATCTTTAAACAATCATGATTTTTTAAAATGTTTTTATTGTTAACTGTACATATAAGATTTACCATTTTAACCATTTTTAAGTGTTCAGTTCAATGGCATTAAGTGCATTGTTACTGTACAACCATCACCGCTATTTTCAGAACTTTTTCATTATCCCAAACTGAAACACTGCACCCAATAAACAATAACTACCCATTCTTCTCTCCACTCAGCCCCTGGTAAGTATTCTGTTTTCTCTAGGTACCTCATATAAGTGGAGTCATACAGTGTTTGTCTTTTTGAGTCTGGCTTATTTCACTTAGCATAATGCTTTCAAAGTTCATCCATGTTGTAGCATGTATCAAAACTTCATTCCTTATTAAGGGTGAATAATATTCCATTGCATGTATATGCCATATTTTGTTTATCTATTGATCTATGAATGGGTTGCTTCCACCTTTTGGCTACTATGAATAATGCTGCTGTGAACATGGTTACGAATACCTGTTTGGTCCCTAACAAGCATGATTTTTGAGTGTACTGTATTGAGAACTGAAAGGAAAGCAGTATAATATGAATGCACATATATATAAAGACAAGTTATAACATGGTAGGGACTTCCCTGGCGGTCCAGTGCTTAAGACTTCGCCTTCCAATGCAGGGGGGTGCAGGTTCGATCCCTGGTCAGGGAGCTAAGATCCCACATGCCTTGTAGCCAAAAAACCAAAACATAAAACAGAAGCAATATTGTAACAAATTCAATAAAGACTAAAAATGGTCCACATGGAAAGCATCTTTAAAAAAAAATTTACAACATGGAAAATGTGACATGAACAAAGGGAACCAACACTTTTGTACTAGATCTTTTTTTTTTTTTTTAATTTTTTTTTTAACATTTTTTGCGGTACGTGGGCCTCTCACTGTTGTGGCCTCTCCCGTTGCGGAGCACAGGCTCCAGACGCGCAGGCTCAGCGGCCATGGCTCACGGGCCCAGCCGCTCCGCGGCATGTGGGATCTTCCCGGACCGGGGCACGAACCCGTGTCCCCTGCATCGGCAGGCGGACTCTCAACCACTGTGCCACCAGGGAAGCCCTGTACTAGATCTTTACGTATGTTATTTCATTTTCTCATCACCTCTGTAAGGGTAGGTAACGATAGTCCAGAGTGGCAAACTGGTAACATAGCTATACCGTTAAATATAGTAGATGTACAAGCTGCAATATTTTATTTCATTTATGAAACTTAATGTCTTATGCATAATGTGAGTGTGGAAAATAATATAGTCCGTGGTTATTTATTTTCAATTTCATCTTATCTAGTATGTTTCTTGCTTTTGTTATACTTTTATATGAATAGCACTTGTTTGTCACCAACAGGGAATTAGTAGTGGAGCTAGAAGAAGAATTGTCAGAGAAAGTTTTAGTGTGATTGAGAGGTTTTTATTGGGGATTGAGGGTGGAGGGAGAGAATCAGAAAGGATATGTCTCATGATGGAAGAAGAAACTATGCTTGCTGTTCAGGCAGCTAAGGCTTGGCTCCTCTGACTACTAGGGGAAAATATGGCAAACTCAAAATGGTCTGGTTATGCAAGTATCTTCTAATAAGTTTCTTGCTCTTATTGAACCTATAAAAAATACCATTAACTTCATATTTATGTCATTAATAAACTTCTAGGGTGTGTAGTAGGGTGTAGTAGTATATAGGTATAGTTGAGATAAAAGGAGACAATAATGGTATTTTTTTGAGAAGCATCTGTTTAATGTATTACGTAGGATAGGGTATGTTTTATAAGCCTAATAGCGTTAGGTTTATATGTGCAGTTGAATCATACATATAATTGTAGCCCCTATGTAATTTGATCTGTTTTTATTATAAACATTTTATAAATAAGGAAACTAAGGTTAAAAGAAACTAACATCTGGCAAGTGAAGGCATCAGAATTTGAACCCCAGTCTAAGTAGTTCTGAGGATTATGTTTCTTCCACTAGATCATTCTGCTTTCCCCACAAAAGTGTTCTGGGAATACTGGGATGAATCTTTATACCTTTATTTGAAGGTCATTTTAAAAATTGTAAGTCTGACTGAAGATAGCAAAATTGTGTGCTATTGCAAGATAATTGTAGAGCTCACTCTAAGGAAGCCGAGTTAATGTCTGGTAATATTTTTAGCATCATTTTTCTGTTCACTGTTGTCCAAATGATTCACTCAGTGTTATGCAGAATATGAAGTATTGTTACACAAGCTATTTTATAAAGTTCATTTATGGTATAGGCTTTATATAGGACGTTTCTTTTGATCAAAATACTTGGAAGCCTATAGAAAAATGTGACCTGGCATCATGTTTTTACAATTTCATCTTATCCAAATGTTGTAGAATTTTGAACTTTTTTGCAGTAAGCTCTCAAAAACCAAGTCCAAATTAAAAATTTTAATTGCAAGTCCCCTATTCTTATCCCAATAACAAGCTTACTATTGTACAAATAGGAAACAAGATCTGGTAGCTATGGCCTATTAGTTAGAATTTTGAAACTAAGGATTGTGTTCTTAATGGTACTGATAAGTCAGCAGCTGTTAATATATGAGGAAGTGCTTGGGGAAAGTGCTACCTCCGCCTTCAAAGTAGTATTTATTTTTACAGTAGTCCAGTCATGGTGCCTTGGAGGTTGAACAACTATAAATCCTCATTTCACACCCTATCTATAGTCTCACCTGAATCTTGCTGTAGCCTCCTAACTGGCCTTGCTGCCAGTCCCTCCTTGTTCTGATCCATTCCTCACATTGCTACCTGTGTTATTTTTCTAAAACACAAATGTGAACATGAGACTCCTCTGCTTCTTGGTGATCATAGTATAAAGTCCAAACTCCTACATAAAGTATCTTTCACAGTTTGATTCAACTTTTTCTATACTTTCTCAATTATACTGAAATCTGAGCTGAATAATGCCATCTCTTTTCCACTTTCCTGCATTTGATGTGCTTCGTCCCCCTCTGGAATGACATTTTCTCTTCTTCAGCTGGCAAATGTCTAACCATACAGCATGATCCAGCTTAAATGTTAGCTTCTAACAGTTTTCCCTGAAGCCTCCATTCGTAGTCACCCTTTCTCTGACTGTCTTTGCCTGTGGTACACATTTCTATTTTTGAATCCATAATACCATATTATAATTTATTTGTTTACAAATCCATTACAGTGGCAGCTCCTGGAGGACAGACCATATCATCGTTATTTCAGTATCCCTAGCAATGACATAGGATAGAATTTTCCAGTTGAAATTATAAATATCTGTTTGGTCAGTCCTCATTTCACCTGATGTTTCATACCATCTGCTCTTAGAGCTATTATACAATACACAACAGGTACTCAGTAAATATTTGATGGTGACGATAATGGAAAAGGAGAAAAATTATATTTCATGTGCTTTGTTTAAGAAGCAATGTTCATGTATAAATCATTTAGGAAAAAACTTCAGGAAAATCATATTTCAATACTATAACGGTGGAAATTACCAGGAAACTCCACCCCCCAACCCCACCCCCGCCCCGGGGCATAGCACACTTCTTTGGTTCTAGGAATGTAAGATAACAAAATGTCATACCACATGATTAACCAGAAAAACAGAAGCCACTCAAGGCATTTCAAGCAAATAGTGATTTAATATAAGGAATTAGGTAATACAATTATTGGAAAAGCAAAAAAGGGGCAATATTACTCAATGATGAAGAACATCCCGACATCTGCTGACTTTCGCTCCTGCAGGAGCCCTATTACTGCACGAGAAATCACTTAAAACTCAGCAGCTTAAGACGACAGTCATTTGTCACAGTTCTGTGAATTGTCTGGGCTCAGCTGAGTAATTCTGCTTCACATGATGTCGTCTGAGGCTATAGTCATCTGGGGGCTGAACTAGAAAGAAATGTCCAGATGTCTCACACACATGGCTGGTGGCTGGCACTGACTGTCAGTTGGGATCTCAGCCTGAGTGGTCAATTGCAGCTCCTTGATTCTACTCCATGTGGTTTGGACTTCTTAGAGCATAGTGGGATTCTAAGGAGTATCTCAAGAGTGTACCCAAGGGAAGGAAGTGGAAACTGCTGGTCCTCTTAAGCCCTGGGCTCAGAAGACCCAGAACATCACTTCCACCACATTCTGTTGGTCAGAGCAATTTCAGGGCCAGCCCAGATTCAAAGGGAGAGGATATAGCATACAGGAAAGGGAAGAATTGTTGGGAGCTGTCTCTGGAGACTAGCTACCACATTTGTCTTTGCACATGCTGCTTCTCTGCTCTGGAATGCGTTTTTTCCCTTTTCCTGACAAACCTATTCATACTGCAAGATCCAGCTTATGTTTCAGCCCACATCTAGGGCCTCCCCTGATGCCGCCAATACATAATCAGTAACCTCTTCCTTTGTACAGTCTGTGCCTGTGGTTCGTATTTCTATTTTTGTATCTATCATTCCTTATAATTAATTTTCTTACATATTTTTCTTTGAGAATGTCTTGGGTACAGGAATCATATCATCATCATCATCATCATCTGTCTCTAGTAACTGTCATAGTAAAGGTTTTTGCAATTGAACTTAAGTATCTGCTTTTAGTCAGAACTAATTAGCCTGGTATTGCATACCATCTATTCCTGGAGCTTTAATGTAGGGCCTAAAACAAGGGAGATAGTAAATATTCAATGGTGACAATAATAGAAAAGGAGAAAATACTGTATTTCAAGTATTCCATTTGGAAGAAAGGACCACATATGAATCATTTAATCAAAATTTTCAGGAAAATTGTTACTTTAGTCCTGAAACTTTTAACTTATCTGGAAAAATAATTTTCCTAGAATAGCACATTCTCTGGTTCTAGGAATACCAGATAAAACGTTATACCACATAATTAATCGGAAAAATGGAAGCTGCTTGAGGTATTGCGAGTAAGGAGGGATTTAATACAGGAAATTAGATAGCAAAATTGTTGCAAAGGCTGGAGGAGCAAAAGGAGGTGATGAGTAACTATAGGAAGCTGCTTCTTCCCCCAGAGCCTACAGTTGTTTGTAGAATGCAACTCATCCAAGAACCCATACTACCCACGACTTCACGGAATTGTGCTCCTCTGCTTCCATGATGCTAATGCAGCCACTACAGGGAACCCACGTCTAGCTGCTACCCAGATGCCACAGGAGCCTACTGTTATGAGAAAGGGTACAACAATCTGCCGGTGCCACCACTGCCTGAGCTAGAAGATTGTTTCTGTCTTCCTTTAGCTTTCCCATCTCTTGCATATGGCCACAGTTGACAGAACTCTAAACAAAAACCCTGCTGCCAAGAGGGTCTGAAGAAACTTCTAGGTTTCCCAGCCCCTGCGATAAAGGTGTGGGTGTGATGCTGAACACATCACAGTATCTGGAACATGGCATTATAAACATAGCTTATAAAAGGAATATAGTGATTAAAGCTCTTGCCATAGTTCTGTCCAGACTGGAATTTTAGGGTGGAGGCATTTCTGTCTTATGCTTTAGATATTTGATACAGTAAAAACTCTTTTGAACCAGTATCTAGAACTAGTTATGCTTTTGGAGAACTAAGTGATCTTAGGCAACTTTCAGCTTTAGTTTTCTTACTAGTATATTAGAAAAGCTGTGTGACTTGGCAGTCTTTCAAAGATACAGAGGTGGAAGGATCTTTAAGGCTTATCAGGGAAAAAAATTATGTGTACTTATAAATGTGTTTGTGTATAAATGTACTGATACATGCATAGTATATTGTGTGACAAAAAGAATACTGTATTTTGTGAAAAAAAATTTTTTTTTTTTTTTTTGCGGGGGTTGGCGCTTCCCTGGTGGCGCAGTGGTTGAGAGTCCGCCTGCCGATGCAGAGGACACGGGTTCGTGCCCCGGTCCAGGAAGATCCCACATTCCACGGAGCGGCTAGGCCCGTGGGCCATGGCCGCTGGGCCTGCGCGTCCGGAGCCTGTGCTCCGCAACGGGCGAGGCCACAACAGTGAGAGGCCCGCATACCACAAAAAAAAAAAAAATTTTTTTTGCCACATAGTGACTGTATGATTTTGGTAGAATACTGGTTAAAAGTTGAAATACAGCTCCGCTAACGTTTATTAGGCATAGGAACTGTGCCGAGAACTAGGAACACAAAGATGCATATTATACACCCCAATTCAGTAAATATTTATTAAATATCCATCCACTAGGTACTAGGTCTACCAAGATGAATAAGGCCAGATTGTTTTTCCTGTGAGGGCCTCATAATCCATAGGGAAAGACTGGTAAGCAAGTGATCACAAAATTTTGATTTGTGTTGATAAGAAATTGGAAGTAGGACCAAAAAATTGAATGGTGGAATTTTAATTGACAATGAGAAACTTGGACTTTACTTAAAATTACTCAAGAAGATGCCATTTCTAGGGGGGAAAATATTGGTTCTTGAATGAAAAACATCTCAGGCAGTTAGAATCGAGGGTTTTTTGGTTTTTAAATGTATGGAAAATACTCACTTTGGGAAATACTGAAAAGTATTTTGAAAAAGGTATATAATCTCACCACAAAGACAGTCACTGATAACATTTTTATGTATTCCTTTCTAATCCAAGGACATATATATATATATATATATATATATTTTTTTTTTTTTAATGGAAATAAAACCCCCAAAGGGAGGCCTTGGAAGTCACAACGCATGACAGATTGCATGTAAGTTAGAAGGAATAAAAAAAGGAAAGAAGGATCCATTTGGGTGAGGTATTTCACACTTCAGAATACACACCTGAACTCAGTATCATTTTCCTAATTCTCATTCCCCCACTTTTACTTGCCCTGTTTAGGAATGGCACCACCATCTTCCCATTCTCCCAATCAAAAACATCCAGCCACTGTCAGGAGTAATCCTAACAATCTAATTTGATCATTCCTTTGATCGAAATCCTTCAATTGCTTCTATTAGACTTTGAGATCAAGTGTCACTTTCCTATTTCAGTATATATGGGCCCTTCACTATCTAGCTCCCACCCACCTCACTAGCTTGACCTGCCCTCCACACAACTCTCCACTCTAGCTTCATTAAAATGTTTGTAGTTCCACTTAGGTATGGTGGTAGTCTCCAATCATCAGTGTTTTTCTACATGCTCTTTATCTAAAACACCATTACCCACCTCCACGTTTTCTCTGTTTAATTTCTTCTCAAAAACTCAAGGGTTGCCTTTCAAGATGCTGCAATCTATTCTATTCCCCCACTGCCCCATACATGTATCTCTAACATAGCATTTGTCATGCTGTCCTGGAATTATAAGTGTATTTTTATTCACCTCATCCAAGAGCTCCTTGAGGATGTGGACTGTGTCTTGATGATCTTGAGGCTCCCACTTCTATCACAGTACCCAACATACAGTAGATGTTATAAATATTGATTGAAGGAAGCAGTGTAAATTGGTAGATAAAAGGGCTGGTGAGTTTTTTCATTAGTGATCTTCAGGAAACACATTTAGGAATTGTAGCAAATATTGGTTAGTTGCTACCCAACAGCCATCCCCTCTTCTTTTTTGTTATCAAAACTCAAGTTTCCATGTGGCAGTGCACCCCAGGGCATGTAACTTGATAGATGGAAAGCAGTCATGGCATCCCATATTCCCCTCTGCCAATAATACAACTGGGTTGGGCATGACGGGGCATAGAGGGAAGCTGTGGAAGTTTCAGGGAGAGGTCTTCTTCCTTAAAAGGAGAAACAGTCACTTTTTTTTCTTTCTCTCTTCTCCCTTCCTGCTATGTTTACTGTTCTGTAAGGGATGTGAAGCCTGGAGCTGGGGCAGCTGTTCTGTAATGATAAGGCAGCAAGCTTGAAAACAAAAATAACATGCTGAGAAGTGTGGAGGGAGAATGGTGGAGAGTCTAGGTCTTTGATGAGATCATTGAGCCACATCATTTCTAAACTGCCTGTTGCATACAGACTTCTTTTTATATAAGATAATTAAAATGGCTTCATTGTTTAAGCCACTATGTGGTTGATTGGTGGCCCTAATAAAAAGATATATCTATGTCCGAACCCCTAGAAACTGTGCATGTGACCTTCTTTGGGAAAAAGATCTTTGCAGATGTAATTAGTTAAGGATCTTAAGATGAGATCATCCTGGATTATCTGGGTGGGCCCTAAGTCTGATGACAAGTGTCCTGTAAGAGATACACAGAGGAGAGGAGAAAATGGACACAACGAAAACAATGTGAAGACAGAAGCAGAGATTAGAATTATGCAATGACCAGCCAAGGAACATCTGGAGCCACCAGAAGTTGGACGAGGCAAGGAGGGATTCTCTACAGCCTCCAGAGGGAGAACGGCCCTGCTGACAACTTGCTTTTGAACATTTGACCACCAGAACTGTGAGAAAATTAATTTCTGTTGTTGTAGGCCACCCAATTTGTGCTAATTTGTTATAGCAGCCTCAGGAAGTAATACAAACCGTAAGTCAATTCTTCTGTTGGTTGCAGGCAAAGATATCTTAATTAATGTAAGGATTTTTAAAAAATTTCAAACTAACCGTATGAAATAATTGGTAATAATTGATACTGGTAGTAATTCAGGAAAAGATCCTAGAGTCCCTGAAAATTCTTTCCATAGGACTTAAAACTAAGATTGTTACAAACGTTCAGGTATCCCAGGGGTCAGGGGTTAAGAAGACACTGTCACACCTTTATATAAAACCGTGGGGCATACCTATTAAAACCAAATAAAACATAGTAATTCCTCTGGGATTCCATTCCAAAGAAATAACCAAGTGCACAAGGATAGATAATAGATAGATGTAGATATAGTTACTGCAGTAAACATCTGTATAACAAAAATTTGGTGACTGCACTAACTAATCATTTTTAACAGATGTTCTCTTTTCTGTTGGATTGGCCAAAAAGTTCGTTCGGTTTTAAGTAAAAATATGTTTCACTGTCACCCAGAATTTTATTGAACAATGTATTCATTAACCGAATGAACTTTTTGGCCAACCCAATAATTAACTATTAGGAGAGTGGATAAACAAACAGTGATACTCTCTGCCACAAAATACTATGTGATCTTTTATTTATTTTTTCCCAGGTTTATTGAGATATGATTGACATATAACATAGGTAAGTTTAAGGTGTACAACGTGATTTGATCATGTATATATTACAAAATGATTATCATAATAATGTTAGTTAACATCTTCATCCTCTCACATAATTACCTTTTGTGTGTGTGTGTGGTGATAACTTCTAAAATCTACTTTCTTAACAACTTCCAAGTATATGATACAGTATTGTTAATTATAATCACCATGCTATACATTAGATCTCCAGAACATACTCATCTTGTAGCTGGAAGTTTATACCCATTGACCAACATCTCCCCATTTCTCCCACCTCTAGCCTCTGGCAACCATCGTTCTACACTCTATTTCTTTGAGTTCAGCTTTTTTAGATTCCACATATAAGTGAGAACATACAGTACCTGTCTTTCTCTGTCTGACTTATTTCACTAGCATAACTCCCTCAAAATCCATCCATGTTGTTGCAAAAGGCAGGATTTCCTTCTCTTTTGTGGCTGAATAATATTCTTGTATGTGTGTGTGTGTGTGTGTGTGTGTGTGTGTGTGTGTGTGTGTCTCATATTTTTCTTTATCCATTCATTCATCAATGGACGCTTAGCTTGTTTCCATGTTTTGTACTATGTGATCTTCTAAAAGTGGAAAATCAGTGTGGAAGTTATCTATAATTTATTTTTGAGAGAGAAAAAGGAAGATGCAGAATAGAACGTATACCATGACCTCCTATGTGTAAAAATAGACCTAAAATTCGTATATGCACAGGATGAAAGGTCAAGAAGGCCTAAAATTGTTAACATTTCTAGGAAGTGGGAGTGCAAAGGAAGACACACACTTTTGTACTTGCATTTTGCTTTTTTTTAAATAAATGTGCATTGCTTTTATGATTAAGTAAAACCATTGAGTATCAACACCTAGAACATTGTGGGTGATCTCCAATTTAGGAAGGACACTGGGGAAAAGCTGTAGAATTAAAGCCTGGAGAAAAGCAATTAGGAGAACAATAGAGCAAGAAAAACAGCTTTACGATGAACGATGAACGGTCTAAGGGCCTTCTTCAGCCAAGACGGGTGTGAACCCAATCTCAAAGTTATGAACATTATGACAGTAAATATAAAATTTACTAAAGCCCAAAATATTGGAATAAGAGGAATACTTTTTGAAGGGAAAACACAGTATGGGTTCTGTTTGGGAAGTACTACTTGGCACAATGAAAAATTAACTTATATAATTAATTTAGATCTGGTTGCCAACAAATAGACTCAACAAAGCTTTCAGCAAATTGACAGATGACAGATCCTTCAATAGCAACCAAGAAAGGACTCCATATGCCTAACATGTGATGATGATTGTAAGAGGTAACTATGTGCTGGACATTTATTTATTTGGGCATTTTATATATGTTATTTATGTAGTCTTCATAATTCCCTGTAAAGTAGATGTTATCAACGCTTAAGGTAGTAGGAAACTGGTTAAGCTCACATTAAGTAACTTGTCCCAGGTGATATTGGTAGGAATTGGCAGATCCAGGATTTAAGGATATCTCTAACTGACTTCACTTCACTTTCCCTTACACCACTGTCCCTCAGGGAGTAATGACTGATAGCAGGAATGAAAATTATGCCTTCCTTAAGACCATTTTTGGTAACAATATCCAAGGTTAGATTTATTCCTGGTCAAGCTCAATATGGGAATTTTTTGTTCCTGTTTTTAAATATAGTCAAAAGAGATTGGGATTTGAGGTAGCTTCAAAAATACGTATACTTTGAAAAATAAAAATAAACGTTTAAACATCAGGAAAAGAATTAAAAAATCAAGACCAGGAAGAATTTCAGAATGAAGATATGCAAACTATCAGATCTTACATAATTAAAGTTGCAAAATTGAAATTACTAGGG
Source organism: Tursiops truncatus (assembly GCF_011762595.2). Classification (NCBI taxonomy): domain Eukaryota; kingdom Metazoa; phylum Chordata; class Mammalia; order Artiodactyla; family Delphinidae; genus Tursiops; species Tursiops truncatus. The sequence continues at coordinate 101,994,058 of NC_047034.1, read as the reverse complement.
GCCAAAGCAAAAAGAGTTAACAATTACTTGATTCATGTTGTCCTTAAGAAGAAACACGTTAGTTTCAAGTATAAGGAAAGCTTTGCTTTTCCTGGCACTTATTCTCTAAGAAATTAACCATGTGTGTTTCAATTTAGAGGATCACTTCCTCTAAGAAGTCTTCCCTGATGACCTCTTCCCTCCACATTTGGTACCACTACTATGGCTTGCCATTGTATCACTGGTAAGATCCCTACAAGACTGTAAGCTCTTTGAGGGCAAAGACTGTGATTAGCTTACCCTTGTATCCTCGGTACATGTTCTGTTGCCTGGCACATGGCAGTATTCAGTATTCGTCGAATAACTGGATTCATGAGGCCTTGTGTTGTGGAGTAGGAGAGTCTAGTTCCCATTCTAACAGTGCCTTGAGTTATGATCCAAGCTGCAAGTGGTACCAGAGTTCTTTTTTTAATTATTAAAAAGAAATACAATATTATATTAGTTTCAGGTGTACAACATATTCAATATTTTTATACATTATGAAATGATCACCACAATAAGTCTAGTTACTATCTGTCACCATACAGAGTTATTATAATATTATTGACTACATTCCCTATGCTGTACATTATATCCCTATGACTTATTTATTTTAAAGCTGGAAGATTGTACCTCTTAAATCCTTTCACCTATTTCTTTCCATCCCACCCCACCCCCAGCAACGACTGGTATGTTCTCTGTATCTATGAGTCTTTCTATTTTGTTTTGTTTGTTCATTTGTTTCTCTTTCTAGATTACACGTGTAAGTGAAATCATGGTATTTCTCTTTCTCTGACTTATTTCACTGAGCATAATACTCTATAGGTGGGACAGAGTTTTCCTTAGAAAATAGTTTGGGATTTGTTCTAGGACATGAAATTTCATGTCTTCATGACATCAACAGTTAAAGCCTGTTTAAAATTATTTTCCCCTACAAAATGTTCAAAATGACCTCAGTAGCTGCTCTCTGAAGTCACAGAAAATTCTCAGTCATGCACACGTGGAACATGGCTTTTTTGTTTGTTTTTTGGCCAGTCCCGCAGCATGTGGGATCTTAGTTCCCCGATTGAACCTTCAGCCCCTGCATTGGGAGCGTGGAGTCTTAACCACTGGAGCACCAGGCAAGTCCCAGAACATGGCTTCCTGTTGAACCCAGCTGAACCTGCTTATCAATCTTAGTATTATTTAAAGCAGGACAACCAGGCAATCACGTGCCTTCTAATATGATCCATATGAAAGTGACAGTACTACTAATGAGGTATTCTTGCTCCCCAAAAAGTTGAGTCTGAACGTTTCTAAAGCTAATTTCCATTGTAGGAAATAGAGGAGATAATGGAACACAACGAGGAAGCAACAAATCCAGAATGTGGGAAATTCTACAGAACAACTGAGCTGGTCTCTGCAATCAAGTCAATGGCATGAGAAAAGAGAGGTGAGGGAGAAGAGACTGCTCTAGATTAAAAGAGGCTTAAGAACAACCAAATGCAATTTACATTTAAAAATATGGGGCTTCCCTGGTGGCGCAGTGGTTGAGAGTCCGCCTGCCGATGCAGGGGACACGGGTTCGTGCCCTGGTCCGGGAAGATCCCACATGCCGCGGAGCGGCTGGGCCCGTGAGCCATGGCCGCTGAGCCTGCGTGTCCGGAGCCTGTGCTCCGCAACGGGAGAGGCCACAACAGTGAGAGGCCCGCGTACCGCAAAAAAAAAAAAAAAAAAATATATATATATATATATGATTTCAACAAACCAACTGTAAAAAGATAACTTTGATACAATTAGGAAAATCTCAATAAGATCTGGGTATTAGATGACACCAGAGAATTATTATAAGATTCTCAGTTTGGGTTCTTCCCGACGCTGAGAAAAGATTCAAAGGCAAGTAGCATATACAAGAGGGGAACTCAGGAAACACTGGAAGAGGAGAAGGAAGTGAGATGGGGAAGGCATGGAAGCTAATAAAAGCTGTGCTGTTAAGCAAATTAACCCCTGTGGGCAAGTGGAAATTAATCTCACTGATGTGCTTTGGGAAATAACTTAGAATATACCTCAGAGCTAATCTCCACCTCCCAGGCCAAGGGAGCTGAGGCAAATTATACACTGATTCCTATCAGACCTTGGTTGAATGCTGCTCCCACAGTGGAGGGAAGGAGGGCCCTGGACCTTCTGGCCTGCTCTGTGCAGGCAGAGTGGGCTCCAGGGGTGAGAGAAAGCCCTCAGCCAAGCACGTACACCGAAGTGGGAAGGACCAAGATGTTATGGGAGAAAGCTCCAACACCATGTGCTGCAATGCGATGAGAGCACAGTGGTCGTGTGAAAGCATGTCCTTTCTTTAAAAATAGACTGAAGTATGTGAGAGTGAAATGATGTCTGAGATTTCCCTTAAAATACTTTAGCAGTGAAGAAAATAAAAGGGACAGATGAAACAAATATGGTAAAACTTGATAATTATTTAAATCAGTGATGGGTATATGGGAGTTAATACTAACTTCTGTGTTAACTCCTGTGTATGCGAGAATTTTTTGGAATAAAAACATTTTTTAAAATAAATTTATTTATTTTATTTATTTTTATTTTTGGCTGCATTGGGTCTTCACTGCTGCGTGCAGACTCTCTCCAGTTGCGGCGAGCGGGGGCCACCCGTCGTTGCGGTGTGTGGGCTTCTCATTGTGGAGCACGGGCTCTAGGTTCGTGGGCTCAGTAGTTGTGGCTCACGGGCTCTAGAGTGCATGCTCAGTAGTTGTAGCACGCGGGCTTCGTTGCTCTGCGGCATGTGGGATCTTCCCGGACCCGGGCACGAACCCGTGTCCCCTGCATTGGCAGGTGGACTCTCAACCACTGCGCCACCAGGGAAGCCCTATACTGTTTTTCATAGCATTGAAAATATGAACTATTGAGGAACAAATTTGACAAAAGATGTTGAAAACCTGTACACTGTTAAGGACAAAACATTACTAAGAGAAATTAAGGAAGATCTAAATAAATGGAAGATATATTCATGGATCAGAGGACTCAATATTGTTAAGATGTCAATTCTCCCCCTATAGATTCAATACAATCCCAATTATTAAAAAAGGTCAGCAGAATTTTGTGTAGAAATTGACAAGTTGATTCCAAAATGTATATGAAGATGAAAAGAATCTAAAACAGTCAAAACAACTTTGGAAAAGAATAAAGTTGTAGGACTTACACTATCTGATTTTAAGACTTATAGAGCTATAGACATCAAAGTGATATGGTATTGGTGTAAAGATAGATAATAGAACAGAGTAGAGAGTTTGGAATTAGAGCCACACATACATGGTCAATTGATTTTTCATAAATGAGTGATGCAAATCCATGAGGAAAGGACACTATTTTCAACAAATGCTACAACAATTGGATAGAGCCATATGTAACAGAATGAATCTCACACTATATACACCCTATATACCCTTATCTCACACTATATACAAAAATTAACTCAAAATGAAGCATAGACTTAAATGTAAGAGCCAACACTTTAAAATTTCTAGGAGAAAACATATAAGAAAATCTTTATGGCCTTGGGTTTGGCAAAGATTTCTTGAATAGGATGCAAAAAGCATGAAAGAAAAAAATCCATTTTGTTCATTATCTACTGTTTTGTAACAAATTACCTCAGATCTCAGTGGCTTAAAACAACATACATTATAACCTTTGTGAGTCAGGAATCCAGGCATAACATAGCTGGGCCCTCTGCTCAGAGTCTTTCACAAGGCTACAATGAAATTGTTATTGGACCTGTGGTCTCATCTGAAGTCTCAGCTGGGTAGGGGTCTACTTTCAAGCTCACTCATGTGGTTGTTGGCAGGATTCAGTTTCACAAGGGTTGTTGAGAGAGCCTTAGTTTCCTGCTGACTATTGGCCAGAGGTCACCCTTGATTTTGCCAGGTGGGCCTTTTAATACAGCAGCTCACAACAGGACAGCTTGCTTCATCAGATGAAGGATGAAAGAAGAGCCAGAGAGAGGATATAAGCGAGAACAAGTCACAGACTTTTGTAGCATAATCTTGGAAGTGACATTTCATCACTTTTGCCAAAGGCTTTTCATTGGAAACAAATCACTAGGTCCAGCTCACACTCAAGGGGGGGAGATTACACAAGGGCATAAATGCCAGAAGGTGGGATCATTAGATGCCATTTCAGAAGCTGCTTACCATAAACAACAAATTGGACTTCATAAAAATTAAACCTTTTGTTCTTTAAAGACACTTTTATGGGGTGGAAAAAGATGTTTGCAAGACATATATCCAAAAAAGAACTGGTATTTAGAATATATAAAGAACTCATACAACCCAATAATAATAAGAAAAATGATCCAGTTTTTTTTAAATGGGCAAAAAATTTAAGTGGTTACTTCACCAAAGAAGATATATGAGTGGCAAATAAATACATAACATGATGCTCAACATTGTTATTCACCAGGGAAATGAAAATTAAAACTCCAATGAGATACCAGCGCATATCCACTAGAATGTTCAAATTAAAAAGACTGATTATTCTAAGTATTGGTGATCATGTGATGCAACTGGACCTGTCATACACTGCTAGTGGAAACTTAATATGGTACAATCTCTTTTTACAACAGTATGGAAGTTGTTAAAAAGTTAACTGTAAACCTACTATATAACCTAGCCATTACATTTTATTACATAATTTTTATATTGCTGCTGTAACAAATTACCACAACCTTAGTGACTGAAAGCAACCTAAGTTTATTATCTTACAGTTTTGGAGGTCAGAAGTCCAAAATCCATTTCACTGAGCTAAAGTCAAGGTGTTGGCAGAGCTGGTTTGTTCTGGAAGATCTAGGGGAGAATCAGTTTCCAGCTTCTAGAGGCTGCCTGCGTTCCTCGGCTCATAGTCCCATCCTCCATCTTCAAAGCCAGGAGCACAGCATTTTCCAGTCTCTCTCTCTGTTCCTCTACTCCATTGTCACTTCACCTTCTGTCTGACTCTCTCTCTACCGCCTCCCTCTCGTAAGAATGCTTGTGATTACATTGGGCCAACTTGGATAATCAGGATAATCTCCCATCTCAAGATTCTTAACTATCACATTTGCAAAGTACCTTTTGCCATATAAGGTAACATATTCACAGGTTCTGAGTATTAGGACATGGACATCTTTGGTGGGTCATTATCCAGCCTAGCAAACGCTACTAAAATAATCATTCCCCTAAAATGAAAGCATATATTCACACAAATACTTTTGTACAATTGTTCATAGTATATTTATTTGTAATATTTACAAATAATTAATTTGTAAAACAAAAAATAACCCAAATGTCCATCTAAGTGAACGGATAAAACAATTGTGCTATGTCCGTACAATGGAACACTACTCAACAATAAAAAGGAATTAACTATTTATACAGCAATAACATAGATGAATTCAAAATAATTATACTGAGCAGAAGGAGGCAGACAGTAAAGAGTATGTATATCATAATTCCATTCACATAAAATTCTAGGAAACACAAATTTATCTATAATGAACAGAAGCAAACCAGTGACTGCCTAGGGACAGAGCTGGATTGGGGGAAGAAGTTTTGGATTACAAAGGGTCACATGGCACTTTTGGGGATGATGGATATATTCATTATGTTGATTGTTATGATTATTTAATGACCATATATATATATATATACATGTCCCTTTAAAAATGTACAGTGTTATATGTCAGTTATACCTCAATAAAGCTTTTAATACAAACAAAAAATGATTAGTTCTATTTGGATTAAATATAACAAGGCATTGGGGCATTGCTGGAAGATGAAACTATTCCTCTTGACTACTCAGGAATAAAACCGAATTTGATAAAGAGAGGGGTGATAGAATAAATGTAGCCAAAACTTCCTCTTTTTCATTTTTCGCTTCACTTTTTGTTTTTCCATAGAAGTTGTTGAAATCTACCAGAAAGATTGCTAGTTATCTTAAAGATTCTTTCAGAGAGCTCTGTCTAGGGAAAAGCTTCTTTGCTTTCAAAAATATCTAGTTAATACTTGAGGCTCAAAAATGCTTATTCTCACCTAGAATTCTTTACTTCTCTTTTTTTAGTTGTAGAGTTCATCATAGTGCATATTTCTCTGTTTGGATCTTCATGGCAACAGGAATATATATCGTGTTGCTGCCTGATATTTACCGTACCAAGTGGGCTGTAGTCTGTAAGGACTCTAAAGTATGGCCAAGAGAAAGAATTAAAAAAAATTAGAGTCGTTAACTTCTTACACAAAGTAATGGAAAATTCTGTTATATTTCAGATTTAACACTCCTAAATGAATGTCATATTTACATCACGTCCTAATATTTACATGTCCTAATATTATACTTAATATTTACATAAAATCCAAATACTTATCTAATATTTGCAGATGATAAATTCAACAGAAGAGCAGTCCTGCAAATTGTAGCCAAAGTCAAGTTTCTTTTGCTCACCACAGGGACAGATTGTTTGCTTCTGTGTAGTGAAGCATTCTTGCCGTTAGGTGGCAGGCAAAACCAAGGTAATGATTAAACTCCCCTACCTATGTTTAATAATGATTTGCAATTTGTTATTCAGTGGATATGTTTCTGAAAAGTTCTGTGAAATTTGAAAGACATTGTAAATGAGCCAACATTTTTTGAAACCAGAGTTGTTTTACAAGGCAAATAAGTGTCCCTAAGAGATCAGTTTTTTTAAAAAATAAACTTTCTAAAAATTGAAGTATCACATATACAAAATGCCCAGATCTAACTACTGCCAGTTTGAAGTATCGCTACAAAGTGAAAACACCTGTATAAGCATCACCCAGATAAAATGAAAGAACATTACCAGCACCTCAGAAGACCCACCTGTGTTCCCTCCCAATCATTACCCTCCTCCTTCTCTCCAGAGATAAACAATATCCAGACTTCCAACATTATAATTTAGATTTTCCTGTTTTGAGAAATTATACAAATGTAACTGTATTTTATATTCTTTGTGTCTGGCTTCTTTCATTCAATAATTTTTTGTTACTTTTACTTGTTGATATATTTCATTCTTTTTCTTTGTGGTAATATATTTTATTATATGAATGTAGCTCTATTTATCCATTCTACTACAGAAGGAAATTTGGGTTGTTTCCAGTATTTAGCTATTACAAATAATTGCTGCTATGTACATACTTGTACATGCCTTTTGTTGCACATATGAATGTATTACTTTTGAGTATATATCTAGAAGTAGAATTATTGGGTCATATAGTATGTGATATCTGATTGTTCCACATTTTCACCAACACTTGGTATTATCAATCTTTTTAATTCTAGCCATTCTGATAGACATATAGCAATCTTTCATTGGGGGGTTTAATATGCATATCTCTGATATCTAATAAGGTTAAATACTTTTTAATATATTTATAGACTACTTGAATATTTTCTTATGTGAAGTGCTGATTCAGGTATTTTGCCAATTTTCTATCATGTGTTCTATTTATTGTTTTGTAGTTCTTTACATAGTCTAGATATGAGTCTTTTGTTGGGCATTTGTATTGCTAAATATTCCCTCATTCTAGGCTTTTCATTGTCTTAAAAGAACTTTTTGATAAATTTTAATATACCCTAATTCATCACTTTTTCCTTTATGGTTAGTGCATTTTGTATCCTGTTTAAAAAATTTCCACCTATACCAAGTCATGAAGATGATCTCATATGGTATTTTCTAGAAGCTTCACTATATTAATTTTCACAGAGCTAAAGTCTACCTGGAATTGAATTTTTTGTATATCATATGAGGTAGGGGTCAGATTTATTTTTTCCATATGGGTATTTTGTTGATGTAAGACCATTTGTGAAAGAGGCTGTAGCTTTTCTACTCTGCAGTGCCAACATGGATGTTTTACGTTCAGATTTTTTTAAGCTGTATCAGGTTTGTGTAAAGTAGAGTACGTCCATATTTAACAAAGTTCATCATTTGGTAGAGCTTTTCTGGGGAAAAAATGCCATTAAAATCCTTTAATATGTAGACAGTTGCACGGCTTTGACAAAACCTGAACACATTTGATTACAATAGGGTATAGTTTCATCATTATCCAAAATGTATCACATTTTCTGGGGAGTTTAAAACTCTCCTTTCTTGGGGGAATTTAAAGTAAAGGGTAAACAAACAACTTTCTTGAAGTGAAGCAGATTATATAGGCTTAAAAATGATCCTGTTGGCACTTTAAAATCAATTAATCAACCTCAAAGCTTGTATTAAACATCCTTATTACTGACCTGATGCAAACCTTTGAAGATGTTACCATCAAGTTGGGGAAACAAGAACACATTCAACCATTAGAAAACAAACAGAATAAAATAAATAATATAAAAACAATAATATAAAATCAAGTGTTTTCATTCCTACCTCTTCACAGTAGGCTTGGTAAAGAAGAAGAAAACAAACCAACCTTGAATCCTGTCCCCAAATGTTTAAAAAACAAGACTGTGTGATTTTAAACAAGAGGTATTATATTCTAACATTATTTCTGTACTTTATAATTTTTTTCTTGAATGTAGATTAACTCATTTACGTTTTTTGAAGTTTATGATTGTATATTTTCACAGATGGCCTTATCTGGCTCTTTCTATTTAAGCCTTGTCAAATTATCTCTTGTACTTAAATATGTTTAAATGTGTTATTTTAATTCAGTATATATCTGCACATATACTTCCTCAGGAAAGCAACAGTAGAAAAAGATAACATGTTTAGATTAGAAATTTGGGAGTCATAGTTGAATTGACTTTCTCCCTACTTAAAAATAATCAGCCTTAAGCTGGCCTCATTTTTTTTTTTTTTTTTTTTTTTTTTGTGCGGTTCATAAGCACTTAACTCACCTCAGCTGATCTTTTGCCAGGAATGTGGAGGTCATGGTTGCTTTCATGGTCTTTCTGAATTCCCTTCATTAATTTTTAAAGTTTCTTTTAATCTGGATTTCTGAACAAGTTTTAAAACGGTAACAAACTGATGCCATTTTACATGCAATTTCAAAAAAATTCTAATTTATTGGTAATTTGAAAGCAAATAAATTAAGAATGAGATAACAGGTATTCGACATAAAAGAATCTGAAAATCAATGCTGGAAATATGACTTACCTTTATCTATAGTCAACTTTTTTTTTTTTTTTTGTGGTACGCGGGCCTCTCACTGTTGTGGCCTCTCCCGTTGCGGAGCACAGGCTCCGGACGCGCAGGCTCAGCGGCCATGGCTCACGGGCCCAGCCGCTCCGCGGCATGTGGGATCTTCCTGGACCAGGGCACAAATCCGTGTACCCTGCATCCGCAGGCGCACTCTCAACCACTGCGCCACCAGGGAAGCCCCATCCTGCGCTCTTTTAACCAACGAAATATTTAAGATCCATCAAGGGAAAATTTGGACCACTGTCTTCCAAAGAATCAATGAAATATGACCTCAGAAATTAAATTTGGAGGCTGAAGAAGGATTTCTAAGAATGCCCAGGACTACTGTCAATAGAAGAATACCAGACACTATTTTCTACGACACAGGTTCATAATAACATCCAGAGTTGTTTTTGTAAATGAACCAAATGCATTGCATACATTGTGGGGCAGTCATGTAATTTGTGGCCTTCATTTCCTCTGGATACAATGGACCTGAAATAGAACACTAAGAAAAGGGAATAAAAATTAATTTTTTCTCAGATTTTATGTTTGCCAATTTTGCTGAAATGGAGAGAAGCATGGGTAAAGAAGAGACACCATTTCTTTAGGCTGATTTCAGGAGAATGACCCAAGTACTGCTCTAGCACACTCAGGTGGGAGCAGTTTTCTCTTTGCAGATTTAATCCTGAAAACTGTAGTCATTCGCTGAACATTGAAGGACATCTGCTGAGTAGTGGGTAGGATGAAGTTGTCAAAGTTCAGAAAGAGCCAAAGTAAAACCAATGAATCACTGAAGTAGTAATTAGTAAAAGTTTATTGTGCACACACCAAAAAAACAGCCTGCAAACCAGGAGCACTCAAACCAAAACATGGAATGAGGCTCAGCGGTATATTATTATAAAGCAGTTTATATAGTGAGAAAACAATACTATTTGTTCTTTGCAGTGGTTCGTTATAATATTAAAATTTTCAGTGGTAACGTCATATCAGCCTTGGGAAACAGTTCAAGTTTTGCTTATGATTTCCAGAGGCATAAGCAAGAAATGACCCAGGTCGGCTTAGTCTCCCCCAAACAAGCTAAATTAAGCTTAATTTCTATGCCAAACTGATTTTGTCTGCTAGGAATTTTCAAGGCTGGTCTCCTTTTGTTTTAACAAGGTAGATTGTGAACAGGTGGGGCTGTCTCCCGACCCAGGCTGGTAGAATTCCTATGATTCCTGAACACTAAGAAGAGTTTCCAGGAGTGGCAGATTCTTGCTAAGCCTGGCCCCACCCACTAGAAGTGCAGAAAAGGCAGGTTACTTAATAGAGGGGTAAGCAACTCCTCAATTACTCCATGGTGTACTCCAGTGGCCCAAAACATTAATCTGGAGTCTGCTCTTTGGAGCCTTCAAATTAAACATCGAGCTGTTTCCTGTCTTACCACCCCAGAGTGTGGACGGGTTTGACTCACCCCCTGTCAGTTCTACACAGATACCCTCCAGCATAGCTAAAGTGAGTCATTCATGGTCTGGGTCTTTCTTGGGAAATACAGGGAATGGTATGTGTGTGAGTGTGGAGTGTGTATATTTGCCTTTTTTTGGGCAAATTCCATAGAATAGTGTGTGTGTGTGATTTCGATGTATAATCAAAATACTTTGGGGAGTTAAAAAAAGAAAAAAAGAACCACAGACATACACAAACATTATGGCCCAACCACTGGAAATTTAGAAATTCTGACTTAATAGGCCTAGAGGCCTAGGCACTGTTGTTATTTTTGTAGTTTTAAATAGATAACATGTGGACAATATAATAAAATTAAATGGTACAAAAAAGTAATACTGAAAAGTAAGACATCTTTTTACCCCTGTCTCCAAATTCCCCTCTCCAGAGGGAACCACTACCTTCAGTTTCTTGTGTGTCCTTCCAGAGGTATTCTCTGCATATATATGCATATTTAAAAATTCCTCCCTTTAAACAAAAATGATAGCATCCTCTAACCACTGTTCTCAACCTTGTCAGGCACAAAATTTTTAATAAACTCTCCAAGAGATTTTGAAGCAAATTCTTCGTTAAGAGCGACTGAAAAAAGCTATGCTTTTGTTCCTCAGAAAAAGCTATAGACACATTTATTTAAAATCTTTTACATCCAATTTCAAGTGTTTACTGATTTCCTCAAACCCATGGTCTAAATTCATCTGGTGAAAAGTCCCTGACCTAGGGTGTTCAAGATCAGCCTGAGTACTTAGCATTGACAGATAAAGTACAGGATGCCCAGTTAACTCTGAATTTCAGATAGAAAACAAATAATTTTTTACTATAAGTATGTCCCATGTAATATTTGCAATATCTGAAACAAATTTAACTGGGAGTCCTGTATTTTTATTTGCTAAATAAGGCAACTCCACAGAAAATTTTGATCCACTGGAAGCTATTTCAACTAATTCTCTCTAGAATGTCCTGTATTAGAGATGACCTAGCTTATAATTATAGGACCAGGCTCTTCAGGCTAAAGCCAAATACTCAGAGTTTAACCAGAAATTGGATAGCTGTTGGCTTATTTCGAAATACATGGCTTTAACTTGCTGTTTTACCTAATAAGATACAACTGTATTATACAATAAAGTGATCACTGAAATAAAAATACCTTGAATTTACATATAGTAGATTATTTTACTTTCAAAGAACTTAAAATATCTAAGGTCTGAGCTATTTTGGTCCTTAAAATGAGCATTAAAATCTTAGCTAATTGGGTTTGGATAAGGATGAAGAGAACCAGCCTAGAGGTAAGTTTTTGTTGTTGTTGTTGTTTTTAAGTGTAACTGACATACAACATTATATTAGTTTCAGGTGTACAACATAATTTGACATTTGTATACATTGTGAAATGATCACCACAATGTCTCATTAGAGGTAACTTTTCCTTATTAATTATTTAAATCATTTTTATTATCAACAAAAGTAATATTAAGCATCGACTTAATATTACTTGATTAAGCATGGGTAGTATAAAATCCTGACATGGAGGATGCAAAATTGTGATTTATGACTTTTAAAGTAAATCAATAACATATTAATAAAAATAATAAATATCAAATGACAAAGACTTACAAATGTTAGAATCCTAATATGAAGACAGTAGAAACAAGGGTTACCATAATGGGTATGATTCTGTTACACAGGAAATGAAGAAAAAATTATAATCTGGTTAGATCCTGAGTATTCCAAATACATCTGAATGGACTCAGTAAAATTAAATTTTATTATTCCATTTTGGAATTGTTCTCACTTAGTAGCTAATAATATATTTTCATTTCCTTCACTGTTAATCTGCATAGGATTTCGACAGTGGTGTGCTGATGTTTAGCAATTAGTTCTCCAAGGGAAAAACCAACCCTGATTTATAATATTTGCCAATTTCCATGGGGTCAGCACTCTCACCATGACAGATGCTAATCTAACATTTTTAACAACCTGTTTGCAAAATTCCTGAAAACTTAACAGTGGCTCTTAAGAGCCTGTAAAAGCTGGTTGTATTTCTATAAGTGCATGTGATACACCTGATTGGATTTCATAAAAAGAAAATAGAGAACTAGGTGTTCTTTTTGTTAACTGATGTGCATATCTTGAAATTTTGTCAACAAGCCCCTCACTCAAAAGAACCCTACAACAGCAACAGCAAGAAAAGGAGCACTTTAAGAATTTAATCAGTGGAAATTTTGGATGGGTTTGCGAAGGTTTAATAAACACCTGAAGAAATCTGCTACTTTTGTTCTATCAGGTCTCCTGGCTCTAAGGAGAATTTAACTTAAATAAATACCTAAATGCTTTTAGAGTTACAAAGTTCCATAACGACCAGTGGGAAAAAAACAATCATCATAGAAAACCGGAAATGAGTTACCCCTTTAAGCAAATCTATTCCGTTTGATTTATGTGGAATTTTCTTTTACTTTTACTTTTTGCCAAGTTTCATTAGAGCTGTTATATAAAATGCTTTAACTGGATTCAATAACGGAGAGCAGAATCCCCAAAGACAAAACAGTAGGTGGTTTTCTTTCTTTCTTTCTTTTCAGTGAGCCACCTTAAAGTATGCTCTTGACGTTTTGAATGTCTTCCTATTCTTGGTTAGGAAAGCTGTTAGTGCAGAAAGTAGTGGTAACTGTTAACTAGCCAGTACCATTCTTCATTTGGCTGTGTGGATCAGTATTCTAGTATGATCCCATTCCTGGTGTGGTGCTCCATTTGAAGCATTAAAACAGAGGTGCCAAGTACCCTGCCTTGATATTCTTCCTAAAGGTAATTTTAGCTTGATTGTTCTGGCCATCCTATGTAGGTAATAATCCTATTTGTGGACACTGCCTCCATAGTTTTATTTTTAAGACATATTTTTAAGATATTTAAATGACAAGAAAGGAATTGCCATTGTTTATGCCAGAGATTGTTTCCTTTCAATGGTGGAAATTATGTATGATTGGTAACCATTTGTGGATGGGACATTGATGCACATATGCATAGGAATGTTCTCTATGCTCCAAATATTAAGCTGATCTAAAGCTTTGTTTTTTCTTTGGAAACACTTTTCAAAAAAGTGTTTAAGACATTACTAACTTTATACATGGAATAAACTTTTGCAAAAATTTAATTTTGACAAGAGATTGATTTATGGTTGGAGGTTGATACATTTGGACAAGTAAATTACTCTATATTCCAGAACGTAGCAGTGAACAACTGTGTTTCACAATTTGACTTAATAAGGAAATTCATGCCAGGAATTTTTTTATTGAGGTATACTTGATGTGCAATATTACATAAGTTTCAGGTGTATGACATTGTGATTCACAATTTTTAAAGGTTACATTCCATTTATACTTATTATAAATATTGGTTATATTTTCTATGCTGTACTATATATCCTTGTAGCTTATTTATTTTATACATAGTAGTTTTTACCTCTTAATCCCCTACCCCTACCTTGCTCCTCTCCCTTTCCCTCTCTCCACTGGTAACCACTAGTTTTCTATATCTGTAAGTCTGTTTCTTTTTTGTAATATTCACTAGTTTGTTTTACTTTTCAGATTCCACATATAAGTGATAAAACAGAATTTGTCTCTCTCTGTCTGACTTACTTCACTTAACACAGTACCCTCCAAGGCCATCCGTGTTGTTGCAAATGGCAAAATTTCAGTATTTTTTTATGGCTGAGTAGTATTCCATTGTGACATATATATGTGTGTGTATATATATATATATATATATATATATGTATATGTTTATCTGTATCTATATCTGCTATGAACATTGGAGTGCATGTATCTTTTCAAATTAGTGTTTTTGTTTTTTTTGGATATTTACCCAGGAGTGGAATTGCTGGGTCATCTGTTAGTTCTATTTTTAGGTTTTTTTTTTTAAAATTTATTTCTTTTTGGCTGCGTTGGGTCTTTGTTGCTGCGCATGGGCTTTCTCTAGTCGTGGCGAGCAGGGGCTACTCTTTGCTGTGGTGCGCAGCCTTCTCATTGCAGTGGCTCCTCTTGTTGTGGAGCACAGGCTCTAGGCGCGCAGCCTTCAGTAGTTGTGGCACATGGCTCAGTAGTTGTGGCTCGTGGGCTTTAGAGCACAGGCTCAGTAGCTGTGGTGCATGGGCTTAGTTGCTCCACGGCATGTGGGATCTTCCTGGACCAGTGCTCGAACCCATGTCCCCTGCACTGGCAGATTCCCAACCCCTGCACTGGCAGATTCCCAACCACTGTGCCACCAGGGAAGCCCTAGTTTTATTTTTTTGAGAAACCTCCATACTGTTTCCCACAGTAGCTGCACCAATTTACATTCCCACTAACAGTGTGTGAGGGTTCCCTTTTCTCCACATCCTCACCAACATCTGTTATTTGTGTTCTTTTTGATGATAGCCATTCTGACAGATGTGAGATGATATTTCACTATGGCTTTAATTTGCATTTTCTGATGATTAACGATGTTGAACACCTTTTCATGTGCCTGTTGGCCATCTGTATGTCTTTCATGCCAGGAAAAATTGAAACTGAAAAGAGCATTAGCTAAATATTTATTACATAAAGAATTATAAAAAGGGCTTACATTTGAATTAATACATGATAAAAATATGCAAAAGAAAATGCAACACTTTAATGGCTTATCATGGAGTAGAGTTCAAGTATATGCCTGAGGATAAAATGCATTAAATGAAAGTTATTTTTCATAATTAATAAAAAGACAGTATAATACTTTTTAAAATTGCAATAAGCTTGTGTAATTTGAGCTCCTTCAAGTTTACTTGGTATAGTGGCTCCATTGTAAAAATATATAGAGAAAGTTAGAAGAATATTATTTCCTCGATTCCTTCTTAGTGTTGATTACCTTATAAAATATGTAATTTGAAACAGAAACTATGTGGTGATGGATTGCCAAAATAGGTCAAGTAGCAAAAAGATACAAGATAATTGGTTGGACAGAATTTTATCACTTGATGCAAAATATGATTTGGGGGTAGTATCTAGAATGTATTAATAATAGATTGCTGTTATACCAAAGAGATTTTGCTTTCAAGATGCTAAAAGTTATGTTTTACCTTTTTTAGAGATAAAAATGATGTGTTTGAACTGCTCACAAAATACCTTGTCATGGGTCCATAAAGAATAAATCTTATATACAAAAATAATTTAGTACCCAATGTATTCTGATTATGTTAAAAATCAGCAGCCTTATAAACTGCCATGCTGATAATATATATTTGTGTATGTGACTATATATGTGTGTGGAAAACACCTCTGATGTTTGTTAGCTAAAATGCCCCTATACTATTTTAGAGATTTGTTATGAAAAGGAACACTCTGAAATCTGATTGATCTTCATTATTTTCATAACAAAATATAACACAAAACATATATATTTTTTGTGATAGTTTCCACTTTTAATAAGTTTTGCTTAAAGAGTTTGTTGAAGTAAATAGTGAATTTCAGTATCATGAAAGAATTTTGTAAGTTAAATAATTATTTGGGGATTCTCAATTTAAGTTGCTTATATTAATTATATTTAAATTTATGATAATGTAGACTAACAGAATTTTTTTCTGAATTTGATGCCCCCAAACCTAACTTTTTGAAGAGAAATTAATTGTTCTAAGTGTGGAGTTCTGTTCAGAAATTTTGGAAGAAGAAAATGCTCATCTAGGAGATAAAACTTTATGTTCAATTGGGGAATTGTGTAAACAGTATGGTTGAGGATAATCTTTACTGTGAATGGTAGATTATTTTACTTTGAAATGGAAAGCACAATTTTTTTTAAAGGGGTAGGAGAGGTAGATAGTAGTATAAGGTGACATAAATAACCTTGAAGGAAATAGAAAAATGTTGGAAAGAGAAAGTGTTTAGTCAATGCTTAACAGCCTTTTCAGTGCATAGCACATGAGCATTTAAATATTGGTGACAACCCACTTGGAAGAGGTATTTGTATCCTGGAGCTGGACTCAGAACTGCAGCAAACAATTTAGCAAGAGTCGTGGCTGGAAGGTCAGGAGGGCTCAGGATATTTGCCTCAAGGCCAAGAGGAAGTACAGCTAGGCAGGGACAAGGATTAAAGCGGAAGAGATTGGGGCACCTGAGCAGGCCCTATAATGGGGGGGAGTTTCGAATGCTGACTAGCCGGTTGGGAGAACTTAAGACACAGCTGTCAAGACACACTGAGGAGTACTTTACTACTAGTAACTGGACTGAACTCTGTGTGTGTGTATGTGTGTGTGGTGTTTCGGAGACAAGCAATTAACGCTCAAGCATAGGTTAGGGAGTTGCTAAGCGTACTTGATGTCTTAATAGCAACAAGTCAAACTTGCCGACTGCAGTTAATGATTATTCAGAGAGGCCAGGAAGTAACTCCACAGAGAAACAAGGAAATGGTGGACCTGCATCCAAGGTTCCGATATTCTGAGTGAGAGATATCTGAAGTTCGGAAGAGGCTCTTTGCACTACCGGTTAGGAATCTGCCTCCCATCCAACACCTCCACGCACGAGGTGCCCATTCCAGAAAGGGGGCAAGCTCAGTTCTCCTTTCCCTTTAGGTGACAGCTCGGGTCACATTTGTGCATGTTTTTCATCTCCTGTCATGGCAACATTCCCAAATGAATGCCGAAAGATCTGCCTCTTTTTATGATTTCCTGACAGGACTTACAAAATTAAAATGTTTTGTTAAAAACAGAATCGGGCAAGTTGCCTTCTCCTTTGACGCTCTACACGTTTCGGTGATTCCCAAGATCACTTTAACCATTAAGACTTTTTTTTCTTATAAATAGACTACAACTCTTCACAATCTAAACCCAAGGATTTGGATGAGGTTTCTTTATCTGGGTTTCTCCCAAGTGGAGGAGGCAAGAGGCAGGAAGGAGTTGCCTCATTTAAGGGGCTCAGGGTAGAGAAGGGCTGTGGGCGACTTTTCCTTCCCTCCCTTTCCTTCTTGGAGGCAGATATTCGAATGACGGCGGCGGTGGGATAGTCCGAGCCAGGAGGTATGAGAAGCAAGAGACTGGACGCGAGGGAAGAGCCGAAACCCTTCGGCGAGCGGACCCTACCAACCTCCGCCAGGCGAGAGCGGGTCCGCCCCAATCCCAGGGTGCATCGCGCCCAGCCCCCTCCCCTCTCCGCGTCCCGCCTCCTCGCAGCCCGGGCCCCCTCCCCGCAGGCTTCGGGAGGCGGGGACGCGGCGTCGGCGGCTTCTACAGTCGCGTCTTTCTCCCTCACTGGGGAAACCGGCGGTGGCGGCACCTTCGGAGGCTGAGCAGCTGAGCCGCGAGCCCGCCAGTGGGAGGTCGGACAGACTGACTGCAGAGCCGACAGACGGACGGACAGCGGGGCAGCCAGACGGCTCGAGTCGCCTCGAGTTCCGCCATGAGCTGGGGCACGGAGCTTTGGGTGAGTCCGGGAGAGGGGCGCCCAGTGCGAACCCCGGCCCCGGAGGGGCTCGGGCTGGGCAGGCGCCGCTGGCCGTTGGCGGCCAGAGCGCGTCGGGCCATCCCCGGCGCTGGTGTTGGCGGAGGGTGGGGGTCCCGCTCCTCTTTGTGTGCAGACCCTTCTTCCCTCTCGGCCGGGACTTGAGAGGCTGCTGGTCCGCGCTCCCGTCGTTGCCGCGGCGGTGGGGCTGAGGGCAGAGGCTTGGACGGCTGGGGGAGCGGCCCGCGGGCTGCCGCGTCCGCCGCCATCCTCTCCTGTCCCCTCTCCCTCCTCCGCCTTCACTTTCCGGACGCCTGGCTCCGTGCCGGGCCGCGCTTCTCTGCCTTTGTATCTCCCCTCCCGTAGGCGGGGGAGGGGGCCCATTGTCCCGAAGGGGCGCTGTTGGCGGGCGGGGAGGGGGCTCGCCGCGGCCCCTCGCCCTGGCAAGGGTCCCCGGGGCGAGGGCGTCGCCGGGCTGGGGCGACGCGGGGAGCCGCGAGGCACCGCCCGCCGCCCTCGCCCCAGGTAGGGGGAGCCGGGAGGCTTTGTTCCGAGCCCGGCCTCCGGCCAGCCAGGCCCAACCCACACGCCCATTTCCCTCTCCTTGTCTCCGTTCTCTGACCGGGGTAGCTTCGGGGACTCCGGCTGGGCCACCCTTGGCTGCTGCCTTGGGCCGGGGGGTTGGCATTTGGGATCTGAATTAAATTGAGTGATCGATAGGGAAGCCAATTTTGCCAAAAGGAGCGTATGGCTTCCCGATTGCTTTACTTCCCTTTCCGTTGTCCATTATTCTCACTCCTTCTCCCGCTTTTCTTTCTCCTTTCTCCTTGCTTGTCTTGGGCGCTGAAGGCTCCAGACAATGACCGGTCTCTGGCCAGGTGCGGGTGGACTGTAATAGGTCGGAGAATTCTCTCGCGACGCCTCCACAGAAGGGTGGAGGTGTGGAGGGCAGTGATTTCTCAGGTGCTGCCGAGGGACGGGGAGCTGGGGGCGCTGTCCCGAGAGCCGCCTCATTTCAGCCACTCCTCTTTTTATCCCACCTGTGTATGTTTTCCGTGCCTTTTGTTAACCAGGATCTCGTGAAATCACTGCAGAGAAAAGAGGAGAAAGAACTTTTTCGTCTCCAGGCATACAGTTAGGGTGGCAGTGAAGGCATATCGGTTAATTGATCAGCCTTCATTGGGCACAGTGTTTTATGTTGTTTTTCACATTTTATTCACAGATTGGGAATCTTAGAATTGAAAGAGACTTTAGAGTTCGTCTAGTTGAACACCTCCTTAGCAAGCCCAGGAATCTGCAGCGTTCTGGACAAGTGTTTGCCCAGTCTGTAAACACACCACCCAAGAGAAAATATCTAGGAGCCTCTCCATTACGTTCTTAGATAGCATTAATTGTTCTTGTATTGGGGGGGATTGTATAGTAAATTATGTGAGCTTTAATCTTTTACTTTGGTTAGATTCTCAGGCATTATTGATCTCTTCCCTTTGATTTAGTACATTCTCTAATTGATTATAGTATTTCCTAATTAAAGGAGATAGATATATTTCATTTTCCATTTTTATAATTAGAAAATATTTTTATTTTTACATACTTGTATGATCCATGTTTCAGAGGGAGCAAAAATATAAGCAGAATACTTTTAAAAAGTACAAATAATAAAACAGTGGAGGAATATTATTTAGGTGTAACTCTTAATTTAGATCGGAAAAAATTGCTTTGTATCACACTGTAGAAAAGCAGTTTTAAGGAGGAACAAAATATTTTAGTGAAGACTAAAATGTGATTTTTAAAGCTTTAAAAAAATTTTAATTTAAGAATATAATACAATCAGAAGCAATTACCCATCTCCTGTAGTTTGGTTATTTACGTTCAGCATTTGAGTAGTTTTTCAGCAATTTAAAAAGGTAAACCATAGAAGAGATGGGAATTTCTGTTCTAACTAAAAATTGTTTCGTATCCTTTTGAAAATTATGAAAAATTTTAAAATTAATTTTTCTCGTAAAACTTAATATATCTCCATCTTTTAAATTTTTTTTAGTGGTTTGAGGATTTGAGGGAAACATTTATTAGGAATTAAATAATGTGGAATCAGCTAATATCAGTTGGATGCTTACACCTTACATAAGTAGAAGTTGGTGTAGAGAGGACTATTGTTGGGACCAGAAGAGACCTTAGAAAAATTTGACTAGATTTCCTATTTTTTACTAATCTCAGTTTTGAAAAAGGATATTGTGTTTCCAGTAGATTGTAACAGACACCTGAACTGTGCTCTTGCCATTGAGAAATTTGAGGTTGGGAAAATTATCTTGAAAATTTGAATTTAGAAACCAGTTCTTATATTATTTTCATGTGTAGGATCACCTTACTGTCCCAGAGTTAAACTTTATTGATAACATGTTACAAAAAAAATTATGATAAAATGCAGTTATGCACTCAAACTTAAGTTTATTTCTTATAATACTCATTGGCATTTATTGCTGTCTGTCTTATGTTAAACTTGAGAATAAAGTAAAAAAATTAAAACCACTCTAATAGTGACTCTGGGGGACAGAACTGATAGTGATAGGCTAAATTGGTTGTGTCAGACTTTTGTTTGTGTAGTTGTGAGGGGATATGAATCAACTGGTAATAAATTTGAACTGTGCTTTAAGGGATTTCTTGTGTTCCGAATGAGCATTTAAGCAAAGTAGTGAATATATGCTAGAGACTCAGTTCTGGGTAATATAATGCAAAGAGGTGACAGCGTCTTCATTTCTTCAGGATGCATTGTTTATTGTGTTGAATTCTTTATTACCATAGGAAGAATGGTTGGATTAAGAAGTCTAAATATGAATTAATGATTTTGCAAAGCATAGATTTTGTAATTATTAGCTCTTTTTACAAATAAGGAAATTAGAGATTGGAGAAGTCCTATGTTTAGTCAGTAAGTTTTATTTATTAGGAGATAGGCTTTTAGTTTTTTGAGGAGCCAGTTAAAGTTCAATGGAAAAAAAAATCAGTGTACGTATGGACTGCGAGTGTATAGATAGGAAAGAAAATGGCTGAGCACATCACATTCAAATCATGATTTATTAAAAAATTCCCCTCCCTTACCCCCGCCGGGAAATGAGGGGACTAGTCTGGAAATTAGGAGTAGGTTCAAATGTCTGACTTAATTTATAGGAAACCTATAAACCTTTTTTATGCCTTAGTTTCCTGGTCTATGATTTTTGGTCCTTAGTTTTCAGAGTGTATAATTTAAAAGCCATTGCTATTTTCATCATACTTTTTAGCTAGGTGCATTTGACAAAGCTCATGATATCTTTTTGGAAGAAACTGAAAAGTGTGCATTGCATGATAGATTCAGTGGATTCTTTATTTTACACTCCTAGTCTTAACCCTTTAATTTAATGCTTCTTTATCTTTTTTCTCTATGTAGCACTTCTATTTTAACACTTATATTGTAAATGTACTAGACTTTTTGAGTCCTTGAGTGTAGGGACTGGGTTAATCTTTTTGTTTTCTCTAATACAGTGCCTATTGCTGATCCTACATGTTTTCGCCCAATTGAATTAGTAGTTCATTGCATTACCCAGAGTACTGATTACTGATTAATAATTGCATCCTTGAGGAAGTTTTTATGGTTCTGAAGGCCTTCGTAGGTGATGATAAATTAGTGGTCTAGTTAACAATTCAAGAAGGTTTTAACAATCTGAAGCCAAAATGATGAAGTTAAGTTTTAGTATTTTGGTTAACAACTTTTACAGATTGGGGAAGAACTGACCTCTAAAGGTAGTTGTTGTGAGTTTACCTGATAGGCTGATGATGTGACTGCCACAATAGCCAATGAATGGTAACTCATCTTGCCATGGTGATCATTTTGAAATGTTTAGAAATATCGAATCACTATGTTGTGTAACAGGAACTAACAGTGTTGTAGGTCAGTTATAGTTCAAAAACAAGCTCATGGCGAGATTAGATTTGTCGTCGGGGGAGGGTAGGGAGGAGGGGGAAATAGATGAAGACAGCCCAAAGGTATAAACTTCCAGTTATAAGTAAGTACTGGGGATGTAATGTACAAGGTGGTAAATACAGTTAACACTGTTGTATGTTATATATGAAAGTTGTTAAGAGAGTGGATCCTAAGAATTCTCAGCCCAAAGGAGAAAAAGGTTTTTTAGTTCTTTAATTTTGTATTTGTATGAGATGATGGATATTCACTGAACTTATTGTGGTAATCATTTTATGATGCATGTTAAGTCAAATCATTGTGCTGTACCTTAAACTTATACAGTGCTGCATGCCAGTTATATCTCAATAAAACTGAAGGGGGGAAAAAACCCCAAATAGCTGATGAAATCTTAGGCCACATGTACATTTTTCTAGAACAAAGGAATTTGGTCCCATTGTAATCTGTAGTGGTTAGACCAAATCTTAGTTTTACTTAAGATTTTTTTAGAAGGTGCTTATCTAGAGGAGTTCGACAAAGAGAACCCCTTATCATGTGAGTTGAATTGTTTTTTTCAAAGGCCATGAAACTAGTGTAGGAATTTGGTTTAAAAAATGAAATAATTATTGAGTGTCTATTATGGGGAAGCACTGTGTGATGTATGGTAAGATTTATTAAGGCTTATAATGTCAGACCTGCTGTGAAAAATCTTAGAGTCATTTTGAGGTGATATTACTTTCCTAACTCTAGAATATTCCCTTACATTGATATCACTGTTCAGAATATCCTTTGTTGACCAGTTCCTTCCCACCCCTTCTTCCTTCCAGAGTACACATTCTGGATATTATCTTTCTTATGGGACTACCACCTTATATTTATTTCTTATATATTCAAATCTTTGGAAAATAGTAATGGTATAAATATTTATATCTTACATCCTTTTTTTGGGTAGAAATTGTTGTGTTCAACACTGTATTACAGATATTGTTGTTACTAGTTAAGGAGGGTGACAGGCAATCAAGACACCCATTTATGCCACCATTTTGCCCTGACGATGATAAGGTGGAAGCTGGAGAGCTGCCTGTAACCAGTATCTCCTCTTCATCGCTAATTCTTTAAACCACTCATTTCTACTTCTCTTCCCTGCCTTTTATCTTAAAAAATGCACTCTCTTCTTCCCCCAATCTATAAAATACAGGTTTGGCTAGAAACTTAAAAGCCTGTTTTGCCTACTTTTCCTTATCAGCTCCTGTTTGCAGTCAGGAAATAGGACAAGAGAATAATAATGGTTTGTAATTATGGAACATCTTCTATGTGCACCTACCAGTGGTATCTTATTTAATAATCTTCAACTTTAAGCATTTTCATCTCAATAGCAAAAAACAAAAAATTCTTTTTTGGGGAACATAGTCATGTGCGTATTAAAAATGAGTAGGAAAATATTATGTAAAGGTTTTGTTTTATAGGAAGCAAAAACTTTTTCCATATATTAGCAATTTTTTAAGTTCTTTTTTTTTTTTTTTTTTTTTTTTTGCGGTATGTGGGCCTCTCACTGTTGTGGCCTCTCCCGTTGTGGATCACAGGCTCCGGACGCGCAGGCTCAGCGGTCATGGCTTACGGGCCCAGCCGCTCCGCAGTATGTGGGATCTTCCCGGACCGGGGCACGAACCTGTGTCCCCTGCATCGGCAGGCGGACTCTCAACCACTGTGCCACCAGGGAAGCCCTTTCTTAAGTCTTGATCGAGAACTAATCATCAGACTTTTAACAATACCTTGTGAAATATGTGAAATATTAGTATATATTTGTTACATGTTGAAAAAACACAAATGTATAGAATCAGATTTTCCTATTTTTGGCACACCATTATTTTGTTGTTTCTAGAGCATAAAGTCATCTGTTTTATTCCTTTTGTATCCCTGTTGTATTCCTAATTTGTAGAAAAGGAATAGGCATATAATAAGCAGTGAAATATTTGTTGAATGAGGGAATCAATGAATTGTTAGAACTCTATCATCAAACTATGTTTTGAAAACTAAGGTTATTTTAATGTTTTTTTCCCCAACATGTATGTTTCATACCTTTCTTTAATCTTAGGGATCCTTTTTATAATCTGAAATTTAATTACTTCTGTCTTTTCATATGAAATGTTTCTCAATTTATTTAGGTGTTGAGTTCTCATCTCCTTAAATTATTTGAGTACAAATGATTATCTTATTTATAGCCTATTTTGTGGCCCTTTGGATTCTAAAAATGAAAACAGTGTTGTTATATGCTTTGACATTAGGGTTGTCATGTATAAATGATATAAATGTAAATGGTCTGAGACTTAATGAATTGGGAAAACATAAAAGATTGATTTTTCAGAGAGCACAAAAGTTACGGTGATTCTGAGAGATTTTTGAAAAATGTTAACGGATGAACCGGTTTGCAGGGCAGAAGTTGAGACACAGATGTAGAGAACAAAAGTATGGACACCAAGGGGGGAAAACAGCTGTGGGGTGAGGATGGTGGTGTGATGAATTGGGCGATTGGGATTGACATGTATACACTGATGTGTATAAAATTGATGACTAATAAGAACCTGCAGTATAAAAAAACAAACAAAAACACAACTAATACTAAACTTTCATTGGGTTATTTTAATGGAAATATGTTAATATAAATGTTTCAGACATTACATGAAATTTCTAAAAATCTTGTATGTTCTGGTATAATGTTATAAGTCATATTTTAGTTATTACTTTAAAATGTATATCTCAGAAATAACTAAAAAAAGATAAAAAAAATGTTAATGGTGGCTAGTTGAGATTTTTTTCCATTATAAATTATAAAAATCAAAATCATTGAAAATGCTATGGTAAATAGCAACCATTACTTTTGAATCATCTTCTAGACTTAGACCATGAACTAAACTAACATCCTTTACTATTTGCGAAAGCTGAATATAATTAGTATTTGTTAACTTATTTAATTTGAAAATTTTCTAAAATTTTAAAATAAAAAGCTTTTAAAATAAAAGCTTCATTAAATTATAACATTTAAAATAAAAGCTTCATTAAATTATAACATTCATACATTAAAGTGTACAGTTTTTATATGTACGTTAAGATTTGAAAAAATAAAATAAATGCACTCATTCATGTCACTCCCAACCAAGGGCAAGATATGGAAGTCTCTCTTACGCCATCCCCAGTAAATATCCCCCAAAGGCAATCAATCACTATTCTGAGTTGCATTGCCATTGATTAGTTTTGTAGGTTTTTTTAACCTCACAAAAATGATAATATGGTATGTACTTCATCTGACTTCTTCCATTTAATATGATCCCTTTGAGAATCATCCTTCTGTGGTTAGTTTGTAGTGTTTCATTGTATATGTAGGATTTGTATTTTCTTCTGCCATGTGCCTGGGGTCACTCCTAGTCTGGGACCACCTTAAAACAAGTTTAGGGCTTGAAATTCCCTCCTGTGGTTGTTGGATTTTGTTTTTGTCCCCATAGCTCTTGCAATGTTATCAAAACAAAAAATCCAAAATATCCTCAGGGCAAAAATAGGTGGTATATGCTTTTTTCCCTTTCTGGATTCTCATTTTTACTTCACTTGTGACTTTGTAATTCCTTATTGTCTTGGCTTGTTTTTTGGTGCTTTAAACTTTTTGGAATATATTTTATCCATATTTAAAAGTTCTTATCCGGTGGAATAGTGATAGTTGATCCAAATAATCTAGCCCGACACTACTGGAAACTGGAAATTCTTACGCTGAGATTTTCGTTTTTGCTATTATATTTTTAATTTCTAAGAGCTGCTTTTTGTTTGTTTTCTGAACATACTTTTTTTTTTTTTCCTTTGGCCATGCCGTGCAGCTTGTGGGATCTCAGTTCCCTGACCAGGGATTGAACCTGGGCCACGGCAGTGAAAGCACTGAATCCTAGCCACTAGACCACCAGGGAACTCCCCCCGCCTTTTGTTTTTATCATTAAATTATTATATAATTTAGACAGTAAATATGGTGTATTTTTGCTTCTTTCCAATAGAATACATTTGATCACTTTTTTTTTATACAGCAGGTTCTTATTAGTCATCAGTTTTATACACATCAGTGTATACATGTCAATCCCAATCGCCCAATTCATCACCCCCCCACTCCCACCCCCCCACGGCTTTCCCCCCTAGGTGTTCATACGTTTGTTCTCTACATCTGTGTCTCAATTTCTGCCCTGCAAACCGGTTCATCTGTACCATTTTTCTAGGTTCCACATATATGCGTTAATATATGATATTTGTTTTTCTCTTTCTGACTTACTTCACTCTGTATGACAGTCTCTAGATCCATCCATGTCTCAACAAATGACCCCATTTCGTTCCTTTTTATGGCTGAGTAATATTCCATTGTATATATGTACCACATCTTCTTTATCCATTCATCTGTCCATGGGCATTTAGGTTGCTTCCATGACCTGGCTATTGTGAATAGTGCTGCAGTAAACATTGGGGTGCCTGTGTCTTTCTGAATTGTAGTTTTCTTTGGGTATATGCCCAGTAGTGGGATTGCTGGATCATATGGTAATTCTATTTTTAGTTTTTAAAGGAATCTCCATACTGTTCTCCATAGTGACTGTATCAATTTACATTCCCACCAACAGTGCAAGAGGGTTCCCTTTTCTCCACACCCTCTCCAGCATTTGTTGTTTGTAGATTTTCTGATGAAGAACATTCTAACTGGTGTGAGGTGATACCTCATTGAACTATTGATTTGTATTTCTCAAATAATTAGTGATGTTGAGCAGCTTTTCATGTGCTTCTTGGCCATCTGTATGTCTTCTTTGGAGAAATGTCTATTTAGGTCTTCTGCCCATTTTTGGATTGGGTTATTTGTTTTTTTAATATTGAGCTGCCTGAGCTGTTTATATATTTTGGAGATTAATCCTTTGTCCCTTGATTCATTTGCAAATATATTCTCCCATTCTGAGTGTTGTCTTTTCGTCTTGTTTATGGTTTCTTTTGCTGTGCAAAAGCTTTGAAGTTTCATTAGGTCCCATATGTTTATTTTTGTTTTTATTTCAATTTCTCTAGGAAGTGGGTCAAAAAGGATCTTGCTATGATTAATATCAAAGAGTGTTCTTCCAATGTTTTCCTTTAAGAATTTTATAGTGTCTGGTCTTATATTTAGGTCTCTAATCCATTTTGAGTTGATTTTTGTGTATGGTGTTAAGGAGTGTTCTCATTTCATTGTTTTACATGTAGCTGTCTGGTTTTCCCAGCACCACTTATTGAAGAGACTGTCTTTCCTCCATTGTATATCCTTGCCTCCTTTGTCATAGATTAGTTGACCATAGGTGCGTGTTTTTACCTCTGGGCTTTCTATCTTGTTCCACTGATCTATGTTTCTGTTTCTGTGCCAGTACCATATTGTCTTGATCACTGTAGCTTTTTAGTATAGTCTGAAGACAGGGAGTCTGATTCCTCCAGCTCAGTTTTTTCCCCTCAAGACTGCTTTGGCTATTCGGGGTCTTTTGTATATCCATACAAATTTTAAGATTTTTTGTTCTAGTTCTGTAAAAAACGCCATTGGTAATTTGATAGGGATTGCATTGAATCTGTAGATTGCTTTAGGTAGTATAGTCATTTTCACAATATTGATTCTTCCAATCCAAGAACATGGTATATCTCTTCATCTGTTGGTATCATCTTTAATTTCTTTCATCAGTGTTTTATAGTTACTGCATACAGGTCGTCTCCCTAGGTTGGTTTATTCCTAGGTATTTTATTCTTTTTGTTGCAGTGGTAAATGGGAGTGTTTCCTTAATTTCTCTTTCGGGTTTTTCATCATTAGTCTATAGGAATGCAAGAGATTTCTGTGCATGAATTTTGTTTCCTGAAACTTTATCAAATTCATTGATTAGCTCTAGTAGTTTTCTAGTGGCATCTTTAGGATTCTCTATGTATAGTATCATGTCATCTGCAAACAGTGACAGTTTTACTTCTTCTTTTCCAATTTGTATTCCTTTTATTTCTTTTCCTTCTCTGATTGCCGTGGCTAGGATTTCCAAAACTATGTTGAATAAGAGTGGTGAGAGTGGACATCCTTGTTCCTGATCTTGGAGGAAATGCTTTTAGTTTTTCACCGTTGAGAATGATGTTTGCTGTGGGTTTGTCATATATGGCCTTTATTATGTTGAGGTAGGTTCCCTGTATGCCTACTTTCTGGAGAGTTTTTATCATAAATGAGTGTTGAATTTTGTCGAAAGCTTTGCTGCATCTATGGAGATGATCATATGGTTTTTATTCTTCAATTTGTTAATATGGTGTATCACATTGATTGATTTGAGTATATTGAAGAATCCTTGCATCCCTAGGATAAATCCCACTGATTATGGTATATGATCCTTTTAATGTGTTGTTGGATTCTGTTTGCTAGTATTTTGTTGAGGATTTTTGCATCTATATTCATCGGTGATATTGGTCTGTAGTTTTTCTTTTTTTGTAGTATCTTTGTCTGGTTTTGGTATCAGGGTGATGGTGGCCTCATAGAATGGGTTTGGGAGTGTTCCTTCCTCTGCAATTTTTTGGAAGAGTTTGAGAAGGATGGGTGTTAGCTCTTCTCTAAATATTTGATAGAATTCACCTATGAAGCCAGCTGGTCCTGGACTTTTGTTTGTTGGAAGATTTTTCATCACAGTTTCAATTTCAGTGCTTGTGATTGGTCTTCATATTTTCTAATTCTTTCTGGTTCAGTCTTGTAAGGTTATATCTTTCTAAGAATGTGTCCATTTCTTCCAGGTTGTCCATTTTATTGGCATAGAGTTGCTTGTAGTAGTCTCTTAGGATGCTTTGTATTTCTGCAGTGTCTGTTGTAACGTCTCCTTTTTCATTTTTAATTTTATTGATTTGACTCCTCTCCCTCTTTTTCTTGATGAGTCTGGCTAATGGTTTATCAATTTTGTTTATCTTCTCAAAGAACCAGCTTTTAGTTTTATTGATCTTTGCTATTGTATTCTTTGTTTCTATTTCATTTATTTCTACCCAGATATTTATGATTTCTTTCCTTCTGCTAACTTTGAGTTTTGTTCATTCTTCTTTCTCTAGTTCCTTTAGGTGTAAGGTTAGATTATTTATTTGAGATTTTCCTTGTTTCTTGAGTTAGGCTGGTATAGCTGTAAACTTCCCTCTTAGAACTGCTTTTGCTGAATCCCATAGGTTTTGGATCGTCGTGTTTTCATTGTCATTTGTTTCTAGGTATTTTTTGATTTCCTCTTTGATTTCTTCAGTGATCTCTTGGTTATTTAGTAATGTAGTGTTTAGTCTCCATGTGTTTGTGTTTTTTACGTTTTTTTCCCCTGTAATTCATTTCTAATCTCATAGCGTTGTGGTCAGAAAAGATGCATGATACGATTTCAATTTTCTTAAATTTACTGAGGCTTCATTTGTGACCCAAGATGTGATCTATCCTGGAGAATGTTCCATGCACACTTGAGAAGAAAGTGTAAAAGCTCTTTTTGGATGGAATGTCCTGTAAACGTCAATTAAATCTATCTGGTCTATTGTGTCATTTAGAGCTGTGTTTCCTTATTAATTTTCTCTCTGGATGATCTGTCCATTGGTGTAAGTGAAGTGCTTAAGTCCCCTACTATTATTGTGTTACTGTGGATTTGCTCTTTTATAGCTGTTAGCAGTTGCCTTATGTATTGAGGTGCTTCTGTGTTGGGTGCATATATATTTATAATTGTTATAATCTTTTTCTTGGATTGAGCCCTTGATCATTATGTAGTGTCCTTCCTTGTCTCTTGTAATATTGTTTATTTTAAAGTCTATTTTATCTGATATGAGTATTCCTATTCCAGCTTTCCTTTGATTTCCATTTGCGTGGAATATCTTTTTCCATCCCCTCACTTTCAGTCTGTATGTGTCCCTAGGTCTTAAGTGGGTTGCTTGTAGACGGTATATATATGGGTCTTGTTTTTGTATCCATTCAGTGAGCCTGTGTCTTTTGGTTGGAACATTTAATCCATTCACATTTAAGGTAATTATTGATATGTATGATCGTATAACCATTTTCTTAATTGTTTTGGGTTTGTTTTTGTAGGTGCTTTTCTTGTGTTTCCCACTTAGAGAAGTTCCTTTAGCATTTGTTGTAGAGCTGGTTTGCTGGTGCTGAATTCTCTTAGCTTTTGCTTGTCTGTAAAGGTTTTGATTTCTCCATCAAATCTGAATGAGATCCTTGCTAGGTAGCGTAATCTTGGTTGTAGGTTCTTCCCTTTCATCACTTTAAATATGTCATGCCACTCTCTTCTGGCTTGTAGAGTGTCTGCAGAGAAATCAGCTGTTAACCTTATGGGAGTTCCTTTGTATATTATTTGTCATTTTTCCCTTGCTGCTTTCAGTAAGTTTTTTTTTCTTTAATTTTTGTCAATTTGATTACTATGTGTCTTGGCCTGTTTCTCCTTGCGTTTATCCTGCCTGGGACTCTCTGTGCTTCCTGGACTTGGATGGCTGTTTCGTTTCCCATGTTAGGGAAGTTTTAGACTATAATCTCTTCAAATATTGTTTTGGGTCCTTTCTCCCTCTCTTTGCCTACTGGGACCCCTATAATGCTAATGTTGGCGCATTTAATGTTGTCCCAGAGGTCTCTTAGGCTGTCTTCATTGCTTTTCATTCTTTTTTCTTTATTCTGTTCTGTGGCAGTGAGTTCCTCCATTCTGTCTTCCAGGTCACTTACCCGTTTTTCTGCCTCA
Organism: Tursiops truncatus; assembly: GCF_011762595.2. NCBI lineage: Eukaryota > Metazoa > Chordata > Mammalia > Artiodactyla > Delphinidae > Tursiops > Tursiops truncatus. The sequence goes on along the minus strand of NC_047034.1, from coordinate 101,963,329 downwards.
GTTATTCTGCTGTTGATTCCTTCTAGTGTATTTTTCATTTCAGTTATTGTATTGTTCATCTCTGTTTGTTCCTTAATTCTTCTAGGTCTTTGTTAAACATTTCTTGCATCTTCTCGATCTTTGCCTCCATTGTTTTTTTGAGGTCCTGGATCATCTTCACTGTCATTCTGAATTCTTTTTCTGGAAGGTTGCCTGTCTCCACTTCATTTAGTTGTTTTTCTGGGTTTTATCTTGTTACTTCATCTGGTACAAAGTCCTCTGCCTTTCATTTTGCCTGTACTTCTGTGAGTGTGGTTTTCCTTCACAGCCTGCAAAATTGTAGTTCTTCTTGCTTCTGGTGTCTGCCATCTGGTGGATGAGGCTATCTAAGAGGCTTGTGCAAGCTTCCTAATGGGAAGGACTGGTGGTGGGTAGAGCTGAGTGTTGCTCTGATGGGCAGAGCTCAGTAAAACTTTAATCCACTTGTCTACTGATAGGTGGGGTCTGGGTCCCTCCCTGTTGGTTGTTTGGCCTGAGGTGACCCAACACTGGAGCCTACCCAGCTCTTTGGTGTGGCTAATGGTGACTCTGGGTGGGCTCCTGCCAAGGAGTACTTCCCAGAACTTCTGCTGCCAGTGTCCTTTTCCCCATGGTAAGCCACAGCCACCCACTGCCTCTGCAGGAGACCCTCCAACACTAGCAGGTAGGTATGGTTCAGTCTCCTATGGGGTCACTGCTCCTTCCCCTGGGTCACGATGCGCACACTACTTTGTGTGTGCCCTCCAAGATTGGAGGCTTGTTTCCCCCAGTCCTGTCAAAGTTCTGCAGTCAAATCCCGCTAGCCTTCAAAGTCTGCTTCTCTAGGAATTCCTCCTCCTGTTCCTGGACCCCCAGGTTGGGAAGCCTGACGTGGGGCTCAGAACCTTCACTCCAGTGGGTGGACTTTTGTGGTATAAGTGTTCTCCAGTTTGTGAGTCACCCACCCAGCCGTTATGGGATTTGATTTTCCTGTGATTGCGCCCCTCCTACAGTCTCATTGCCGGTTGTCCTCTGTCTTTGGATGTGGGGAATCTTTTTTGGTGTGTTCCAGTGTCTTCTTTTCGATGATTGTTTAGCAGTTGTCATTCTCGCAGGAGGGAGTGAGCGCACATCCTTCTACTCTGCCGTCTTGAATCAGCGTCCCCATGCATGACTTTCCATTTTATTTTATTTTTTAATTTAATTTGTTTTTATTTTTTAATAGAAGTACAGTTGAGGTACAATATTACATAGGTCATAGGTGTACAATAAAATGATTCACAACTTTTAACGATTATATTCCATTTATAGTTATTATAAAGTATTGGTTGTATTCCCTGTGTTGTACAATATATGTTTTTTTAAAATTTATTTTTTATTTTTTACTTTTTAAAATTAATTAATTATTTTTGGCTGCATTGGGTCTTCGTTGCTGCATACGGGATTTCTCTAGTTGCGGCGAGCGGGGGATACTCTTCGTTGTGGTGAGCAGGTTTCTCATTGTAGTGGCTTTTCTTGTTGCGGAGCATGGGCTCTAGGCATGCGGGCTTCAGCAATTATGGCTCATGGGCTCTAGAGTTCAGGCTCAGTAGTTGTGGTGCATGGCCTTAGCTGCTCCGTGGCATGTGGGATCTTCCCAGACCAGGGCTCAAACCCATGTCTCTTGCATTGGCAGGCGGATTCTTAACCACTGCACTAACAGGGATGTTCTCTTTTTTTTTTTTCAACATCTTTATTGGAGTATAGTTGCTTTACAATGGTGTGTTAGTTTCTGCTTTATAACAAAGTGAATCAGTTATACATATACATATGTCCCCATGTCTCTTCCCTCTTGCGTCTCCCTCCTTCCCACACTCTCTATCCCACGCCTCTAAGTGGTCACAGACCACTGAGCTGATCTCCCTGTACTATGTGGCTGCTTCCCACTAGCTATCTGTTTTACGTTTGGTAGTGTATATATGTCTATGCCACTCTCTCACTTTGTCCCAGCTTACCCTTCCCCCTCCCCATATCCTCAACTCCATTCTCTAGTAGGTCTGTGTCTTTATTCCTGTCTTGCCCCTAGGTTCTTCATGACCATTTTTGTTTTTGTTTTTTTTTTAGATTCCATGTATATGTGTTAGCATACAGTATTTGTTTTTCTCTTTCTGACTTACTTCACTCTGTGTGACAGACTCTAAGTCCATCCACCCCACTACAAATAACTCAGTTTCGTTTCTTTTTATGGCTGAGTAGTATTCCATTGTTTATATGTGCCACATCTTCTTTATGCATTCATCTGTTGATGGACCCTTAGGTTGCTTCCGTGTCCTGTTTATTTTAAATAGAGCTGCAGTGAATATTGTGGTACGTGACTCTTCGTGAATTATGGTTTTCTCAGGGTATATACCCAGTAGTGGGATTGCTGGGTCGTATGGTAGTTCTATTTGTAGTTTTTTAAGGAACCTCCATACTGTTCTCCATAGTGACTGTATCAATTTACATTCCCACCAGCAGTGCAAGAGGGTTCCCTTTTTTCCACACCCTCTCCAGCGTTGATTGTTGGTAGATTTTTTGATGATGGCCATTCTGACCAGTGTGAGATGATATCTCATTGTATTTTTTTTTTTTCCTCATTGTAGTTTTGATTTGCATTTCACTAATGATTAATGATGCTGAGCATTCTTTCATGTGTTTGTTGGCAATCTGTATATCTTCTCTGGAGAAATGTGTATTTAGATCTTGTGCCCATTTTTGGATTGGGTTGTTTGTTTTTTTGTTATTGAGCTGCATGAGCTGCTTGTAAATTTTGGAGATTAATCCTTTGTTAGTTGCTTCATTTGCAAATATTTTCTCCCATTCTGAGGGTTGTCTTTTTGTCTTGTTTATGATTTCCTTTGCTGTGCAAAAGATTTTAAGTTTCATTAGGTCCCATTTGTTTATTTTTGTTGTTATTTCCATTTCTCTAGGAGGTGGGTCAAAAAGGATCTTGCTGTGATTTATGTCATAGAGTGTTCTCCCTATGTTTTCTTCTAAGAGTCTGATATTGTCTGGCCTTACTTTTTTAGGTCTTTAATCCATTTTGAGTTTCTTTGTGTGTATGGTGTTAGGGAGTGTTCTAATTTCATTCTTTTACATGTAGCTGTCCAGTTTTCCCAGCACCACTTACTGAAGAGGCTGTCTTTTCTCCACTGTATATTCTTGCCTCCTTTATCAAAGATAAGGTAACTATATGTGTGTGGGTTTATCTCTGGGCTTCCTATCCTGTTCCATTGATCTGTATGTCTGTTTTTGTGCCAGTACCTTACTGTCTTGATTACTGTAGCTTTGTACTATAGTCTGAAGTCAGGGAGCCTGATTCCTCCAGCTCCGTTTTTATTTCTCTAGATTGCTTTGGGTATTCGGGGTCTTTTGTGTTTCCATACAAATTGTGAAAATTTTGTTTTTATTTCTGTGAAAAATGCCAGTGGTAGTTTGATAGGGATTGCATTGAATCTGTAGATTGCCTTGGGTAGTATAGTCATTTGCGCAATGTTGATTCTTCTAGTCGAAGAACATGGTATATCTCTCCATCTATTTGTATCATCTTTTATTTCTTTCATCAGCATCTTATGATTTTCTTCATACAGGTCTTTTGTATCCTTAGGTAGGTTTATTCCTTGATATTTTATTCTTTTTGTTGCAGTGGTAAACGGGAGTTTTCTTAATTTCACTTTCAGATTTTTCATCATTAATGTATAGGAATGCAAGAGACAGCTGTGCATTCATTTTGTATCCCACTACTTCACCAAATTCATTGATTAACCTTAGTAGTTTTCTGGTAGCATGTTTAGAATTCTCTGTGTATAGTGTCATGTTATCTGCAGATAGTGACAGCTTTACTTCTTCTTTTCTGATTTAGATTCCTTTTATTTCTTTTTCTTCTCTGATTGCTGTGGCTAAAACTTACAAAACTATGTTGAATAATAGTGTTGAGAGTGGGCAACCTTGCCTTGTTCCTGATCTTGGTGGAAATAGTTTCAGTTTTTCACCATTGAGGATGATGTTGGCTGTGGCTTTGTCATATATGGCCTTTATTATGTTGAGGAAAGTTCCCTTTATGCTTTCTGGAGGGTTTTTATCATAAATGGGTGTTGAATTTTGTCGAAAGCTTTCTCTGCATCTTTTGAGATGATCATATGGTTTTTCTCCTTCAGTTTGCTAGTATGGTGTATCACATTGATTGATTTGTGTGTATTGAAGAATCCTTGCATTCTTGGGATAAACCCCACTTGATCATGGTGTATGATCCTTTTAATGTGTTATTGGATTCTGTTTGCTAGTATTTTGTTGAGGATTTTTGCATCTATGTTCATCAGTGATATTGGCCTGTTGTTTTCTTTCTTCGTGATGTCTTTGTCTGGTTTTGGTATCAGGGTGATGGTGGCCTCATAGAATGAGTTTGGGAGTGTTCCTCGCTCAGATACATTTTGGAAGAGTTTGAGAAGGATAGCTGTTAGCTCTTTTCTCAATGCTTGAAAGAATTCGCCTGTGAATCCATCTGGTCCTGGGCTTTTGTTTATTGGAAGATTTTTCATCACAGTTTTAATTTAAGTGCTTTTGATTGGTCTGTTCATATTTTCTGTTTCTTCCTTTTTCTGTCTCGGAGGGTTGTGCATTTCTAAGAATTTGTCCATTTCTTCCAGGTTGTCCATTTAATTGGCATATAGTTGCTTGTAGTAACCTCTCATGATTCTTTGTATTTCTTCAGTGTCAGTTGTTACCTCCCCTTTTTCATTTCTAATTCTATTGATTTGAGTCTTCTCCCTTTTTTTTCTTGATGAGTCTGGCTAATGGTTTATCAATTTTTTTTATGTTCTCAAAGAACCAGCTTTTAATTTTATTGATCTTTGCTATCGTTTCCTTAATTTCTTTTTCATTTATTTCTGATCTGATCTTTATGATTTCTTTCCTTCTGCTAACTTTGGATTTTTTAATTCTTTCTCTAATTGCTTTAGATGTAAGGTTAGGTTGTTTATTTGAGATATTTCGTGTTTCTTAAGGTAGGATTGTATTGCTATAAACTTTCCTCTTAGAATTGTTTTTGCTGCATCCCATAGGTTTTGGGTTGTCCTGTTTTCATTGTTATTTGTTTCTAGGTATTTTTTGATTTCCTCTTTGATTTCTTCAGTGATCTCTTAGTTATTAAGTAGAGTATTGTTTAGCCTCCATGTGTTTTTATTTTTTACAGATTTTTCCCTGTAATTGATATCTAGTCTCATAGCGTTGTGGTCGGAAAATATACTTGATATGATTTCAGTTTTCTTAAATTTACCAAGGCTTGATTTGTGACCCACGATATGATCTCTCCTGGAGAATGTTCCCTGAGCACTTGAGAAGAATGTGTGTTCTTTTGTTTTTGGATTGAATGTCCTATAAATATTAATTAAGTCCATCTTGTTTAATGTATCATTTAAAGCTTGTGTTTCCTTATTTGCTTTTATTTTGGATGAGCTGTCCATTGGTGAAAGTGGGGTGTCTCCCACTATGATTGTGTTACTGTTGATTTCCCCTTTTATGGCTGTTAGTATTTGCCTTATGTATTCAGGTGCTCCTATGTTGGGTGCATAAATATTTACAATTGTTATACCTTCTTAATTGATCCCTTGATTATTATGTAGTGTCCTTTTTTGTCTTTTGTAATAGTCTTTTTTTTAAAGTCTATTTTATCTGGTATGAGAATTGCTACTCCAGCTTTCTTTTGGTTTCCATTTGCATGGAATATCTTTTTCCATCCCCTCACTTTCAGTCTGTACGTGTCCCTAGGTCTGTGGTGGGTTTCTGGTAGACAGCATATGTACGGGTCTTGTTTTTGTATCCTTTCAGCCAATCTGTGTCTTTTGGTTGGAGCATTTAATCCATTTATGTTTACAGTAATTATCGACATGTATGTTCCTATTACCATTTTCTTAATTGTTTTGGGTTTGTTATTTTAGGTCTTTTCCTTCTCTTGTGGTTCCTGCCTAGAGAAATTCGTTTAGCATTTGTTGTAAAGTTGGTGTGGTGGTGCTGAACTCTTTTAGTTTTTGCTTGTTTATAAATGTTTTAATTTTTCCGTCAAATCTGAATGAGATCCTTGCTGTGTAGAGTGATCTTGTTTGTAGGCATTCTCCTTCATCACTTTAAATATATCCTGCCACTCTCTTCTGGCTTGCAGAATTTCTGCTGAAAGATCAGCTGTTAATCTTATGGGGATTCCCTTGTGTGTTATTTGTTGTTTTTCCCTTGCTGCTTTAATAGTTTTTCTTTGCATTTAATTTTTGATAGTTTGATGAATATGTGTCTTGGCATATTTCTCCTTGGATTTATCCTGTATGGTACTCTCTTTTCTTCCTGGACTTGATTAACTATTTCCTTTCCCATATTAGGGAAGTTTTCAATTATAATCTCTTCAAATATTTTGTCAGTCCCTTTCTTTTTCTCTTCTTCTTCTGGGAGCCCTATAATTCGAATGTTGGTGCATTTAATGTTGTCCCAGAGGTCTGTGAGACTGTCCTCAGTTCTTTTCATTCATTTTTCTTTATTCTGCTCTGCAGTAGTTATTTCCACTATTTTATCTTCCAGGTCACTTATCCGTTCTTCTGCCTCAGTTATTCTGCTACTGATCCCTTCTACAGAATTTTTACTTTCACTTATTATGTTGTTCATCACTGTTTGTTTGCTCTTTAGTTCTTTTTTTTTTTTTTTTTGCAGTACGCGGGCGTCTCACTGTTGTGGCCTCTCCCGTTGTGGAGCACAGGCTCCAGATGCGCAGGCCCAGCGGCCATGGCTCACAGACCTAGCCACTCTGTGGCATGTGGGAACTTCCCGGACCGGGGCACAAACCCGTGTCCCCTGCATCGGCAGGCAGACTCTCAACCACTGCGCCACCAGGGAAGCCCTGCTCTTTAGTTCTTTTAGGTCCTTGTTAAACGTATCTTGTATTTTCTCCATTCTATTTCCAAGATTTTGGATCATCTTTACTATCATTATTCTGAATTCTTTTTCAGGTAGACTGCCTATTTCCTGTTCATTTGTTAGGTCTGGTGGGTTTTTGCCTTGCTCCTTCATCTGCTGTGTGTTTCTCTGTCTTCTCATTTTGCCTAACTTACTGTGTTTGGGGTCTCCTTTTCGCAGGCTGCAGTTTCATAGTTCCCGTTGTTTTTGGTGTCTGTCCCCAGTGGCTAAGGTTGGTTCAGTGGGTTGTGTAGGCTTTCTGGTGGAGGGTACTAGTGCCTGTGTTCTGGTGGATGAGGGTGGATCTTGTGTTTCTGGTGGGCAGGTCCACGACTGGTGGTGTGTTTTGGGGTGTCTGTGGCCTTATTATGATTTTAGGGAGTGTCTCTGTTAATGGACGGGGTTTTGTTCCTGTCTTGCCAGTTTGTTTGGTATAGGGTGTCCAGCACCGTAGCTTGTCGGTCGTTGAGTGGAGCTGTGTCTTGGCATTTAGATGGAGATCTCTGGGAGATTTTCGCTGTTTGATATTACGTGGAGCTCTGAGGTCTCTTGTGGACCAGTGTCCTGAACTTGGCTCTCCCACCTCAGAGGCAGAGCCCTGACTCCTGGCTGGAGCATCAGGAGCCTGTCATCCACACGGCTCAGAAAAGAGGGCAGAGAAAAAAGAAGGAAAGAAGAATATAAGATAAGATAAAATAATAAAATAGTTATTAAAATAATTATATTTTTTTAAGAGTAATTGAAAAAAGAAAGAAGAGAGCAACAAAACCAAGAAAGAAATCCACCAATGATAACAAGTGCTAAAAACTATACTAAAAAACCAAAGCAAAACAAAAAAAAATGGACAGACAACGCTAGGGCAAATGGTAAAAGCAAAGCTACACAGACAAAATGTCACACAGAAGCATACACATACACACTCACAAAAAGAAAAAAAGGGAAAAAAAATATTATTGCTCCCAAAGTCCACCTTGTCAATTTGGGATGATTTGTTGTCTTTTTATGTATTCACAGATGCAGGGTACATCAAGTTGATTGTGGAGATTTAATCCGCTGCTTCTGAGGCTTCTGGGAGAAATTTCCGTTTCTCTTCTTTGTTTGCACAGCTCTTGGGGTTCACCTTTAGATTTGGACCCGCCTCTGTGTGTAGTTCTCCTGAGGGCATCTGTTCTTGGCTCAGATAGGACAGGGTTAAAGAAGCAGCTGATTCGGGGGCTCTGGCTCACTCAGGCCTAGGGGAGGGAGGGGTACGGATGCGGGGTGAGCCTGTGTTCTGTAGGAGTTGTTCCACATGTAGATGTATTTCTAATGTATTTGTGGGGAGGAAGGTGATCTCTAGGTCTTATTCTATCGCCATCTTGAAGCTCCGTACCATGCATGACTCTTTCTTTTTTTGGGTGGGGGTACGCGGGCCTCTCACTGTTGTGGCCTCTCCCGTTGCGGAGCACAGGCTCCGGACGCGCAGGCTCAGCGGCCATGGCTCACGGGCCCAGCCGCTTCGCGACATGTGGGATCTTCCCGGACCGGGGCACGAACCCGTGTCCCCTGCATCGGCAGGCGGACTCTCAACCACTGCGCCACCAGGGAACCCCCTGTGCATGACTTTGAATTCTGAATTTTATTACAGAATTTAGTTAATGTCCATAACTATGCTATTTTGACTTTTCTACAGTTCTGTTCGAAGAAGAGTAATAGCAATATTCTTTTTTAGTGATACAAGGCTACAAATGCTGCACTGGTCCTTATTTACTCATTGTATTGTAGGTAGACTGTTAGTTGTTCTGTTAGTGAAAGCCACATCTTTGTTTTCTGTTTCTTAGTATTTTGACTCTATTCTAGATTGAGAACCTAGTTTTTTCTTATCTATCCTAATTGTTTCCGGGTTAAGTTGATCTCTTTCTACATTGAACTTCTGATAGTCCAGAGGTTATTGATTTATTTTGTGGATTTTTTACAGTGTATTGAACAACAGCAACAATAATTCTTATTTCAGCCAGCTGTTCATAATTTGGCCAGTTTGGCTTGGAGATTCTGATTCATTAAGTTCTGGGGGTGATGCATGGTCAGCCATCTGGAGTTCTGTAAGACTTTGTTGATGATTGTGGTTCTTACCAGGGCCGAGAAACATTGCTGTTAACTAGCAGTCCTTAAATCTGCATAACCATTAGGAGCATCTCGGGAATTTAAAGGCAGTAAGCAAAACAAACTCCCAAGCCCTACTCTAACCTCCTGTATCAGAATCTGGGAATGAAGCCCAGGAGTTTGTATTTTTGAAAAACACCCTAGGTGATTCTGATAATATCAGGATTTGAGAACCATTGCTTTACATGCTCTAAAATCTTTGTTTATGTTAAGCCAGGACGTTAGGAGACTCCTTTTACTTGGATTGCATCATATTCCCTTACTACTCCCATTATATTGCTTTCAGCAGTATTACTATGAATAATTGAATGATTATTGAATACTTAGTATATTTGAGGCAGTGTATCTTACTTTTGGGGGCTCAGAGAGGTTAAGTGTCCAGTCTAAAACTACTTCATAGTAAGTGGCAGAACTAGGATATGAATTCTGGTATTTGTATTCAGAACCTTCATTCTTTGCCATGAATATTACACTCACTACCTTTATCGAATTGCTTGGTTGAGAAAGCCAACCATCAGTGTATGTGCAAAGAGGTTATTTTTGAAGGTCCTAATAATTTGCCAGTTTACCATAAGGACTTTGTTTAGAATATTGTCCACTGTGTTGTAATGTGTCCTCTATGAGACTCATGGGAGAAATTTCAAGTTTTTTTGTTGTATAGAAACTGTTTCCTATGACTATTTCGCATTTCCCATTTTGAACTTGCTACTAGAAAACTTACATTCAGATTTCTGGTTCACTGTCGGCAAGTGTAAAGGGTTTTTTGTTTGCATTCTGTTTACAAGTTCATTCTTGTTATCTTAAATTTCTGTCTCCTTCATTTTTTTCATCTCTTTTAAAATTATTTTATCTTGCTGTGTTATTTTTATAAGTCATTTTAAAGGAAAGTGTTAAGAAGTAATAAATTAATAAGTGATTTCAAGCCATTTTATATAATTCTGGCCAAATGTCTTTTTGAAAGAGTTGAATTTGGGGAAGGGAGGAACTGAGGATTTGGAACATATCTGTGTGTCAGGCATTCTGGTAGAGATGTTTTATTTTCATGCCAGCTCTATGAAGTAAGTGGTGGTATTCCCATTTTATAGAAGTTGAAACTAATAAGAAAGGTTAACCTTTGTCATGCAAAGCTAAAGGTTTGTGTGACTCCAAAGCCCTTTTTTTTTTTTAAGTGCTTCTAATGGATCTAATTTACCCAACAACTTCTAAATACTGAGGGTCATTCATACATTCAACAAACATTTGTTGATGACTTACGGTGTAAGTCATCTTCAGCTTAGCATATCTTTGAATGGACATTGTATCAGGGCCCTGGTAGGAAATAGCACACTTGAAAGGGCTACATGGGAGAGTTTAATAAAGATATTAGTATTTATAAAGGTGTGAGCCTGGTCAGGGGAATCACGGTGGATGGTGCATTACCCTGGAGTTAGTAACAGTTGGGAGCTGTTATTACTTAGGTCTTCATGGGCAAGGAGAAGGAATAGTTACTAGACCCTTAACAGGAGCTGTAAGTTAAGACTGCCTGATAGGGTCTCTGGCCTTCAGTAGAGGAACATAGGAAATTTGTACTTACGTGGCAGGAAGAGAGTTGGAGGAATAAAAACCTTAACCTTATTTTCATCCTGCTTGTGCTTCCTATTGACTGAACCCAAGGAGAAGTTAGAGGGCAAGGAAACCCATTGATGCAGTCAACTGGGTCCATAGAAATATGAAAGGTAGAGTGTGGTTCTGGAGGGGGAAATAGTGAGGAGCACAGACATGGTCACTGCTCTGAAGGAGTGTGTACCATCCAGCAGGGAAGATAGGTATTGAGCAAATTGTTACAAGTGTGATGAGTGCTAAGTACAGAGTACTGTGGAAATGTATAATAGATGTACCTCGTCTGAAGAGTCAGAGGGCTTCTCTGTGGAATGTTCTTCACACATCCTGGTTCTTTTAAAACAATTCAAAAACCAAACAGATTCCTGGTACCCTCTTCCAGAGATTCTGATTTACTAGGTCTGCGGTGGGGTTGTGGAGTATGTTTTTTTAAAAAAAATCTTACCCAGGTGATTCTGTCAGTTATTTTTTAGAGTTACTGAGAGACCAGTTTGCCTGGGGCTTAGAGGTTTGGGCAGAGAGTGGTGTGAGATGAAGGTAGAAAGGTGATGGGCAGAGCCTTGAAGGCAATTCTTAAAAATTTTGGACTTTATTCTTAGATAGTAGGTAGACATTGGGGATTTTTTTCCCCAAGCTACCTTGCTAACTCTGTGTCTAGCTTCTTCTTCCTCTCTCCACAGCACTCTCATTCCCACACTTGGCTTTTTTTCTTAGATACCTGAACCTCTAATTTCTCAGTAGGAAATAGATATTAAGGAGACTGAAGAAATAAAGTTAAAATTAGTGAGAACAGTAGCACTGCTCTCTTTTGAGCCCTAGAATAGTAATTGCGTTCTAAAGCTTGTTAATTTCCAGTGGAGGCTAGAGCTGCGGCCATTTTGGGTTTTCTCAAGTGAGCAGAATGTGAAGTGACCTCTACCTATTTAAAATTTTTCTTTGTATCTAGAATCACAATACATATTAAAACCAAAAAACTATAACATCTGCAAAATAATACCTGCCATCAGGTGAGATTAAATGAAATGTATAAAGCACTCAGGGACTTCCCTGATGGCGCAGTTGTTAAGGACTTGCCTGCCAATGCAGGGGACACGGGTTCAATCCCTGGTCCGGGAAGATCCCACATGCCATGGAGCAACTAAACCTGTGCACCACAACTACTGAGCCTGTGCTCTAGAGCCCATGAGTCACAATTACTGAGCCCATGTGCCACAACTACTGAAGCCCACACACCTAGAGCCGGTGCTCCACAACAAGAGAAGCCACCGCAATGAGAAGCCTACATACCACAGCAAAGAGTAGCCCCTGCTAGCCACAACTAGAGAAAAGCCTGCGCAACGAAGACCCAACACAGCCAAAAAAAAGAGCCTGCCACACAATGCCTGGCACAGGTGTCAGTTATTATTCATTTATTTAATTGAACAAATGATTGAGTGTTGAGCTAAGCACATAATGTGAGCAAAAACAGGCATGGTGGAAAGGATAGCTATTAGGCAAATAGTCACCCAAAGCAGTAAGTACTATGACTGAAAGGAGCAACATTCTTTAAGGTGATAGTGACATAAAAACCTAACCTAGCACTAGGGAGGGCCTCCCTGTGGAAGAGATGTTGACAGAGATCTGAAAAATGATTAGGATCTAGTAGGCAACAAGTGTATGTGAGAGAGCAGAAGGGTGAGTTCAGATAGAGGCTGTAGCTGTGCAAAGGCCCTCAGACGTCAGGGCGTGTGGCCCTTTTCTCAAATGGGAGAAACAGGGCTTCCCTGGTGGTGCAGTGGTTGAGAGTGCGCCTGCCGATGCGGCGGACACGGGTTCGTGCCCCGGTCCGGGAAGATCCCACATGCCGCGGAGCGGCTGGGCCCGTGAGCCATGGCCGCTGAGCCTGCGCGTCCGGAGCCTGTGCTCCGCAACGGGAGAGGCCACAACAGTGAGAGGCCCGCGTACCGCAAAAAAAAAAAAAAAGAAAAAAAAAAAGGGGAGAAACAAAACAAAACAAAAACCTTCCAGAATGGCTAGAACAATAAGATACAGATAAAGATGTGGTTGAGGTTGATGAGGTAGACTGCCATTCACAGAGCACTTACATTGTTAGTTCATTTAATCCTTATAATCATTTAAGAATCACATGTCCATTCTACAGATGAGGAAACTGAGGCAGAGAGGTTAGGTGGTTTGTCAAAGGTGACACAGATAATAAATGGCAGAGTCTAGATTTGAATCCAGGTAGCTTGGCTCCAGAATCAGTGCTCTTAACAATTGTATTGTCTGACATGATAACTTTTTGCATTTTGAAAAGATCACTGTAGCTACAATTGAAAAATGAATTAGAGGATGACTAGAAACTTGAAGAGACCAGTTAGAAACTACTAAAGTATTCCAAGAAAGGTAATTGTAATTGTAGCTTGGTGTAGCGTGATGATAGGGAAAATGCAGAGAAGTAGGTGGTTTACTGTTATACAAAGTGTGTCCTGGGTGAATAAATGAAAAATTAGCAGAAAAGTGAGTCTGAAACACATGTATAAATATGGCAATATGCTGCATTACTATATGTTTTTTATAAGCAATAATTGCTGAATTATCTGTTGGAATAAAAATTGTGAGGCAGATAAAACCCGTTTAGATTTACTTATGTTACTACCAACCAAGATTTGTATCTTAAAAATGTGAAAAGATGTTAATCTACAAAATAATAGGTTGTATGTATTCATTCTGTAAACTTCTTGGTGTACTTGAAGCTATAAAGCTCTTTCCGTTCTTATTAGGCCTTTAAGTACTCTTTCTTTTTTTTTTTTTTTTTTTCTGCTGTACTCGGGCCTCTCACTGTTGTGGCCTCTCCTGTTGCGGAGCACAGGCTCCGGATGCGCAGGCTCAGCGGCCATGGCTCACGGGCCCAGCTGCTCTGCGGCACATGGGGTCTTCCCGGACCGGGGCACGAACCCATGTCCCCTGCCTCAGCAGGCGGACTCCCAACCACTGCGCCACCAGGGAAGCCCTAAGTACTCTTTTAAAAAAAAAAATTATTATTTGGTTTGGCTGCGTTGGATCTTAGTTGCTGTGTGTGCGGGCTTTCTCTAGTTGCAGCGAGTGGGGGCTGCTCTTTGTTGCGGTGTGCAGGCTTCTCATTGCCGTGGCTTCTCTTGTTGTGGCGCACGGACTTTAGGTGCGTAGGCTTTAGTAGTTGTAGCTTGCGGGCTCTAGAGCACAGGCTCAGTAGTTGTGGTGCAAGGGCTTAGTTGCTCCGCGGCATGTGGGATCTTCCCGGCCCAGGGCTCGAACCTGTGTCCCTTGCATTGGCAGGCGGATTCTTAATCACTGTGCTGCCAGGGAAGCCCTAAACCTTTAAATACTCTTAACACAAAAATAAATTACAGTACAAAGCTATTATTGCTTCTAAGATATGGGAGTAAAGGAAAAATGATCTAAATGTAAATATAAGTGAATTTAAAGGAAGAGATAACTCATTGTAAAATTGAGAATCATAGGCTTCCTGAGCAATAAAGGCAGATGGGCAGAAAAGAAATACTTTGGTCTAGTTTGAAAAATCCATATTTCTGTTTCAGACATCCATATACACCCATATCCTGCATTAATGCATTTTGTGGTTAAAACATTTTTATCCCAGAAAGCTGGAAGGTGTAATAAGACATTAACATCTATTTTTAATGTTCTACCTTTTGTTTCTTTATTCTAAACCTTTCTATAATTCTAAGTACCATATAGACACAGACTTCCTAATTATTTGTGAGAAACTTTATTTTTTAAAATGCCTATCTGTAACACACTCAAATTCACTTTGGTTCTAGAATAAGCAAAGTAAATGAATTAAGAATCCTTTGATTTAGGGATAAGCAGGGAAGAGATAGATGGGGGATATAAAATAGAATCTGAGGGAAGGGGACGGTGGCATCAGTCTAACAAGGATGTGAAGGCTGAGTACAGTCAGGAAGATATCTAGGTGGGGAGTAGTGGCAGTAACAGAGGGAGATTGGTTACGTATTAGGGATTATTTAAATGAGTAAATAAATATATTAAGGATAAAGGGAGCCAGGTTTTTCACTTTGCAGAAGGGAATTACAAATATTGAAAGGGAGTTGGTGGTGTTAGATTGGAATTGGAGGTAATTGGCGTGAACTCAAGGTTTTCAATATACTAAATAGATAAAGAGGTAAATGTGTGTATATGTCTGTATCTGTCTACCTGTGTGTATGTGTGTGTACATGTATTCAAGGTCTGTTCATTGAGAGGGACTTGGAGTAGTGGTACACCTATAGCAATCAATGAAATTCAACTCTTGGCTTCTGAAAATCTTTTTCCAGTAAAAGGAACCAGAGTTCCTTGGAGAAATAGCTCTTTCCAGGGCTGGGACAGGGAAGGTAAAAGACGAGCCTGTGTTAGAAAGTGAGGAAGTGTTCAAAGAACGATGAGGATATGTCAAAAACAGATGTCAGGGCTTCCCTGGTGGCGCAGTGGTTGAGAGTCCGCCTGCCGATGCAGGGGACACGGGTTCGTGCCCCGGTCCGGGAAGATCCCACATGCTGCGGAGCAGCTGGGCCCGTGAACCATGGCCACTGAGCCTGCGCGTCCGGAGCCTGTGCTCCGCAACGGGAGAGGCCACAACAGTGAGAGGCCCGCATACTGCAAAAACAAAAAACAAAAAAACAGATGTCAGCTTAAAGGGGCTCCCACTGACCAAATATGGGACAATTTGAACATCAAAATAAATAATGATGGTTATGAATGATAGTCCATGGAGTAAAATAGGAACCCATGAGTTCATGCTGATATAAATAAATAAATGAATAAATTGAAAGTTTGATGAGGAGAAAATATTTCATAGTTTCAAAGTTAATTGCAAAGGTAAAAAGTAATTTTATACAGGAAAGCCCTGGCATTTATCCCCTTAATCAAGTGATCAGTTAGCATCACAAGTAATGGGACTAATTAAAGTCATTTGCCACCTGATTGGATGCAATGAGAAGGATACTCCATCATTTCCAGCCAAAGATGCATAATTTGAATGATAGGGAAAGATTAGATAAACTCAAATCAATGGTCATTCAATAAAATAACTGGCTCAGAACCTTCAAAAGTGTCAAAGTCATGAAAGATAAGGGAAGACTGAGGAGCTGTTGTAGATAGAAGGAGATTAAAGGAACGTGACAATAATTGTAACATCTCGTTCTAGACTTGATCCTATTGTTGTAAAGGACATAGTTGGACCAGTTGAGAAAACTTGAATAGGGTCTGAGAGTTAGGTGGTAGTATTGTATCAGTGTTAATTTTCTGATTTTGATGTTTACATTTTTGTTATGTAGGAGAATGTGCTTGTTTGTAGAAAATACACAATAAAGCATTTGGGGGTGAGAAGAAGTAAGTGGGAAGTGTGAGAAGTAGAAACAGCAAGTACACAAAACAACTATTTGGAAGAATTGCTAAAAAAGGAAGTAGAGTAATGGAGCTATATGAGGGCTTGGAGTAAGGGACTTACTTGGTTTTTGTCTTTTTTTTTTTTTAATGTGGATGATGTTACAGGATATATGTTTGGGAATGAGAAAGATGTAGAGGAAAGAGAAAATGATGATACAGGAGAGGGTATAATTTCAGAAGCAGTGTACTTAAGAAATGGTATGGGATCAGTGCACAAATGAAGGAATTGATCTTAGGAGCAGGGACCAGTGGAACAGAGAAGGCAGAGTACAGGCTGATAGTTTAATGATGCAAAGATGAGGTAATTATCTATAGTTATCTATAATTATATACCTATAATTATAGGTAATTATCAATTTTCCCAGTGAAAAAATGGAATCTAGATTAACAGCTGAGAATGAGGAAAGGAAAGATGGTACTGGAGGTTTCATGAGAAAGAAGTGGCAAATAGTCATTGTGAAGAGTAGGAGAGTGAACAGACCAGGAAAATATAATGGGATTGAAAGGTAACCTGAAGGCCCTCATGAGGTTTGTGATCAAAAATTTAAAGGTGACACCAAGCAGTACGAATGGCTGTTTTTCCTCCAGCAACATTTAGCTGACTGGATATGGTCATCTGGAGGAGCTAGATAACTGGATATTGTCTAGTTCCCAGGGTTGGGGTTTTATCAAAAGTACATCAAAGTGAGAGAAGGACAAAAGAGTTAAGGGTGTTTGCAAGGGAGTGATTATTATAAATGACTAAATGAGACTACTCACTACTGACCTCTCCCCCTTGATGTTATATCAGAATGGGGACTTATTTCTCATTGACTCACTTATTCTAAGACTCTCATGAAAAGAGGTAACTAGTTTGGCTCTTCCCAGCGGTTACTAACTAATCAGACTTCCTACAAAGTGCTAACTATATTAAGGTTACTTTTATTCAATTCATTATAGAATGCCTGGGAATCCAAATAATTATTTCCTCTGTTAAAAAACTGAGTAAAATTTAAAGATCTTGCTGGCTTTATTCAACGATTCATGAATCAGGCAGCATTCAGCCTAGAAGATAGAAAGGAGCTCCAAGGAGCTGTACAAAATGAGACTTTTATAGGTAGAAGGGAACGGGAAAAAGTAAGTTATACTAGGCAAAAAAGTGGATTGGTTATTGCAAAGTTACTTTCCTTAGGTGATGTCAGGGGTCTGTCAAGCAGATTATATAACTTGTGCTGATCAGGCAGTTCCTGATTGACTGGTTTAAGATTCCATTTCTGTGATAGTCTGAAACTGTAAGTGAAGTCTTGGTTTGGTGACTTGGGGCCTAGCATAAGGAACTCCATTTTGAGCTTGTTGTCTTGTTTTTAACACCCTCCCCTCTCATCTCTTTTATCTTGAGGCAGAAACATTAAATAGTACCTCTGGATATCTTACAGTTTTGAAATTGTTTAATTCTAAGATTCTGTTTGCTCGTACCAAAAATACTCATCATGGAGGTCAAGTGTCTCCCTCACTAATGGTTCTCAACATTCAGTGCTCATTTCCAGTTCCAAGTTTTGGCTGCTATCATTCCTCTTTAGCATCTTACCCAGAATCTCATCACCCCCATTTTCATCCTTTAAAAAGTCTAACTTAAAACTTTTGGCTTCGTCTTATGTATGTGTCTTTTACATCTGTGAGGGCTCATAGAAGGCACAACTGCTTCTCTTACCTTCTCTTCCCACACAGGTCAGTTCTTCAGAGCATTTCTGTTCTTTTAAGTAGTTTAAAATAATGTCTGGGCTTTCAGTCTCTTCTAGAAGAAGGGTAGATTAGGGTTTTCCCACCATGGCTCCATAGACATTTGGGTTGGCTATTTCTTTGTTGAAGTGGAGAGGGAGCTGTGTATTCTAAGAGGTTTAGCAGCATCTTTGGCCTCTGTCCACTAGATACTAGTAACAGTTCCCCCTCTCTCCTCTCCCGGTTGTGACATCCAAAAATGTCTCCAGGCATTGCCAAATGTCCCTTGGGTGGGGAGGGGTCAAAATTGACCCCGGTTGAGAATTGTACTGTAGATTGATTGTTTTTTAACTAGTAAAAATTGTGTATCTATCAATTCTGGCATATATCTACCTGTATATAAACAGATTGGTCTTTAAATCTTAATGAAAATTTGGATACAAGCGTAATTTTTATGAATTTAAGTCATTTTAAGTGAACTGGATGAATATACCTCTAATATGATAGCAGGCCCAGATAGATTTTTACTGACTTGAAATGAGTGAAGACAATGTATTCTCAAGGAAATCTGCTAGGAGTTCCTTCTTAAAGCATTAAACCTGTCCATTTAGTTTTTGTAATTAAAAAAAATCTGAATTTCTTCAAAGAAAGTGTATACATACGCATATGTAATGACTGAGCAATAGTCTTTCTTAACTACCATGAATGAATCTTTTTCTGTGCTCAGTTAAAGCCACAAGATTGGTCAGCATCTAATACTAACATATTTGCTATTAGGAGATGAAGTTTCTCTGTAGTTTCTGTACTTTTATAGCTTCTATATTATACCTTGACATTAGCAAGAACAGAAAAGTAGGAGTCAGAAAAACAACTTGATTTGCTTATAATTAAAAAATTTGACAATATTTTTTCAAATGTTTGATAATATTCAAATACTAGTCTACAAATAGGAACTATTCTGGTTTTACAAAGACATGAAAATAAAAAAATCTGATATTTAGCTACAAAAAAATGAAAATCACTGGATGATTTAATTTATAATCTGTATCTATAGTTTCAAGGAAGGACAATCATTTTTCCTAAAAAATCTGTACCATGGAACAACACAAATCTCCTTTGGAAAATTGAAAGTCAAAAGGTTCTCAGGTTAGTCAATGCTTTGCATTTTGGCATGCAGAACTTGTACAGATGTTCAAAGCCATGGCAGCTTGCATTTCCTACTATTAATTTTGTCTGGTAGCATGTTTAAGTTGACTTAGAGTTGGGATACATGCCATCTTTTAAAAAAAGAATCTTTCAAAGTTTGTTTAAAATAAGATCAGGATTTTTGATGTATTGAAAGTTTGACACAACTTGTTTGTTACATCATTGAATATGTTATATGTTCATGAGAATTAAAAAAATTCTTATTCAGGTAAAAAAAAGTCTAAAGGTTCTGTAAAACTACAGTCAGTATTGATCGTTCCAAATTAGTGAAAGTAACTAACATATTGAACACTTATATACATGTATGGTTTACACATGTTCATTTACTTTTCATAAAAAACCCTACAAGGTAGGTTATTATTATTATCCCTTACTTTACAGATGAGTAAAGTTAGCCACAGAGATTAAGTAGTTTGAGAAAGATCCAAGAGTCAGTAAGAGGTGGAATTGGAATTCAGATTCAGATGGTCTGGCTTCAGGATCTGAACTCTAGACTACTCTGCTATTTTGTCTCCTGCAGACACTGCTGGTGGCAAATGTTCAATCCTGGATTAACCTTCATCTGCCAGCCAGATCTCCCCAAATAAACAGGTATATATAAGCTGAAAAATACACATTACTATAAATACCAGCTGAACAAAATATTTGGAAAGTAAATCTGCTATAAAAACTTAATGTTAACTGTGTTTCAGAGTCAAATATTAGGGACTTAAAAAAATCATAGACAATACTGTTTTCTTCTACAACTTTTGATAACTGAGAAAGAGCTGTATTACTTACTTTTGTTCTGAATGTTTCTTTCAACAAGGGCAAGGTTCCTATGCTGAAATCATGAGTGTGACATATTAACCTATCACCCTATCCTATTTTTAATTGTGTACATTTCCCAGAACCTCAAAATCATTTCTAGGCATGGAAGAAAAATAGCGTTTTTTTTTTTTTTTGCGGTACGCGGGCGTCTCACTGTTGTGGCCTCTCCCATTGTGGAGCACAGGCTCCGGACGCGCAGGCTCAGCGGCCATGGCTCACGGGCCCAGACGCTCCGCGGCACTTGGGATCTTCCCGGACCAGGGCACGAACCCGTGTCCCCTGCATCGGCAGGTGAACTCTCAACCACTGTGCCACCAGGGAAGCCCCCCAAAAAATAGAGTTTTAAAAAATGTTTAAAAGTAAAAATTGACTTTATTCAACACATTTTTATTGAGCATTTACTATGCACAAACACTGTGTCAAATACTTTCTTAGCTAATCCTTATAGAGCTTTAAAATCACAGGGCTTAAAATAAATCACATTCTCCAAACCTGGGACTTACTGCAATAGTCAGTAACTCATGTAAGTAACAACACTCTATATATCATGGTGGTTCCAGTTAAAAACCTAGGTTTTTGCCTTAGTTTATTCCCAATATCTTGCTTGTGTTTAGTATTTTAATTCCCCTGGAGAACTGGCCTTACTACCCTTTCCTAGTCCCTGCCAACGTTCAAGCTCCTGGCATCCTTCTGTTCTTAGTAGACCTCACTCCTTGAAGTGAGATGTACTGTTCTTAGTAAATCTGCCAGATAAACAGGTACCTGAGTCCCAAGCACCACTCCACTTGATTTCTCAAAAGGATTTCTGTCTGGAACTTTTGTTGCCCAGATGGACTAGATTGGACATTCCTGTTACCAAGAATGCCTAAATCATACTTAAGTTTATATATACTGTGGACCAATGTCCCCAAACCCAACTATAGCTCAAAATTCCTGGACACCTTACCCCAGAGATTGATTCAGTAGGTCTGGGATGAGGCCCAAAATTCATTACCTTTAAAGCACCCTAGGTACTTCTTATTTGAGGATCAGTGTTAGGGAATCTTTGCTTTGGACTGTTGATTCTTAAATGCTGGTCCCATAACAAATGTTTCACTAATATTGCAAAAAATGAGAAAAATAAGTACTACATGGTGATTAAAAAAGTAAGCTATTAATCATAGTAATTTAAAGGACTGTCTTATTCTGAGATTATATCTTCTTTTAGGGGTTATTAAATTGTTTCTTTTATAAAATGATGGAGAGTAGAGGCACTAATTGATGTATTTTATTTGTTAAAGTAAACATGTTAAAACAGACACAAGGTTGACAATCTTTTGTCAGTCTCCAAAATCTAATATGAAATTATACTGGTCCATGAAATTCAAAAGTTCAGGAACCCCTTGCCTTAGACTACTCAACTGCCTGGTCAAGTAAGACACCCAGGCAGTTTCCCCAAGGGCCAATTTCGCCAGTTTCACTTGGCTGTTCACTCTTCATGCTTTCCACCCCAGATAGCCTGAGAATTATGCCCTATACTTTGTAACCTGGACACTTGGTTAAGTGTCTCTACTTTGGGGCATTCAAGTCTTCCAACTGTGGGAACTTCATGTTAAAAAATTAATGTATACAGGTCATTAGTTTTTTATTGATAACAATGGTAAACATTAGACTGTAAGTCAAATGAATATATGGTAAGTTTAAAAAGCAGTAATAGATAACCGACAAGGACCTACTGTAAAAAAACAATAACAAAAAACTACTACTGTGAAAACAACAAAACTACCTACTGTAAAAACAACAATAACAAAAAAAAGCAGTAAGAAGGCAATCAACTATATTCATAGAAAAGTGAGAGCCCCTCAATACTTTTCATAGGTTTAACTGTTATCAAGAATTACAGCATTATGTTTAGGGCCCAAATCCATGCTGCGATTTAGATATTGCATCTTTCAGCTTTTATTTTAGCAATTTTATGAAAGAGAATATGCTTTTTCCAAGCCAGGTAGACACAAATATTACACAGAATTTAGCCATTCAGAAGTTCCTGGGGAGTGCTGAGATTTATGTAGCTATTTCCAAAAATCTCAGAAGTAATATTTCTTCTAATGGGGAGTTTAATTTTGGCTCAGGTTTTCTTTAATTCATGCAGTCACGATGACAGGAAAGGTGCTTGGTGATTCAGATAAATCCTGAGGTTTGCTTTCCAAAAGGCAGCCGTTGATTCATACATCAAAATTTGTAACTTTCCTAAATCTTTTTATTTTTCCTCCAGAGCACTGCAGTTCTTCACAGTTTATGATTTTACTGAACTCAGGACAGTTTACCAAGGAGAAATGAGTAAACCTCTAGTAGCCACTTGCTCCATGCACCAGCCTGAGTTTAAATACCTTGGACAAATCAATAACGCTTTTGTCTTTTTCCTGAAATGTCAAATGGAAAGACACTCTGTACCCCTCATAAATCACTTAACCTCTAGAACTCATTTCTCTATATATAAAATAAGGATAATACCACCAATGTCATAGAGTTGTGGGTGGAAGGTTAAATGAGATAATGCATATAAGATTCCTCCACACTTTGGGCACTGGAGTGTACTTCCCTTCAGGTGTCTTTATACTTTCTTACTGATGACCCTAGGGGCACTTTACAAGCTGGGTCTCTCAGGGCCTTTAAATTCTAAAACCTGCTAATTTAAGGAAGCAGCTTATTAAATCTCTTCAACAAGTTTCCACATAATAAAGTTTCCAGACTGTATTTCAAATCTTCCAATTAGCAAAAAAAAAAAAAATCTTCCAATTAGCACAAGAGCAAATAATGCTTGTGAAAAAAAATCTTTTTTTTAAATCCATAATCTTGATCACTTCTTCCAATGCATGATATTATTAATCTTACTTGTGTTACCATGGAAACCCTTCAGGTAAATGCTGCAGTGGAAGAGGTGCATAACTAACAAAGAGCTGAAACTTCCCTCCTTTTGTTGTAGGTGTCCCACTATATTGTGAAACAGACTTCTTAATTTCTTTATAAGCAGTTAGGCCTCAGAGGTCAGTGTTGCCCTTTTTTTTTTTTCTTTTGGCTAAAAAATCTCAGGGAGCCATTTGTTGGGTACTACTCCCTGAATATTTTACTGAAAACATACTTCAGACCCAGTCTATCAATAGTCATTTGGCATTAACGCCATCAGAAAGGAAAACAGTATTGATACTTGAAATGTTTAAGAATATTTAAGAGGGAAAATTAAGGAAACTAATAGCCCATTAATTGGGGGATAAAATAACAGTAGTCCAAAATTTTAACCAATTTATGAGTCACACTTATAAGCATGTAATTAATTTAATTCCTATGCTAAAATGAAGGCATAGTAAAATTCAAGAGAAATTGAGGTTCAAAGAGACAATAGTTCTTTTTTTAATATTTATTGAGGCAGCATTGATTTATAACATGTTTCATGTGTATAACACTATATTTCTACATTTGTATACCATGCATTGTGCTCACCACCCAAACCTTATTTTCCATTGTCACCATTCAGTTGACCCACTTTATCCTTTTCACCCTCCCCCCTTCCCCTCTGGTAACCACTACTCTGTTCTCTGTATCTACATTTTTTTTTAATATTTATTTTATTTTTTGGCTGTGTCGGGTCTTAGTTGCAGTACACAGGATCTTTGTTGCAGCACGTGGGCTTCTCTCTAGTTGTGGCGTGCTGGTTTTCTCTCGTTGTGGCACGTGGGCTCCAGAGCGTGTGGGCTCTGTAGCTTGTGGCACGCAGGCTCTCTAGATGAGGTGCGTGGGCTCAGTAGTTATGGCTCATGGGCTTAGTTGCCCTGCGACATGTGGAATCTTAGTTCCCTGACCAGGGATTGAACGAACGTCCCCTGCATTGGAAGGCAGATTCTTTACCACTGGACCACCTGGAAAGTCCCTCTACATATTTAATTTGTTTGGTTTGTTCCTTTATTTTGTTTTTGCTTGTTTATTAGTTTTTTATATTTCACAGATGAGTGAAATCTTATAGTATTTGTCGTTCTCTGTCTGACTTATTTCACTTAGCATAGTACCTCAAGATCCATCCATGTTGTTCCAGATGGCAAGATTTCATCTTTTTTTATGGTTGAGTAGTATTCCATTGTATATATATACCACATCTTCTTTATCTGTTCATCCATTGATGGGCAGTTAGGTTGTTTCCATATCTTGGCTATTGTAAATAATGCTGCAGTGAACAACATGGGGATGCAGATATCTTTTCGGATTAGTGTTTTTATATTCTTTGGATAAATACCCAGAGTGGGATAGCTGGAACATATGGTAGCTCTGTTCTTAATTTTTTTTTTTTTCTGTGTAGTTCTGACTCTAGAACATACTTCATTTTTAAGCACTTTTTTTTAAAAAAACATCTTTATTGGAGTATAATTGCTTTACAACGTTGTGTTAGTTTCTCTGTTCTTAATTTTTTGAGACATCTCCATACTGTGTCTTCGATAGTGGCTACACCAGTTTACGTTCATGAGGGTTGTCTTTTCTCTGTATCCTCACCAACACCTGTTATTTGTCTTTTTGTTAATAGTCGTTGTGACAGGGCTGAGATGATATTTCATAGTGGGTTTTTTTTTTCTCATTGTGGTTTTTATTTGCATTTCCCTAATCATTAATGATATTGAACATTGTTTTATGTGCCTGTTGGCCATCTGTATGTCTTCTTTGGAAAAATGTCTGTTTAGCTCCTCTGCCCATTTTTTAATCAGGTTGTTTGTATTTTTGTTGTTTAGTGTATAAGGTCTTTATATATTTGGATATTAACCCCTTAATTGGATATATCATTTGCAAATATCTTCTCTCATTCTGTAGGTTTTTTGCTTTTATTGATGGTTTTCTTTGCTGTGCGGAAACTTTTTAGTTTGATATAATCCCATTTGTTTATTTTTGCTTTTGTTTCCCTTGCCTGAGGAGACATATATAGAAAGATACTGCTTAGACTGATGTCAAAGGACATATTGCGTATGCTTTCTTCTAGAAATTTTATGGTTTCAGGTCTTAGGTTCAAGTCTTTAATCCATTTTGAGTTAATTTTTGTGTCTGGTGTGAGATAGTGATCTAGTTTCATTTTTTTGCATGTGGTTGTTCAGTTTTCCCAACACCATTTATTGAAGAGACTATCCTTTCTCCATTGTATGTTCTTTGCTCTTTTGTCGTACATTTATTGCTGTTACATGTGTGGGTTTATTGTTGGGCTGTCAGTTCTATTCCATTGATCTATGTATTTGTTTTTCTGCCAGTACCATGCTGTTTTGATTACTGTGGCTTTGTGGTATAGTTTGAAAGCAGGTGTGATACCTCCAGCTTTGTTCTTTTTTCTTAGGATTGCTTTTGCTATTCAGGGTCTTTTGTGGTTTCACATAAATTTTAGAATGCTTTGTTCTATTTCTGTGAAAAAATACCTTAAGGTTTTGATAGGAGTTGCACTGAATCTGTAGACTTGCTTTAGATAATAACATTTGACAATATTAATTCTTCCAACCCATGGGCACAGACTGTTTTTCCATTTATTTGTGTTTTCTTCAATTTCTTTTAACAGTGTCTTATAGTTTTTTAGTGTACAGGTTTTTCATCTCCTTTGTTAAATTTATTCCTATGTATTTTATTCTTTTTGTTGAGGATTGTATTCTTAATTTCTCTTTCTGGTGGCTTATTGTTAGCATATAGAAATACAATACATTTTTGTATATTGATTTTGTATCCTGCAAGTTTATTGTATTCATTTATTATTTCTAATAGTTTTTTTTTTTTTTGGTGGAGTTTTTAGGGTTTTCTATATATAAAACCATGTTATCTGCACATAGTAACACTTTTACTTCATCCTTTCCAATTGGAGGCCTTTTATTTATTTTATCTTACTTAATTGCTCTGGCTAGGACTTCCAATACTGTGTTTAATGGGAGTGGTGAGAGTGGGCATCCTTGTCTTGTTCCTGTTCTTAGAGGGATAACTTGGTTTTTTTTTTTTACCATTGATTATGATGTTACCTGTACGTTTGTCATATATGGCCTTTATTATGTTGAGGTATATCCCTTCTTACCCACTTTTTTCTTTTTATAAGTTTTTAAAAAAATTATTTATTTATGGCTGCGTTGGGTCTTCATTGCTGTATGCGGGCTTTCTCTAGTTGCAGCGAGTGGGTGCTACGCTTCTTTGTGGTGCACGGGCTTCTCATTGCAGTGGCTTCTTTTGTTGCAGAGTATGGGCTCTGGGCGCGTGAGCTTCAGTAGTTGTGGCACATGGGTTCAGTAGTTGTGGCTTGTGGGCTCTAGAGTGCAGGCTCAGTACTTGTGGTGCATAGGTTTAGTTGCTCCGTGGCATGTGGGATCTTCCCTGAGTGGGGCTTGAACCTGTGTCCCCTGCATTGGCAGGTGGATTCTTAACCACCAGGGAAGTCCCCTTTCTTACCCACTTTATTGAGAGTTTTTATCATAAACGGGTGTTGCATCTTGTCAAATGCCTTTTCTGCATCTATTGAAATGCTCATATGACTTTTGTCTTTCCTTTTGTTAATGTGGCATATCGTGTTGATTGATTTGTGCATATTGAGTAATCCTTGTGTCCCTGGAATAAATCCCACTTGGTCATGGTGTATGGTCCTTTTAACATATTGTTGAATTCAGTTTGCTAATATTTTATTCAGGATTTTTGCATTCATGTTCATAGGGATATTGGCCTGTAATTTTCTGGTAGCATCCTTATCTAATTTTGGTATCATGGTAATGCTAGCCTCATTAAATGAGTTTAGAAGTGTTTCCTTCTCTTTAATTTTTTGGAATAGTTTGAGATGGTTGAGTATTAGATCTTCTTAGAATGTTTGATAGAATTCATCTGTGAAGCTGTTTTTTGGTTCTGGACTGTTTTTTGCGGGGAGCTTTTTGGTTACTGTTTCAACCTCTGTATTAGTGATTGGTCTATTCAGATTTTCTATTCCTGTCACTCTTGGAAGATTGTATGATTCTAGGGATTTGTTAATTTCTTCTAGATTGTCTAACTTGTTGGCGTCAGATTTTACTACTGAGTTGGAAATACAGCAAAAGTAACAGACTGCTGTCCATTTATAATAATACCTTTGTATTACATTTTTACAAATACAATTCTAATAGTCTCCTTTAAAAACTTACTTCATAGTTATAATATTTGTAAGTAATCTTTATGCAGTACAAGGTTTACTCCAGTGCTGTTTTAGGAGTGAAAAAGAATCAGTCTTAACATGAATTTCTTTTAAAAAGTCTGAAATTATGTATTCATGCAAAGTACTATGCACAGTATTGGAAATGAAAGCTAGTAACAGCTACCCTACCTGCTCACAAGCTAGTTTTTGAGGTTGAAATAAAAATCACATAGAACTGATATGAAAAGAACAAAGTTGGCCATGTAAAATTAAAATAGTGTTATTAATAGTGCCTAATTTATGTTAATGTGCAAGCGAATTCACTTACTTGACCATTTCCCTTTACTCAGTGCCTCTCATCAATGTTATAATTACATTACATATCAGAAAGAATAAAGAACAGCTGTTATGTACATATTTTCTGAATATTCTTGCTTTTGCAGCTTAGATACTCTTCTGATTAATGTGGAATATTTTACTATCATATAAAAATCTGCTTTAATACTAACATTAGCTATTATATAACTTCTTAATTCTAAATATTAAGATTTTCCAGTACTACTTATGAAAATAAACCGTAAAATTTCTTTCTGGGCCAATTCAGCTTCTTCCAAAATATAATAGAGCATATATAGGTATAACTATATTGTGTCAGTATTTAGACCATAGTTATGCTAAGAGTAGCATGAGGTCACTCTTTGGAGTTATTGCCATGAATATGCCAACAACTGAGTATCTCTTTAGGTTAGATTAAAGCCAGGAAGTCCATTTGCTCTGTAAATAATAAATACAGTCTGAGAGCATTTACTTAACTAAGTGTACTGATTTGAAGGAGCAAAACAACTAAGTGTACTTAGTTGAAGGAGCAAATCAGGAAAAAGTAATTAAGACATTTGTATCTTTGATTCAGCTCTGTTACTCAGCTCTGTTACCTTGGGCAAATAGTTTAATCTCTAGGCTTCAGTTTCCTCATCTGTAAATAAAGAGTCTGATCTTTGAAGTTCCTTCTGGCCAGAGGGACCTATGATTAGATTTCACACTTACATTGCATTCCTGGGGTAGGTTAAGAGTCTCAAACAGAGGAAAGGGAAAGAGACTAGAGTAAAAAGGAAAATGAGCCTGAGGGAAAGAAAGCCAAGAAATCAAAGAGAGAAAATGCAAAGGGATGGTTAGCACTGTTCTAGAGATTTTCATGTTAAAAATACGAATGCATGTACGTAAAGACTGTCTCTACTCTTTTTTTTCAAATTGGGTTTTGATTTTTATTTTTACTTTTTAAAATTTTATTGAAGTATAGCTAATTTACAATGTTGTGTTAATTTCTGTTGTATAGCAAAGTGATATATATATATTTTTTCTTTTCCATATGGTTTATCTCAGGATATAGAATATAGTTCCATGTGCTGTACAGTAGGACCTTGTTGTTTATCCATCCTATATATTGAATGTTATAATTTGCAAGACTGTGTCTGCTCTTGACTCTCCGTTTTGCTAATCATATTCTCTGGTCTCAGTACAAAGGCTAATATGTCAGCTGCATTATTGGTGTGAGGGCAGAGGAAAAGTGGCAGGAAGTGGTCCAGGATAGTAGGTAGCAAGGACAACAATGAAAGTAGATGACCAGAGAATCTGAGCCAGGCCAAAAGAGTATAACATAAAGAAAACTAGATTTAAAGTTGTTTATCCCAAGCTGTAGTCCCTGCTTTACTCTTAAGTAGCCACTGAATTACCCTGGGCTCAAGTTTGAGATTTGGGAAGTAGTACTGAACATAGAGAGACTAATGTGAAACAGAAATGAAAATCTGTAGGATCCCCAAATTACAAAGAACTGTGAAATGAGAGGGACAGGTAGGAAGATGGATCATCAATATGGATGCCATTGTGTCATCAGAAATTGTATAATTAAACAAGGAAGATGTTAGATAATATACAGGTGTAAAGCTTGCGTCAGATCTTGCTTCGCACAACAGATATGTTCTAATAGTATGTAAATTTATTTTGGATCAGTAAAATCAGTTGTGCTAAGAATGCATACTATTTTAAAGGACTCCTTACAGAGAACAATTATACGGTAATTTTTTATAAACCCAGCACTCTTTATTCAGTTTGCTTGAAGACATAAAACGTGTATGTTTGTCCAGGTTCAGATGTACAAATCTGACCACATTTGTTAACATCACTACTGTATTTAATATTATTCTGGGAGTACCAGCCAATGAAATCAAAGAGAAATTGTGATTATTTGATTAATAACTCTTCTTCCCACTAAGTATATTTTTACTCACGTTGTAGCCCTAGTGCCAAGCTCAACACTCATTCAGTTGTTGAATTAAATGAATGAATAATAATAGCCACCAGTTCTAAGCACTGTGTTGAATGCTTTATTTACATTTCATTTAATGTTCTCACTTTAGAGTCATGTAATTACTCCAGTTTTACAGCTTTGGCTCAGAGATCAAGAGCTAGTAGATGATACTGGGCTAGGTGGGAGATACAGAGAATTATAAAAAGATCCTGCATATAGAACTTATAGTCTACTAAAAGCTGAATAAATGCTTTAAGTGAACATAGAAAACATTAACATACTGTTTGTGCATAGTTATTGCAGTGTTGATATTTGGTCTGATATGCCATGTGCTTTTTTTTTTTAATTTTTGGCTGCGCTGGGTCTTTATTGTGGTGTGTAGGCTCTTCATTGTGGCGTGCGAGCTTCTCTAGTTGCGGTGCTTGGGCTCTCTAGTTGTGACGTGGGCTTAACTGCCCTGTGGCATGTGGGATCTTAGTTCCCTGACCAGGGATCGAACCCATGTCCCCTGCATTGGAAGGCGGATTCTTAACCACTGGACCACCAGGGAAGTCCCCCATGTGCTATTTTAATGCACTGATGTAGCACTATTTTTGCTGGTATTAATGCAGTTCTCTTGGAATCATTTACATCTTGAGATGTTCCCAGCTAGTTACATACTCTACGTTAGAATTTCAGATTGAGCAAGGGTCAACTCCATAATTTTCAAGAGGAAGAAGAAAATAATTGATAAAGCATAGCTCTGTAGCAAGAATAATTGTAATTTAATTCAAAGACTTTCTGAATAAGTAGAATATAAACATGAAAGCACTGAAAATGATATAGTAGCTGTTGGAACCTCCCATCTCTACATGAGGAAATTAAGGAGATAAAAACCAAACCAAAAATGCTTTTTTGAAGTAAAAGCTGTAGCTCCCTATCGGTAAAAAAGATTTTAGTCCCTTAAAAAAAAACAAAAAACTGTTAAAAAGATTTTCTTAAAAGTTATTCAGGTGAGACTATTTGAAGAATAAAGCATCAGAGGAAAATATGTAGTGTTAGCTTGTAGCTTTCTCCTCACTGCTCTCTTCACATAGAAAATGTATCAGCAGCTAGAAAACTTTGCATAAGAATATGCACAATAAAAATGATTGGATCTTTCCAATCATTGGATCTTTCTATCCAATCTATTGGATCTTTCACTGAAAGGTTATGTTAAAAAAAGGTCAAATGAAATTTCATTTTCATGTTTTATAATTAATGGTCAGCAGTGTATATATTTCGTTCATTTTAGAATATTTTATTACTTATGCTAGTTTATGTTAAAATAACCATGTATGTTTCACATTTTATAAATTTATGTTTGTAGTTGCCATTTTGTAATTAACTTTATATTTACAGAAATGTATTTATAATCTATATTTTAAATGCTTTAGTTTCACTTTTTTTTTAAAGGAGTTACTGGATTCCAAACACTTTAAAATACTGGGATTAAAACTGATGTTTTAATATTAAATGAAGTAAATGCCAAGATAAAGAAATACTGGTATTAAAATTAGTATTTTAGTATTAAATGAAATAAATACTGAAAATAATACTTTTGTAGTAGAAACTGTACATATTCATTGCATACATTCTGCATGTATTGTATATTTTGCAATAAAAAAGAAAAATATATAATTGAAAAAAGTACACTGCATAAACTATGCTTTATATTTGAGTATTCATAGAAAAGAGAACTCTAGTGAATTCAGTTATTTTAGAATATATGGAATAAAAATTTTAAAATTTTGTCACCTTTCTGAAAATATTGTATATCAAGCTTTATATGTGACCTGTATTTTAGAAATTTGTAGCTTAAAAATAACCGTTCAAATGCGACTTATCCAAGAACCACATCACTTGCTTTTTATGTGCTCACAGTAAAACTATTTCAGAAATTAACCAGATTTTTTGTTCTAATGAGGTGGCTACTTTTTAAAAAAGATTTCTCTATATTTAACTTAGAAGGGCATTTGCTAAGAGTAAGAAGAGTTCATGCTATTGCATCTCACAGCGTTTTTTTGTTTTGTTTTTGTTATTTTTGTTTGTTTTTTAGTTACTAATCCATCTTGTTCAGTAGAATTTGTAGATTGGCAACACAGGATTTCTGTATCATAAAATTTGGTTAACAAGGATATAGAGAATTTGGACAATAGCATACCTATTTTTGGTAGCCAGTTCTGTTATTTCTTGGAAAATGAACAGTATAGACCTAGGTGATACTTTCCATTTTGATCGTGGCTGATTTTAACAGAAGTTTTGAAAATTACTTTCTTTTCTTTTTTTCTGCTTTTGAGTATAGTTCCTTCTTCCTGGAATGCCTTCTTTTCCTGTTTCTAGGTGTCCATATCCTACCTATTTTCCAGGACCCAGTTTAAAATTCATCTGTTTGCCCATAGCTAACATCATACTCAGTGGTGAAAGATTGAAAGTTTTCCCTCTAAGAACAGGAACAACACAAGGATACCTGCTTTCATTACTTCTATTCAGCGTAGTATTGGGAGTTTGAGCCAGAGCAGTTATTCAAGAAAGGAAATAAAAGATATCCAGATCTGATCAGAATAAGTAAAATTATCTCTGTTCACACATTACATGATCTTATATGTAAGAATCACTAAATATTGCACAAAAAACTTTTAGAACTAATATAAACAAATTCATCAAAATTATAGGGTACAGAATCAGCACTCCCAGAGCAGTTGGATTTCTACACACTAACAATGAACAATTTGAAAGGAAATTAAGAAAACAATTCCATTTATAATAGCATCAAGAAGAATAAAATACCTAGGAATAAATAACCAAGGAGGTGGAAGAGTTATCCACCGAAAACAATAAAACATTGCTGAAAGAAATTAAACAAGACACAAATAAATAAAAGATGTCCCTGTATGTAGACTGGAAGACTTAATATTGTTAAGATGTCCATACTATCCAAAGCATTTTACAGATTCAATGCAATCTCTGTCAAAATCCCCATGAAATTTTTTGCAGAATAGAAAAATCAATTCTAAAATTCATATGATTTCTCAAGGGACACCAAATAGCCAAAATAATCTTGAAAAAGAACATAGTCGAAGATTTCACATTTACTGATTTTAAGGCTTATTACAAAGCTACAGTATGGTACTGGAATACAGACATAAAGACTGATGGAATGGAATAGAAAGTCCAGAATAAACCCTCACATGCATGGTCAAATTATTTTCAACAAAGGTGCCAACTCCATTCAGTGGGACCTTTTCAGCTGGGAAAACTGGATATCCACATACAAAAGAATACAGCATGTACAAAAATTAACTCAGAATGAACATGAATCAAGATCTAAATATAATAGAAGCTAAAATTCTTAAAGTCTTAGAAGAAAACATGGGAAAGTTTCATGACATTAGATTTGGCAGTGATTTCTTGAATGTGATACCAAAAGCACAGATAACAAAAGAGAAAATAGATAAATTGGACTTCATAAAACTTTTGTGCCTTAAAGCTTTAACACTATCAACATAGTGAAAAGGCAACCCACAGAATGGGAGAAAATATTTGCAAATTATATATATGAATAGGGATTAATATCCAGAATATATAAGTAACTCTTTCAAGTCAACAACAACAGAAAAACCTAAACAACCCTATAAGAAGTTGGCAAAGCAGTTGAATAGACATTTGTTCAAAGAAGATATACAATTGGCCAATAAGCACATGACAGGATATTCAGTGTTACTAATCATTAGGGAAATGAAAATCTAAACCACAGTGAGACATCACTTTACACCCATTCGGATGGCTGTATTAAAAAAAAAAACAGAAAACGATTGTTGGCAAGAATGTGGAGAAATTGGAACCTTTGTGCACTGTGGATGGGAATATAAAATGTTCCAGCTGCTGGGGAAAAAACAATATGGTGGTTCCTCAAAAATTAACCATAGAATTACTGTATGATTCAGCAGTTTCATTTGGTATAGACCCAAAAGAATTGAAAGCAGGGTCTTGAAGTGATATTTGTACATCTTTGTTCATAGCAACATTATTCACAATACCTGGAAGGTAGAAGCAACACAAGTGTCTATTGACAGATGAAAAGATAAGCAAAATGGTACTATATACTTACAATAGAATATATTATTCAGCCTTAGAAAGGACATTGTGATTCGTGCTACCATTTGGAAGAACCTTGAGGACATTATGCTAAGTGAAATAACCCAGTCACGAAAGACAAATATCTGTATGATTTCACTTATATGAGGGGCCCAGAGTAGTCAGAATCATAGGGATAGAAAGTATAGAATGATGGTTGCCAGGAGCTGAAGGGAGGGGAGAAGAGGGAGTTATTGTTTAATAGGTACAGAGTTTCAGTTTTGTAAGATGAAAAGAGTTCTGGAGATTGATAGTGGTGATGGTTGTACAACAGTGTGAATGTACTTAATGCCACTGAACTGCACACCTGAAATAAGATGATAAATTTTATGTTATGTATATGTTATTACAATTTTAAAATGATACTGAAGGGAATCAGTAAAACATCTTCAGTTTAAAATTTTTTTAAAAAAGAAGAATGTCTTGGGCATTTGTTGACCTAATCGACCTAACTAATCAAATGCAGTAACTGTATAACAACACTGTGTTTAGAAATGTCTTTTTTCTTTGTGGCTTCATATTTGGAATTATATGTCCACTTAGTAACTATTTCTACTTTATAAAAGAGAAGATAACTTTGAATAGCAAGTTTAATTTTTTGATTTCAGAGCTTTAGCTTATTTTTAATGAATTAAAAGATAACTTTACACACATGCAAATAGAACTCCAGTCTTGACATCAAATTCTTTTTTTAAAGCATATTCAATAAAACCCTGCCATAATGTGACAAGTGAGATCCAAAAATTTTAATCACATAAAAAGTAGTGTAAGGTTTGTGAAAATGTACTGAACTAGTGTAAAATTGTACTGAACTGACTTTTCACTGAAGTGAGAAGGTTCCAAATGATCTTGTGTTCAGTCACTTTGTACCTTACTCTGAAGGACTTTAGCTTGCTGTTTCTTGAGAACGAGAGCAGGGCAGAGGATAGGAAACAAATTATATTCTAATTTGTATAACCTGTCTCTAGAGGCTTTGCTTTTATTCAGTGATTTTTATGTTTGTTAGTCTTACTAGAAACATGATGTAAAAGTACGCTTTTGATTTTCAGAGACAAGGATTTTGTTCCCAGAGATTTAAATTTGTTGCATTTAAAGAAATTTCAGCTGTATTAATTTGGGTTCTCTGAGAAGCAACCTCCCAAATGGGATTTAACCTGCAAGAAATGCATGTGAGAGGAAATGGAGAGGGAGCCAAGTGAGACTGAGAGAGCCATAAGACCAGGATGCAAGTCTGACCCTAAAGGAGGAAGAGGTGGGGGAAGGAAGGAAGATTGAGTAGAAGTATCTTAGGCTGCAGTGAAGTTCTAAGGAGAGTTTGACAAAGTTGTCAAGGAGTTCTTGAGCCAAATTCATCTGTTGGAAGAGTCCTTGGTCTCCCTCAACCAGATCTTTCTTTATGCCTTCATATGCCACATATGCCTTCTTCATTATGTGGGAACAGCTGGTGGTGGGAAGCCTGGCAGCTGGTGCCCTGGTCAGCTAGATCCCTGTGGTTAGAAATCTGAGAGCAATATTCTCATTACCACAGCACCATCTTTTATAAGTTATTTTTTATTCTTTGTGTGGAATCTATTATGACCTGCTAAATCATTGCCTTTAAAAGACATGGCTCTATTAATTAAGGACATTTGGTATTCATTTATAAACCATACTTGGAGGAGAAGTTGAAGAATTGTAATATTTTTGTGTTGTCATATATATTATATATTTGTTTATATTTATATATTTGATGCTTATTGATTTAAATTATGAATGCAAAAGAGGGAGAGGTGCTCTTTTTTTCCCCTTCAAATCTCTAATACCTATTATATCCTTATTCTCAAGTAATGACCTTGCCTCCAATTTTACTGAAAAGGATAGAACTGATCACAAGAGAATTTTCCACAAGCTACTGCCACCAGGCTGCCTAAACCTGAGTCCATTTACTCTGCCTTCTCTCCTATTACTGCATGCTTTTAGCAAAGGTTAGTCTCTTCACTCATGCATGCATCTACCCTTACCTACTCAGTGCTCATTGCTCCAGTTCTTCTTTTTCTTCTATATTATCAGTTTTCCTTTCTTTGTATTATTTCTGTTAGCATATAATCATATTGTTTCTTCCATCTAAAATCCACCCACACTTAACCACACTTCTTTCTTTAGCTGTCATCCATATCTCTTCTCTCCTTAAAAGCAGATTTCAAAGTATGACCAGTCAGCAAGGTTATTTCTTTTTCTTTTTTTCACCTTTCTTCAGTGGGGTGTGAAAGGGTTGATCAATAGTTGAATATAAAACTAGGGTTGAAATTTGACAAAGTGAAAGGGGGCAAGGACAGTGAGGCTCTTTGCAAGGAGTGATTATAATGGTGGCTTATGGAATCCAAGCTGTGAAGATGGAAATGAAGACAGGAGTGGGGTGAGGAATAGTAATAACGTGTCAGGATCAATGGATTGAGGTCTTTAGCGGGGAGTGAAAATTATAGGCCTTGGGGTACTAGAGATACTGAGTTGACAGGGCCAGCTGAGGATGAGATTCTTGAAATTTATTGGGAGGAGAGGGGTGTGGCTAATGACAATGGAGATGACTATTGGAGTGAGTTCCTGAGGTAGCAGAGGAGAAAGTTTGTGGAGAGAAGTAAAAAATATGTAGAGGGATCTTGGAAGGATCACCTGGATAGATTTGAAGTCACTAAGAGCTTAATTTAAAATTTAATTTAAAAATTTAAGTAAAAATTAAAAGGTATCATGTGAATTTCTCAAATATATAAGTTTGTATCTTCTAAAAAAGAAAACAAAACCACAAAATAAATCCAAATAATTAAGTTGATTTTTTAAAAACTAAGAATATTCATCAGTTTACTTTGGGGGTAGATGTTGTTGACCCTCAATTGTAAATTGACTTGTCAGCACCATGAGACTTAAGCAAAAAGAAGAAATTTCCGCAGTCCCTTGTGAATCAAAGAATGAGAAAAGTCAGTTGTGTTAGATCTTAAAAATGTTTTTGGTAGTACTTTGGTGTTCAGAAGTACTGGAGAAACTTTGGCAGAAAATTGGAGCCATAGAGTAAGCCCAAACTAGGACAGCAAAGTCATTATTCTGCTTTTTAGTGAAGAAAGTTTTTTTAAACAGTTGTGACCCTTGGTGCTTTACTGAAAGCACTTTACTGGGACTTCATTTGGATGCAAGGCTGTGTCAAAGTAATTAGAGAAACAAGGATTGAATATTTAGTAGTGACTTCTAAAAAAATTACAATATTTTGTGATACATAAAATAGTTCTTTTTATTTAAACTACATTAAACATATCATTATATAGATAAAAGTAAGAAGATTGAGTAAATATAGAATTTATTACCACCCTTATTACTATTCAGTAGAATCTTGGAGCAACATATAATTCATTTGATTTATGCTGAATGGTGTGGACATTTAAGTTGGTGTTGATGCCAGCTTTAATTTAGTGTTTTCCTTTTGTTCCCAAATGAATAAGGTAAAATAACTTTAACCATTTTACAAAATTAAAAGACAGTGCCTGAAGGAAACAAGAGCTTTCTTGAGTTTAAATATGAAATGGTAACATTTAATCCCGGCCCACCTCTGATGGAGAGATACATTTCACAGAAGCTGTGGAAAGAATGAATGTTTTGGAAAAGGAAGTAAGGGGATGATTAAGGCAAGGAAATGGAAGAAGTTGGACTTGGCTATAGTAATCCAGAACAAATTCTAGAAATAAGAGCAGTGCTGAAAGTGGAAAGAATAGTGAAGTGAGGATAAGTTGCCTTTTTTGATGACTTAATATTCTTACTTATTTCTAATCCATAGGTGGTTTCAGAATAATGCTTAATTCTTTAGTTCGTCTTTCCCCAACATTTTCCATAGTCCAAAATATTTGCTGGCATGGAGCAGGGAGATGTGCGAAGGGATTGGAAGGTATTACCTTTGAAGGCCTAAATCCTTAGGATTCTGATTCTTATTTTTTTATTTAAGAGCTTTGTACTTTATTTCGTGGTAGTAGAAGTCATTCCTCCATCTCCAGCCATCTTCTGTCATGCTTCCAAGTTGTTTTACTCATTCATGGTAAGACCACTAAAGAAACGCTGAACGACTTCTTATCAGGAATGTTGTAGAGTGGTTATGGCATTCAGTGTGTGTTTGTATTAGACAGTTTCTAACTTTGAGATTTTTAATTTGTTCCTTTTATTGTAGCTCCCCAGTGATCAAAAAGTTTTTTTCAGTCTTATATTTCGCTCCTGGTGAAAGTAATGCATCATTTTAAATAACACTGTTTATAACAGTTATTCATTTGGATACTAAGAATGGCAGTGATTTAAAAACTGGCACTAAAAACTGGCAGTGATTTAAAAAGATTATCTAGTGCCATCCCATTTTGGTTGCTAGTCATCTATGAGTAAATCAGGTAAGCATTCTGGGCATCAGCTTCCATATTTATAAAATGAAGGGTCTGGGACCATTATTTACTAATAAACATTAATTACTATATACTTATTTATCAAATAATAGCATGTTGTAGTAGAAAGAAAATGAGATTGGAGTCAAAGGTTGATGTCCTTAATTTCAGAAACTTGGTTTTCTCATTTGTAAAATGCCTTATCAATAGAGTTTTGTAGGTGATATCTGGTAATATATGTGAAGACACTTTGTAAATTCAAAAGTATATATAAATAGAATGGTTATTCAATCAGGGAGTAAGTGCCTTGTATGTGCTAGGCTGTGTGTTGAAGTTCACTTTGTTACCTTTTCTGGTTTTAACATTTATTAAGTCATCGAATTCCATAAAAATACTAAAATCATTATGAACAAATGAAGCTATTTGTTTTTCTGCTTTTTTATTTTTAATTCTTTAAAATTTTATTGAAGTATAGTTGATTTACAATGTTGTGTTTAATTTCTGCTGTACAGCAAAGTGGCTCAGTTATGCATATATATATTTTTCATATTCTTTTCCATTATGGTTTATCATAGGATATTGAATATAGTTCCCTATGCTATACAGTAGGATCTTGTTGTTTATCCGTCCTATATATAGGATATATATATAGTTTGCATCTGCTAATTCCAGACTCCCCACCCTTCCCTCCTCCACCCCCCTCTCCCTTGGCAACCACAAGTCTGTTCTCTATATCTGTGAGTCTGTTTTTGTCTTATAGATATGTTCATTTGTGTCACATTTTAGATTCCACATATAAGTGATATCACACGGTATTTGTCTTTTTCTTTCTGATTTACTTCCTAGTATGATAATCTCTAGGTCCATCCATGTTGCTGCAAATGGCATTATTTCATTCTTTTTAATGGCTGAGTAGTATTCCATTGTGTATATATACCACATCTTCTTATCCATTCACCTGTTGATGGATGTTCAGTTTGCTTCCATGTCTTAGCTAATGTGAATAGTGCTGCTATGAACATAGGGGTGCATGTCTCTTTTTGACTTATAGCTTTATCTGAATATATGCCCAGGAGTGGGATTGCTGGATCATATGGCAACTCTATTTTTAGTTTTTTGAGGAACCTCTGTACTATTTTCCATAGTGGCTGCACCAATTTACATTCCCACCAATAGTGTAGGAGGGTTCCCTTTTCTCCACACCCTCTCCAGCATTTATTTGTAGACTTTTTAATGAAGGCCATTCCGACTGGTGTGAGGTGGTACCTCATTGTAGTTTTGATTTACATTTCTCTAATAATTAACGATGTTGAGCTAATTTTCATGTGCCTATTGGCCATCTGTATGTCTTCAGAGAAATGTCTGTTTAGGTCTTCTGCCCATTTTTCAATTGGGTTGTTTGTTTTTTGTTATTGAACTGTAGGAGCTGTATAGAGGGAACATATCTCAATGTAATAAAAACTATTTATGACAAACCCATAGCCAATATAATACTCAATGGTGAAAAGCTGAAAGCCTTCCTACTAAAATCTAGAACAAGATAAGGATGCCCACTTTCACTGCTTCTCTTAAACATAGTATTGGAAGTCCTAGCCACAGCAGTCAGACAAGAGAAAGAAATAAAAGGTACTCAAATTGATAGGGAAGAGGTAAAATTGTCATTATACAAAGATGACATGATACTGTATATAGAAAACCCTAAAGACTCCACACAAAAACTACTAGAACTGATAAATGAATTCAACCAGGTAGCAGGATACAAGGTTAACATACAGAAATCGGTTGCATTTCTTCACACTAACAATGAAATATCAGAAAAGGAATGTAAACAAACAATCCCTTTTAAAATCACATTAAAAAAATAAAATAAAATACTTAGGAATAAACTTCACCAAGGAAGTGAAAGACTTATATGCTGAGAACTACAAAACATTCATAAAGGAAATTGAAGATGACTCAAAGAAATGGAAAGATATCCCATGCTCTTGGATTGGAAGAATTAATATTGTTCAAATGGCTGTACTACCTAAAGCAATCTACAGATTTAATGCAATACCTATCAAAATACCCATGACATTTGTCACAGAACTAGAACAAATAATCCTAAATTTTATGGAACCATAAAAGACCTAGAATTGCCAAAGCAACCCTGAAGAAAAAGAACAAAGCTGGAAGCATAATCCTCCCAGGCTTAATACTACAAAGCTACAGTAATCAGAACAGGAGGGATGGATTGGGAGTTTGGGATTGACATATTCACACTGCTATATTTAAAATAGATAACCAACAAGGACCTACTATATAGCACAGGGAACTCTGCTCAATATCTGTAATAACCTGAATGGGAAAAGAATTTGAAAAAGAGTAGATACATGTATATGTATAACTGAGTGACTTTGCTGTACCCCTGAAACTAACACAACATTGTTAATCAACTATACTTCAGTATAAAATAAAAAGTAAAAAACAAACAAAAAGTGTGGTATTGGTACAAAAACAGACATTTGGATCAGTGGAACAGAATAGAGAGCCCAGAAATAAATCCACACACCTATGGACAATTAAGCTTTGACAAAGGAGGGAAGACTATACAATGGGGAAAAGACAGTTCTCTTCAGCAAGTTGGACAGCCTCATGTAAATCAATGAAGCTAGAACACACCCTCACACCATACACAAAAATAAACTCAAAAACATTACTACCATGTACGTCTTAAAACAAGACACCATAAAACTCCTAGAAGAGAACATAGGCAAAACATTTTCTGACATACATGGTTTGTAGCAGTGTTTTCTTAGGTCAGTCTCCCAAGGCAATAGAAATAAAAGCAAAAATAAACAAATGGGACCTAATGAAACTTATAAGCTTTTGCACATCAAAGGAAACCAGAAATAAAATGAAAAGACAGCCTACAGACTGGGAGAAAATATTTGCAAATGATGGGACCGACAAGGGCTTAATTTCCAAAATAAACAAATGATGCTATTTGAATGATTGTTTGGAAACTGGTATATAAAAATGAAAAGCAAACTTGTACTTTGTTATCGTACGTTGTGCCTTGGATTCAGAGTAATGAGACCAACTTTAGAGTGTTCCCCCCCACCTTGGAATTTCAAAATTGGTCTCCTTTGAGTCCTGCTTAGAAAAATGTAAAATATCTAGTAAAGTTACAGAATTTAAAATGGACATTTGTTCACTGAATATTTTAACATTTCAAGCATGAATCTTGTTTGGATCTCTTACTATTTACTTTGCCTTTTTATTATTTATATGAATAGTGCTAAGTTAGTTTCTCTCCTCACTTCCTTTTAAGATATTAATCACTCTTGAATGTTTAGAGGTTGTCACACTTATGTTGTTTCTTAATGTATTGTAATTAAAACATCTAGTTGAAAACCCAGATATGTTGTTCAATGGGTTAAATAAAATTTATCTTAAAAAATGTTTCTTCTGTATTGAATGGTATGACATTAAATCTATATTTGACATAAAGTCTTATTTACGGTTTGTGGATTTACAATTTGAGGCAAAAAGTAATTTATAACAGGGCTATATAGTATGATAATATTTAAATTTTTCTATTTCAAGACTTCCATTTTTTAGAGGCACTTTTTTTTCAAGTCACATTTTCCCCCCAAATGTTTACAAAGCAGAGAACTTTGTTTCACTTGTATTCAAACATGTATATCTTGCTTTTATGCTGCCTTTTATTTATTTATTTTTAATTAATTAATTTATTTATTTTTGGCTGTGTTGGGTCTTCGTTGCTACACGTGGGCTTTCTCTAGTTGCGGTGAGTGGGAGCTTCTCATTGTGGTGGCTTCTCTTGTTGCGGAGCATGGGCTCTAGATGCACAGGCTTCAGTAGTTGTGGCTCACGGGCTCTAGAGTGCAGGCTCAGTAG
Source organism: Tursiops truncatus (assembly GCF_011762595.2). Lineage (NCBI taxonomy): Eukaryota > Metazoa > Chordata > Mammalia > Artiodactyla > Delphinidae > Tursiops > Tursiops truncatus. Next base: position 101,921,613 of record NC_047034.1, on the reverse strand, counting down.
TTGTGGTGCGCGGGCTTAATTGCTCCGCAGCATGTGGGATCTTCCCGGACCGGAGATCAAACCCGTGTCCCCTGCATTGGCAGGTGGATTCTTAACCTCTGCGCCACCAGGGAAGTCCTATTCTACCTTTTAATGCTGATTGCTATGCTTTTAGTTGGCTTTTATTGCGGATCTATTTACTGAAAAATATGTAAAGCTGTCAAATATAATTAACTTAACTATTGTGCTTCTCTAATATCTTCTGTTTGTTCAGTTCGCCAGTGATATTTTTGAACACTTTCAAAATCAACATTAAAAATTAAGAATTGTATCCAAAGAGATTTTATAGCTTGTAACTTAACCTTCGCTAACTGAAAAATAAAATTTGACCGTACTTTCTCAGTATTCTGAATAGGTTAGCTTTTATATGTTTGTTATGGTGAGCAACTCTAAAAATACCTTTTAGAGAGTTAATATATAGATATAGCCCAAGGTTCTGTCCAGTTGAATTATAGTATGAGTGTTTTCAGTATTGGAGAAAATAGGAATGACATTAAAACATTTTAAATAGTCTGACACAGATCTCAGATACCAAATTCTTCTTTTTTTCTGCGGCATGTAGGATCTTAGTTTGCCCGACCAGGTATGGAACCTGCGCCCCCTGCAGTGGAAGCGGAGTCTTAACCACTGGACCACCAGGGAAGTCCCCCAAATCCTTTAGATGATTTAATTTTTCTTTGGGAAACCTGAAAGAGCTTGAAATAGACTTAGGGGAATATGTAAATTTGGCTTAATGTATTCTAAATTTAATTTGGAAGGTGATTAACTTAAATAGAAAACTGGAATTCTATGTGGATACAACAGAAGGTAAAGAAAACAGAAAAACAGTAAGACCATATCAGTAGGGTAAGGAGGACTTGATAAAGATCAGATGTTAATGCATACTTTAAAGCAGGAGTCTTCAAAGTAGAGCACAAGATGATCACTGAGAAAGGGAGAAAAGAGCTTAGAGCTTCTATTTATATGTTATCTAATATATAATAAACAGCACTTTACTTGTATTTTAAGTATGAATTGACACTGCAGTCTTGTCTGCTGACTCAACATTTTATACAAACAAACCATGGATTAAATAGAATAGTATAATGTGATCATAGGCAAATGGTAAGAAATGGCAAAACTGATGTTTCTCATGTTAATGTGTTTGAGAAAAAATATAAACAATGTTTATTAGAAAAGAAAATACAGTTGTTACCAAGTCCAAGCTCATGCTGTTCATCCCATGACAGACGACAGGCCCGTCAATCAAGAGGTGAATTGTTCGGGCAAGGAATAGTGATTCATTCAGGAAACCAGCAGACCGAGAAGATGGTGGACTAGTGTCCCAAAGAACCATCTTACCACAGTTAGAATTCAGGCTTCTTTTATACTAAAAGGGGAGGGACAGTGATTGGTTGCTGCAAACTTCTTGGTGCCGGATCCTTTGTTCTTGCAGCTATCTATGTAGGTCCAGTCACGATGTTCCTATAAACCTCCAACAGGATAAATGTTATTCTCTGTTTCTGCAACTTTTTATCTCTACGTTGAATAGAAAATTGTCATACCTTGAAAGGTCAGACTGGCCTTGAGAATGGGCTATCCTGTATAATTCAGGTTATAAGCAACATTCTTAATTTGCAGTAAGAGCAATTGATAGAATACAAAGGTTAAAGTAAAAGAAATAGATCCAATATGGAGTCATATTTGTTCTTCCATATTACACAGTGGTTATATAATCATGTGGACTAGAGGTGGCCTCCCTCCCAGAGATTATTGAGAAGATTATTTGAAATATGGCCACTAATCTGTTCGTGTTCGTCATAAAACTTGCCCTGAATGTATTTTGTATCTTTTGATATCAGATAATGATAATGTGAAGCTATCATAATTATCGAGAGTTTGAAAAATAAGAATCCAGATTATGACGTCTGCATTTTTTTCCAGTTTGAGATATAATTGATATACAGCACTGTATAAGTTTAAGATATGCAGCATATTGATTTGACTTGTGATAATCATTTATGTAAGTCAAATCATCATCACAACAAGTTTAGTGAACATCCATCATCTCATACAGATATGAAATTAAAGAAATATAAAACACTTTTTCTTTGGGATGAGAACTCTTAGGATTTGTTCTTTTAACAATTTTCATATGTGCTACACAGCAGTGTTAATTATATTTGTCATGTTGTACATTACATTCCTTAGTAATTATCTTACAAGGGAATTTTGTACCTTTTGACTGCCTTCATTCAGTTCCCCCAACTCCCCCTCTGGTAACCACAAATCTGATCTCTTTTTCTATGAATTTGTTTTGTTTTGAAGTATATTGACCTACAGCTCTATGTTCGTTCCTGTTGCACAACATAGTGATTTGATATTTCCCTACCTTTCAAAATGATCACAGTAAGTCTAGTTACAACATGTCGCCACACAAAGATATCACATAGTTATTGACTATATTCCCGACACTGTACATTTCATCCACATGACTCATGTATTTTTCAAATGAAAGTTTGAACCTCTTAATCTCCCTCACCTGTTTCTTTCCTGCCCCCATCCCCCTCCCCTCTGGCAACCACCTGTTTGTTCTCTGTATCTTTGAGTCTGTTTCTGTTTTGTTATGCTTGTTCATTGTGTTGTTTTAGATTCCATGCATAAGTGAAATCACACTATTTGTCTTTGTCTGACTTATTTCACTTAGCATAATACTGTTTAGGTCTATCCATGTTGTCACAAATTGCAAAATTTCATTCATTTTTTATGGCTGAGTAATATTCCATTGTATATGTATGCCAAATCTTCTTTATCCATTCATTTATTGATGGGCGCTTAGGTTGCTTCCACGTCTTGGCTATTGTAAATAATGGTGTAGTGAGCATAGTGGTGCATATATCTTTTCTAATCAGTGTTTTTTTCTTCAGGTAAATACCCAGGAGTGGAATTCCTATATCATATGGTACTTCTATTTTTAGTTTTTTGAGAAAATTCCATACTGTTTTCTACGGTGGCTGAACCAGTTCACATCCCCACCAGTAGTGCACAAGGAATCCCTTTACATCCTCACCAGTACTTGTTATTTGTTGTCTTTTTGATAATAACCATTCTGACAAGTGTGAGGTGATATCTCATTGTGGTTTTGATTTGCATTTCCCTGATGATTAGTGATGTTGAGCATCTTTTTTGTGTGCCTGTTGGCCATCTGTATGTCTTCTTTGGAAAAATGTTTATTCAGATCCTCTGCCTTTTTTATAAAACTGGGTTGTTTGTATTTTTTATCTTAAGTTGTATGAGTTCTTTCTATATGTTGGATATTAATCCCTTATTTAATATATTGTTTGCAAATATCTTCTCCCATTCAGTAGGTGGCTCTTTCATTTTGTTGATAGTTTACTTTGCTGTGCAAAAGCTTTTTAGTTTGATGTAGTCCCAGTTGTTTTATTTTTGCTTTTGTTTCCCTTCCCTGAGGAGACATATCCAAAAAAAAAAATATTAGTAAGACTGATATAAAAGAGCTTACTGCTTGCGTTTTCCTCTCAAAGCCTTATGGTTTCAGGTCTTACATTTAAGTCTTTTATCCATTTTGAATTAATTTTAGTGCATGATATGAGAGAGTAGTCCAGTTTGACTTTTTGCATGTAGCTGTCCAGTTTTCCCGACACCATTTATCAAAGAGACTGTCTTTTGTTCATTGTATGTTCTTGCCGTCTTTATCAAAGATTAATTGACCATTAAAGGGTGGGTTTCTTTCTGGACTGTTTGTTCTGTTTCATTGATCTGTGTCTGTTTTTGTGCCAGAACCATACTGTTTTTTTAAAAATAAATTTTATCTAGTTATTTATTTATTTATGGCTGTGTTGGGTCTTTGTTGCTGCGCACAGGCTTTCTCTAGTTGTGGCAAGTGATGCTAGTCTTTGTTGCGGTGTGCGGGCTTCTCATTGTGGTGGCTTGTTGCGGAGCACGGGCTCTAGGTGCATGGGCTTCAGTAGTTGTGGCACACAGGCTCAAGAGTGCAGGCTCAGTAGTTGTGGTACGCAGGCTTAGTTGCTCCGCAGCATGTGGGATCTTTCTGGATCAGGTCTCGAACCCACGTCCTCTGCATTGGCAGGCGGATTCTTAACCACTGTGCCACCAGGGACGTCCCTACCATACTGTTTTGATTACTGTAGTTCCATAGTGTACTTTGAAGCCAGGGAGCATGATACCTCTAACATTGTTCTTCTTTCTCAAGATTGTTTTGGCTGTATGGGAGTTTTTATGTTTCCATACAAATTTTAGAATTGTTTGTTATAGTTCTGTGGAAAAAAAATGCCATTGGTATTTTGATAGGCCTGGCATTGAATCTGTAGATTTCCTTATGTAGTATGGGCATTTGAACAGTATTAATTCCTCCTATCAATGAGCAGGGTATATCTTCCCCATTTGTTTGTGTTGTATTCAGTTTCTTTCATCAGTGTCTTATACTTTTATGAGTTAAGGTCTTTTACCTCCTTAGTTAGAGTTATTCATAGGTATTTTATTCTTTCTGGTGCAATTGTAAATGGATTGTTTTCTTAATTACTCTCTCTGATAGTTTGTTGTTGGTGTATAGAATTGCAGTAGATTTGTGTATATTAATGTTGTATTCTTCATCTTTACCGAATTCATTAGTTAGTTCTAGTGGTTTTTTGGTGCTGTCTTCAGGATTTTCTATGTATAGTATCATGTCATCTGAAGACAGTGATAGTTTTACATCTCCCTTCCAGTTTGGATTCCTTTTATTTCTTTCTCTTGTCTGATTGTGTCAAGGACTTCAATATTATATTGAATAAAAGTGATGAGAGTAGGCATCCATGTCTTGTTCCTGATCTTAGAGGAACACCATTGAGTGTGTGTTAGCTGTGGACTTGTCATATATGGCCTTTATTATGTTGAGATGTTTTTGCTCTATACCACTTTGTTGAGAGTTTATCGTAAATGGGTGTTGAATTTTGTCAGAAGCTTTTTCTGTATCTGTTGAGAAGATCATGTGATTTTTTTTTTTATTCTTGAGATTGTGAATATGGTGTATCACATGGATTGATTTGTGGATATTGAACCATCTTTGCATCCCTGGGATAAATCCCACTTCATCATGGTGTATGATACTTTTAATGTCTTGTTGAATTCGGTTTGATAATGTATTTTTAAGGATTTTTGCATCTGTGTTCATCTGTGATATTGGCCTCTAATATTCTTCTTCTGTGATATTTTTGTCTGGGAGTTTGGTATCAGGGTGATGGTGGCCTCATGGAATGAGTTCAGAAGTGTTCCTTCTCTGCAGTTTTTTTTTTTTTTTTTTTGTGGTACGCGGGCCTCTCACTGCTGTGGCCTCTCCCGCTGCGGAGCACAGGCTCTGGACGTGCAGGCTCAGTGGCCATGACTCACGGGCCCAGCCGCTCCATGGCATGCGGGATCCTCCAGGACCGGGGCACGAACCTGTGTCCCCTGCATCGGCAGGCGGACTCTCAACCACTGCGCCACCAGGGAAGCCCTCTCTGTAGTTTTTTGAACAGTTTGAGAAGGATAGGTGTTAAGTCTTCTCTAAATGTTTGGTAGAATTTGTCTGTGATGCCATCTGGTCCTGGAGTTTTGTTTGCTGGGAGTTTTTTGTTTACTGATTCAATTTCATTACTGGTAATTGGTCTGTTGATAGTTCTATTTCTTCCTGGTTCAGTCTCGGGAGATTGTACGTACCTAGAAATCTGTTCATCATTTCTGATTTTGTTGATTTGGACCCCCTCATTCTCTCTCTTTTTTTTTCTTCATAGGTCTGGTTAGTGTCTTATTTTTCATTTTAAAGAATCAGCCCTTAGTTTCGTTTTTTTTTTTTTAAGTCAGTTTTATTTATTTCTGTTCTGGTCTTCATGATTTCTTTCTACTAACTTTGGGTTGTATTTGTTCTTATTTTTCTAGTTCCTTTAGGTGTAAGGTTAGATTATTTATTTGAGATTTTTCTTGTTTCCTGAGGTTGGCTTGTATTGCTATCAACTTCCCTCTTAGAACTGCTTTTGCTGTGTCCTGTGGATTTTGGGTTGTTGTGTTTTCATTTTCACTTGTCTACAGGTATTTTTAAAATTTCTTTTTGTTATTTCTTCAGTGATCCATTGGTTGTTTAGTAGCATATTGTTTAGCTTCCACGTGTTTGTGGTTTTTGCAGTGTTTTTCTTATAGTTGACTTCTAGTCTCATAGTGTTGTAGTTGGAAAAGATTTTTGATAGGATTTTAATCTTCTTAAATTTATTGAGTTGTTCGAAGCCTAGCATGTGATCTATTCTGGAGAATGTTCCATGTACACTTGAAAAGAATGTGTTTTCTGCTGCTTTCAGATGGAATGTTCTCTATATCAATTAAATCCATCTGGTCTAATGTATCATTTAAGTCCAGTGTTTCCTTATTGATTTTCTGTCTCATTGTTTGTCCTTTGATGTAATTGGGGTGTCAAAGTCCCCTACTATTATTGTGTTACTGTCAATTTCTCCCTTTATGTCTGTTAATATTTACTTTATGTACTTAGATGCTCTTATGTTAGTTGAGTATATATTTACAATTGTTATGTCTTCTTGGATTGATCCCTTGATCATTAAGTAATGTCCTTGTCTCTTGTTATAGTCTTTGTTTTTATGTCTGTTTTGTCTGATGTAATATTGCTTCCCTGGTTTTCTTTTGATTTCCATTTCCATGCAGTACCTTTTTCCATTGTCTCACTTTTTATCTGTGTGTGTGTTTAGATCTGAAGTGAGTCTTGTTGGCAGCATGTATATGGGTCTTGTTTTTGTATCCATTCAGCCACCCTGAGTGTTTTAATTGGAGCAGTTAGTCCATTTATATTTAAAGTAATTATTGATAGGTATGTACTTACTGCCATTTTGTTGGTTGTTTTTGTAGTTCTTTCTTTGTTCCTCTCCTTCTTTTGCTCTCTTCTCTTCTGGTTTGAAGACTGTCTTTAATACTGTATTTGGATTCCTTTTTCTTTTTTGTGTGTGTATCTATTGTAGATTTTTGGTTTATGGTTCCTGTGAGGTTTATATGTAGAAATCTGTGTGTGTATATATATGTATGTATGATTATTTTACGTTGCTGATCTCTTAAGTTTGAATGCATTTTAACAACTCTGCATTTTTACTCCCCCTATCCCCCCAACGTTTACTGTTTTGACATCATATATTACATCTTTTTGTTTTGTGTATTCCTTAATTACTTATTGTGGATATAGATGATTTTACTTCTTTGTCTTTTAACCTTCTTACTAGCTTTATATGTGGTTGATTTAATATCCTTTATTTATTTATTTATTTATACTCTTGCTTTATATTTGCCTTTGCCAATGATATTTTTCCTCTCATAATTTTTATATTTCTTGTTGTGGCCTTTTCTTTTTCACTTAGAGAAGTCCCATTCACATTTCTTGTAAAGCTGATTTGGTGGTGCTAAACTCCTTTAGCTTTTGCTTATCTGTAAAACTTTTTATTTCCCAACAAATCTGAATGAAAGCCTTGCTGGGTAGAGTATTCTTGGTTGTAGGTTTTTTCCTTTCATCACTTTAAGTATATTGTGCCACTTCTTTTTGGCCTGTAGAGCGTTTCCTGAAAAGTCAGCTGATAGCCTTATGGGAGTTCCCTTGTACATAACTTGTTGCTTTTTCCTTGCTGCTTTTAATATTCTCTCTTTATGTTTTGCTGTTTTAATTATAGTGTGTCTTGGAGTGGTCCTCTTTGGGTTAATCCTCTTGTGCTTCCTGGACCTGGATGTCTGTTTCCTTTCTCAGGTTAGGGATGTTTTTAGCTGTTGTGTCTTCAAATGTGTTCTCTGCCACTTTCTCACTTTTGTTTCTCCTTCTGGGACTCCTTTAATGCAAATGTTAGTGTGTTTGATGTTGTTCCAGAGGTCTTTTAAACTGTCCTCATTTGTTTTTATTCTTTTTGTTTGTTTGTTTTTCTCTTCAGCTTCAGTGATTTCCATTGCTCTGTCCTTTAGCTCGCTGATCCATTCCTCTGTATCATCTAATCTACTGTTGTTTCCGTGTATATTTTTTAGTTAGTGTATTCTTTATCTCTGATTCTTCTTTATATTTTCTAAGTCTTTGTTAGAACCTCTAACTTCTCATTCTCTTTGTCCATTATTATTCCAATTTCTTTGAACATCTTTGTCATAATTACCTTGAACTCTATTAGCTAGATTGCGTATCTCAACTTCAATTAGTTCTTATTCTGGGGTTTTATCTCATTCTTTCATTTGGAAAATACTCCTCTCTTGCCTCATTTTGACTAACTTACTGTTTCTATTTCTGTGTGTTTGGTAAGTTGGTTACACTTCCTAACCTTGGAGATGTGGCCTTTTGTAGGATACATTCAGTGCATCCCAGCAGCACACTTTCCTCTGGTCACCAGAGCTGTATGCTCCAGTGGTAAACACTATATGGGCTGTGTGGGTCCCTCTGTTTTGGTGGGCTGACGACTCTGGGTGGTCTGGTAGGCATGGTTTGCCTTTGGTCTGGTTGGTTGCCAGGCCCTGCCTTGTGCAGAGACTGCCGACCACTGGTGGGTGGAGCTGGATAATGAGGCTTCTGGCTGCAGAGCCCTGGGTGGTCCCAGGGCTAGTGTTGGCCCACTGGTGGGTGGAGCTAGGTTCTCACGTGGGTGGTTGTGGGGCTGGGGTTCCAGATCTATTGTCTGCCTGCTGGTGTGTGGGGACTGTTCCTGACATGGCTGGCTGCAGGGTCTGAAGTGTTGCAAAGTTGGTGCTGGCCTGCTTGTGTTTGGGGCTGGATCCAAGGTTTCTCGGGGCTGGTGTCAGCCTGCTGTTAGGTGGGACTGTATCTCTGCCTGGCTGGCTGCTTGGCTTGAAGCATCCCAGTACTGGTGCTGAGAGGGTGTTGGGCAGGGTCAGGTCCCTGCTAATAAGCTAGAGGGAGGATTCAAAATGTCACTTGCCAGCACCAATGTCTTCATGGTAGAACGAGCTCCCCTAAATTGCTTCTGCCATTGTCTATGTCCCTAGGGTGAGCTCCAGTTGCCTCCTACCCCTCTAGGAGTCTCTCCAACATTAACAGTAGGTTCTGACCTGGGCTCCTTTCAAATTACTGCTTCTGCCTTGGGTCCCGGAATGTGTGAGATTTTGTGTGCATCCTTTAAGAGTGGATGTTTCTCTATTTCCCTCAGCTCTCTGGTTCTCTGAAAGTAAGCCCCACTGGCCTTCAAAGCCAAACGTTCTGGATGCTTATATTTCTGGTGCAGGACACCTGGGCTGGGGATCCCAATGTGGGGCTCCTTGGCCAGAACTTTTGCAGTTGTAATTATTCTCCTATATATCCAAGTGGGTCCACTTGGGGCTATGGGTCTTGACTGTACTGCATCTCTGCTCCTCCTACTTGTCTCATTATGGCTCCTTCTTTATATCTTTAGTGGTAGATCTTTTCTGCTAGTCTTTTGGTCTTTTTCATCAATAGTTGCTCTGTAAATAGTTGTAATTTTGGTGTGCCCTTGGGAGGAGGTGAGCTCAGGGCCTTCCTACTCTGGCACCTTGGCCACCCTGACCTCTGCTCTTTTTTTAAAAGTGATGCTTAAAATCATGTGATAACCAGTGAAGACTGTACTAAATTTCCTTGAATTTATTGACAAATATTTTTCATTGTAGTAAAATATAGGTAACATTACGTTTACCGTTTCAAGCGTACAGTTTGTTGGCTTTAAGTATACTCCCAGTGTTGTGCAGTCATCACCACCATCTGTCTCCAGAACTTTTTTCATCTTCCCAAATGGAAACTACCCATTAAACAGTAACTCCCCATTCTTCCCTGCCCTTAGCCCCTGGGAACCAACCACCTTCTACTTTCTGTCTATATGCATTTGACTGCTTTAGGTACTTCACATAAATGAGGTCATTCAGTAGTTGTCCTTTTGTGTCTAGATTATTTCACTTAGCATAATATCTTCAAGATTCATCCATTTTGTAGTATGTGTCAGAATATCCTTTTAAGGCTGAGTAATATTCCATTGTACGTATACACTACATTTTGTTTATCCGTTCATCTGTTGATGGACATGTGGTTTCCAACTTTTGCTTATTATGAATAATGCTGCAGTAAACCTGACTGACTGGAATCCTCTTGAAATTTCAGAGTTAATGGTAAAAGACAGCATGCTGGGAATTCCCTCGTGTCCAGTGATTAGGACTCTGCACTTTCACTCCCAGGGCCCAGGTTCAGTGCCTGGTCGGGGAACTAAGATCCCGTAACATCGTGGTGTGGGAAAAAAAAAAAAGCATGCTATTAAAAATGTCCTTACTTTTCCTTTTGTGGTAAAAATGGTGATATGTGTAAAACAACATGGTGACTAACTAATGATCTCAACAAATACTGTTTGTTGAGTAAAGAAATATATTTTAAGAAAAATTATATGCTGAAAATTTGCTATACAGTTTATTATAGTACACATATTTCTAATATCTCAGCTTACAACGTTTGCTAGATTCTGTTTTGATAATGAATTATATTTTGAAGTACTGTTTTTGTGAACCACTAAAGGAAAGATGTGTTGAAGATTTATTCTCAAAAGGAAGTGACTTGAACAGTGTTTTATGAAAAAACCATGTAATAACCACTGATAAAGCAGTGCATTAATAATTTCCTTTAAAAAGGAAATTGGGATATGGTTGCAATTTATTCACTTCATCATTTATAGGTAAGCAAAGGAAATTAACGTGAGAAGTCCACAGAATATTACAGCATATTTTTATTATGGTTAATTTTATAAAAATAATACCTTTGAAATATAGTAGACTTTTTACAGTATTTCCAAATGAAATGGTGAGGGACTATTGAAAAACTTTGTTTCACACAGGTTTGCTGTTCATCTCCTGTTGTTTCTAATTTGTTGATGTTTAATAAGTGGCTGTTAGTAATATGCTTTCCTAGCAGGTACTTTTGAGAAAATCTGGTTTTTCAAGATAAAAGGGAAACTTTAGTAGTGAATGTATAGTTACTTTTCCAAAGAAACTTGAGCTATGGAAAAAGAATTTTGATGATGAATGTTTGGAAATGCATTCATCATTGTAGAATTTTGTTGCTAAAAATGATGTCACCTGCAACTACTGTATCTGCACACTTAAAACATTAAAAGAAATTTATTGCTTGTTTTAAAGTCAGTGTGAACCAAGGGTGTGTGTGTGTGTGTGTGTGTGTGTGTGTGTGTGTGAGAGAGAGAGAGAGAGAGAGAGAGAGAGAGAGAGAGAGAGGAATTGATTTATAAGTAATTGGGTCACATGATTTTGGAGGCTTGACAAGTCCAAACTCTGCAAGGTAGGCCCAGGGAAGAGTTGCAGTTCTAGCCCAAAGACAGTCTGTTGGCAGCCTACTGGCAGCATTTTTCTTGAAGGAGGTAGATCAGTTTTTGTTCTAGTAAGTCCTTTAACTGATTGAATGAGGCCCACCCACATTATGAAGGGTAATGTGCTTTACATATTCCAAATTAAGCAATTTAAATATTATCTCATTCCAAAACACCTTCACAGAAACATCTGATAATATTTGACCAAATATCTGGGCAGTGTGGCCCAGCCAAATTGACACATAAAATCATATTACAGTCAGTTTCAGCAGAGTTTAAAACTTCACTGAAATTATTGTTAAAATATAAAGATGCAGTGTTTTCTGATTAAGCCAAATTTTTGCATAAAAAGGAATTGGAAGGTATAGTCAACAGTGGACTTTTTCCATTTAGACCTTTTAATCTTATATCTTTGTGAGGTGTCATTTGTTTCCCCAGCTGTGACAACCACTAAATCTAAATGTTCCAGTTTAGAACCAAGGCTTTCAGATTGCTTTGCCATTAAGTATTAAACCAAGATTTTAGAAGTAATGAAGCATGCTGAATTCATTGCTCTCACTAAAATTGTTAATATTTTAAAAAGTTATGGCCCCAGGGCTTTTGTTTGTTTGTTAAATAAGTTTCAAAAAGCTATTTAAAATGATGTTTATTTCATTTTCATTCCTTTTTAAAATTTCTATTTTTGTGGATTTCATAATAACATAATAGAATAGTATATATATAATTTATAGACAAATATACATATAGGGGTATTTGTTCAGAATTTTTACTGATTAGGGTATATAATAAAAATTTTTGGAGATTTCATCTAGAAGATAAAGGAAGTTTAATATAAAATTTGATGAAGAGGATGATGGGAAGAAGCCTTTGAAGCATTTTGGAAAATGAAGGATGATTGTTTCAGCTTTAGACTATTCTTTTTCTGGAATGTTTTGTTGTTGTTGTTGAGCGTTTTTCAATTTGAAATAGAATTCCAATTTATAATGGGAAATATTACTAATACACCAATTAAGTTTACTGAGCAGTGCATTCTCTTGCTGTTTTCAAATCTACTTTGGTAGCCAAATAATAATGAAAAAGATGCATGAAAGAATAGAATTAGAGTAGTAATACCAAACTATGATAGCTAGATGAATTCTATCTCTGTTTAGATAGACTTTACCTTTATGGGTAGAATTTTATAATGATTTAAGGTAGGGAAAGAGATAAAAGGCAAAGATTTTGAGATGATTCATTTGTAAATAGCACATGTGATTAAGCCATGGATGATTTGGAAAAATAAAACAACTAGAGATATAGAAAGGGATGATATCTGAATATTTTGCCAGAATTACAGATTTTTGATATGGGAGATGTAGAGAGCACCAAGTTATTAGCCAATATGGAGATTATTCTTGAAGAATAGGAAATGGTGGTTTTTCAGGTAGAAGGGGATATCTTTTGAAGGCAAAGAGCCTTTCAGGACAGTGATTTTTATGTGTTAGTATCATGTTTACTGCACTGTATAACACTTTATGACATCAGTATAATCCTACTGAGGTACGTGATGGGACTCCCATTTTAAGATGGAAAGAGTATAAAGAGCCTTGGTAACTTGCCCAAGGTCAAAATATATGGTAAACATGCAGAGCCCAGAATCTGAACCCAAGTTTATTTGATTCTGTTCAAATTATTCTTCACTGAGAGCCTGCTGTGGTGCCAGGCATAGTGCTTGTGCCTTAGGAGTTCAGAGTAGAATAATACATGGCTTCTGCTCTCAATATAGTATTGCAAGTGAACAGACAGTAATTTATAGGGAACCTTGGGGAGTTAGAGAAAGACCACTTAGCCCAGTCTGAGATTTTTAGGGCCATTTTCTGTAGGACATAGTGCCTCATTTTCTGTAGGACATAATGCCTGAACTGAATCTCAAAGGAGGAATAAAGAGTTAATTGAAAGGAGATGATCTGTGGAGAGTGTTGCAGCCAGGGGGAACCACATGTGTAAAGATACTCAGGCATAAAAATAGCATGATCTATGCTGAAGAACCTATTTCTGTCTAGGCCTTAAAGGATGGGATTGGTGGGGACCAGCAGAAGAGCCTAAGTTTCTCTTTTCATACCTCATCGCCTGGACAGAAGCTGGTTAAGATATTTGTGAATAAAATTTTAGACTTTTCAGTGTGATTTTACCTTCCTTTTCTAGGATCAGTTCGACAGCTTAGACAAGCATACACAATGGGGAATTGACTTCTTGGAAAGATACGCCAAATTTGTTAAAGAGAGGATAGAAATTGAACAGAACTATGCAAAACAATTGAGGTAAGTTACATTTTTTTTTTCAGTTCTCAGAAATGAAATTACATGTTTAAATAGTTGGATGTTAGATAAATGTGATATACCAGAGGTTAAATTCTGTGTTTGTCATCAGAGTTAGATTGAATTAGCTAACTGGTTTGTTTTAATGACTAACTTAATTAAATCATTGCCTAGTATCAGAAGGAATATTGGCTAGCTAGATCATGAGTAGCTTTCATTCCAGAAAGATACTTAAAGTCATAAAATCAGGAAGCAATATTCCAGGAAAAAGAAATACCTGGGTATTCTGTGCTTTACAGTTTTATTCCCCTGTAACCTTTTGCTTTAGTAATCTTTGCAAAACGTTGAAGAGTTCTCCAGTTTCTCATTTCTTTAGAGTTTCGAACACTTAGAAAGTGAGTGTGATGAGCTGAGTTTCTGTCAAAAACTAGATATATAGGGACTTCCTGGTGGCACAGTGGTTAAGAATCCGCCTGCCAGTGCAGGGGACACTGGTTCGATCCCTGGTCCGGGAAGATCCCACATGCTGTGGAGCAACTAAGCCCGTGCACCAAAACTACTGAGCCTGTGCTCTAGAGCTCGCGAGCCACAACTGCTGATGAGCCTGTGCTCTAGCACTCGCGAGCCACAACTGCTGATGCCTATGTACCTAGAGCCTGTGCTCTGCAACAAAAGAAGCCACCGCAATGAGAAGCCCGTGAACCACAACGAAGAGTAGCCCCCGCTCTCCGCAACTAGAGAAAAATCCACACACAGCAATGAAGACCCAACGCGGCCATAAATAAAGAGATAGATAGATAGATATTACTGATGAAAGTGATTTTGGAATATGTGTTAGGAGATAAAAGTTTTAAAGGGAAAATTTTAATCTCAAATGGAATTTGTCTTAAGATTTTGTTTAAGCAGAAAATCGTCGTGAGACCACAACCTGACAAGTAGTTTTGCTGCAACGTATTCAATAAAAATGGTGTTTGAAGCTTGAAGACTAGACAACAATATAAGGTTCTAGCTGTAGGGGTTAGGATTCTTTATATTGCGTAGTAACAGAAAAATACAACCCACAAGGCACACATGAGTGAAAAGTCTGTAGACATATTTTGACTAATGGGTCAAATGTGTCTAGGCGCCATTTCTTGGCTCTGCTTCCCCTTGTTGCTTTTATCCTCAGATTTCATTCAGTACCATCCTTTTTACCCCCATAGCTCTAGATTTCGTATCTTCGTACCCCCAGATCCTGGGGAAGAATGATGGTCTTCTCTTTTGTGCATTTGGGGGAGAAGAGAGGGAAGGAAAGGGGGAAAGAAGAAAGTGAAAGGGAGAGGAAGAAGATGGAAGGAGAGCAGAGTACAAGTGTGTATCAACTTCTTTTCTCCAGAAATCCCAGCAAAAGTCTCCTTTTGTCTTGCTGGCCCTGGTTAGATTATATGCTTATCCTGAACAATTCACCGAAATGAGAATATTAGATTGATTTTTAGCTAATGGTTGGGGGAGGGATAGGTGCCCAAAAGAAATTTAAGGTAGTGGATCACAGAAGGAAGGGGGATATTTGAGTGATAAACCACATATGTCCACCATTTATAGCAGTTTATGCAAGGAGCTGACTGGGTGTAGGGATGCAATAGACTAGTATGATGAATAGGTTACTTATGTTTATAATGATATACATACTACTAATATGACATCTTTTGAAATAGTAGCATCATGCTGATTTCATGATCCATTTGCTTCCTATGTTTTTTTTAAACCAAGGAATTTCTGTATGAAAATATAAACAGGGAACCTAGTATATTAATAATAATTGTGATGATATTTTACCTGTCCAAAAGTTTTGACTTGGGAACTTTACCGTTCAGGAATCTGGAAGCGTTAAGGACCTCTGAAAAGTTAAAATAACAATAAAAAAATGTATTCATGTGTAAACAATGAAAAATTTCCCTCATTTACTTTATAATTTGATCTCAACTCTAGCACATTAAAGTTTTCTGGTTTCTAAGTATTCCAATAGAAGTGAAGAAAGAAAATGCTACAGACAGTACAGTGATGTTATGGCAGTGTGAAGTGCCAAATAATAAAGAAAAGATTAAAAGATTGAAAACAACAGATGAAAAAATTGTTTCCAGACTAAAGGTACCTGTCAGTAAGGCAATCATGAAAAATACTGTGGAATATGCAATTTGAAAAAGTCAGGTGTAGCAGCATATTTAAAAGGCTACTCAGTCTGTCAGTGTAGAAAGCAAGTTGCAGAACTGAATGTACAGCAAGACCTCCTTGCTTACTTGAGCTTGAGTATATAGCTATGTGTAAAATTTGTATGTATTCTGAAGAGGTCTAAAAGGGTACACCCCAAATTGTTTTACACTGGTTACCTCTGAGGAATGAGAGTGGGGGGATGAGAAGGGAAGGAACTTACACTTTTTACTTGTATTTTTTAATTATTGAAGTCTTTTCAACAATTGTGTAATCTTAAGCAAAGAAGATGGTATATTTCAAAAGAATCCTATCACAAATTATAGAATAAAAATTGGTAATTTATAAGGTAAACCTTCAGCATTCTGCAATGTTTAATTGTCCAAAATAACTTGGGCCTCAAGAGTTTCAGGATGGCCAAGGTTTTACCGGAGTAACAGGACTGTAATCAAATGGCACACTTGTTTGCCTTTCTGTTTTGTGACTGATAATAACGGTTATAATTTTCACTTAACTTGCAAAAAGAGATTTTAACACCACTTCTTTGAAGCAGGAGTGGCTAGAACCCACAATTCCATGATATGAAAATATAATTTTATAGTGAGAAAGTAGGTTTTGTCATGTACAGACGCTCAGGTTAAGTGATGTGCATCTTTCTTCTGTCCCAGCAGACTAAAGAAATTTAGTACATGTTCATCCTAACAGTGGCTCTCACTTGCAGTGATTCTCAGCAAGAGCAGGATTATTGGAAGGTGTTGAGGAATTCCAATAAGGAAAAGTTGGGAGGAGGCTTGTATAACTTGAAAACCATCTACTCCCTTCCCTTTCTCTACATTGAGATTTGCTGCTTTGGATGAATGCTTAGTAAATGACTGGATTATCAGCTACTCTTTATAGTATCTGTTTTGTCCAAAGGGAAGAAGTGTACCTTGTTTATTTCTTCTTTAATGGGAAAAATTCTTTTGGTTGACTCCCTCCTGTTTTTGCTACTGCAGAGGACAGTTTCTTTTCATAGTGAGGCAGCTCTTTTGTCTCCTGAAAAACAACTATATTCAACTATATTAAACATTTACATTTCAAATATATTACAGGATTAAATTTTGCAATATATTTTTTGTAAATATATATTTTTTATTTGCATAAATTTAATTTGCAGTATAATTTTGGCACTCCTAGTTTATTCTCTGTCTTCTGTTTTGATGGCTTTGGTTTAATTTTATTTTAGTTTGGTATTGCTTCATTTTTGGTAGTGGTTTGAGGACAGGAATAAAAAAAAATAAAGCATCTAATCATGTTTGGAGACATAGTTATAAACAGTTGAGCCCATTGACAGATGAATGGATAAAGAAGATGTGTGTGTGTGTGTGTGTGTGTGTGTGTGTGTGTATATATATATATATATATATATATATAATGGAATATTACTCAGCCATAAAAAGGAACGAAATTGGGTCATTTGTAGAGACACGGCTGGATCTAGAGACTCATACAGAGTGAAGTAATTCAGAAAGAGAAAAACAAATACCGTATATAAATGCATATATGTGGAACCTAGAAAAATGGTACAGATGAACCGGTTTGCAGGGCAGAAATAGAGACACAGATGTAGAGAACAAACGTATGGACACCAAGGGGGGAAAGTGGCAGGGGGTGGTGCTGGTGGTGTGTTGAATTGGGAGATTGGCATTGACATGTATACACTAATATGTATAAAATGGATAACTAATAAGAACCTGCTGTATAAAAAACAAAAAACAATTGAACCATGTCCATTATCCATGGATAATAAGTGGGACTAATGGTCCATGTCCATTATCCATTATCCATGGATAATAAGTGGGACTTTGAATCACTTGGTAGAATGTTTTTTGTTTGTGGACATAAAAAACTGAAATCAGTCATTCTTCTGATAAATTTATAATATTGTATTTGTATGACAGAGATTGACTAAATTTTCTTAAGTGAAAAAAGAAGCTCTATATACATAATAGTATGTACCATTTTTTTCTAGTAAAAATAATTACAGCATTAAATTCTATCATAGAGATTGCTGCATGAAATTATATTCCCCTACTTCCACCCCAGATCATTCCTTTTTGGCTCAATCGTGACAGCGTGGTACTGGGAGAGAAATAGATTGGACAATGGGAAGCCTAAAACTTACTCTTACCTTAACCAGAACAGAAATCTCTCCAAATTTCTTGGATCTTATTTTTATTTCTGTACCTTGCCAACCCTGGCAACATAGCTGGTACCTCTAGAGCTGAGTGAATGTAAGTTGAATGCATAAATAATTGAATGACCTGTGTTTCACTTTAGTTTAGAAATTAGGATCTCTAACTATATGGTGAACCTTTGACCGTGTACTGCTTTCTATCCATACTAGAGTTTATGTCATATACATCAATGTGAAGAGATTGCTCTACTAAGAGCTATCCCAAATATTTAGAATAGGCTTAGATATAGAATAATGCAAATAAAACCAGTTTCTATTTTCTATTTAGTCTTTATTTTCTCATGTCTCTTTATCAGAATTTTCTATTCCTATCCCACTGTTTAGTCTCCGAAGAACCTAGGGAGCTCATCTTTGTACTGACTTGTGGAAAGTAGAGATTACTTTTATTCTTTGGTTGGCCATTGTTTAACTTGTGACTCTTTGGTCTCCCCTGAGTTTTTGATCAAACTGCTTAATGTAGTAAACCCTAAGACTGGCATCTGGATACAAGCAGGAGCAACTATTCCCTATATTAATTTTCTTCATAGAATGGATCTTGTGGGAACTCTTTCATTCTTGTCAGTCTCTGGTAGTTCCTGAGCCTGCCTGGTACATATCTAGGTGCCTGTATCCAGATGACTTACTGGCTAAATAGTTTTTGCCTCTTAATTCTAGAAAATAGTCTCCCTAATAAAAGATAAACTCCACAAAGGAAAAAGATTCTTGTTTGTTCTGTGCAGTGCTTATTCCTAACTTCTAGAATAGTCTCTGGCACAGAACAAGCACTTTTTGGTATTTACTTAACACTTAACATAGCATTTAATGTGCCAGCACTATTCTCAGTGCTTTTACACATCTTATAATTTATTTCATTTTCATAAAAACCCAATGAGATGTTGGTATTACTTTATACATTAAGAAACTGAGTTACAGAGAGGTGAAGAAAGAGCTAGCTGGCTCAAATCTGGCTGCAGAGTCTGAGTACTTGGTGCTGCCTCTCAGCATAGGGAGAATGACTAATTCTCATTGAAGAGGATATTTTTCTATCACCAGTACCTAGTGCCATTGAGACATCTTTGGGTTTCTAAGGTATTTTACTAGGGACAATAATAAATTATCTAAAAACTACATAACATACTCTTTCCAACTAACACATCTGTTTATAATGTAACAATTAATTATAAACAATTAAATTATAGAAATTTAATTAAATATAAATTAAATTATGTACTTCATAAATTTAGGGCTAGTTGTATCTTTTTCCATAAAGATAAGAACAGGTTAAAATAAAAGGTTAACATTTTAGAAGTCCTTCCTTTTAAGAAAATGTACTTGTCATTAAGGAAGTTTAAAAATTTAATTATGAGAATTTAAGATAAATGCTTTTTACTTTTATTATTCCTATAACCTATTATAAATTGGAGCTAGGGATAGCATAATGTTAGTTCTCTCTGCTTCTTTGCCTGTAATATTCTCCTTAACTCTATTAGCTATTTTCTTTTGGTGGTTTATCAGAGGAGAGGAAATAGCATGACAATTGGAGAACCTTTTTTTTAATGTAATATAAGTGTATTTTCTTGATATGTTTGATTTGGACTTCATATACTTATCATTACAATATTTTAGCTGTTTGGTTTTTTTGTTTTTCATTTGTTTTTTTAAATTTTTAAAAAATTTATTTTTGTTTTCAGTTTTCTAGCTGTTTGTTTTTCGATCATTGGCATTTTTCTGCTCCTATCCTTGTACTTTTTGTGTGCCGTGGAGCTCTAATGTTATCTCAGTTCATTCTGTTATACCTAAAAGATGCCCCCAACCCTCAACTTAATTATCCACCAGACTACTAACCTACATTTGCAGCAATAGGGTTGTTTGTTATTTTCAGTTTATGTAGGATGCAATCTCATTTAATCTTCACAAGAGTTTGTTGATCTTTGTTGTCCTATTTCTAAGACCTGTAGAGTACTTGCCCTGTAGTCAGCATACAGCAGTAAACTTTTGTGGAATGATTCAATCAATGAACTCTACTGCTTTACTAGTCAAGAAATTCAAGCTCATCACCTTAACAAGAATCATGAAGCCTATTCCTGATTTTTATATTAAACTGTTTTCCTTAAAAAATGAAGCAGAACCTAACAAGTAAAACATAAAGGTCTTAAGAAAGAAAATAAGTTCAACCCAGTTATGGTAAACATTTTGATAGTGAGCTTTCCAGTGAAAAGGATTTAAAGATCTTGTTTAAACAACTATAAAGAAATAAGAAGGTTGTCAATGATGTTGGCTATATAGATCACTTAATCTCTTAGCTCTTTCATAATGCCTTTAATAGTTTTATTTCTGAGTTATTTGTTTAGCCATTTGAATTGTGTAGGAGTGTCTGAAATGAGACAAAATGTTTTCGTCATCCTCTAGGTTTAAAATATAGGCAAATCAGATAGATTAAGCTGCTGACTTGAAGCTAGGACTGTGTTATATAGTTCTGCTTTAAGAATCTAATATTTAGAAGGAAAACAGAAGTTATCAACTTGCAGAACAAAATTTCTCCGAAAAGTATAATACTTAAGTCTGTGCCAATCTGCTCCTTCCTCAGTCTAAATTGAGCAATAAAATAATTTTCCTCTTTTCTGTCTTGAACATGCCTGAAAATATTCTTCTGGAAGATTTGCAGGTTGATTAGAGATCACATTGTTATGCCTATCACATCCTAAATAGCAATGAATTGTTGAATATATTCTTTGGGTATAGACTATGAAGCTGATACCATAAATGTATAGTCCCCTTCACATTTTAGATACTGTGTATCCTTGACAGGCTAAAGATCAAGCAAAATTAGGAACTGGCATTTTTAAGAAATGAAATACTTTGTTTACCTTCACATCCATTGAAGCTTGTTTGGTTTTTCTTCTAGGTCTTTCAGGCATAAATACTTAAGTCCTCTTATTTCTTCTTGTTATTGGTCTATTTCGCCATTTACCACCAGTAGAGGTATAATGAGAATGAAGCATGTCCCTTAAAAAAACAAATGCAGTATTCAGAATTTGTCTAATACTACTTGTAGTAATCACTTTTTTACATTCAATTTTTAAAAATTGTGGTAAAATGTACCTAACGTGAAATTTACTCTCTTAATCATTTTTAAGTGTGTATTTCAGCTCTATCTCAAGCTGAAATATAAATATGTATATTAAGTATATTCGTACTGCTCTGTGACCAATTCCTAGAACTTACTCATCTTGAACAACTGAAACTCTGCCTATCAAACAACTCCCCATTTTCTCCTTCCCCTAGGCTCTGGCAATTCTATTAATACTTTCTGTGTCTGTGAAATTGACTACTCTAGGTACTGCATAAGTGAAATCATACAGTATTTTTTTTTTGACTGGTTTATTTTACTTAACATAATGTTGTAAGGGTTTATCCATGTTGGGAAATGTATCAGAATTTCCTTCCTTTTTAAGGTTGAATATTATTCCATTGTACAGATAATACCACACTTTGTTTATCCATTCATCTGTTGATGAACATTTGGGGTTCTTCCACCTTTTCCATATTGTGAGTAATGATTTTATGAACATGGTGTCCAAATATCTGAGTCCCTGCTTTCAATTCTTTGGCTATATACCTACAAGAGGAATTGCTAGATCTTATGGTAATTCTATGTTTAATTTTTTTGAGGACTACCATACTATTTTCTGCAGTGGCTGATCTATTTTGCATCCCTACCAGCAATGCACAAGGGTTCTAATTTCTCCACATCCTTGCCAACGCTTAATATTTTCTGGGTGTTTTCTTTGTTTCTTTTTTCTTGACAGTAGCCATTCCGATGGGTGTAAGAAATCTCATTGTGGCTCTGATTTGCACTTCCCTAATGATTTGTGACACTGAGTATTTTTTCATATGCTTGGCTGGCCGTTTGTATATCTTTGGAGAAATGCTATTCAAATTCTTTGCCGATTTTTTAAATTGGATTGTTTGTTTTTTTATTATTGCGTTTTAGGTGTTCTCTATACAGTCTGGATTGTAACCTCTTATCCGATATATGACTTGCAGATCCTTTCTGCCATTCCACAGTTGCCTTTTCACTCTGTTGATCATGACCTTTGATGCACAAAGTTTTAAATTTTGATGTTTGGTTTATGTATTTTTTCATTTGTTGTCTGTGCTTTTGGTGTCATATCCAAGAAATCATTGCCAAATCCAATGTTGTAAAACTTTTCCCTATGTTTTCTTCTAAGAGTTTTATAGTTTTAGCTCTTACGTTTAGATCTTTGACCCATTTTGAGTTAATGTTTTTATATGGTTGTAAGGTAGGGGTACAGCTTCATTCTTTTGTATGTGGATATCTTTTACATTCAGTTTTCTACTATAAGGAAAGATTTGTGTCTGTAAGTGTTGGAAACCCCAGTGAGCTACTTTGTTTAATGGTAAATTTACTGAGAAGAGATATTTATTGATTTATTTATTGATATCTTTTATTAATTTGATTTTTTTAAATTGATTTTTTAACTTGAGCTCAAGAAGAGGTTGAACAGTTCAGCTGCTGGAAGTCCTGGGATGCAGCTAGGTCACAGGGGAAAAAAAAGTCAGGATCTGAAACACAGCCAGAGACCTTTGTTGTCTTCCTCCCTCCATTACTCCCTCCTTCCCTCCTCCCCACCCCCCCCCCCCGCCCCCCCTCTCCCGCTCCTTTTTGGGCTTCTTTTTATGTGTTGGCTTCATTCTTTCAGTGCAGACTGGCCTTTTTTCTCCACATGGCAGGAAATATACTCACCAACATTCAGTTTTATGTCTCAGAGATTCAGCTCTTGTACTGATCTCAAAGCTGTATCAGGTACAAACACTTAAAAATTCCAGTAAGAGAACTCTTTGGCCCAGCCAGATTCAGTTTTCTATCTCTGGATCACTTAGCTGAGGCCCACAAATAGGGCCGTTTGTCTTAATCTGGTAATTCCTAAGCATGTTAACCGTTAGATATAGGGACAGCAATTAAGAAAAGGGATACTAGTCAGTCTCAGATATCTAATACTACCCTTCTGCCATAGTATGATTTGTGTCCCATTTTACAAATAAATATGGTATTGATCACCTGTTAAACAGTAATTAGAGCTCAGAGCCTCTCAAATGTTGAAAGATTGAAAACGTATAGAGGTGATTTTCTGCTTAAAACTTTTTGAGGTATCTTGTACCTCATCATTTAACTGTAAAATGTAGTTTAAATAAAAATGAATTAAAGTTTTGAGAAATTATTTGGAATACTTTATAATTTTCACTAAAACTCATATAAACCTGACAAAACTAGAATGGGTAAAAAATATTAAAATCAGCAATTTAAATATAAATTAAGTAGTATGATATATTTAATATCACATATACAATTAGGATATATAGAGAATACTATAATATTTGGAGAAACCCATTACATTTAGAAGCCTTCTCAGGCTACTGAAGGAAGAGTGTTAATTCCTCTGTATTCATGGTGCATGATCCTAAGGTTCTTAGAAAACATGGATGAAACACACACACATCAAAACAAAGTATTAGCTTATCTATGACATCCATTATAATTTCTATAATATGTATTGTATCTGTATAAAACTTGGTTTTAATTAATTCCTGATTCATAACATGCTATTCAAAACATGTCTTACATATAAAAACTGCTATCATAATTGGTTACTTGGAGAATCTCTGGACTTAGAAGAGAGGAAAATTTCAAAAACAGTAGCCTAGGGAAACTGACACTAAGGGCAGATTTCTTTTTCTTTTTTTTTTTAATATTTATTTTATATTGGAGTATAGTTTGATTAACAATGTTGTATTAGCTTCAGATGTACAGCAAAGTGATTCCGTTATACATATACATGTATCTATTCTTTTTCAAATTCTTTTTCTATTTAGGTTATTACAGAGTACTGAGCTGAGACAATAGGTCCTTGTTGGATATTTATTTTCAATACAGCAGTGTGTACATGTCAATCCCAAACTCCCAGTCTATCCCTCCCCCTCACCTTTCCCCTCCCCCGCCCCAGATAACTATAGATAACTATAAGTTTGTTCTTTAAGTCTGTGAGTCTGTTTCTGTTTTGTAAATAAGTTCATTTGTATCTTTTTTGTAGATTCTGCATATAAGCAATATAATATGATATTTGTCTTTCTCTGTCTGATTTACTTCACTTAGTATGATAATCTCCAGGTCCATCCATGTTGCTGCAACTGGCGTTATTTCATTCATTTTAATGGCTGAGTAGTATTCCGTTGTATATGTGTACCAAATCTTCTTTATCCACTAATCTGTCAATGGATATTTAGATTGCTTCCATGTCTTGGCTATTGTAAACAGTGCTGCAATTGAACACTGGGGTGCATGTATCCTTTCGAACCATGTTTTTCTCCGGTATATGCCCAGGAGTGGGATTGCTGGATCATATGGTAGCTCTATTTTTAGTTTCTTAAGGAACCTCCACACTGTTCTCAGTAGTGGCTGTACCAGTTACATTCCCACCAACAGTGTAGGAGGGTTCTAAGGGCAGATTTCTTCTTCTTTTTTTTAACATCTTTATTGGAGTATAACTGCTTTACAATGGTGTGTTAGTTTCTGCTTTATAACAAAGTGAATCAGGTATACATATACATATATTACCATATCTCCTCCCTCTTGCGTCTCCCTCCCACCCTCCCTATCCCATCCCTCTAGGTGGTCACAAAGCACTGAGCTGATCTCCCTGTGCTATGCGGCTGCTTCCCACTAGCTATCTATTTTACATTTGGTAGTGTATATATGTCCCTGCCACTCTCTCACTTCATCCCAGCTTACCCTTCCCCCTCCCCGTGTCCTCAAGTCCATTCTCTACGTCTGCATCTTTATTCCTGTCCTGCCCCTAGGTTCTTCAGAACCTTTTTTTTTTTTTTTAGATTCCATGTATATGTGTTTAGCATACGGTATTTGTTTTTCTCTTTCTGACTTCACTCTGTATGACAGACTCTAGGTCCATCCACCTCACTACAAATAACTCAATTTTGTTTCTTTTTATGGCTGAGTAATATTCCATTGTATATATGTGTCACATCTTTATCTGTCGATGGACACTTAGGTTGCTTCCATGTCCTGGCTGTTGTAAATAGAGCTGCAGTGAACATTGTGGTACATGACTCTTTGTGAATTATGGTTTTCTCAGGGTACATGCCCAGTAATGGGATTACTGGGTCGTATGGTAGTTCTATTTTTAGTTTTTTAAGGAACCTCCATACTGTTCTCCGTAGTGGCTGTATCAATTTACATTCCCACCAGCAGTGCAAGAGGGTTCTAAGGGCAGATTTCTTGAGAGAGATGAATTGCCTAAAATATTTTTAGTTTAGGAGGAACCTGCCTGTTTTACAGTTACATATTTAAGACAAGCCAGAGATTTATTTGACCTAATAAGCATATTATGTTAAAAATTCAAAGCAAGGATTTGTGGGACTTAGTAACCAGTCACACCTTGGTGTGTATTTTTGCCGACTTCAGACTGTTTTCTTAGAAGGCCCAACTGAGATCAGCTGCTTTGAGGGGATAAATTCTTTGGGTATGCTTTTATCATTAATTTGTTTTTAAATTAAAAAACAGTATATGATCCCTGTAACACATTTAAACTTTAGTCACTTCCCAGCCCCTCTCCCTAGAAATGAGTACTATTAATAATTTGTTGTGTCTTCTTCTAGGGCATTTGTTTTCCTAGAATAGAAGTTTAGATTTAGTGGAATACAAGAACATTTTGGACCATGCTGTAGTTTTTCTAGTGGCAGGGTAGGCTTGGATGGAGTCTTAGTGGTTTGTATATGGTTTCTGAGGGCTTTATTGGGGCTTGGGAAGAGCTTCCCATAGATGGGTGACTTTACATAAGAGAGGCAAGACAAATTTTAAAAAATTGCTGAGGATTAACTGTGCATGCTCAAAAGGTAAAAGTAATATTACTTTCTTCTTCCCCTTCCCTCTTGTGGTATTTGTGCTCTTCCTCCCAGAAGCTAGAGTTCAAATTAGTGTTGTTTATGCTGTGTTTAAGCTGTGAGTACGTTAAGACTTTTGTGTTAATATCTGTGGTAGTAGTCATAATTCTTTCAAGTGTCAGAAGCCCAAGTCATATTGGTTTAAGCAAAGAAAGGAATTTATGGCTTATTTGACTGAAAAGTTTAGGGATCTGGGTACTCAGAAAAGTAAGAATTTCTCTCTTTTTCTCTTGGTTTTGTTGTCCTTTCTGTTGATTTAATACCCAAGTAGGCTCTTTACACGTGGGGCCTCCAGGATTGTGTCCTATCAACTTAGCTTCAGCATAAAGAGAACATGTTGATGAACAACAAGGACCTATTGTACAGCACAGGGAACTCTGTAATAACCTAAATGGGATAACCTAAATGGGAAAAGAATTTGAAAAAGAATAGATATATTTATATGTATAACTGAATTACTTTGCTGTACACCTGAAACTAACACAACATTGTTAATCAACTATACTCCAATATAAAATAAAAATTAAAAAAAAAGAAAAAAACATATCTTACCAAGAATTTCAACAGAAATTTTAGCATTGACTTTGGCCTGGATTAATGGGCCTGGATCAAATAAGTGTTTCTGGACTGTTATATGTGACCAACCCACCACAATTACGTAGACGTGACAATAGAGGAGCTGTAGTTTAGGTTATGCTAGGCTGTACTAGAATAATAACTCCCAAATCTCAGGGACTTTACGCAGCAAAAGCTTATTTCTTGCTCATGCAAAGTCAGCCACAAGGCTAGGTGATAACTCTAGTAGTCCATGTGGTAACTCAAGAATCCATACTGTTTTCACCTTGATCTTAACATGAAGCCTCCACAGTTGCTTCATCAGGGAATGAAGAAGCCCAGACGTTTATGCATGAACTATAATGCTTTAGCTTGGTACTTAACACAGAGCTAACAGCCCATTATATACAGAATTAGGCACATGGTTCTGCCTAACTGCAAGTGTGCTGGAAAATGTGTGAAATAATAGGGATCTTTATTTCTTTATTTTTTTTTGCGGTACGTGGGCCTCTCACCGCTGCGGCCTCTCCCGTTGCGGAGCACAGGCTCCGGACGCGCAGGCCCAGCGGCCACGGCCCACGGGCCCAGCCACTCCGCGGCATGTGGGACCCTCCCGGACCAGGGCATGAACCCGTGTCCCCTGCATCGGCAGGCGGACCCCCAACCACTGCACCACCAGGGAAGCCCAATAGGGTTCTTTGATGAGCAGAAATATGTCTGCTACAAACTGTTACAGAATAAAAAAGTGTAGTGAGTGATGCAGGTAGGCATAGACAACAAATGTCAATTATAGCCTATAACTCTAAACAATGCTTAAAATGTTGATATACAAAATTATGTTCAGAATTTGAAACTACTTGCTCTTTGGAATGTTCTTCGCCCAAGTTTGACTTGTTTTTATTTAAAGTAATTCAGGGACTCATGGTTGAAAATCACTGACTTTAAAAGTAATTTCCAGCATGCAACCCATTTATAGGTTGGAGACTGTGGTTATAACCATAATAAGTTAATCAGTTACCTCATAATTGCTGATTTCCATAGATATTATAGTTTAAACCAGTACATCTCAAATTATTTGTGATGATGGACTAGTTTCTTTTAAAGTTTCTAGTGATGCTTTTATAAAATACAATAAAAATTTAATGCTAGAAAAAAATGACATAAAAGGAGACATGAAATACAGGCCCTACTTTTTTTTACTGTTAGATTCAACATTTATAAAACTACTCTCAACTTCTGTACTTAGCTTGTTGTGGGATAGGTAATGAGGAGTCTGGACCTTTACTGGTCCATGGATCATATTTTCAGGAGCGTGGTATAAAGGACTGTGGTTAATGCTTTGCAAATATTGTCTACTTTAATTCTCATAACCTTATGGGTTAGAGGTACTGTGTATCACCATTTATAGAAAACTGGGCACAAAGAGTGTGAGTAAATTGCCCAAGGTCACACAGAAGCCACACAAAACCCACGTAGTCCAGTTTGACTCCAGAGTCCATGTGCTTGTCTGCCCCTGATTTTGCAAAGATGAAATGAGGTAGCATTCTAGTCCGAGACTGTCAAGAATGGACATAGATACAGGCAGAGAAAGTTACAATTGGAATTAATTCATTTGCCTAAAGAAAGAGAAGGTTAAGGATCACATAGTGATTTTCATATAAAAGTAGAGTTACAGAGGATACTGACGAACTATTCTTTTATCCTGTAGTGGGTCCGCATCTGTTTACATTTTACCTTAGTTAGTATTATAATCCCTGATTTACAAAAGAAAATAATGATAGTATTTCCTTGAAATACGTGTCTTTCTGCCATAACTCAGTTTCATATACTGAGTACTTTGTTTCATATACTGAGTACTTTGTTTTTTTTATTCTTCCTCTTAATTCTTTTTAGTTTGATAGCATAATCAACCAAATTGTTACTATTACACTCGTATAAACATAGAAATAACATTTCTTTCTACAGGAATCAGTATTTTAAGGAGAAAATGTAAGTAATGATTGTCTATTATGATGGTAATAGGCAATCATGTTGCTGTCTTAATTTTTTTACATCATTAAATTCTTGATATAATGAAATTGGAAACTTTCAGAGTATTTGAATTTCAACAACAGTATTTTAGTAAATTTTAAAAAATCTTCTTCCTATAGAAATCTGGTTAAGAAGTACTGTCCCAAACGTTCCACCAAAGATGAAGAGCCAAGGTAAATTATATACCTATTTACGGTTGCATATTAAAGTTTAAAAGAAGACCTATATTTTTGTTATTTAGTAAAATAAATATTATGCCATTAGCTTTTTATAAAGATTTTTAAAAGTTTATTTTAATAAAAAATCATAATGTTTATGAAAGAGGAAACTACTGTTTTTTCTTATGAGGTTGCATACTTCAGGGGGCTTGATAATAGCTTTTTAGAATAGTTGAAGTGTGATTTCTAAGTAATAGGTGGACTGGGACTCCACTTGAATGATGTAGTCTCCAGAAGAAAAGGGTATTTTTTCCATACTTTATTTTGTAGCTGTCAGCTTGTTAGATTCTTGCTTTTACTTTTACAGGTAGTAAAACAATTTGGCTGGTTGGTTTAAAGGATTAATGAAAAGGAATAAGGTTTTCAGGGTAATTTTGGAACTCTGAATAAAAGGTTTGCCTATGAGCAAACCTTTGCCTGTGAGCTTTTTGGCATTCTTAAACAGGGGGATACATGGATAGTTGTAAAATGCAGAAACAAAAGGAGACTAGACTTAAAACAACTTTGTGTGTAATTGTCAGTTGTTAGAGGATTCTCAGGTTTAGTGTTAATGGAGTCCTAGCTGAGCTGTCCACCTTCAGCTTATGTAAGAGTGTTCCGGCAGTGTATTCAAGTAGATCTATACATTTTAATACAGTGATTCTCTTTGTTTCTCTCCTTCCCTCCACACACATTCTTTTTACCCTTATTTTTGCCCCTTCTTACCCCTCTGTGGTGCCAACCATAGCGGCACTTCAATTGCATTCAGGATGTGGGCAGGCATACAGGCAGCTGTATCCAGAGCTGATAGCAAAATTGTTCTGTAGATCACCCATCGAGATGCATTTGAGTGGTATAATTGGCAGGTTCTGTCCTCTAGAGAAAGCATATCATCTCTGTAATAGGTTCAGCTGCCAAGCCTAGGAATCCAACCAAGTTCATTCCCAAGCTCAGGGCAGTTAATTGGCAACGTAAGAGATTCCAGTATGCTAAAAGAGCCTGCAGGTAGTATTCTTATTATTTTTTGACCCCAAATATCCTTTTATTTATAAATTAAGACTGCCCGAAGATATATAAACATGTACAACTTGAGCTTAAGCAGGATTCTTTTCATACAAAGTTAATTTAGAGCTAGTAGCTGAGATTTAGGTTGAATATGTTAAAATTTGTTAAGTATCAGGCTCAATCTATACCTCACAAAAACATTTATAATGAAAGTAAAAATAAATTTCACCATTTTTAATATGTTTTTGTCAGGTTTACTTCGTGTATAGCCTTTTTTAACATCCTTAACGAGTTAAATGACTATGCAGGACAGCGAGAAGTAGTAGCAGAAGAAATGGCGCACAGAGTTTATGGTGAATTAATGAGATATGCTCATGATCTGAAAACTGAAAGAAAAATGGTAATTCTTGTCATTTTTATACAGTTATAATAGTATATGAAATATTTTCACAGAAATGAAGTAATTACTTTGCTTTTTAAAATAATGTATAGTCATACAGCATAAACTGGTTTTCTATTTCTCTAAATTTCTTCTAGCTAAAATTATCTCAAGACATTCTTGCTAATTTGTGATCCTTTTGGATTTAAGACTGAGGTTTGCTAAATTCAGCCAGTGGGACAAATCTAGTTTACTGCCTGTTTTTGTTTCCTAGTTACCATGAGCTAAGAATGGTTTTTACATTTTTAGATAGTTGAAAATGAAAAAAAGAATATTTTATGACATGTGAAAATTATATGAAATTCAAATTTTAGTGACCATAAAGTTTTATTGGAACAGGCGCACACTCATTCACTTATATATTGTGTGTGGCTGCTTTTGCATAATATTAGCAGAGTTGAATATTTGTAACAGAGACAGAGACCGTGTGGTTTGCAAAGCCTAAAATGTTTATTTGACCCTTTATAGAAAACTTTGTCAACCCCTATTTAGATAATCATGTATTTTCCAAGAGACATCTTTAATCTGTCTTAAAGATTATATTTAAAATATTTAAGTAATAGTCTATAAAATGCATTTTAGAGAATTTTTGCCTTACTAATAATCTATTCCTAAGTCTTGATAAAGTTTACAGAATTAGTACCTTGAAAAAAAATTAAGTGAAAAGCCTTTTGGGGATTTTAGGCTTTAATTGGTATTGTAATTTAAAAATTTGTTTTGTTTGTTTTTTTGGTTGTTGTTATGATCTTCAGCATCTTCAAGAGGGACGAAAAGCCCAGCAATACCTTGACATGTGCTGGAAACAGATGGATAATGTGAGTTATAGTGTTTTCATGTTTAACATAAAATTTTGTAGCATTTAGCTCTAAATGCTCTTATGCTTCATATCTATTTGAGTTTAATATTTCTCAATGTAGTATTATTTGTAATTTGACGTTGGTGTAAGTAGAGAATATGAGACCATTTTGTCTGTTTTCCTTTTTTCTACATGGTTCTGTACTTGTACCAATTCTATAATCTTCAGATAATTGTAAACATTTAGGAAGATTCTTTTTGACTTTGCCATTGTTACTATAAAATATTGATAGAGGATAGAAGTAATAAGGAAATATTGATACATCCTAGAAGACCATGTGACTGAGACTAAGAGAAACTAGATTCTAGTTCTGCCTTTTCCTTAGCACCTGATTTTTTCTTGACTTCAGTTTTAGCAAATGAAAAATGAAGACAGTGAACTAGATTATATGAAATGTTTCTTCCAGTTCAGTGATTCTATAATTGAGTGTTTCTAGTACTGGGCTGCTGGTCATAGACTATCGTACTGTAGGAAATAAAGTACTTTATAGGGCAAAATTATAAAAGCGTAATAATTATTTACTTTAAAAACTTTCCAAAGGTACTTATTAATGTGGTTTTTCTTAAATATCCTGGCATACAGTCATTTGAAAACCAAGATGTTTACATGGAACATTTTATCTTCTTTACTTAAAACGTTATGCCAAATGATGTGCTGTCATATAAGGTTAATATTCTTTCTTGAACCCTCATGTTAGCAAGCAGTTTACTCTTTCCCTGCATACTTTTATGATGGACACTGTATTCCTTGAAAATTATGCTGAAGGGAGTTTTTCATGTTAATCAATTTAGCTTGTGGTTGTTGGAAAAAGGACAAGTCTGAGATTTAAAAAAAAAGTATGCATATATGTGTACAGCTTTCAGCTTTTTTTCTTTTCTTTTTTAAAGGCACGGATTAAAAGCTTAGATTAAATTTCTACTATATAACTGTCACTGATGTAAGATTCTAATCACCAGTACTGATTGAAAATTCTTAGGTATATTAATAGTCTCTTTTCATTTTTGTTTTGATTTTCTTTCTAATTGGTTTCAGAAAGACTTCTAGGGAGTGTTTACATTTATTAAATTTTAAATTGCCTTAACTAGCATCCTTAGTATCTGCCACCCAATGAATGTGTATGTATGTGTGTCTTTCATTTGCACAAAATAACAGACTCCTACACTCATGAGTTATTGGTCCCTTTAAAAACTGGAGTTGACACAAATCATTCCTGTTGATATGTGCTGATTTACCTTTAGAACAATTGTTAGTTATTAAGCAAAAGTCATAAGGGTCATAAAAAACAAGCATCAAAAAATGTAGGAGAGATTTCTTTAAAGCGTTAACAATATTGTGAAATAAAGGTGAGTTCAGCTCAACTCATGTTTATTGAAGGCATCTGTAACATGTATTGAGTCTGGTGCAAAAGCAAATATGATATGGTCTTGTTTTTGTGGAGCCTGCAGTCTAGTAAGAAAGAGACACAAATATAATTTCTGTGTAATATGTGGAAATATGTGCAGGATGCCTTTTATAGTCCCATGTCTTCATGTCTAATCAAGAAAACGAAATTGTAAAATTCCTAACATGTTTGCAATAATTGAGAGGATATTTAAAGAACTAGGAGAGAAAGCTTGAATTAGTGACAGAGTATTGAACATTGAGAAAAAAAAAATTTAAAGACAGTTATTAACCCAGGATAAACAAAATAGGCCCCACTGACATTTAAGTTGAGGGCAGAAGACAGTAGCCTGTGAAGAAGATTTTGAAGGAATGGTCAGAGATTGAGAAGATTGAAGCATCAGAAATGGCAGGTCTATCAGGTGGTTCCAAGTAACAGATCATAGGAGTTTATAAGAACAAAGCTCGGAAACAGGTCAGTTCTAGAGTTGGTCAGTAGCTCAGTGATGTCACCAAGGCTGCTTTTTCTATCTGTCCACGTTGCTGTCTTGTCCATGGCCTTTTCCCTCAGGCTTGTCCCTTTATGGTCAACAGTTGATTTAAGCAGCCAAGCACCACATCCTCATTCAGCTGCATGCAGAAGCAGGAGAGAGGAAGCATTTCTCTTCTGTTTCCTCTTACCAGGGAAGGAAAGCTTTCCCAGAAAACCCCAGCAGAATTCTTCATGGGTGCCTTTGACAGGATTAGATTACTTGACCATGCCCCAGCTGTGGGAAGGCTGGTAAAGCAAGTTATCAGCTCTTTTCAGCCTCCGTACAGGGAGGTGGGCTCTTCTGAGAAAGAATAGGGGAGTAGATGTGGCTGTTGATTAGTCTGCGACACAAAGGATGAAGAAAGGAGAATCTTTTCTGGAGTGTATCCCTGTATTGTATAATGATATAATATCTTTCAGGGAAGGAGTATTTTTAATATTACTGTACTCATGATTCTTTTGCTGTTGCAAGGAAATTAGTAGGTAGATTTTTTTTCACAAACAATAGGACACTTAATATAAAAGTATTGTTGTGGGCTTCCCTGGTGGCACAGCGGTTGAGAGGCCGCCTGCTGATGCAGGGGACACGGGTTCGTGCCCCGGTCTGGGAAGATCCCACATGCCGCGGAGCGGCTGGGCCCGTGAGCCATGGCCGCTGAGCCTGCGCGTCCGGAGTCTGTGCTCCACAACGGGAGAGGCCACAGCAGTGAGAGGCCAGTGTACCGCAAAAAAAAAAAAGTATTGTTGTGTATGAGTTGCCTCAAATTATACCAAAATTAGTAGCTATAGCTGTTCAATTTGAAAACACAGCTCTGAACTGAGTTTCAGAGAATTAGCTGTGGAAATTTAATTTTAATCTTCACAGGAAAGTGACATTCTGTATATTATGTATATTCAGATATATTTATGCTTTGAATAAATTTTATGTATCTCATTTGATATCTCATACTAATAAAAATAGTAAGTACATTTAAAATTTTTACCCTGGAAACTAAGGGTAAACTAAAAGCCAGAGCAATAGTTATGTGAGCTGATACAGTGGCATTTGAAAAGTGGTTCTAGAGGTTTTGGGGTATGGTTTACAGGACCTTGCTAAGGGCTTGGGGTTTAGTACTCACACACTGACAAAGTTTAGGTTTTAGCTCTGTATGTTTGGAGAGTTGGAACTGAAATCCCTGTATAAAGTTTGACTCTTTGAAGGACTAAACCTTTAGCAAAAGGTGGCAGGAACTCTGCCTACTGGCCAAGGGAGGTAGCGAAGAACCTTGTCTCTATCTGAAGGTCAAGGAGTATCCTGTGAGAAATTTAAACCTTTTGACCTTGTAGTTATGAGGTTTGCACTATCTGAATAGTTTTGTAATCCTCAAGACAAGAAATTGACATTGTAACTGGTTAGGTAAATAGAAAATGTTGACATCCTGTGCTTTCTTCTGAGTAATTCTCAGAATACAGGTAGCAAGGCATATATTTTCCAGACAAGAAATTGGAAGAGTCTCTTCTGTGGAATTTAATTAGTTTGCGAGGAAAGACTTAAAGATACAGGCACCATGGTTTCTCCAAGGAAACTGCCTGGCCTTATCACTGTAGAGGAAAAGGCCATAATCCAATTAGCTTTTAAAATAAGAGCAGATAGGCAGGTATCCCCAGACATTTAAAAAAAAACATCTAATGTAGACACCAGAGTATGCAGAAAAACTAGTATGCAGAAAAAAAAGCAACTTTGAAGAAACAGTGACTGTGAAAGGAAATAGAAATTAAAAAGCAAAAACAAGCAAAACCCAGAAATATTATTAACATTTTCATAGGGAATAGAGAAGTTATTACATCCATGAAATAGGAACAAGATACTATAAAGAAAGGAACATATAAAGAACAAAAAAGAACTTTATGGTAGCAGAAATGAAAAGCTCACTAGAAAGAATGAAATTGAAGAAATCTCTCAAAGTAGAGCAAAATGACAGAGATTGAAAATATGAGAGAAAATATAAGAGAATTAGAGGGACTCATCCTATAGGTTCATTTTCAAGATAATAAGCATCTTAAAAAAGAGAAAACATAGAAAATGGATAGGCAAAATTAATTCAAGAAAATTTCCCCAGAACAGAAAGACATGAGTTTCCAGATGGAAAGGATTTTCCAGGTGCTCAGCACAGTGGATTCACAGCAAGACATATCTTCATGAAATTTCAGAACAATTAGGAGAGAGAGAAGATCCTACCAACCTCCAGAGAGAAAAAACAAAACAAAATAAACATATTTTATGCAAAGGATCAGGGATCAGAATGGGATCAGGAAGCCAGAAGACAGTGGAGTGGTACTTTTACATTTCTGAAGAAAGAAGATTTCCTACTTAGAGTTTCACACCTGGCCAAATTTTATCAGTTAAAATAGATGGAAAGGCATTTTCAGTCATGGAGACTTAAACAATTATCTCTTTTAGGAAGCTTCTTTTAGGAAGCTACTGCTGAATGTGTTCTAGCAAAATAGAGAAATGAACCAAGAAAGGGGCAGGTGTGGAACTAGGAAATAGGAGATTCGAATTAAGGGAGAATTGAAAGGAATCCCCAGGAAATGGTGAAGGGAAATCCCAAGGTAACAGTTATTCAGTAGGCCTAGTTTGGTAACCAGTTCAAATTTTAACAGGTTACAAACCTCTGGGTTCTTGATTTCATTAAGAAGATAAAATTGATAGAATTCTGAATATGTTTGAATTAACTGAGGAGAGATGTAAAGAATTGGGGACACTAGGGTTGAATTAGAGAAAAGTACATTGAAAACTAAAGCAAATTTTTTAGAAAAAGACATTAACTTCAGGATAAAAAAATACACAGGAAAGTAAATATATCATATGCTCAGTTGTGAATAGGTTTTGCAAAGTCATACTAATTTGAATTAAATTTAAAAAATTTTAGAGGTCATTCTGGGCAGGTGGTATTCCTGGGACACTTGGAAGAAACAACACAAAACCACTTTGGAGGGATGTTTCCACATTCTAAGCTACATTGGGACTCCATCAAAAAAAAAAGAAAAGAAAAGAAAACAAGCAAACACCAAAACCAATCAACCAAACATATAAAAACCAAACAAAAAACACCAAACAAACCAAAAAGTCACGCTTAAGATGAGCTTAAAATAAAAAATTACAAAATACATATGATTATTTTTCTTATTATAAAGAGATTGAGATACATAATGAATATTAACTCAGTCATGCCTATGATTTTTTTTCTTCACAGTCTTATGATGTCTCATATTTAAGGCACATGGTTTGTAATAGTAAAATTCTTTGCTAATTTAGAAAAATTTTACTTGTGTAATTTTACACAGTACACAGTGGCAATACCTTAAAGTTACTTTCTTTTTTATTGAGGTATAGTTGGTTTACAATATTGTGTTGGTTTCAGATGTACAGCAGACTTATTCAGTTATATATATATATAAATTCTTTCAGATTATTTTCCAGCGTAGGTTATTATAAGATATTGAATATAGTTCCTTGTGCTATATAGTAAATCCTGTTGCTTATCTGTTTTATGTATAGTAATTTATATCTGTTAACCCCATACTCCTAATTTATCCCCCTGTTCCCTTTCCCCTTTGGTAACCATAAGTTTGTTTTGTATATACATTCACTTGTATTATTTTTTAGATTCCACTTATAAGTGATATCATATAATATTTGTCTGACTTAGTCTGCTTAGTATGATATTCTAGGTCCATCCATGTTGCTACATATGATAATATTTCATTCTTTTCTTTATGGCTGAGTAATATCCCATTGTATATATATAGCACATCTTCTGTTTTGGTTTTTTTTTTGCGTTACGCGGGCCCCTCACTGCTGTGGCCTCTCCCGTTGCGGAGCACAGGCTCAGCGGCCATGGCTCACAGGCCCAGCCACTCCGCAGCATGTGGGATCCTCCCGTACCGGGGCACGAACCCGCGTCCCCTGCATCAGCAGGCGGACTCCCAGCCACTGCGCCGCCAGGGAAGCCCCTATAGCACATCTTCTTAAACCAGTTGTCTGTTGATAGGCATTTGGGTCGTTTCCATGGCATAGCTATTGTAAATGGTGCTGCTGTGAACATTGGGGTGTATGTATCTTTTCAAATTAGAGTTTTCGTCTTTTCTGGATATATGCCCAGGAGTGGGACTGCTGGATCATATGTTAGTTCTAGTCTTAGTTTCTTGAGAAACCTGCATACTGTTTTCCACAGTGGCTACACCGATTCGCATTCCCACCTTGTAGGACAGTTCCCTTTTCTCCACACTCTTTCCAGTGTTTATTATTTGTAGACTTTTTTGATGATAGTCATTCTGACCAGTGTGAGGTGATACTTCATTGTGGTTTTGTTTGCATTTCTCTAATAATTAGCTATGTTGAACACCTTTTCATGTGGCTGTTAGACATCTCTATGTCTTCTTTGAAGAAATGTCTGGGTCTTCTGCCCATTTTTTGATTTGGTTTTTTTTTGCTATTGAGGTGTATGAGTTGTTTATATATTTTGAATATTAACCCCTTATCAGTCACATCATTTGCAAACATTTTCTCCCATTCCATAGGTGTTTTTATTTTGTTGATGCTTTCCTTTGCAAAAGCTTTTAAGTTTGATTAGGTCCCATTTGTTTAGTTTTGCTTTTACTTCTTTTGCCTCAGGAGACTGATCTAAGAAAGTATTGTTGCGATTTATGTCTGAGAATGTTTTGCTTATGTTCTCTTCTAGGAGTTTAATGGGGTCCTGTATTATGTTTAGGTCTTTAATACATTTCAAATTTATTCATTTTTTTTTTTGCGGTACGTGGGCCTCTCACTGTTGTGGCCTTTCCTGTTGCGGAGCACAGGCTCCAGACACGCAGGCTCAGCGGCCATGGCTCACGGGCCCAGCCGCTCCGCGGCATGTGGGATCTTCCCGGACCGGGGCCCGAACCTGTGTCCCCTGCATTGGCAGGTGGACTCTCAACCACAGCACCACCAGGGAAGCCCTTGAATTTATTCTTATATAAGGTGTTGAGGGAGTGTTCTAATTTCATTGATTTACATGTAGCTGTCCAGTTTTCCAAATACCACTTGCTAAAGAGGCTGTCTTTTCTCCATTGTATATTCTTGCCTCCTTTGTCATAGAGGTGTGTCGTAGGTGTGTGGGTTTATTTCTGGGCTGTCTTTTTTGTTCCATTGATCCATGTCTTTTATTGTGCCAATACCATGCTGTTTTGATAACTGTAGCTTTATAGTATTGTCTGGAATCTAGAAGGGTTATGCCTCCAGCTTTGTTCTTTTTCCTCAGGATTACTTTGGCAATTCTGGGTCTCTTGTCATTCCATATAAATTTTAGTATTATTTGTTAACTTCTAAATGAGATAAATCTAATTTTATTTTTCAGCATTTTAATTTTTTTTAACAGAGTAAAAAGAAATTTGAAAGAGAATGTAGAGAGGCAGAGAAGGCACAACAGAGTTATGAAAGATTGGATAATGATACTAATGCAACCAAGGCAGATGTTGAAAAGGTAAGAAATAATCCAAACTGACTTTAATATCAAAATATTATTACTTGCATATGGAGAGTAGTTACAATATTTGTGTTGGTATTAGAGTTTCCTCAAGAGATACACTACATCTAAATCTAAGATACACAAATATTTGCATACTTTACACATAGTGGTCTGAGAAAGTAATTAGAATAAAATTAACATATTAATGTCAACTGCATTCTGAGTGTATAGGAAAGACCTAGTTGCTATTAGGAATGAGTTTCTATCCTATTTAAAAATAAGATAGAAAGTCTAAGGTATGTTGATGGGGTATGCAAATAGAGGCTGGATAGTGTGCTTCCCAACTATACAGAAGGGAAAACATGATAAAACTGTCAGAAGTGTGATATCAACTATTTGTTTATTATTTGATTAAGTCAGTCGTTCATTTTGGAAAACTGAATTCTCTCTTGTCATTCACTGACTGATTCTGGGCCAGATGTTCTGTAACATTACTGTTGGTAGGATCAGCCCTGTAACTTTTGCTGCTTAGCTTCTCCTTCTCCCCTGCTGTATGTTCTTTATCTTAGGACATTTGACACAGTGATAGTGCTGAAATGTTGGGATTTTGAAAAATAGATGAACCTTACTCCATGTTTTTGTATATACAAAGGCCCAACATTAGTATATTTTCTCCTTCGAATTTTGTAATTTCCTATAGCATCAGAACAAGAAAAAGCAAGAGGAAAGGAATTATTTATTTTCTACCTTCCATTTTCTTTACCAGTTTTTAAAAACCCCAAAATCATATACATTTCAGGTTACAGTTACCTTAAAGTTCTTCTAGTATAACTTATGATGGCGTTTATCTTGTCTACCCTATTTTTAATAACATATCTCTTATGATAGTAAGTTCCCTGTTATTGGGAATATAGAGTCTTAAAATAGTCTGTTCATTTTTTTAAAAAAAATTACCATTTCCTTATATTGATCCCATTTGTCTCCCTGTTCAGCTTTAGTTTCTTTGAGGTACCAGAAAAATAACAAATCTATATTTTTCTCAAAATAGGTTTTTAGATATTTGTAGCAGATTATCTACCCCTAGATGAACTATTGTGTTTCTTCACCTATTGCACATATGAAATATCTTCAAGTTACTTTTCAGACATCTTCAAGTTAATACTTTCCTTTGGATACCAATTTAACCAATATTCTTTGTTACCTCAAATTGGGTATAGTTCAGTCTGATCATTTCTGAGTTTGATTACCTCCTTTGTTTTGAACACTAAATTTATGTTAATTATACCCTAAATGTATTTTGGGCAACCACATTGTTTGGCTTGACTCTCATTGAGTTTATGGTTAACTGAAATCCCCATGTCTTTTCACATATGGTGTGGTATAAGAATATGTGTCTCAGACAGAACTTGTACTGTTGGTCTTTTAAACGTATATGCTACATCTGAATCAATTATTAGATTTGATCCTGCTGTTAAGATTTTTGGATCCTGATTTTGATCATCCACTATATTAATTTCCTTCCAGGTATCATGTCATACACATAATGTGTTATCATTACTTGATAAAAATGTGGACCACAACACTTGCAAACAGCTCTATTTTATATATGGGAAACTTCCTTGCTGGTTGACATTGACTCCTTAAGAACTCCTTTGGCTTATTATCAAACATCAATTGAATACATAGTTTATGTACTAGGCAAGTTAGGCGAACTCTTTAACTGGACTCTCATTTTTAACTTATTCATTTTGTCTATAAAGGTATCTTTAGAGACAGGTCAGACGTCTTGAAATCTAGATATAACATGTCTACTAGTTAGTTTCACCTAACTAGTTCAGAATTCTTATGTTTATATCTTCCTTTTTTATTCTTATTTGTTTGCAACCCCTTTAATTATTAGAGAATTAGGAAAACTTTGAGGTTTTACTTTAGATACCAGAGAGTAGAGGAATTCTGTTTTAAGTGACCAGGAAGGGAAGGGAACATAGTTTCAAGTTACTACTTACGAAAGTTTAAAAAAAAAGCATAAAAAAACAGGTGAAGAGGGAGCAGGCCGAGTATCTTCCTAAAGAAAAGGAAGTCAGTTGCACAAAACCATGAATATACGTAACGCTATCAAACTGTACACTTAAAAATGATTAAGATGGTAAATTTTATGTGTATTGTGTGTTTTGCTACAATTAAAATTTTAAAAAAATTTGATGAAATATAAAAAGAAAAAGAAAGAAAGAAAGGAAAGGCAGTAGATGTGAAACCCAGAATATGCCAGGGAAGGTGTCAACTGTTTTAGCTTCTAGCCTTATTCTCTTACATAACCTGCTGGAGCCTTTCTCCCAGGCCTTGGGAGTCACAGCCAGTGACTTGGAACATGAGGAGCTTCCTCTGAAAGAACCATTGTGGGTAGGGAATATTCTGGAAACCTTTTATTCCATCATAGTTTGTGAGAGGAGGGAGAAAAGGGAAAGGAGTGAATGAATGTGTACTTAACGATCCCAGGTTAGAACTTGAAGTATTATTTTTCTGTAGAAATATTTTGGGCCATGGTGTTTAGTTTTCATAGTACTTATTTATTTTAATTTTCAAGTACACTGTGGATTAAATGGATTTTTGTGGACTTATCTGAGATCTTGACTGCCATGTATTTCTGTAGGTCAGTTTATTTCTGAGTTCAGAAGAACTAACTTGTAGACCTACTGTTAGAAGGTTAGGGATTACAATTGTAAAAACTAGAATTAGAATAATCAAGTGTATTCGCAATGTGCTTTTATTGATATAATTTTCAAAGCACTCTCATCTAACATGATTTATAGCTTGGAACACTGAAAAATTTTCAATTCTTATTTTGTTTTTTTCTATTACTTTATAACAATTGAGAAAATTGTTTAGATTCCCCTCCAATAAATCTAGATTTGTGCTGTTTGTATTCTGATGTTCTCACCAATGAATCAGTAGATGGTACTAATATTCTTATTCAAAAAGCATTTCTATAAGACCTTCCTTGAGATGAACAGAACTATATTCTAAATAAGCATTCTTTAAATAAAGTACCTGTGGATTTGTATAGCGGTAGAAATTATTGTTAAGCATTACATTATCCCCAAATCCCATTTTTACTATTATTTGGTTTCACTGTGGTTCTGGGTTGGATATAACTGGATTATGTTTAAAGAAATGTTTTACTGCTAACTTTGTAACTGTCTAAATTATTCCTGATGCTATTTTTCTCTTCTGATTAAAAGCTTACTATTTCAAACCATAATGTTGTCATTTATTTAATTAAAAAAATCTGAATTTGTTAAGGAGAAACTTTATTTTCATGGGTTATTGTAAGGGGGAGGATTTATTATTGCAGTAAGGAAAAGGGAATATTGCAACAGGGAGACTGGCCATAAGATCTGTAAGCCTCTCCTTTACTTTTAAATGATATCAGTAGTTAGAAAAAGTCTCGTTTTAGTATAACTTCTAGAAAAGTGAATTAGCTGTGATTTTGTTGCTCATCTTGTCGTTGGTGATGATTTGGACCAATTTGCCTCTAGGCTAAACAGCAGTTGAATCTACGTACACATATGGCTGACGAAAATAAGAATGAATATGCTGCACAATTACAAAACTTCAATGGAGAACAGCACAAACATTTCTACGTAGTGATTCCTCAGATTTACAAGGTAAAATTTGGAGATGTGAAATTAACCTAATTTTAGATACGGAAGAGCTAGTCTTTAAATGTAAAACTTTAAAATTTCAGGCATCAATCAGAATGTTTCTAGATTCACTAGTTAGTCATCAAGATTGGTGATAAGAAATTTATGATTATAGATGTGAAAAGTAGATTTTTTCTGACTGAAATCACAGATTTTTCTACAGATTTATTAGTAGTATATTAAACAGTTCACTCAAACAATGACATTTTCTAGATAAATTTTAATACTACATTATTAAGTCTTATGAGATGGGAGAATTCATTGGAATTGTGTATTGTAGTCTGCTCACTTAGAATTTGGAGGTAGCTTTTTGACACTATAACAGAATCATTGGCATTAGTCCAGATGGCAGAAATAAATCTTAAGAAATGCATTTGCTAGCCTGGTTTTTACCTGCTTATCTTCCTAGCTGCCAGATCATAAATGTAATTCAGGCTTATAAATCCCATCCATCATCATTTGATGATACTAATTGCCAAACGGCCCTCAGGTAAGGACTCCGGAGGTTAAATTATGTTACCGCCTATTCTAGAAAGAAGAGAAATTAGAGAAAAGGGATTTAGTGAAACAGTGTTGAAAACAGTAGTACCTGAGAGAGCAGAGCTTTTGTGAAAAGAGTGTCAGTCCAAATACACCTTTTTTTTCTTGGAGGCAAGTTAGAAGTACAAAGGAAGCATAGTGAGAGGTGGTGGACCAGAGAGGGTATCAGATTTCAGTCATTTAATCCAGAGCGTCTAGTCAGCCTGTCCTCACTCTGTGGTGCTTTTCTAAACTTACCAGCTACGCCTTCATATTCTGGGGAGACCTTAACTTGGAGATCCACTGCTTTTCTGTGTTTTGGGGCTTGATCCTTTTGTTTGTACTTTGCTATGGAACGGTCTTGCCACTTTGTGATGCTGGGCGCAGTTCTTTTGTGAAAATGCAGGTCTCAAAATAAATTCCCAGGCTTTGGGAAGTAAAGAGGAAAAAAGTAGTATGAAGGCTTTGGGAGCTAGGGGACTTCAGCAGTGTAGTTGCTTCCTATGAGAAAGAAAGGTCATTGTTGACAAATAAGAAGTGTCAAAAAATGCCTTTAAGTTATTCGGCATAATTGTGTCCTGGCATAATTCTTAGTGCCATGTGCCAATGAATTTTTGAATTGTAGAGATTCCATACATGTATCACTTTGACCTTGTGGCTTCTTGTTTTTCCTCTTGTGTCTCCAACCTTTCCATAGTCACTTTGAGCTGTAGAATGTGGTAGGTTTGGGTACCCATTGGTATGCGGTCAACTGTGGATTCTTGGTCCAGTCAGATCTTACCAAAATGTTCTGAACTAACTTAAGGGTTTAGAATGCTCACACTTGTATATGTTTTATGCCAGTTGCTTAAAAAGGAAAAAAAATGTGTCAAAATTTTGTGTTAAAATGAAACTTTTCCTAGAGCATAAACAACAATAACTGCTCTGACTGAAGAATGAACGGTGGAGGTTGTATGAAACAGAGATCTGGTAGCCTGTAGGGGGTCCTTTAGAAGGCTTGAAAACTGTTGTCACCTGGTTTTAGGATATACTAAAAGCCTTGTATATATATTTTTTTGCTACTTCACAGACCTCAAGTTTTAAGTACTTTAAGTCTGTAGCACTTGTTAAAAGGTATTTACAACAGTGTAACTGTTACGGTAGAATCTTTGTGGGTATTTTTTTTTTTTGGAAGGGGGCTGCTTCAGAATGAAAAGAAAATTCAGTTTTCCTTTTTTTTTTTTAAATTCCTAATTATTAGCAACTACAAGAAATGGATGAACGAAGGACTATTAAACTCAGTGAGTGTTACAGAGGATTTGCAGACTCAGAACGCAAAGTTATTCCCATCATTTCAAAGTGTTTGGAAGGAATGATTCTTGCAGCAAAATCGGTTGACGAAAGTAGAGTAAGTGTTTTATAATTAATTTGAGTAATATATTTGGTTTAAGTTAGTGAAATGAATTGGGAAAGGGGGGAAGTAATTGATGGTTAGCTGATTTTAAGTTATATTCTGTAGAAGTAACTTATTGCCAGACTCCTTTGGGCTGTAAGGATCATTCTAAACACTAAAATTCTAATTGTTTAAAAGGAAAGAGTTCTAATGCTTCTCTTTCCTTTCCCCACTAATTTTTCAGTTCTACTCCAAGAGTATAACTAACCTATGAACTGTATGTTACAAACTGTATGATACTGTTAGTCTAGTGAAAGTTTAAAGAAGGAAATTGTCAGATCTAGAGTTGTAAGAGTTGCTTGTAACCACAGGAGTTGGTACTTGAGCTGCATTTTGAAGCCTGAGGAGTGTATGGAATGATGGCTCAAGAGAAAAGAAGGAGGGCATTATGAGT
Organism: Tursiops truncatus; assembly: GCF_011762595.2. Classification (NCBI taxonomy): domain Eukaryota; kingdom Metazoa; phylum Chordata; class Mammalia; order Artiodactyla; family Delphinidae; genus Tursiops; species Tursiops truncatus. Next base: position 101,877,035 of record NC_047034.1, on the reverse strand, counting down.
AGAAGGTACTGCCTTCAAGAAGCCCTGCTCCTCTTGAAGAAGTAAATCTAATCACATTATATCTTGATTAAGGTCTAGAAAAGGTCTTGTACCTGGTCATTTATCAGTAAATGTTGATTTAGTGACTGAGAAGCTAAGGTTAACAGAAAATGAGGATATGAGGGAAAAGGAAGAGAAGAGAACCAGTGTTTGGGGAGTGCCAAATATGTACTATGTATTTTAGTTTTCATGGCAAGTTGGTTTTATATGAGTGAAGGTCTTTCTTGTAACAGAATTTTGACTTAAATTTAAAAAAGGAAAGAAGATTTTGGGGTTCTTTGGGAATTCAAACATACATTTATATTTTGGTATAGCTGCATCCAAGGTTACAAATATAGTTAGGTCCTTCTCCTCTCTCCCTCTTCTTACCCTTTAGCAGATGATTGGTGGGGGTGGCATTAGTGACAAAAAAAAAGTAAGGTATGACCTAAGGATGACTTTTGACTAAATGATAGGCAAAATGTACTACCAACAGAGATAAGGAATAAAAGAGGAGAGCTGGTAGGGGTGGGCGAGGAGTTTGTAGAGATAAAGTATTCTGTTTGCAAATAATGATTTTAAGGTGTCAATAGAACATTCAGATAGAGGTATGTATGTCCAAAATCAATATATAACACTTATGTGTGTTTTAAAGTTTTGGGTAAATGGTGCTAAACTTTATTTCAGAGTTAATTTTTGCACTCAGTATTGTTTGTGAGATCTTTTTTCATTGTTCTGTTAGCATTTCCTCGTATGTCTTTAATATATTTTATTTATCCTTTCCCCTGTTGCGTAAATGAAAGCCTTTCTACTTGTCTCTTACCCTCTTTTACAATTAGATGCCCTTTCCTCTTTTCCATAGGTCATCTTCTTTGGAGACATCCTGTAAAACAGAAAACCCTTTTCCTTTAAAACTTAGAATTTCTACTTGAGAATAACCCTGAGTGAAAACATCCGTGAACATTACAAATTAATAAAGTAGTAATTTGTAAATTATTTTTCTATAGGAATTAAAATATTTATGGTTTATTACGTATTCACAGGAAGAAATTATTCACTTTAAACCTTTAATAAGTATTGTAGAATTATTTCTTTAAATTTTTATTTGTTATTCTCTAACACAGATTAAGGTTTTTGAAAGCTAATATGGTATCATAAGCAAATGAAATGGTTAAAAAAAAACATGTTTCTTGTGTATAGGACTCTCAGATGGTAGTAGACTCCTTTAAGTCCGGATTTGAACCTCCAGGAGACTTTCCATTTGAAGATTACAGTCAGCATATTTATAGAACCATTTCTGATGGGACTATCAGTGCATCCAAACAGGAAAGTGGGAAGGTGGATGCCAAAACCACAGTAGGAAAGGCCAAGGGCAAGTTGTGGCTCTTTGGAAAGAAGCCAAAGGTAAAAGTCATAAAATTCCTCTATGCTAATAATTTTGTTTTAGTTTGTCATTTAAAATGATGTAGGTATTGAATGGATAATGGTTTACTATTAATAGAGAATAAATATTTTGATTTGAATGATTCAATTAACTTTTCACTTAGTAGAAACATAGAATTTTGTACCTTAATAGTAAAAATTATTTCTGGATTTAACATTTGACTGCCATATAAAAATGAGTAAAAATACTAAATAAGCTGTTAACATCTCTTAAATTATATGCTTTTGAAATTTCATTTGTATGTAGTTTCAGTTCAAATTTTTTCAGAATCATTACGATCTGACTCTAAGATCACAAAAATTGCAGTTCTCAGGTGGAATGAATGATTGACCACAGCAATAATAAAATGTCAGATTAGGTCTTAAAGATCATACTAATAAGGTTATTTTTATTATCCATGTGAATATTTAGTGGGAAGGGCTCAATGCGTGTGTTATTTGAAGTTTAAAAAAATCTCTAGTTTACTAAGAGAATCTCTCTTAACCTCCTGTTGAAACCCATCTTTTGATGTGCTGTTTATTTTAGATAGATAAATTTAGCTCAGCAGGTGAGCAAATGGAATAGATGTGTGCTTAATCTTCTTATCAATTTAATGACTATAAAGTGTCATAATCAGGAGAATAGATACGTATTTTAATCTGATGTTCTGTATTAAAGTATACATGATTATTTTAATTCATTTTTCTGATCTTGACATACGAATGTAGATAAAATTTAACTCATTATAATATACCTGTAAATATCTTTAAAAGCACAATTATAATTAACTCAAGCTTTATTCATGCTTTTCATAATATTGTCCCATTGAGAAGTTGAGAGGTGAGACTTTTTTTAAAGTCAGATCAGAGTAGCTAGGAGAGCTTAGAAAAACAAGGAATACTGAAATTTTTTTTAAAAAAAGAGGTGCAACAGGGATGAAATAGAAACAGTTTTGAGAGGAAAGCCACAACGTAATGAAATTATTTTGCCTATTTATGATAATCAGTTACAATTTTAATATTTTATTTTAATAGACATTGACTATTTAGATAACTTTAACTGTAGCTGCTGCCTTTATCTCTGACAAGTATTATAGGTTAAGTATAACTAACTAGGTGGTGCTAATATTCTAGAAATCGGAAGAGAATTTTTTTGTCTAGGTCATATTGCTCTCTCTAACCTTATAATTTGTATACACTCTATATTTTCAGTCTGTCAGCTTGTAAAAAAGTGATGAAGTGGTACATTTTTAAAAGTAAATTTGACTTTTTAAAATGACAGTTTTGGCAAAGCTATGTTAACTTTCTTATAATATTTTTATAGAAAACTTTATTTGAGATATATTTTGTAAAAAGTATGTTGCCAAAAATAGAATTTTCATTTAGGAAAAAAAGCTATGCACATTTGGCTTATTGATTCCTTTCTTTATTTCCATATTAGCCACAGTCCCCACCCTTAACCCCTACTAGTTTATTCACATCCAGTACTCCTAATGGGTCCCAGTTTCTCACATTCTCCATTGAGCCCGTGCATTATTGTATGAATGAAATAAAAACAGGGAAGCCCAGAATTCCTTCTTTCAGAAGTCTCAAAAGAGGGGTAAGTTTAATAATGGGTTAAAATGCATGATGGCCTATTGTGTGTGTACTGTGGCTTTTAATACTCTCCACCCTCATTATAAGGCTCTCTCCTATATATATGTAGTTTAAAACACGACAGAATTAAGTATAGCCGCCCTCAAGTTAAAAACAACTCCTCTTTATAACATTTGAAATGCTCACCCATAAAAGAATGGTATTATAAAGAGGGTGCTGGGTACCATCATATTAGCTATTTTTTTTGTTGTTGTTGTTTATGTGAAGTCATATGTTCGCCATTGTCTTGTAATGTATTTACATTTTTAAGACTTTCAGTAATTTGTCACTGGAGTTACTCATGTAATAATTTGTCACTAATGACCTCTGCGAACTTATAAAGTATTATTTTGTTGGCAAAAAAAATCAAGTTCTATTTTAATTTTAATGGCCCTACTTTCAGAAGCATAAAACACAGTTTCCAATAGTTAAATAAAAAATCAAAGATAGGCATGTTAAATATCAAGATTGTAGATCAATTAAGATAATATATTAGAAAGTACTTTGTAAGTTGTAAAGCCTATAAAAATGCTAGATATTATTGAGTAATGGTTATATGGAATTTGTATTGAGTAATTGTTACAGGAAGTATTTTTTACCAAATATTTCCTTTTTTTCCCCCAATAGGCTAGCCTTTGGCATTTACTTAAAACTAAATATACTCTGCAAATGAAAAGTTTTAGAATAGTAAAAAGCAAATACTAAATTGTTTCTTAGCAACAACTGTTATACTACTGATAAATTAGTGTTACTTCATTATGTTAGTCTAATTTCTTTTATGATCTGATTTTAAGACCGTGTTTGTAATATTCATAGCTCATAATTTAGATACATTTATGAGATTTGTATGAGCATTTGTTTGGACATATAAAAAACATAGGTGTGATACTCCACCAATGAGAACTGAGAGTCTAGTAGTGTCATAAGAACTCTAATCATTAACAGCAATACACTCACTCTTGGACTCACTCTTCCTTGCAATCCCTCTCTCTTCCTTTCCTTTCCCTGCTTCTCCTCCCTTCCTCTCTCCCTCTGTTCCTTCTCTCCCTTTCATTTCTTTCTTCTTTTTCCTTCTCTGTCTAGCCTGTGTGTTTCTCACTGTTTGTAGCCCTTTCTATCTTCAAATTGCTTTAGTTGGGTTTCTCTTCTGGCCACATGTGGACAAGATACATTAATTTAGGGCAAGATTACATTATTATTTACATTTCCATTGAAACAGTATGACAAACAATTGGTATCAGTAGTGCAGCAGAAATATCCTAGTGTATTATGTTCTTTTTGGGACTTCCTTTTTTCCTATAATGACATGAACTTCTTTGCGTCTACCTTTTCTAATTCTGTATGTGAATGATATAGGTTAATTTCGTGACATTTTGAAAAGTCCCTGTGAATGAGTCTGTATTATACCTACAAGCACCATAGGTGCCTGTTATCACTTTTCAAAGCTCTTATCACTTGTTTTAAAAGACTTTAAGAAATCATACGTGGGATTTCTATTGCCTGAACAATAGAGTAGAATTAATTCCCATCTTTCTTCTCTTTGATGACTTAGACTTCATTAAATATTATGCTTTTTCATAAATCATGAGAAAGTACAAATAGTAATTTCTAGTAGCCATATTTTTGTAATCACATATGTGTCCTACATATCGAGTCTACCAGGCCCAGTTACAGTACCCTACACAGTATAGTCATAGAGGTATGAAGTAAATATAATTCTTTGAAAAAAGTTTAGGCAGTTAGAACTGGGAGCCCTGGAGAGAGAAGCTTAAATCTGTGCCATCTTCATTGTTATTGAATAAATCTATTGGTAGAATTTTATAACCGTAGAACTTAAAAGTATCTGTGGGGTCATTACTTCTCGTATTTCCACATATTGCTTTAATTTAAAATATTAGTACATTTGGCGGGGGGGTGGGGGGCTAGTTCCAGAAGGCCAAAATGGTCCCACTTTTATTATTAGTTATCATGCCAAAGAAAAAAGCAGTATGCAAGATGGAAAATATGACAGACTAACTAGAGATTGGAGAATAGAGCAGGAAGTAAAGTTTATTACCTTGGCATTGAGAAGTTTCTTTCTATTTTGATTGGTATTTGGTAGTTTACTAGATACTATTTCGAAATTATGTTTTCTTCCACTTAAGAATTTTCTCAATATAGAAAAAGAAGATAAGCTTTAAGAAGCCAGTTTATGTGTTTTTACATGGATTTCCATGTAAGTCCATTAAACTTACAAAGTCTTAAGGTTTCATAAAGCTGATGAGTTGTACCATTCAAAGCAGAAACTCTTGTTTTGAGCTATATTTGTTACATCATTTTTCCTAAGTACCTGCTTTTGGCTTTTCTAAAAATTTATAATTTCTTTTTCTCTCATTCTTAAGAAAACCTATTGTATACAGTTTGCAGTATCTTTAAGGATATGAGAAATGTTATATTGGACCAGTGTTTTTGAATTTGATGGTGGTACTGGTAGACTTTCTCTGAGGGATGAGGGTTTATAATTTCCTTCTGTGACATCAAGGTCTAACCTTAAATAGATATTTGGTGCACACCCAAACTTAACTACTTAATATAAAAATGAATAATTTTTACTCTATAACTACTTCATTGGAGCTTACTGGGTACTCCTTGTTTTTTTTTTAGAAGTATATTTATCTAGCAGTATCAAGTCCATGTTTTCCTTTTAAATTGTTCATGATATTATAGACTTCTAGAGTCATTTTTGTAAGCTTTTATTTATCCAGAATACAGTTCTCAGGATTTTCCTGTCTTTAACTTAAATACACATAATAATTTGAATTGCCTGACTGATTTCCTTTTTAGGTTCCTTATGTATTTATTAAGATATAGTGGGTATGTGAAATTTTCTAGTTACAGGGATATGAAAATTGCATATGAGAGTATAGTATTTCTCTATTGAACGTGAATTGCTTAAAAAAAAAGACAAAATATATTTCTAATATTTTACAAAGAACTTTAGTTTTTAATATCCCCAAATCTAAGGTTAATGAACTGTGAATTTATTTTCTAATTGATAGTAAAACTAGGTTAGCTAAAAACTGAAGCATTTGATATTTCAGTTATAATTATATTATTGTTTTCTCTAAAACTATTAATATAGAAACTGAAAAAATAATTTGTATCACTTAGAAATTTAGCTGGTGGAGATTATCATAAAAGATAAATTCAAATGCTTTACCTATTTTGTTTATCATCTATATGATTTTGTTTTAATAATATTTATAGAAGACCATAAATATCTTTTTAAAATTTAAACCTTCTAATCTTCTTACCAGGAATTTTGTCATAGCAAAATAAGTTGTGGTTTTTGTTCCCTGAAACTACTGACAGTCTAAAGAATGTTAAGCTTAATTTGGAAAGATAATGGATAGCGTATGTCATCTTTTCTTATCATCGTAACCATTAATATATATGGCCAGTTCATCAGAGATAAAGGGTAGATATTTTTGTCAGCTATTTATTAAAATCTATATTTTTTATGTGAAGTTCTACCTGACATCTTCCATATTCTCTAAAACATCATGACTTAGAAAATAGGGACAAGTAAAAATTTTAGAGGTCGCTAAACAAATGAAATGGATATGAAGATGAACTTTGCAAAGCTCTACCGAGTATTATGGGTCACAATGTGTGTGTGAGTGTTTGTGCGCACGCATGTGCATGTATACACGTGTGGATGGCAGACAGATGCAGTGCCAGTTGCAGAATCCTGGTAACTCATAGAATGTGGGTGATATATAAATATGCATATATATATTCACAATATGAGAGGACTTTGTGCTATGTCATTTCACATTTTCAGAAAGAATAAATTTTAACCAGTTTTCTAAAAATTGAAGTTATGTATTTTTAGTGTTGCTTTTCGAGCACATGGATTTCAGAATGAAAACTGAGAAATGGAAGCTATATCTTCAAAGCAAAAGTCAACCCGTATGTTTGTGTCCATTAGCAAATATGTATGGGAAACTTGAATCTGGGTGACTCATTATTATTTTGATAATAGTGTGTTTTTTAATGTGTCCGTACATTAAAAATAGCACCTTAAAACTAAAGTAGAAATGTTACCCTTACTGACCCATAGTATATTTAAATTCAAAACAGTATTTTGAACTATAATAATTCAGATAATGGTGTTTTGTTTAATGCATTGGGAAAAGTATTCCATTCTTTAATACTACATCTAATATTTATTTTAAATGGCTAATATTAAATCTTTTATATTCACCTTTTCAAATATTAGTATTTTGAGAGTGAACAGCTATGTAAGTGAAATCCACTTATGTAAAAATTGTTTTTTAAAGAAGAAAATACGTGTTTACTGATAGAATGATTACTATTTACTTTTGCGTTTCAGTTGCACTTGGAAAATATCTGCCCATTATCATCAGTGTATATATTTTTTTGCAAGTAATTTACTTTCCCAAAAGTGTGGTTAAAATTGTTTTTCTGGCATAATTGTTTGGATTGTGAAATGTACATGATTTATTTTAATATTGTAAAAAAAAATAAGTTATTGCATCTTCTGTATTATGGTTTCATGTGAATAATATACCATTTCTTTCTGTTTTCCATTGAACTATTCAGTGGTCGGTGAAGATGGTAAGCCTTATGTGCTGATCTATATACTGTGCCAACATTAAATAATCACAAAACATTGTTTTGTTTAATTCAAAACAAAGTGGTAACGTACATCCCCACATGTTACCTTGTATGTCTTTTCTTTTTATAATTTAATCCATAGTCCAACACATGCCAGTACCTCTGATGTCATAAAATTTAATAATAATGTGGTTAACTGTAACTCATTAAGTTCTTAAATGTTATTGGGTGGAGTCTTTGTCATGTTACAGAGAATGAAATTATAGTTAAACGTCATTTTAAAAGTTACATGGTAGAACAAAAGTTTATGTTTTTACAAAAGAAAAATTAAACAAAAATGATTTTTCTTAACACTCTTTAAAAAGATCATATAAGTTTGATTTGTAGTTTATCACAAGAATCATTAGATTTTCCAAAATGTAAGAAAGAAAGATTTCTTGCTCGTTTCATTAGAGAGTCAGTGCTTTCTTCTTGTCTACTAATGAATGGGAATAAAAGCACAAATAACTTAAATATCGTGTGTGTGTGCGCATGTGTGCTTGTGCATGTGTGTGATGTTCCTTTATACATATGTTTCAAACAAATTAATGGAACTGCATTGTGAAGACCTAATGTAAAAATTATTGGGTGCCTATGTAGTTTCTCATTTTTGGAAAACAAATGAGTCTTTTTCAGACTATTGCAGTTTGGCCTTTTATGAATTCCCATGTAGTAGGAGAGGTTTTTAAATGTCTCAGAGTCTCCTTTACAGCCATAGGAAATAGAGTGAGTTTAGTTCTCATATTCTATAAAGGAATATGTTATAATGTCAAAATGGGATATTAAAAATGCAAGTACCTAGCTATCTGCTGTTAATAAATTTGAGAACAAGTTCGATTAATGATAAGTGGAAATCTGGAGGATTTACTTATAGGTAATTGTGAGTTTATTACAATACTATCAAAAAAACAATATTGAAATGTGTTTTTTCATTTCATTAAATTTAAAAATATAAATAAGAAAGTTTTACTTTTGGCACAATATAATAGTTTTCAAACTATTATATACCTGTACCCCAAATTAGATTAAATCTGACAACTTACATTGATAATTGACCACTAAATTTAAAGGCACCTTATAGGAAATTTTGCCATTTGTTTATTTAGGTCAGATTTGGGTGATTGACAGATTTTTATTTCTGGTGACTGGTAGATTAAAATACAAAAGCCACTTAGAAAAGATGTCCTCCTTTTTTTTTTTTTAGACAGGCTTGTTGAATGTCCATAATGTTTAGGCCATTTGCAGAAAATTTTCTTATGAATTAAATGTTACATTTGATCATGGCTTACCTGAAAAGTGAGTTTTATCTTTTTTAAAAGCAAGGGAAGCACTCTTATAGATGGTGAAATAAAGCTATTTAGATGTGTTATAGGAGTCAGTGGTTCAAGGAGCAAGGATGCATTTGTTGTGGGAGCTCACTTCAGCAACACTTAAATTGAATTGCATATTCTTAAAATCCCCATTTTAAAGAGAAAAATGAAGAATAATGTCAGCAATTTTTGAGTATGTAAAATCTTACATAAATATGGGCTCATGTTAAATGGAATCAATAGTTGCTAACATTGGTCTGGTTGTATACTCTCTAATAAGATAACTACGGTAACAATGACATGATTAGCATTTAAGAGGAGAAAGACATCATTTGAATCAGAAGTTACATCTAAATACTAGAACTGTTTCTTAAATGATATAGTTTCTTGAATATCAAAACATTAAAAAATTTTTAGACATTAAGCATCCTTCCTAAATAAGGATTTTATCTTTCTTTGGATTATATCTTTATTTCAAGAACAACTGAGGTATGCTATTTGGTTGTACAAAGGATAATTGAAAATAAATTCCTTATTGGAATGTAGTTTCTACTTACATTTCACTTGGTGGATAGTTCTACCTTTTATTTTTTAATGATCAAGTATGTTTCGGTTCTAATGAATGGTTTAATAAATACAATCATTAAAGACAGTGTAATATTAAAATATTTTTCATTAGTTATATTGCCTTTATGAGGTAAGTTGTTTAACTCAGTTATATAAACTTTTCATATTTTCAGTCTGAACATTTGTAATATCCCGAGTATCACGGCAATAGATTTGATTTGGGAATGTGGTGCAGTATGTTATATAAAAAATACTTTGTATAAGTGAGAAATGTTACGTGTTTCCATTTCATTGTTATTGCTGTAAGAAGGTTCATCTGTATTTATTTTAACTCTGCCGAGACCTGAATATAATGTTATACTGGTAATTACCAATTATCTGTATCTGCTGATATTTTTACCTATTCTATTTCATGATTTTTTAAAAAGTGACTGGCATCTGAGCTCTTTCTTCAATACGATTGTTTTAATTAACATACACATACGTATCTATGTAGATTTCTTTTTCTTAAAAGGAGGTGTTTGGGGCTAATTTGAAATTAAACTTAAAATTGATATATATTCTTACTTTATAGTGAGTATATTTTAGAAATAAAATTTCATGAATATATCTTTTATAATGATTTAGATTCTCTTTTCAGGGCCCAGCACTAGAAGATTTCAGTCATCTGCCACCAGAACAGAGACGTAAAAAACTACAGCAGCGCATCGATGAACTTAACAGAGAACTACAAAAAGAATCAGACCAAAAGTATTTTCCCATTAAGTTCTGTCTGCCATCATTATTCCTTTCAGAGTCTACTTTGAATGATATGTTTAAATGTGATGTATAAAAGGCTTAAAAATTATACATCCTAACTGAAATATCTTTTGAGGGAAAAATACAGTCCTAAACTTTGGAAAATTGTGCTCTGTCATATTTTTAAAATGAAATGTTAGAGTTTCTTAGGTTGCAGGTTACTTATTGGATGCTAATAGTATATATTTATGCCTTCCATAAATTTTCAAAATAGTTTGATGATTATCAAGGGTAGTTTCACCAACACTAACTACCTCTTATATTTTGATAAATTTTTATTTTGCTTTAGTATATAAATTGAGCTCAATAGAAATCTGAGGTTATAATTATTTTGTTTGCTGCAAGAATGTTGGAAAACAGTGTTTGATTACTTACAGCTTCAGATTCATTCGTAGCTTTAATTTTTTTTCAATTTTATTAAAAGTTTCTTTTAGTTCAGTTTTGTTTTAATGAATATAGAGATTTATATATGATGAATAAAGGGTTATTACAGTGGATTGGTAACTTACTACCTGCTTTTACACTGAAGATAAAATTGGAGCTTAAACTCTGACATGAGTGATTGAAGAGATTCATACTTGAGAATGATCTGAAGATAGGTGATAATTAAAATAGTCAATTTTGTCTCAATAAAACTGGAAAAAACAAAGCATTAAGAGATCAACCTTAAAAAGGAGAACTGTAGGATGAGATGAGAAGAAATTTCTGTCATTTTATGTAACACATTTAAAGGATAAACAGAAGAGAAGGAATCAGTGAGGGAAATAATGGGACAGAGGTGAAGGGAAGGGAAAAGAAAATGTAACCTCCAGGAAATCAAGAAAGAAAAGAATATTAAGGAGTGTTAGTAATGTCAGATGTTAGAGCCAAGGAGAGCTAATTGAGGCATATATAGTGATATAATAGTGATATGGTAATAGTGATATGATTAGAGAAGTGAAGAGGATGAATGACTTGAATTTAGAGGGAGAGGGGCAAGTTAAAGATGGTATAGATGAGTGGGAGGTTGATGATGCTGTGAACTAAGATAAGGAACACCAGTGGAATAATGTGCCTGGATGAGAATATGATGAGTTTGATTTGGGACATGATGAGTTTAACAATATTGAGGAATATTCTTTCAGTCCTTGATTAAATATATATAATCTCATTTAGGAAGCAAGAAATGAGAAATGAAATCATTTTTTTTTAATTCTAAATGTTTTAAAAGACTGCCTCCATAAATTACTAACTATATACATGATCAGCTTCGTGCAGATTATCTTCAATCAGGTAATGTTTGATTAAAGTTAAAGAGATACGACTTTTACGATTAGGCTGCATGTGAGTCCCCAGAATCAAATGAAACTCTTTTATCTGGGAACATGTAAAGTAAATGTTTAATTTTATGTCTTCCTGCTCGTTTTCAGAGAAGCACTCAACAAAATGAAAGATGTATATGAGAAAAATCCACAAATGGGGGACCCAGGGAGTTTGCAGCCTAAATTAGCAGAGACCATGAATAACATTGACCGCCTGCGAATGGAAATCCACAAGAATGAGGTAGATTTGTTATTTAGCAGTTGTCTAAGATAAGTTCATTTTTATAAACTTCATTATGATAGATTGGGTTTTGCTAGAATTATCTTCAAATACTTTATTTTAGAGTTTATGATCTAAAAGTAAGGTATCATTATGATCTAAAAGTAAGGTACCATAATCTAAAAGTAAGGTATCATAATCTTTCTTTTTTTTTTCTGTTGGCTGAGTTGCGTCTTTGTTGCTGCGCGAGGGCTTTCTCTAGTTGTGGTACATGGGGGCTACTCTTTGTTGCCGTGCGTAGGCTTCTCATTGCGGTGGCTTCTCTTTCTGCGGAGCACGGGCTGTAGGCGCAGACTTCAGTAGTTACAGCATGCGGGCTCAGTAGTTGCAGCGTGCGGGCCCTAGAGCACGTAGGCTTCAGTAATTGCAGCGCGTTGGCTCAGTAGTTGCAACGTGCAGGTTCTAGGGCACATGGACTTCAGTAGTTGTGGTGCACAGGCTCAGTAGTTGTGGCTCATGGGCTCTAGAGTGCAGGCTCAGTAGTTGTGGTGCATGGGCTTAGTTGCTGTGTGGCATGTGGGCTCTTCATGGACCAGGGATCAAACCTGTGTCCCCTGCATTGCCAGGCAGCTTCTTAACCACTGCGCCACCAGGGAAGTTCAGGTATCATAATCTTGAGAATTAATCCCTCGTTGAAGTTTTTTTCCTTATTTAAAACTTTATGTAAAACTAAACGTACTATGTTTTTAATCAGCTATCAAGTTGATCATTGACCAAATTGAAATAAAGGTTTCCCTTCTCTAAGAATTACATAATTATAAAGACCCAAAGCACATTTTAAATGTAGAATATTTTATGAGCTTTAAAATATATACATTGGGCTTCCTTGGTGGTGCAGTGGTTAAGAATCCGCTTGCCAATGTGGGGGACACAGGTTCGAGCCCTGGTCCGGGAAGATCCCACATGCCTCAGAGCAGCTAAGCCCGTGTGCCACAACTACTGAGGCTGCGCTCTAGAGCCCGTGAGCCACAAGTACTGAAGCCCACGCGCCTAGAGCCTGTGCTCCGCAACAAGAGAAGCCACCGCAATGAGAAGCCCGCACACCACAACGAAGAGTAGCCCCCACTCGCTGCAACTAGAGAAAGCCCACGTGCAGCAACGAAGACCCAACACAGCCAAAAATAGAAAATAAAACAAAAAGTAAATAAATTAAAATATGTATATATATATTTATTGAGCTTAGTTTTGTTTTTTCCCTAAGGCTTGGCTGTCTGAAGTTGAAGGCAAAACAGGTGGAAGAGGAGACAGAAGACATAGCAGTGACATAAATCACCTTGTAACACAGGGACGAGAAAGGTTATTTTTTGCATTTTATTTGTATTTCCTCCTTTTACCCCAAACTTTTCTCACTGTTTTGTCCTAAACTTCATACAGTTCTCTTTTTTCCTACAAGTTTGGCTTTTAATAACTCAATCTTTGAACCTAAATAATTTTCTGTTTCTTTATAATAGCTACAGGTGAAGTATGAGATTTCATATTGCTGCTCAGTTCTAGTTTGTAATGCGTCTACAAACAGAGAGGTAGGAACTTGGAAAATTCTGGGAGCTGTGGTCTAGAGGCATAGGCTCCCCAGGCCTGGGAAGATTGCCTTTAGGTTTAGATGGAGTTGGGTAGCTTATGCCAAAGAAAAATTTAACTGTCAAATTACTCAAAGTTTTGTGAAGGAAAAAAATTCATATTGTTAAATTGGATCAGAGCTTCCAAAAGGCATTTTACTAAATTTCCATGTTTTCATACCATTTGTGACATTTTCTCCCTTTGGGTAAATGTTTTTTTTCCCCCTCATAATAAAATCCAACAAATTTGGATTCACCTTAGAGAACAATTTGAGAGATCTAGTATCAAATATTGGTTTACTACCTAATTACATTGTAATTGAGCAAATTCATTTTTTAAAAAATTTTATTGGATTATAGTTGATTTACAGTGTGTTTCAGGTGTACAGCAAAGTGATTCAGTTATACATATACATATATTCATTCTCAGATTTTTTTCTCATATAGGTTATCACAGAATATTGAGTGGAGTCCTCTGTGCTACATAGTGGGTCTTTGTTGGTTATCTGTCTTATATATAGTAGTGTGTGTGTGTTAATCCCAAGATCCTGATTTATCCCTCCCCTCCACATTTAGCAGTTCATTTTTAATGCTCCCTGAGTCTCAGTTTCCTAAAATATAAAATAAAGATTAAAATACCTGTCATACAGGGTTATTAGTAATGAATGAAATAATGTAGGGGTCCCCAACTGCAGGGGTGGCGCACAGCAGGAGGTGAGCGGCGGGTGGGCTGGTGAGTGACGCTTCATCTGCCACCCCCATCACTCTCATTACCACCTGAACCATCCCGTCCCCCCACCCCCGCCCCGGTCCCTGGATAAATTGTCTTCCACGAAACCGGTCCCTGGTGCCAAAAAGGTTGGGGACCACTGAAATAGCGTACATAAAGCACCTACTAGTAAAATACCTGTGCTAGTATGTGCTTGACAAATGTTAATTTCTCCTTCTCTTCCTCTCCATTATCACTTTTTGAAAGTATATATCCTTAATATATCAAGAGATAGTCACAAATACACTGGTTTTTGTTATTAGGTAAACCCTAGATTAAAATAATCTAGTCCCTCTGGTTTGTGTTATTAAGAACTTGGCTTCCAGGTATACTGAAAGTACTGCTAAATCTCATCATGCAAATTATGAAAATATTATTCAGTCATTTGATTCTTTAGCAAAATCAACATTTTTTTCTCTTTTTGAAGTAAAAATTTACAGAAAAAATGCCTTTGGATTACCTGCTTTCTGGGATTTTCTTAGTTACTAACTTTCCTCTTAACATGATTAATTGGAAATTAATTTTACTAGGAGTCTTTTGGTTTTCAGTGACAGGATGAATACTCTACCCATACTGGCTTAAACTGAAAAGGGATTTTATTGGCTGACTTCAGGGAGAGCTTGATCTAGGAACTCAGATGATATCTTCAGTACTCCGTTTCTCTCCACCTTCCAGTTTTGCTTTACACTGTGTTGGCTTCATTTAAAGGCTCTACATGGTGATCTTCCAAAGCTCTTAAGCTCATATTTCTCCAGGTTCACGTCCAGTGGAAAAGGAAGGGAGCTTCTCTGAACAGTCCCAAGCAAAAGTCTTTGTGTATCTCTCATATCTTACTGGGTTACATGCCTACTAGTGAACTATTCACTCTGGTCATACAAGTTCTGTGCTAAGATGGACCCTCTGGAACCAGGACAGAGCAACTCTACCTGAAGCCTGTGAACTGAACATGGGTCTGGGTGGGTCCCCTAAGCAATTTTAGGGTTTTCTTGAAAAAAGAGGGGGTGATGAATCCAGGATGATAAAAACCAAATGTCCATGACATTTTTCCATTTTATCTCTGGACCCAGTGATAATGAGACATACTTACTGAATACATGTTATGTGCCTAGAACATTGTAATCTTTTAATTTTTAATTTCAGGAAATTCAACAAAAGCATTTTGAATTAGAAGCCACACACACACACACACACACACATTTCAACATTTAAGAAAATGAAGACTTAATTTGGAACTGTGTCATGGTTATTTGATTCTCTGAATTGATCCTGAGGAGATCAACTTGTAGGTAATATAAAAAGTTCCCATGTACTTGATTAGAGATAATTTTGTTTCATAGCCCTGAGGGAAGCTATACTGATGATGCAAACCAAGAAGTCCGTGGGCCACCCCAACAGCATGGTCACCACAGTGAGTTTGATGATGAGTTTGAAGATGACGATCCCTTGCCTGCTATTGGACACTGCAAAGCTATCTACCCTTTCGATGGTATGATTTTCTTAATACACTGTAATTGATAAGATTGGTTCCTTAAAGTCTACATACAGAGTCATGCACTGTAGTGTCCTTATAGCTAAATAAGAAAACTATAAGTACCAGAAAATTATAATCCCAGTTCATTAGTGTGAATATTTTTGTTTTAACTACATTGCAGGTATAGAGATTTTTCTTCCATACATGACATTGAAAGAAAATTACCTATGTTATCAGCATCCTAATAAAGATTATTATTTAATTATCAACTTTGGTTGATACAGAATTTCCCAACTTTGATGTACTTATCAAAGTTGAAGCCGCTTGAGCATGTAGCTCAACCCAGAAAGTGGAAGGCTGGTAAATATCACTTCAGGCTGTTCCTTGTAACTTGCTAACGTTGAGCGGCAGGTACTAGGCAAATGGCATAGCTGAGTGCCACCACCATATGCTGACCCTGTAGGCCATATTTTCAGGTGAGGGAAGGAGGAAACGTGGTAGCTTCTGACTATGCCATCCTTCCCCCTGTGATAGTTGGAGGAGAGACTCTATAAGGGAAGGAAGGCATTGTGGCCCTCTCTTACAGGTTTTTAGTTACCCTTCCCTCTCTTGGACTTTGAAAAATCGTTTTCTTCATTTCACAGAGGAGCAGAGTAACACCCTTACAAAGAAGATGTTATAAAATGGTGTATGAATTTAAGGCCCTTCCCTACCCATCCATTGTTTTGGTTTTTAAATTGAGTAGTTTTTAGTTGCTGCTCATTCTGAGAAAATAGTATTAAATAAGATTTTGCTATAATTAGCTACAGAGAGTAAGGGAAGGATTTAGTGTATGTTAAATAAATATTCATTTGTGAAAACTGTTACTGCTAAGCAGGTTGGGAATGGTTGAGGGATTGGGAAGAAAGAGAGGCCTGAGGCTGATGAAGTTTTGAAGGAAGTTTGTGGCTATGATCATTCTGCTTCTACCATCACCAGAGTTGGACCTGTATTTTTCTCTGCTCTCTCCTCAAATTATATTCTTTCCTTCTTTCTTCCAACCCTCTCACTGTCTTGTTACTATTTTGAACTTCATGAATTTTCTAGATAACAGTGCCACTCAAATTTGGGGAAGGAGTTGGAGTAGTGAAATAGGAGTTAGCATACCCTGTCAAATCATACAGTGTTGTTGTAGCTCAGATACTTCATCTGTTACATGGTGCTGCTGTTAATGCCAGCCTCACGGGTTATTGTGCAGTTCAAATGAGGTAAGTATATGAAACTGTTGGGTAAACTACAAAGCATCATAGAGGTGTTGGTAATGAGAGTCAGTGGGCTCATAGTTCTATTACATTGAAATCTAGTAGGGTTCCACGTTGTTTTTTGTTGTATTTGTAACTTTTATTCAAAATTATTGCTATACTTAAATTATGCTTGTGCTCATTTAGGACATAATGAAGGTACTCTGGCAATGAAAGAAGGTGAAGTTCTATACATTATTGAGGAGGACAAGGGTGATGGATGGACAAGAGCTCGGAGACAGAATGGTGAAGAAGGCTACGTTCCCACATCATACATAGATGTAACTCTAGAGAAAAACAGTAAAGGTGCAGTAACTTACATCTAAACTAACCCGGCAGCTTTGTAACATGTATGACATAGGAACGATAACAAAATGAAAACACAGTCAATGGGTGGGAAAACATAAGAAAACTGAAAGGGCATCCAAGATTTATTGTTCACTGTGTGAGCTGAGTGTAGGCTCGATCTTAGAGATGTGACTATTACAAGAAACTGTTCTCGTGACGCTTTACCATTTGAGTGATGTTGGTGTGAAGCTTAATTGATGCCTTTTGCTTTATGTCCTGCTTAAGTCTGTGTGAAGGATTTGTGTTTTTCTGCCTTATAAATCATAAAATTTAATCTACTGGGCAGGAATCCATCCTGTAGAGGGGTAAGGATAGAAAGCTCCCTACCCCTCTACACTTTGCTTCAGGAAACACAGTGACTGTAGTGAACTCAAGTAAAACTGATCTGAAATGCTTGCTATAAAAAGCTGATGCCCAAAAGAGGGGTTTGGTCTAGGGGTTTGAAATTGTAGCTACAGTTTCTAGGAAAAATGTAATAATAGTTGGCTAATTGGATAAAATACGAATGTAATCATTTTCATTTTTGTCCTTATTCTCAACTTCAGTTTCCTAAAGGAAGAAAACAGGCACCTAACACATAATCTGTTTTAGTAGTAGGCTAATCAAGAAACGTGCAAAATAAACGGGCCTGGTCTTGCTCTTTAAGTGGGGCTTTCTTTTGAGACCCAAGGATATTTTCAGGTTTTCTAGTAATTTTCAATAATGTACAAGCTTTCTTCTAAATTAATGCTTGTATTTTTCATCTTTAAATGTCTTTTGAGAAATACCACTTTAGTGATACTAGCATTTAGCAATTGTACATAGGAAAGTGGATTCTAAATAAACTAAGAGGAAATCTTGCATGGAGGAGAAGTACCGGCAAATTTTGCTTGAAAGAAAAAATGACTTTTTTCACTAACTGGGTTGGAGGAATATATCTCTGTCATCACAGAAGGCATTTCCTCATTTTAGCTGAATCGTCAATTATTAGGAGTTTTTTTTCCAATTTTAATAAGCATTTGTTGGAAACACTGTATAATCAAGACATGTGCAGTGCTAGTTGTGTAGGGGAGTAAAGTGAGGAAGCAATTAAGAGACTGGTCCTTAATTTTGCTCATGTTCCAACATGTTTTGGTGTTTTTAATAGCTGACTATAAAATGATTTTAGAGACATTTGGGATGGACACTTTAAACTGAACACTCCTTTTGGTCTTACTAAAGGTCTTCAGTAATTGTTCTTTTCTTTTTCCTCCTGGACTGCAGGTTCCTGAAGAGGGTTTCTGAGGAAATGGGCAAGATGTTGAAGGAGGTTACATGCAGCTGCTTTTGGGGGGAGGGTATTAGAGTTGTCAGGCTCAGAGAGAGTGAGAGAAGCAAGTTGCATGAGTGCATGCAGACATGATTATTTTTTTACTAACTTCATTAGCATTTCCGTACATTGTTTTAAAAAATCATTGTAATACCAACCCTTAAACTTGTCAATTACAGTTATTCACATAAAGGAAAAAAGCCAACAATGGCTAACCTTTTTTTTTTCCATTTATTTTACTGATATCCAAATCAGAAAGAATGCAGAGCTGTCCTTAAGTTTGTCATATCTGACTGTCCCAACAGGACTGTCCATTGCAGCTCTTTTAATTGGCTTTTAGACCCATTGTCTGTTAGAATCCTTGCCATTTTTGACTGTTCCAACAGGACTGTCCATCGCAGCTCTGTTTAATTGGCTTTTAGACCCATTGTCTGTTAGAATCCTTGCCATTTGTCAGTGTCTGCCTGCGTCACCTCTGTGCTTGCTTAACATCCTGTTGCATGTCTAGAGTGATCGGGTTTAGATCTTTCAGGCATGTCTTTATAATCCCTTGTTCTTGTCAAAGCCTTTGTTTTGTTTTACATTTGTAGTGCAAATCACTTTGTCAAACATCTCCAGCACTAATGTTTCCATCCTAGTATTTGTGTACGCTGCTATAACTTCCCCACTGCAAAACATTCCAGTTTTGGCATTATGAAGAAGCAGTTTGTGAACCTGAAGTATTTATGATCAGAAGAAAAAACATCTCTGCTCTAGCCTACAGCCCAGTTGAAAGAACTCTTTGAAACATGATACATCTTCAGCACCTCAGTCTGGGAAGAATCTATAGTCAGCACTGAAATCCTGGCATAATAAACACAGGAGATACTCACCACCTCAAGACAAAGGACTGTTGTCAGAAGTCAGCTGCTTCCATTCAAACGCTGCCTTAAACTAGAGTGCCTAAATCTGCTGATTGCCAACACTACCACTACAGTATCCCACAAAGGGCTTTATGTGTCAGCTCAGTGCGACCTCCATTAACTCGGCAGTGCTGCTATAGCTGCCGATACAACCTCGGTAGGTGGCTTTTAGAGCTCTACCATGTTTGTTGGTGCATCTTCAAATTTACGCATCAAACTAAAGACATGTCTGAGTCCATTTTACTTAGTGTTTTTATGAGAAGTTTTATGGCCCTCCCTCCCATTGTCTTCTAATTTGGGGTTACTGTTTTCTCACTTAATTATTACAATGATAGTCTGTTTCCAGGTGATGATTTTATTTGAACCACATACAATTTAGTGAAACTTTGTAATGATCTATGTGCACTTTTCCTTGTAAAATGGGAGTTTCTGTATGTTTATACTTGTAAATATAATTGTCATCAGTGCCCCTACGCTCATGTTGCTCATGTTGTCCTCCCTCGCATTTGTGATTCTGTTAATGACTTGTATCTTAACTAATTTCTTAGTGACATATAATGGGGAGGTGGGTGGGGGTGGGGGGATATTTGTAACATGGAAGCTTCATTAATTTGGTTCTTTACTGTTTTGAAGGAAGAAAGAACGTGAAATGGTCTGTGTATTGTTGGATTTCAAGCGATATTTTAGAAACTGTGTGACTGCTTTAATAATTTTTCCCAGTGTTATTTGAATCGTACTACCAGTTATACTAAAGCTGAATGACAATTGTGTGAAAGTCGATGCCTTCGTAAGATCAAGTACTCCCATTACACAGCTGACATGATAGTGTATTACCTTTAAGGCTAGTAAACTATGAAGTTTTAGATTTTAAATCTCGTTACAGGGTTATTTATATAAAGTGACATTATTCAGTACTGACAGACTACATAAAGTAGTTTTCAGATCCAGTGCTATTTTTATTTTAAAGGTTAGCAATGAAGAGGAAACCTGAGCTGGCTGTGTTTGTCTTCTGTACAAAGCCTGAGGTGCTTGTGCTTTTTGGCAACAGCCACAGAGGGCAAAGTTTAAGGCTTTCTTGCGAGGACTAACTGTTCTTTTCAAGCTACTGTTTGTTTTTCTTAAAGCAGGATTTGCTTCCGTAGGAGGCAAGTTCCCTCACGTGGAATAGTGCAACCTGTGTATGGGTTATTACAATAGGAAAGACATTTGTACTTGCACAGTTTAAATCATTCTTAAATTTGAATATGTGAATTGTCCAAAAGAAGTCTTTAATTTTTTCAGTAATTTTTACTCTTTTTGTGCACATGTTGATTTCTTAATGTAAATGCTTTGTTTAAGATAGTGTTCTCTGTTGAGAATATTTTCATGGAATAAAATAATCTTTTCATGGTCAGTTAAGGTGTATAGTATTATCTCTTACTGCTGTGTGAACTAAAGAGATATAATGGTTTTGTTCTTGAATATGCTAAGTTCCAGGTAATACAAAGTAGATGACCAGGTTCCACAAATGGAAGCATCTGTGTTGGGCAACAATTTTTGTAAAGCAGTTTTGAAAATTTTATTCTAGTTTTAGTTTCTCTCAAGCTTTCTTAAAGGGAAAAAAAGTTAACTTTCTTTACAGTGAATTTAAGTTAAGGTAATAATTTGTATATTTTAATCTTTGTTCTACAGTAGCTATGTTACACAGACTTTGCTTTTACACCATCTTAGCCTCTGCATCCATAGGAACTTTCCCTATACTACATAGATTGATCTAGTCAGCATTTCCCGTGCTTCTGCTTGAGTTCCTGATCGGTCAGAGAGAGCACCTGTGTCTTCATCGCATTTCAAAACATGGAAAGAGAATATTTGCCACAATTAGTGTCACATCAGTGATTTTAGGAAGTCTTAGTTTCAGAAGATTAACCTTTTTAAAAGAGCAAATCTGAAACTATGACTAGTAACTTCTAGAAACCCTAAAAGGGGGTAAAACTTAGGGTTTTATTCTGAACAATGAAAGGTTGCAACTGTTGAGATGAAAATTTAGAGATCCACGCCAAGCTTGGAAGTAGGGACACACAAAACAAAACAGCAGGAAAACAGTGTCAACCAAAAAACTCAACAATGAAAAGGACTTTTACTGTCTGAACCAAGATCAGGGAAGTCAAATCATACTTGGTAGAAAAAGATAACATCCTCATAACAGTATTAAGGAAACAGTAAAAGGAAAAGGATCTTCAGACTTGTTGAAAAGAATAGGTTTTCTTTGTGAAGAAGGTATTAGTGCAGGTGAAAAAAATACTAAAAAAACCCACCAAGCCTATTTCAATGAGCTCATATACCTGGGATCAAATATATTCCTGAGTATAGTCACTGTCTGTAATCTAAGAAACTATGGAAAATATAAGAGATGCCAAAAGATAGGGGGATGGGAAAATACACATTTAAAAAAAAATTTGTTTTATGGTAATATGGTTGATTTACAATGTTGCATTAATTTCTGCTGTACAGCACAGTGATTCAGTTATACGTATATATATATACATTCTTTTAAAAATTCTTTTCCATTATGGTTTATCACAGGATATTGAATATAGTTCCCTGTGCTATGTAGTAGGACCCTGTTGTTTATCCATTCTGTAAGTTTGCATCTGCTAATCCCAAACTCCCAGTCCATCCTTCCTTCACCCCCCTCTTTCTTTGGCAACACAAGTCTGTTCTCTGTGTCTCTGAGTCTGTTTCATAGATAAGTTCATTTGTGTCATATTTTAGATTCCGCATGTAAGTGATATATGGTATTTGTCTTTCTGACTTCACTTAGTATGATAATCTCTAGGTCCATCCATGTTGCTGCAAATGGCATTATTTCAGTTTTTTATGACTGGGTATTATTCCGTTTGTATAGACGTACATCTTCTTTATTCCTCTGTCGATGGACATTTAGGTTGCTTCCATGTCTTGGCTGTTGTGAATAGTGCTGCTATGAACATAGGGTTGCATGTATCTTTTTGAATTATAGTTTTATCTGGATATATGCCCAGAAGTGAGATTGCTGGATCATATGGCAACTCTATTTTTAGTTTGTTGAGGGACTGCCATACTATTCTCCATAGTGGCTGCATCAATTTACGTTCCCACCAACAACGTAGGAGGGTTCCCTTTTCTCCACACCCTCTCCAGCATTTGTTATTTGTAGATTTTTTAAAAAAAATTATGGCTGTTTTGATGGGTGTGAGGTGGTACCTCATTGTAGTTTTGATTTGCATTTAATAATTAGTGATGCTGAGCATCTTTTCATGTGCCTGTTGGCCACCTGTATGTCTTTGGAGAAATGTCTATTTAGGCCTTCTGCCCATTGGAAAATACAGATTTTGAAGAGTAAGTTCTGGGAAGTTTGACAACTCTTAAAAGTGCTAGATAATTTTGTCAGCATTTAAGAGAAAATGTAATGGGCAACTGACCTAGGTCCTAAGAATAAGTCATGTCTAGTTAGCCTCATTCCTTTCTTTAGATACAAATGGGAAATTCTACAGACGTAATTGTCCTGATTTCAGCACAATTTCAGTAATTGACAAGATTTCATACTCATTTTTATAAGATTGTGAGAGCATTGTTGTAGAGAGTAGGAGCTTGCAACAAGCTGATTTGGTAGACCCGAAATGTCACCTCTGAGGAGAACTTCTTGTAGAAAACATATGTATATTATGAACCATTGTAAAATAAACATAAATCTGTCAACTCAAGAAATAGAAAATTATCCTCTCCATCTCCTTCAAAGATAACCATTATCCTGAGTTTCATGGTTATTGTTTTTTCTTCATTTTTATCACATGTATATTTTTTTCTAAACCTGATGAGCTTTCCATGTTTTTGAGCTCTGTAAAGATGGTTTTATACTCTGTTATGAGCAGGGCTCATATTCAGCCAGTGCACACTGATATAGCCACAGTTAATGCTGTAGAAATATTTCCTTACTGGTGGGTAAAAAATAATTCTGAAAAGTAGTAAAACTAGTTAATCGTATAAGTTTCACTACATGTGGTTTATCTCAGAAATCACACATGACACTGATGCATTTCTGGTTTGAGCACTGGGGACAAAGTCGAAGGGCTTACTGTAGATATACTATTATTTCAGGTGTTGGGGAATCTTCTTGGTTTCATAAACCCTTGGTTTCGTAAGCCCTTTGTAAGCCCTGGACAACTAAGCTGAGGCAGACCTCCTCTGTTCTTCCTCCAAAGAAATGCCTCATCTTGCTCAAGGGGAGGAGACACATCGAAGCTCTGGTAGCAGCTGGGGAGACTGGAAGGGAGTGTGGGTAGACACTGGTGTTTGGGGACATAGCCCCTTGTGGTGCAGTAATGGCCCTTTAGATTTTTTTTTTTTTAACATTTTGTTTTATTTGGCAACTTATTTTGTGGTGGAGGGTAGCCTGCCTTGTTCATTGAAGAGGTATGAGGAGAGGGAAACTACCAGCCTTTGTTTAATACCCAGAAGAGTATGCTAAGTGAGAGCACAACTGCTGCTCCCCTGGCTGGTCTCAGACAGGAGTATCACAGTGTCCACTCTCTTAACCTCTAAAAGTTCAACTTTACTCTCACTTGCCTGGGCAGACCAAACTGCTTGGTCTCAGGGCCTGCAGAAGCCCCAGTAGACTGGCTCAGTTTATTTTTATTCTCCCCGCTTTCTCCTTCTGCCTTTGTCCTAAATCATGACTGGCACCAACCAGCCATTGCTTATTTCTTAGTCGGCCAATGTGGGGGACACAGTCTTGGGTGTGGAATGAGACAGACATAAAACACAAGCTCCCGGTTCTGGCAATCAGGATCATCAGTCCACACCCAACTTGCTCCCTCTTTCTCACATTCTCTACTCTCTTTCCTCTAGCGGGGTGCTCCTGCCACTGTCTCTTGGCATACAGCCTGCATCCAGATGGTACTATTCTGTCCAATGAGATGAGATGAGGATCAGCTGCATGTCCTCTCTCTCCAGGTGCCAGACAACACATTAGTAAGTTAATAACTAGCAACTGAAAGGGGGAAGTCATTGGAAGAGTTTGCAGCCCTGTGTTAAATCATGGAGGCATTGTTCAGCTGATGGCAGCCATGTCGAGCAAAAAATTATACCAGCTCAACTATTTAATCAAATTATTTGGAAGTTATTAGTGATTGATGAATTGTGCCACTTTCATCACTTGATAAACAGTGTTATGTAGTTTAAAGAATAAAGGGGATTATTTTGTTGATTTGCACATCGATTTGTACATTAATTCATGATTTATGTATTATTAATATCCCACTTGTTAAATATTTTGCATATTGCATGGTGTCTTCTGAGAGTTGCTTTTTTCACTCAACAGTATTCTAAGGTTTATCCATGTTTACGCATAGTTCATTTTACTGTGTATAGTATTCCATTATATACATAGACACAGAATTTATCCATTCTCCTGTTGATGGGCATTTGGGCTATTTCCTGAATTTTGCTAGTGTGAACAATGCTCTTATGCACATCCATGTGCATGTTTACTGATACAAGAGTTTCTCTAAGATCTATACCTAGGAGAGGAATTGCTAAGTTATGGGTTATGGTTATCTTAAATTTAAAACGGTAATGCCGCATTTTCCCCTTAAAGTGATTATAACATTTTTATATAACTACAAGTTGTGTATAAGGGTTATTTATTCTCCATATCCTGACCAACAATTTAGGAGTAAGACTTTAAAATTTTTTTTTCTTTTTTTTTTTTACAGTTCAATGGATGTAAAATAGCATTTCATTATAATCTTAATTTGCTTTTTCCTGACTATTGATGAAGTTGAACATCTTGTCATATTTACCATTTGTGTTTCCTCTTCTGTGAAAAGCCTGTTTATATCTTTTGCCCATTTTATTCTTTGGTTGGTGTCTTTCCGTATATGTTCATGGGAGTTCTTTATGTATTAAAGATGCTAATAGTATTAGTTATCTCTTGCTGTGTAACATAGCTGGTGACTCTGGCTCAGTTTCTCAGGAGGTTGCAGTCAAGGTGTTGGCCAGGATTGCAATCATCTCAAAGCTTTGACTCAGACTGGAGAGTCCACTTCCAGGATCATTCACATGATTGTTGGCAGGCCCTGTGGACCTCTTCATAGGGATGTTCACAGTGTGGCATCTTGCTTCCTTCACTGAGTGATCCAAGAGAGAAGAACTCAGGATGGAATCTGCAGCCTTTTATAACCTAATCTCAGATGTGAATACCATTACTTCTATGTACTTGGTGATGCAAACCAACCCTGGTATACAACACAAGGATGTCAACATCAGGTGGCAGGGAACATCTGGGGCCATCTTGGAGGCTGCCTACCATACTAATACTTTGTTATTTTTATGTGTTGCTGATACCATCTTTCAGTTCTTTCAATTTATCTATGATATCTTTTGATGAATAGAAGTTCATTTTAATGTAGATTGATCAATCTTTCATATTTAATGCTTTCCTATCTAGCTTAAGAAATTCTTCATTCAAAGTAAAAAAGATATTCTGTATTTTTTTCTAAAAGTGTTATGGTTTTGCCTTTCACATGTGGGATCTTAATTCATCTAGATTTTATTTCGGTGTATGATATAAAGTAAGGAACATCCCCGCCCCCCGCCTTCATTTGCTTAACCAGTTCAAGAATTATTTATTTTAAAAAATCATCCTTTCCTCCACTGATGGGCAATGTTACTCCTGTCATATGTCAAATTTCTAATGATAGTTTCTTGATTACTGTAACTTAATCATGAGCTTTTATATTTGGTAGAACAGATTCCCCCCTCCCCCCGTCTTATTTTCCCAGGATGGTCTTGACTTCCTTGCCATTAGAGTTTTAGGAAAAGCTTATCAAGTTAGCTTGAAAAGTCGTATTGAATTTTGAGTGGGATTGCATTGAGCACTCAAATGCATTGAGTGCATTGAGCTTATAGATCGTTTTAAGAACTAATATCTTTTAATACTGAATATTCTAGTTTATGAGCATGGTTCCTTCGTTTACTACTTTTCAGTGGTTTTCAGATTTTTTAGAAT
Organism: Tursiops truncatus; assembly: GCF_011762595.2. Lineage (NCBI taxonomy): Eukaryota > Metazoa > Chordata > Mammalia > Artiodactyla > Delphinidae > Tursiops > Tursiops truncatus. Next base: position 101,850,404 of record NC_047034.1, on the reverse strand, counting down.
AAAGTTAAAAAAAATTTTCACCAAGTTCATATTTTGTTACAAATATGCCTAGGTATCACATATTTTTAAAAATGTTTTAACGTGTTATTATAAAATATTCAGAAAATGTATAAAACATAAATGTACAGCTTAAGTTATTAGAAAGTCAATAACTTTTGAGTCAGGCAATAAAGCATTACCAGCACCTCAGAAACCCACCACATCCCTCTCACAAATTATACCCTGTTCCCTCTCTCATAATTATCCTGACCTTTTTAAAAGAATTTTCAGTTTCTATGTATTTTTATGCTTTACGCCTCTTGTAAATAGTATAAGATTTTTTAAAAATTATTTTATTTTTGGCTGTGTTGGGTCATCGTTGCTGCACGGGGGCTTTCTCTAGTTGCGGCGAGCGGGGGCTACTCTTCGTTGTGGTGCGCGTGCTTCTCATTGCAGTGGCTTCTCTTTGTTGTGGAGCGCAGGCTCTAGGCACACAGGCTTCAGTAGTTGTGGTTCGTGGGCTCAGTAGTTGTAGCTCGTGGGCTGTGGAGCGCAGGCTCAGTAGTTGTGGCACACAGGCTGTATTGCTCCGTGGCATGTGGGATCTTCCCGGACCAGGCCTCGAACCCACGTCCCCTGCATTGGCAGGTGGATTCTGAACCACTGCACCACCAGGGAAGTCCAGGTGGTTTTGTTTTAAATTTAGTTGGTCATCTCTGACTTTTAACTGGAGGGTTCAGTCTGTTACATTTATAATGACTGTGGATGAGTTCGGACTTATTTCTGCCATCTTTGTGCTGCTATTCATGTCACTTTTCGATGTCTCATATTTTTTGTTTGTATTCTCCATTTTTTTTCCTCTACTAGTTTGAAACTTTGTAATTTCTGTTCTTGTAGTATTTAACCTTGATATTTTGCATACTTACTTAAAGCTAATCAGTATCTTAATCCTTCTACTGACTAAAAGAATAACACTTTATCAGAACTCTAGTAACTGATCACCCCCCTCCTGGTTTGTGCTGTTTTAATCGACTTTTTAACATCACATAGTAGATACTATTTTTAGTGTTTGTCTGGATACACCTCTAAGTTTAGCAGTTTCTCTGCTCACCAATCCTTCTTAAATCTCAGACCTTTCTTCTGGATGAATTCCTTCCTCCCCACCTCCCTTTCCTTCTTGAGCTCTGCTGAGATGCCTTGGGTCCTTCTATTTCAAATCATGTAACTCTTTTAATCTTTCTCTTCTGTTTTTCCTGTTCTTATCTCTGCTGTATTCTGGGCATGGTCTTCAGGTATGTCTTTGTGTTCATTTAAAGCTTCAGTTGGATCTAATCTTCTGTTTATTATTAGCATCCATTGGATTTTTGATTTCATTATTATACATTTCTAAAGCGTATATTTAGTTTCTCTTAAACTCTGATTTTTAATACTCATTTCCTGTTTGAGTTCATGTTTTCTTTATACACATCCATATATGATTGCTTTGCATTCAAAATATGGTAATTCCAGCATCTGAAGGTGTTGGGGTTCTAAATCTTTTTTTCCTCAGCATTTTATTTTTCATGGCACTGCTTCTGCTTGTGTGGTTTTTTTTAATTTTTTTTTTTTTTTTTTTTGTGGTACGCGGGCCTCTAACTGCTGTGGCCTCTCCCACCGCGGAGCACAGGCTCCGGACGCGCAGGCCCAGCGGCCATGGCTCACGGGCCCAGCTGCTCTGCGGCATGTGGGATCCTCCCGGACCGGGTCACAAACCCGTGTCCCCTGCATCGGCAGGCGGACTCCCAACCACTGCGCCACCAGGGAAGCCCTAGTTTTGCTTTTTTAAAAAAATAAATTTATTTTTGGCTCTGTTGGGTCTTTGTTGCTGTGCACGGGTTTTCTCTGCTTGTGGCGAGTGGGGGCTCCTCTCCGTTGCAGCGCGCGGGCTTCTCATTGCAGTGGCTTCTGTTGCACAGCACGGGCTCTAGGCGCACAGACTTCAGTAGTTGTGGCTCACGGGCTCTAGAGCACAGGCTCAGTAGTTGTGGCGCATGGGCTTAGTTGCTCCGCGGCATGTGGGATCTTCCCGGACCAGGGCTTGAACCTGTGTCCCCTGCATCGGCAGGCGGATTCTTAACCACTGAGCACCAGGAAGGCCCTGCTTATGTATGTCTTTTATATATATATGTATATACACATATGTGTGTGTGTGTGTGTATATATATATATATATATATATATATGTATATATGTATGTGTATATGTATATGTTTGTTACCACTGTAAATCAATTTCTTGGTTTTGAGTTTTGTAAATTTTGTGAATTTTACTCCAGACCTATTTGAGAACAGACTTGTAGTTACAAATCCTCACCAAAGACCATTATCATTATTTTTCTTCTTGTAGCTGTTCCCTGGGTAACCTCTCTTTGCTGGCAGATGGATTTCTTTTCCAGCCTATTAACAGGGACCCTTTAAGGATCCCTACTTAATGGAGGCATTTCATGTGCAGCTCCGCTAGGACACTGTCTCCCGATCACTCAGTTGATGTCAGTATTTGCCTCTAGGGCCACCCAGGTTTTTAAGTTCCTCTTACAGAGTTGATTTAAATTTTTGCTGTTCCTTTTGATGGGTGAGGTGGGGAGGAGAGGATTTTTCCTTGGGGATTTCCAGTTCATTCTATCAAGCTTAATAATAGTGCATTAAAAGGTATGTTTTTGAAAATTTAGTTACAGTGAGAGGGTTTTCTAAGAGCATCTGAACCACCATATTGCCAGAAGTAGAAGTGTGCTTTGGATTTTTCAGGAAATAAAAAATGATGGCTTTTAAAAACTGGGAGAAGGGCTTCATGATTCTAGGCCCCATTAATGGAAATAGTCCAGGATTTGAAACTAATATTTCCATTTTATTAAATAGACCACAATGAGAGGCTTGTACTTAGTTCTGGCAGGCATATTCAAGATGACCAATAATAGGGCGATGGTTAAATTATAGTGTAACTTCTGGAACCAGTCATTTTTTCAAAGGCTGTCAGTCATGGTGAAATTTTTGCAACTTATTTGAGAAAAGTGGGGTATAATACTATTCTCTATGGTCCCCAAATTATTTAGAATAGAAAAAGCAAATTGATTGATAAGTGACAGTTGGTGGCAGAGTGATAGAAGTTTAATATTTTATATTTTAAAGTCTTGTATTCCAAATTTTCTACAATAGAAAAAATTGGGGTGGATACTGATAAACTAGAAAGTATCCCCTTTGGGAAGTCAAAAAACCTAGAAAACAAATCTGGAAAACTCATACTTATCAGCTAGAGGAAAAGGTAATTATTTTGAAATATGTGAAATAATGTCATGAAATATACTAACATCTGGTGCTCACTTTGTACCAGGCGCTGTGCTGCACACGGGACTTGACTTGAGGAGGTTAACTTGACAAAAGTCCAACTGCTAGCAAGCACCACAGCTGTTGTTGGAACCTAGGTCTTCTGGAGCCAGCTCTACCTTGTATTCACCTCTGTCCCCTAAGCCAGAAACCTTAAAATTTCCATACCGCTCTCATTGATTTTGGTTTACTATCATCAATCAGGATGTAGTGGCACGGGAAGAGGGTGCCCCAGGAAGGTAGGAGGTAGAATTATTGTACTACAATGAATTGTTTAATATTAAAGAGACTGGATACAGCTGTTTCACAAAAAGATATATTTTCATATGACTATTTACATTTTTCATATTTAGTTAAAGAATATCATACAACTGATACCTTCTGAAATGTTTCATGCTTTTAAACTCTTCTATTTACACTTATCTGACATGGAATTATTAAAACTAAAATGGTCAAATACCTCGGTAATAGAAAGCAACCAGCCAATGTAGCTGGGTCTTCACTTAAATTTGTTGATCAGCATTAGCAATAGTTACCTTAATAAATTATCATTCATTTTAAAATCAGTAGTAATTTTAAACAATTCATAAATAAGTGTGCTCTGTGCAATTTACATGTTTAATATCCTGTGGATACTAAAAGCTTGTATATTGTCAGATTTGCACATTATTACTTTACTTTATCAAATGATAAAGCTTTCTCAAAGAAGAAACTGGATAAGCTTGAAATTATATCCTAAGGTTCTCTGGAGAGTTAGTTATCAAAGCTCTGCCTGCTTTATAGGAGGAGGTTCCAATTTACGTGAGAGGGCAGTTAAAATCTGGTTGAATTTCTCATATCTCTCTGTCTGATTGACTTGTGCACCTTTGCTGCCCCATAGCAATCTCATTTGGAATTCAGTCTTGAAGAGTTCACTCATTTCTTCATCTGGTTGAAAACCTAGTAAAAACAAAACCAAAAAAACTTACTTCAGTTCTGCTTGAAACAGTGTTGAAAATAGACTGAAAACTTGCTTGTTTTAAAGTAGGAGCAAAATGAACATCTCTCAGAACTTTCAAAAAATGCCCCCAAGGAAAAAAAATATAGGATCTACTCTATATAAAGGTGGGCAGAGCCCCCCCCCCTCCCCAGGACCTGAGCACCTTCAGAGAAAGAATAACAAGTAAACTCACTAAGACGTGAATAAAATTCGTGTGCACAAGCCACCATGGGCCGTAGTGCTGTGAGGAGGAGTGTTCAAAGTACCTTTTTTTTTTTAACAGCTTTATTGTTGTATAATTTACTTGTCATGATTCACCCATTTTAGCTGCGGTTTATACAGTTGCACAACCATCACCACCACTTTAGAACAATTCCATCAGTCACCGTAGAAAATCCCCTAGTACCTCTTTGCAGTCAATCCCTGTACCTACCCCACACCACAGCCAACCACTAATCTGCTTTCCATCACTGTTGCTTTGCCTTTTGTAGAAATTTGATATAAATGGGATTATATAACATGGACTTTTTTTAATGTCAAGCTTCTTTCACTTTGGCTTCTTTCACTCAGCATGATGTTAAGATTATTCCATATTGTTGTAGTTATCAATAATTCATTCCTTTTTATTGCTGAGTAGTATTCAGTTATGTGGACATAACATACCACATATTGTTTACCAACTGATAAGACATTTGGATTGTTTCCAGTTTCTGGCTATTACGAATAATGTGAACATTTGTGATTAAGTCTTTGAGTGGACATTTGTTTTCATTTCTCTGGAAGTGGAATTACTGGGTCACATGGTAAATATATGTTTACTTTTAAAGAAACCATCAAACTCTTTTCCAAAATGACTTTACCATTTTATATTCTCATCAGTAACATGTGAAGAGTCCAGCTGTCAACTCTTGGTATTGTCATTCTAGATAGCTCGTGGTGGTATCTCACTGTGGTTTACATTTACATTTCCGTAATAACTAATGCTTTGAACATTTTTCCATGTAGTTTATTGTCACTGTATATCCACTCTGGTGTAGTGTCTATTCAAATCTTTTGTTGATTCAAATCTTGTTTCTCTTCTCCTTGAGTTGTAAGATTTCTTTAGATTCTAGATATAAGTCCTTTATCTGATGTATGTTTGCCAAATATTTTCTTCTAGTCTGTGGTGTGCCTTTTCACTTCCTTAATGGTGACTTTTAAAGAGCAAAATGTAAAATTTTGATTTATCAGTTTTCTTTTATGGTTCATGCTTTTTGTATCTTAAGAAATTTTGCCTAACCCAAGGACACAAGGAATTTCTCCTATGTTTTCTTATAGAAGCTTTACACTTTAGCTGTTACATTTTGAGTGTATGCTGTGACGTAAAGATTGAGATTCTTTTTTTGTATATGATAATCAGTAGTTCCAGCACCATTTGTTGAAAGATTACTTTATGCAGTGAATTACCTTGACACTGTTGTCAGAAAACAATCTACAGTCACATGTGTGGGCCTGTTTCTCAACTCTCTTTTCTCTTCTGTAAGAGAAGATCTGCTCTACTTACGGCCAAGGATGCTCAGTCAACTCTATTAGAGCAGGGGAAACCTCTAGCCAAAGCGTCATGCAGGCATATGTTTCTCATCCTTGATTACTGCTGGAGTAGTTGGCTCTGTCATTAAATATATTCTCATCATCTAGATCATAGTATCTTCGTGACGGAGAGGATTATAGAAGGCTTCTATTCCATTCATCCATGTGATGCCAAAATATCTTTGGCAGATAACCAGCCAGAGGCCAGATGACAACTTCCACTCATTCAGTTAATATGCTTTGAGCCCCTACCCTGGGCTGAGTGCTGGGATATGTTGGTGAGCAAATCTCTGCCCTTACTGGGCTCACAGTCACTTCTAGCAATGAGAACTTGCTATGAAAACCAGTAGCAGGATCAACTGAGAAATACCATCAGATGCCTTTAAGGTGATTTTCTGTAGAACAGCTTAGAGCATACTTTTCTCAAAATCCACCCTAATATTATTGGCTTAGGCAACATCTAATGTAATATACTTATTGGTTTTGTATAAGCAGGTATTCCAGTATCTGGTGAGTTGAATTACAGGCTTTTATGGTTTGAGTCCTACACTGCCAACCCTGAAGAACTTTCTGAGGAAAAGAAAAGAAACAGGTATGTAGTGCTTATACCTACAGCAGACACAGTGCAAATTGTTCAGTCCCAAATTCTGTTCTGAATTAACAACTTTGTTTCAGGTTGAAATAATAGGCCTCTTCTGCCCCATATAGTTCTTAACCTTGTGGATCAAACTGTGGGCCCTTGAAGACTGTTAAAAATTATACAGTGAGGGGCTTCCCTCGTGGCACAGTGGTTGAGAGTCCGCCTGCCGATGCAGGGGACATGGGTTCGTGCCCCAGCCCGGGAAGATCCCACGTGCCACGGAGCGGCTAGGCCCGTGAGCCATGGCCACTGAGCCTGCGCGTCCGGAGCCTGTGCTCCGCAACGGGAGAGGCCACAACAGTGAGAGGACCGCGTACCGAAAAAAAAAAAAAAATTATACAGTGAGGAAGAGAAAATAGTCACCCCTGATAACTGTGTTGGTAAAGCCCTTATTCTTGTACTTGCTTCCTAAATGGTCTTTTTGCCTGCAAGCTTCAGTCTTCCTGCCTTCCTCCACAAAGATGGCAGACTGAAAACAAATCTGACCATGTGATAACATCCTCCCATGTTTAAAACCCTTCACTGGCTCTTCCTCAGCCACAGTCCTACATGGAAGGCCTTCCCACCTGTATCCACCTTCTTCTTTAACCTAGCTGGCCACTCCTTAAGACACACTTTACACTAATACAAAGCCAAGTACTTGTGGTTCATACTTTTCTCCAAGCTCTCTCTGCCTTTGCTTATGTTGGACCCTCTGATGCCAAGAGCAGGGGAGCTCACTTGCCAGTGTGTCTGGGAAGAAATAGGAATACAGATAAGTCAGATAGAACTCCCAACTCCTCATGTTGGCCCATCACCTTTTCTAATAGTGATTATCAGAGGTACTAATGGTAAACAAGCTGACAAATTCTTTCTTGATCCTTTCTCTCCGTTTATACCACTGGCACAAGAGAGAGAATACGTAAAAGCAAGGGAGAAGTAGGATCCCTAAGACAGGAACTAAGTAAGTAGTGATCAACCATACAGGAAATGGAATTCCCATGCCTTAATCTTTCCTACTTGGTCTCTTTCTTATTGAGAGCACCCATGCTTTTTCATTCCTTCATTCCAATTACTGTGCAGAGTAGACAGCTTACCGAAACCAGCTCTTACCTGCCAGGATCCTCTCAGCATTCATCCGGTAGCTGTCTGCAGCTTCTGCCATGAGTCGGGCTGTTGCCAAATGGTTCAGCATAATCTCACAGCTTTCGTCGTTTTTTTCCCACATGTCAGTTCCTTCAAAAGTGACAGCCTCGCGCTCCATTAAGGTCACAAGAGGCATCAGCAGTGGGACTGATATATTGTTTGGGGGAACACACGTAGACTCTGAAAAACAAGGGGTAAATTTTTCCACGTCATGCTTTCTTTCCAAGTTAAGCGCAAAGAGCTCCAGTTGAAGATGGCAACTTAGGAGTGTCCTGGGCTCACCTCCTTCTGTGGACACACTGAATCTGTGGCTAAATATGGAGCAACTGCCTCTGGAAAAAAACTTAAAACTGTCTGAATAACTGTCCGAATGCATAAATGAGAGAAGGTCGACATCAGAGCAGGTAAGAAAGGCTGGGAGACTATCTCTCTATAAACCCCACCCCTGGCACAGTGACCCACAATCGGGAGGGAACTCAAAACCTGGTGCTTCTCCCTGAGGAGCAAAGGGCTTGAACCCCACATGGGGTACCCCAGCTTTTAAGACCAGCACCTGAAAGATAAGCCCCCAAAACATCTAACTTTGAAAACCAACAGTACTCATGTCTGCAAGACCCACAAGGCTATAATCATCTGAGAAACAGGTCTTAAAGGGCTTGCAAGCTTGGACTCACCTGCCCCAAGGCTCAGTGCAGAGGCAGCCAATTGAGAGGTGCCTGGACATTATGCAAATGAGGCTCATTTGCTAATCTTAAAGCTTTAGCCCGAGAGGCAGGCTTCTGGTTTGGCAAACAACTGGGACCTATGAGGCTCTCTCAGCAATGGAGGTTAATGGATGACGCAATCTTTGTGCTCTCCCTCTGCCTTGCTCCACCTAACTCGTATATCCCAGAAAGTAGCTCATACCCTTGTCCGGCATTCCAATATCTCCAGCTGCCTCCAGAGGACACCTCTAAATTGCCTAGCTCTGATGGCCAATGGGGCTTATTATGCCCATGGGTCCTACTGGACTGTAACCTTTGTAATGCCACAAGATAAGAAAATTACAGGCCAATATCTGTGACGAACACAGATCCACAAATCCTGAACAAAATATTTGCAAACTGAATTCAGTACATTGAAAGGATCATATACATTGATCAAGTGGGATTTATTCCAGGGATGCAAGCATGGCTCAACATTCACAAATCATTATGATATACCACATTAATAAAAGAAAGGTAAATGATTTTTCTGCATCTACTAAGATGATCAAATTATTTTTAACAAAATTCAACATCCATTTATGATAAAAACTCAACAAAGTGGGAATAAAGGGAATGTACAACAACATAATAAAGGCCATATATAACAAGCCCACAGCTAACATCATACTCAATGATGAAGGGCTAAAAACTTCCCCTCTAAGATCAGGAAAAAAAGGATGACTATTCACCACTTCTATTCAACATAGTATTGGAAGTCCTAGCCAGAGTAATTAGGGAAGAAAAAGAAAGAAAATCATCCAAACTGGAAAGGAAGACGTATAACTATTACTATTTGCAGATGACCTATTATATATAGAAAACCCTAAAGACTCCACCAAAAAACTGTTAGAATAAACGAATTCAGTAAAGTTGCAGGATACAAAGTATACAAAAACCTGTTGCATTTCCATATGCTAATAACAAACTATCAGAAAGATATTAAGAAAATAATTCCATTTACAATTACATCAAAAAGATCAAAATACCTAGGAATAAATTTAACCAAAGAGATGAAAGACCTGTACACTGAAAACTGTAAGACATTGATGAAAGAAATTGAAGACGACACAAATAAATGGAAAGATATTGTGCTCCCGGAATGGAAGAATTCATATTGTTAAAATGTCCATACTACCCAAAGCAATCTATAGATTCAGTGCAATCCTTATAAAATTCCAATGGCATTTTTCACAGAAATAGAACAAACACAATCCTAAAATTTATGTGGAACCACAAAAGATGCCAAGGAGCCAAAACAATCTTGAGAAAGAACAAAGCTAGAAGCATGACATTCCCTGATTTCACACTACATTACAAAGCTATAGTAAAACAGCATGGTATTGGCATAAAAACGGACACATATATCAATGGAACAGAATAGGGAGCCCTGAAACAAAACCACACACATATGGTCAATTTGTGACAAAGTAGCCAAGAATATACACTGAGGAAAGGACAGTCTCTCCAATAAGTGGTGTTGGGAATACTGGACAGCTACATCAGGGAAGTGCAAATCAAAATCACAATGAGATATCATCTCACATCTGTTAGAATGGCTGTTATAAAAAAGACAAATAACAAGTTTTAGCAAGGATGCAGAGAAAAGGGAACCCTTGGGCACTGTTGGTGGGGATGTAAATTGGTGCAGCCACTATGGAAAATGGAGGTTCCTCAAAAAGTTAAAAATAGAGCTGTCATATGATTCAGCAATTTCACCTCTGGGTATTTACCTGAATAAAACAAAAACACTAATTTGAAAAGATACATGCACCACCTCCCTGCCCCATTCACTGAAGCATTATTTGTAAAAGCCAAGACATGGAACCAACCTAAATGTCCATCAATGGACGAATGGATAAAGAAGATGTGGACTCATGCTCTTGGACTGGAAGAATTAATATTGTTAAAATGGCCATACTACCCAAAGCAATCTACAGATTTAATGTGATCCCTATCAAATTACCTATGACATTTTTCACAGAACTAGAATAAATAATTGTAAAATTTATATGGAGTCACAAAAGACCCAGAATTGCCACAGCAATCCTGAAGAAAAAGAACAAAGCTGGAGGCATAATCCTCCCAGACTTCAGACAATACTACAAAGCTACATTAATCAGAACAGCATGGTAATGGAAACAGACATATGGATCAATGGAACAGAATACAGAGCCCAGAAATAAACGCACACATCTATGGTCAATTAATCTTTGACAATGGAGGCAAGAATATACAATGGAGATAAGACAGTCTCTTCAGCAAGTGGTGGGAAAGCTGGACAGCTACATGCAAATCAATGAACTTAGAACATTCCCTCACAGCATACACAAAAACTCAAAATGACTTAAAGACCTAAATATAAGACATGACACCATAAAACTCTGAGAAGAGAAAATAGGCAAAACATTCTCTGGTATAAATCATAGCAATGTTTTCTTAGTCTCCCAAGGCAATAGAAATAAAAGCAAAAATAAACAAATGGGACCTAATCAAACTTATAAACTTTTGCACAGCAAAGGAATCCATAAACAAAATGAAAAGGCAACCAACAGACTGGGAGAAAATATTTGCAGACACTGCAACCAACAGGGCTTAATTTCTAAAATATACAAACAGCTCATACAACTCAATAACAAAAAAACAAACAACCCAATCAAAAAATGGGCAGAAGACCTAAATAGACATTTCTCCAAAGAAGACATACAGATGGCCAATAGGCACATGAAAAGATGCTCAACATTGCTAATTATCAGAGAAATGTAAATCAAAACTACAATGAGGTATCACCTCACACTGGTCAGAATGGCCGTCATCAAAAAGTCACAAATAATAAGTGCTGGAGAGGGTGTTGAGAAAAGGGAGCCCTTCTACATGGTTGGAGGAAATGAAAATTAGTGCAACCACTATGGAGAACAGTATGGAGGTTCCTTAAAAAACTAAAAATAGAGTTGCCATATGATCCAGCAATCCCACTCCTGGGCATATATCCAGAGAAAACTCTAATTCAAAAAGATACATGTACCCCAGTGGTCACAGCAGCACTATTTACAACAGCCAAGATATGGAAGCAACCTAAATGTCCATCAACAGATAAGTAGATAAAGAAGATGTGGTATACACACACACACACACACACACACACAATGGAATATTAGCCATAAAAACGAATGAAATAATGCCATCTGCAGCAATATGGATGGACATAGAGATTACCATACTTCATAAGTGAAGTGTGTCAAAGACAAATATATGATATTACTTATGTGTGGAATCTAAAAAAAATGATACAAATGAACTTATTTACGGAATGGAAACAGACTCACAGTAATAGAAAACAAATCTATGTTTACCAAAGGGGAAAGAAGGGGAGGGATAAATGAGGAGTTTGGAATTAGCAGATACAAAGTACTATATATAGGGACTTCCCTGGTGGTGCAGTGGTTAAGAATTCGCCTTCCAGTGCAGGGGACACAGGTTTGAACCCTGGTCCGGGAAGATCCTACGTGCCACAGAGCAACTAAGCCCGTGCGCAACTACTGAGCCAGCGCTCTAGAGCCCATGAGCCACAACTACTGAGCCCACATGCCACAACTACTGAAGCCTGTGCTCCACAACAAGAGAAGCCACCGCAAGGAGAAGCCCATGCACCGCAAGCAAGAGTAGCCCTGCTCACCACAACTAGGGAAAGCCTGAGTGCAACAATGAATACCCAACACAGCCAAAAAATAAATAAATTTATAAAAAAAATACTATATCTAAAATAGATAAATAACGTCCTATTTTATAGCATAGGGAACTACATTCAATATCTTGTAATAACCTATAATGAAAAAGAATATGAAAAATGATACATATATATGTATAACTGAATTATTTTGCTGTACATCAGAATCTAACACAACATTGTAAATCAATTATAACTTCAGTAAAAAAAGAAGATGCATGTGTGTATACACACACACACATACATATATACACAATGGAATATTATTCAGCCATTAAAAAATAATGAATCCTGCCATTTGTAACAACATGAATGCAACTTGAGGGCATTATGTTAAGTGAAATAAGTCAGACAGAAAAAGATAAATACCATATGAGCTCACTTACATGTGATACCTAAAAAAAACAAAAACACCCTTTGAGCTCATGGATATAGAGAACAGATTGGTGGTTGCCTGAGTTGGGGTAGGGGGAGAAGTGAAATGGATGAAGGGGATCAAAAGGTACAAATTTCCAGTTATAAAGTGAATAAGTCCTGGGGGATGTAATGTACAGCATGGTGACTATAGTTAATAATACTGTATTGCATATTTGAAAGTAGCTAGCAGAGTGGATCTTGAAAGTTCTCATCAGAAGAAAAAAAACGTTTTGTAACCATGTATGGTAACAGATATTAACTGGTCTTATTGTGATCATTTTGCAACATATACAAATATGAAATCATTACGTTGTACACCTGAAGCTAATATAATGTTATGTAAATTACACCTCAATTTATAAAGTTAAGCACAAAATAAGGTAACTAGTAGCCTATGTCTTGTTTTAGCAACTGCAGACCTACAAAGCGATGCTGTCAGCTGATAAAAGCCTTGGTGACCCATCAACAGTCCTGCACATAACTGAGAGCCTCATAATATGCCCTGCTAAATGCTTCAATCAAACCAGAACAGATATGACACTGCCAGAGCTGCCACCAGACCCCCTTGTCCTGATCCTGTGCTCACCTCTGCCTTCGTGCAGGATTTTGCTAAAAGGCTTCAGCTGTTTCTCATAGAGGATGGCGGTTTGTGTGTACTGGTGCCGCAGGGCAGTCCACGTTTTTTCTAACCTTGTGATCTGGAAAAAAGAAAGGTGTTATCGTTTTGGAAAAGGCTCTTTTTAAAACTACCTTTTTGCTTAGATTTTGGAATGGGTGATAGAGGTACATGGTAAAAACTCAAAGCAGTTGAAAGGAGTGTAGAGAGAAAAGCTAATCCCCACCCCGACCCTGCTCCACATTGTTCTAATAACCCATGAGACACACACACCTTTTACAATAAATGCGTATCATACTACACGTATTTTTCTGTTCATTGTTTGGAAATTATTCCGTGTAAGTACATATAAAACAGCATAGAACAGTCTTGTTCTGTTAAACTTTTGCCTAGTGTTCCATTTATGCATAAACCATAGTTTAACTAGTTTCCTGTAGATAAGCGCTTTAAACATATTTTTCTATTACCAAATATCTGGAGGATAAATTTCCAGAAGTGGAACTACTGCGTCAAAAAATACATGTATTTTGAATTTTGATAGGAGTTGCCAACTGTCCTCCATAGAGGTTATACTGATGTAAGGATGTAGAATATGACATACAGCATTTTAATGTTACTTGTAAGTAATAAAGTCTGAGACGTGGAAAATTGCCTAGACCATATGATGCCACTACTCATTCCTTTTCATTTCTTTGGGAACAATTTAGTCAAAACCAACATATGCCACTGACTCTGACTGCCCTAGATAAATGGTCCCCCCCTCACACCTTAAAACCAGCAAGCCCGTGTCTGACCTTTTCTACATGAAACAAGGAAGGAGGGAAGGGAACTAATATTTATGGAATGAGAGCCAACTCTGTCAGGTATTTGAGGAATTTCATTTAATCCTCACCATGCCCTATGAGGCAGGTATTTTGGCTTCATTTTACAGGTCAGAAAACAGAAGAGATTAGGTAACTTGCTCAAGGTTTCATAGCCACTAAATGGCGGAGCTGAAATTCATTTCCTTGGGCTCTAAGAGCTCCCTGTGTATTCCAAGAGGAAGGTGAGAAAGGATCACCATCAGCAGATTTGTTGGGAAGGAAAGGATGTGGCTGTTTTTCCTCTGGCCTCCTACACCCCGCCCTCTCTTCTCTTCCCCCTCCCTGAAGCGTCCGCCTTTCTGAAAGGAGCCCTTGTCTCTGGGCTAGGCCCATCTCCTGGATGCTCCCTCTTGACCCCAGAAGCTGAGAAGAGAAGGAGCAGGTTTAGATGATGGCGCACAGAAATGACATGACTCCTCTCGGGTTTTTCCTAGGCCTGCCACTCCCCTCCCCAAGCAGGGCCCTGAACACCCTAGAGGACTCTGCCCCCTCATTGCTGAAGTACTCCAGAAGGGAGGAGTCTGATGCTGCTGTGTGGGGGGAGGCAGCCATCTATAAAGGCATGTTTAGGTGCTTTGGGGTAAGTCCCTAATTGCTGAGTTTGATGTCATGGACAGCAACCATGTTAATGCCACAAAATACCCCCTTCACTACTCTCGGAGAAAGCTCTGGGCTGGGGGGCCTATGCATACAGCTAGCCTATTAGCCCTCAAAATTATAGGCAGTTTTGGATAAGAGGAAATAAATATGATGTAAATTAAAAACACCCAAATGAAAAATTATAACTCCTGTTAGTATAGCAGAAGTCAGTATATCATGAAAATATGGCTGAACTTGCTTATTTCAAATATCACCCCTATACAGTTCCAGTGCATCTAAAGAATTTTGAAAGCTCTTGGTATATGATAATTGGCATTGACCCCTCTCAAAATTTCCTGGTGAAAGCATGAGGTTTTTCAGCTTCTTGTTTGAAAGGTGACCTCGCTTTCGTGCAAGGAAATTATGTTCCTAACATGCCCTGACTTAGCAACAGTGCCCCAGTGGCAATGGTGGATGTTCAGTGAGCACCCGGCAGGATTTCAGAGACAATCTGTGGCTGTGAAACAGCCAAGCTAAATGAGCTGCGGTTTTGGTGTTAGGGGTTGCACACTGGGCTTGTGGGACTGTGGTCTCATACTCGAAGTCGCCGAGTACCTAGGGCTTAACACGACGGAAGTCTGAAAGCTGACTCCTAGCTGTCAAGACAACAGGACCACTTTCCTCTGTGAGGTCCATTTGACTTCAAAGACAGGTTTTCAGTTTTGACCCTCCTCCTAAGAACAGTCTGTCAAAGCAGATAAATTCAAAGTGCCTGATTTCAGAAACTCTGCTTAGGGGGTTATATAGCAGGTGGGCCAGGAATCTGAATTTTTTAACAGCAGAGTCTGTTTTAGGTGATCTGAGGAACATACTTTGAGATAAATCACTCTAGGGATTCTTAGAGATCAGTTCCCCAAACGTCCCAGTTTGTCAGTCATTACCCCGAACTGCCCGCACGTCCGGTGACCCAGACAGAAGCAGTCTCTTTCTTATACAAAACACCCAAGCCAGACGTGATCATCCTAACTGGTCCTTCAGGAATATCTATAGTTCCTGAGGATGACTCTTCTTATCGTATGTCAAAGAGAAAGTGTAGGTTGTCAGCAATTATCTGCTGTTTTTAAAAACAGAGCCAAAATACTTGGGACACTGCTCTTGTTTGCCCCCTAATTAAAGCAGCTTTCACTAAGATACGATTTACCTTTTGAGGTTAATTAAAATCATCTGTGATTTGCTAAGCATGGGCTTGCAGACCACTTTGCAGAACATTAAGTACACGCAGGCCCACAGGGCCGCACAAAGCAAGCGAGAATTTACCTGCGGCATTTCCAAGGCCTTCATGATGGCCGAGAAAGAATAGAGGTCCCCCATGGAGTCTTTCAGCTCCACTGCCACCTGGATGATCCTATTGAGGGTGGCTGCTCTGTCCTCCAAAGTGCCCGTGCAGCCCAGAATGTCCACCGCAATGCCGATGGCCATCGTGTTGTGTCTGAGAGGGAGGAAAACAGCAGTCAGGCCCAGGGCCAACAGGACTAAGAGGAAACGAAACCAAATGGGCCAGGGCAAGGACTGGCTTTCCACCGTTTGCTGCTATCGCCCTGAGATGTACTGGCAGCTCAGCCGGTTTGGTTGCTGATTTCAACAGAGAGATCGCCCCCATCAGGATGACTGCAGCAGGGCCCCGGGGAGGCCTCAGTGGGTGTCCTATGGAGAGTCAAAAAGGACAGATGCCCCAGCACAGGGCTGTTCAGCCCTGGAGCAGGGGATGTGAAGAGGGCCCTCCTGGGGTGAAGCTGCTCAAAAGTGCAAGTGGCTCCTTGTACCTTCCACCATGACGGGTCTGCGGAGACGCCAGGTCCCCCAACACACTGGGGAATCCCTTCCTCAGGGAAGCCCTGGGCCACCTCCACTGAGCCCCCTGGACTGGGGGATGCAAGGGACAGAAAAATGAGAGAACATGCTTGATTCAGGAAGACGACATGGATGTCAGAACAAAGAAAGAAATGAGGAGCTAAGAACAGAGTGTCTGTGGCTCCGGTCAAGGGGCCAGAAAGGGAATGGAGATGTGGACAAAGACTCAACAGTGGACCAGCAGGACATCCCTGTAAGGTCAGACCTAATAAAATTGAAATCTTGTATCTGCCAACAATCCTCCCTTTTCTCATCCTGAACTACACAGGTCAACCTCGCAGACCCAAAACAGGAAGCAGAATGGTCTTTTGTCTACAGACAATGGGACCAATATGAATGGGGTCGCAGAGAGGTCTCCTTCCTGGTGGCAGCAGCACAGCCTGTAAACCCGCCTCTCCTTCCTCCTGTGGACCAGGAGTTCCTGCCTTGGGCCAGAGTAGCCTCAGGTAAATTTCTCCAGGCGCTGGTACAGTGCTGGAGGTGAAGCCCTGATTCAAAGCGATAGTCGAAACAATAAGACTTTGCCTTTGAAACTGGGCCACCTTGTCCTGAAAGTTCACAGTTAAGGATGTTACTCCAAGACCATGCTTCTCTCTGTGCCCACATGTGCTGGTGTCTCTCTCACTCTTCTAGAGCAGAGAGAGGTGTGATTCATCTAGTGCTTAGCATTACTAGTTTCTCTAATGATTGTTAAATCAGTAACAGGCTCTGCTGTCTGTGAGTGTTTGCACATGTGGGTATGCAGTGTGCTTGCTCTGAGTGTGACCTTAGGCTGTTACCTGACTGCTCTACTCCCCCATTTCCTCATCTCTAAAATGGGAACAAGGGTTGTTGGGAGAAAGACTGTGTGTGTGTAAAGATAATTAAGGCGCCTGGCACCACAGCACCCAGCAAATAGTAGTTACTAAAATTGTATCTATATGTGCATCTCTCCCTCTGTATCTTGGTCCCTTTTGCCTGTTGGCCTCTCTTTCCTTTTTCTGTATCTTTTTTGCTGATTTCCTATCTTTCCTAATTAATGGATCCTAAAATAGGCTTAAAGTATATTTTTATTATCTGTTGTACTTATTGAAGAGTTTTGTTACCCATTTGCAAACTGTTAAGGTTGAGCCAAACATTTTAGATGTTTAGTAGTAAACTAACTTCCCATGTTGCCTTCAACTGATTCTTTAATTCAGTGTTTTTTCCTATGTTTTAATGGCCCTTAATAAAAGACAGGCTCTCTACTTCTTTAAGACCTGGCATTATATCAACAGCTATTTGCATAATTATATCCATTCGTTTAACCAACATTTGCCTCAAGCCTCCTGCATACACCACCATGAGGAAGCCAGCTCAGCAAGGCGGCCCTACAGCAGAAGCTCCCGGGGTCGGCAGGGGGAGGCACTAAACGTTATACGAAGGATATCTCTGCTTGCTAGGCTTGGAATGGGTGAAGTGGTAAGTTTAAAATGAAGGGTAGTTTGTATTCAATTCTCAAACACAATAATGTCATTTGATCCTGCAGGACTGCTACAACCTTGGCCTTTATTTAGTAAACACACTGTAATGGAGAAAACAGCCCTCCAAGCCCTAGCAGGTAGATCCCACAGGTCAGCCCTGAACAGGAAACAAGCCAAGGAGCCAGACCCCAGGCAGGCGGCAATCAGGAGAAAGAGGAAACGGATGTAGACAAGAGTGGAAGTCAGAAAATAGCCCAGAGAGAAGCCTCAAGCCTGCTGACCTCAGCCTGGGCCTAGAATCCATGCCCAACACACCTAATGACACTGATAAAATAAGGCCTGCGACTGGGCAGTTTTCAGGCTGAAATGTATCACATGAGAAGCTGGGACGCATGGCAGCACAGCTGTCTCTGTGGAAATGATGACCACCGGACCCAGACCAGGAAGGAGGGAAAGTTAGTGGAAATGAGAAGCCTGGCCCCTGCGGCAGGGGGAGGGAGGAGGACGCCTGGAGAGCGGGGCTAGCATCTAGAACAGTCTGAGCAGGGAAAGTAGGGAAATTCGGAAGTCGGACCTACAATTGCCCGAAGACACTGAACAACAGGCCAACAAGCACCCACCCTGGCCTCTGATCAAAGGCATCAGGGGCCATTTCCTGTCCTCCTGCCTCCCAGATGTCTTTCATTTGGTACTCTCGATGTTTCCTACGGGATGCATCTGTGGCTGTGAAGCCAAGGCAATAGCAGTATTGGAGCCATTTTATCTGCTTCATAGTCAGGTAACCTTGAAAGCAGCTGTTATCGACCCTCCCAGGCTATTTAAAATACAATGTTCACTTTCTAGGGGCTGACAGCCTAGGACTGCACTGTCCACTAGCCACATGTGGCTACTTACACTTAAAATAGTACACAGTAAAATAAAACACTGCATCCTTCAGTTGCCACATTTCAGGTGCCTGGTAGCAACATGTGGCTAGTGGCTGCTGTAATGAGATTTCTGCCATCACAGAGTGCTGCTGTACTGGACAGCGCTGTGACCCAGAACATCACGGAAAGCCATGGGCAGGGGATGACGGCACTCGGGCCCCCGGCCCCTGAATCACCCCTGCCCTCTTCTCACAAAAAGCCAGGGCCCTGGCTGTCCATTAAAGACCACATGTGTGTTGTGGCAATTGGGAACCTGGTTGGAGAAACAGAAAACTTAAGATAACAAGATAGTCTCACACACAAAAAACTATCTTTTCTTTTGTGTCGAAAAGGCCAACTTCTATGGTAATATGAGAATCTAGTCTAGTGCTTCTTTTCTTAAAAACATGCCTCACTACTTCTATCTTTCTAATTTCTCAATATCCGATGTTCAAGTGAGTGGGTTTTAATGGACAGCCAGGGCCCTGGCTTTTTGTGAGAAGAGGGCAGTGATGCTTCAGAGGCCGGGGCCTGAGTTCCGTCATCCCCTGACCTCTGATCCCCCATCTGCCCTCCCTTCAGAGAAAACATTGTTCAGACTCTGTTCTTCCCAACTCCCCCACAAACTCCCACTTAATTCCTAAAGCAGTCTTGAACTCCGGAGACAAGGGGGCCGCAGCTCAGTGAGCCGGGCTGGAGGTGGTACGGCGTCCGTGCTCCGCCTGCCTGCAGTACTGCTCCCACCCCAGGCTGGCAGGGGCCGTGGTGAGCTGTGCTCCCAGGCGGGTCGTCTGTCCGCTCCTCCACCTGCTCCTGGAGCAGAGACGGGAACGTGCTCTCTGTTCCCTGACTTCCTCTTTGCTGTCTCTTTGAGCTTCTCCAGGAATTCTCTGGCTACGGCTTCTGGGCCACCCGCCCTCAAGCGAGGCAGAACTGGGGTGGTGGGTGCCTGGCCTCTCCCAGCTCTGAAACCTGTGGCTGTGCAGCCTGTGGAGTTGAAAGTGCTGTAAATGCAGAGCGGCACTGCTCACCTTTCGATGATGTCCAGGCGCAGCTGGTGGCCATAAGGCAAGGTGATGAGCTCCAGCCCTGAGCTCATGCCCATGTTCTTCCTCATCTCTTCAGAGACTTCAAGTATCCTCGCGACCTGTCAAGAACACAGGTTGAAATGAACTGGACCAGGACGTGGGCTTGCTGCCAACACGAATTTATCACATGGAAAGAAATACACTCAACTGGAACAGTGTGGATGCACTTGACTTGTTGCATTTCTTTTTAAGCAGTGGCATCTTAGGATACAGTTTTAATATATTTGGAGGATTTTAATACACATACTGGAATGTAAAACCTGGGAGGAAAGCACCTAGATTGATCTGCAAAGTCTGCAGATTTGGTGTTTCTGCCCGGTCAGAGAATGGTACAGTTCTTCAAGCTTTTGTCTAACACAGGCTGGATCCTGCTGTGATGTTTTGCTGCCAACAGCAGGGCTGTGTGTGCACACAGCAAACGGATCCCCTGCAGTGGAAAAGCAGAGCTGCGTCCAAATGCTGCTCTGCTGCAGGCTCTGCCGTTCATGTTCTCACTTAACGGCAGGGCTGGCTCCTATTACCCTTAATTACACCTCTCCTGGGCTCAGGAAACGCAGTGTACGTCTGGAAACCATTAGAAACGTGTATAGCGATTTGAAACCCGAGGCCTCAAACACACCCACTTCTCCCCTCCACCACCCCGAGAGGTCTTCCTTAAAGGAAATCTGGTTTGTTTGTCCCAGCCAGCTCTCCCCATCTCATTTCTAGTGTGTGATCACAGCTTATTGGAATCAGGTATTAGTTGACCACTTAGGGTTATTACATGCTACCTCCAAATACTACAACTGAGTTAGGCCGTCTCTAAAACGGGGCTGGTGACACTCACAGAGCACTGATGTACTAACAGTGCAACTAGCAGATACAGTGGGTCAAACCAACCCTGGACACGCGGCAGGTGCGGGACAATCCCTCTCCTTGAGCCAGTGTTGTCCTCAACTATAATTATCCCGGGTATATGAACAGTCCAGGTATCTTCATAACAGGCCACGAAAAACATCTGGAAGTTCAGCTGATATTATTAACCTTGACCCTTAACTTCGGTGGCTGAGCAGAGGCACCACTGTCAGCCCCCGGGGATGAACTGTCCAGCACAGACTCCAGACTAGGATGCAGGATTCATACTCTGCTCTCTGGGCCTCAGTTTCCCCTTCTCTAACACAACGGCTAAGTTCACCTTTCTCAAAGACTTTGCCAAGGATCAAATGGCCCTAAAACCCCAGCTATTTAAAAAAGTCAAGTTGTGAATCGTTGGCCACGTGGAAGGGGGAAGAATTCTGGCCAGATCTCTGGAAAGAGATTTACACCTTGACCATGGCAAGACAGCCCTAATGCACACCCCGGCCACCTGCAATCACACACATTTTGCTTGCTTGTTTAGACACCTGTCCTGTCAGAGGCTCCAAACCCAACACATCCAATTCATGCACACTCTGTGTAACAAGAGTCAAAGGCTTGTCATTGACTCAGTTTTATTCTGGAAGCTGTTTTCCTTTCCAGTCTGTTTTCCTTCAGTGTAAACGTGCAATCCCCTGGTCACTTTCCTGACGTATTACCAGGAAATGCTGACACCTGCTTGCCCCAAGGCTGAGCTACGGAACAAGGGCGTCGTGAGGTCACAGTGCAGAGCCTGGATTAGGTCTCCTGGAAAAGCCTGGGGCCGTGCAGCTCAGAGATGCAGAGGAGGGATGAACACTTGTAGAGGATTTACTATGAGCTGGACCCGGCAGTGCAGGGCGACATCAATGCCCCACGATGAGTTATTCTAGCCACACTCTGCTCTTCTGATCTCAGCCATCCTAGCTTTGCAGGATCTCAGAACTCTGCTGGATCCTTATCCCATTGCCTCGGGAGTTGCTGCAGTGACCCAGGGGAGCCCTGAGAGGGGCCTGGCCCTGCTCTCCTCCCAGCTGCCAGGGACCTTCTCCATAGAAATGAGATTGCCTGGCTCCACTATCCGTGTCTGTTGTCCTCTGCAGAGGACTCTGATTTGCACTGTGCTCTTACGGGCCTGTCTCCCTCACTGAACTGCAAAGTTCTTTGAAGGCAGCAACCTGGCACGAGCCCAAAAGTAGACTTAAAAACAAGAAGGAAAGACCCCAGGCCCTCCCCCAGCTGACCCCATGTGCCCTTCACCACCCACACAGGGTGAATCCTCCATAAACCAACCCCTCCCCCCATGGCTTTTGACCTCTGAGTCTCCGCACGTGTGTGTTGCCTGCCACCTGGAAGATGCCTTTTGTGTTCTTCATCAGGCCAACTCCTATTCAGCCTTCAAAACTCATCTCAGACATCCCCACCCTGACTCCCTCCCTCCCCTATGTTTAAGACCCTACCTCAGAGGCCCTGCAGGTCCTGTGCTTTTCCCTGCAGAGCATTTCCCACCTGGGCTGTGGTCTGAATTTCTGTCACTGTCGCTCCTGCCTCTCCCACCATGACCTGGCCTGGCTTGGCCCACGGTTGGTGCTCAACCAAGGCTCAGTACAGAACACTAGTGAACACTTACTTAGCTTCACTCTGGGGCAGGCATGGTATGAGGGCTTTGGTATTCACAACCAGCTGGGCTATGGCATTGTTCTCCTTTTAGAGACACCGAGAGGCAGGTAGGCTCAGGCAGTTCATCCCCATAGGCCAGGCCCTTGGCCGCTGGGCCTCCCTTCTAGCTTCTGCAGAGCCCAGCAGGTGAGTGAGGCCAAGGCGGCGCCCCTTTGCAGGGTGGGAGGGGCTCAGCCCGGGGAGGGGCTCACACTGCTGGGCAGGCAGCCTCCAGGGGCTCAGGGCCATCCACCTGTCCTGACACCCCAGGCTCTGTGCACAGGTGGGAACCAGCACTTGGGCCCCAGATGCTGCCCAGCGCCTGCTCTCGGCTTCTGGTGGCCTCATCTGGTTGCATTTAGAGTCAGTAACAACAGCCTTTGTTTTGTTTCCCTCTTACAGACACTAGTTGTGCGTGATTTGTTGGCAAAGCCCTGAAGTCAGTGGTTCAGGAAGAGAATAAGGAAATGGCAGGGGACTCTGGAGGGAGGAAGGAGGACTTAACAGCCTGCCCTTGGAGGCTGGGAACGGGGGTCAGTCAGGGGGCTCCTGCTCAGGTCTCTGCCTCGCTGCTTGGGGGATCTGTCCAGCCCCTCTTCCAGGGGTGCCTGAAGGCAGACGGGAGTGGGACCCTCACCAGGAGGACAAAATGCAAACAGAGAAACAGAACAAGAAGGAGGGCAGGCTGCACATTCCTTCAGTTGAGAACAGACTTCCAAGGCAGTGGGAAGGTTCCAGACTCTCCTGCAAAGGGTGGTCAGGCATCTCACCTCCTCCTACACTACCACCAAGCCCCGCCTGAGGCCACAACAGGGAAGGATTCATTTCCTCCTGGAAATTAGGCTGTTCTGTAAACCCGGACCCATGGTCCCACAAGGAGCTTCCTCCATGGAGAACCCAGACAGGTTCACGCCAGGCTCCTGGGCTATCGGTGTGGTTCTGCTCTCAGATCCAGGGCCCAGGATGAGATCTACTTACTGGAACAGGAGACCTAAATCCTTTTCCTGCCCAAACAGGTTTAGCTCACATTAAAGTGAGGTAAGGTCTTAACAAGGCAAATTATCTGACCGCTTGGGGCACTGCCCAAGGATACCCAGTCAACCACGGGAACAGCCCTTGTTCTTCCAACACAGCCCCTTTCCTGGCAGCCCCCCAGACTGTTCACCCCAGAGCAGCCAGCACCTGCTTAACGTTCCTCATTAAGGAACATTGGGAGGCCCTCTGCGCCCCCGTGAGCTTCAATCAACTGAGGAACTCACTGGGGGAGTACTCGGAGATTAGATTTCCTGCCATGATTCATGACCCAGGAAATTTATTTAGGAAAACCCAATTCCTCAATAAGCCCTGGTCTTTGAAGCTAATTGACTCCACTGAGCTACAAATGAAAAAGGACTTTAAATCTCTCTAAGTCCTTATCTGTTGCTCAAATGAAGGGATCTGTCTCCTTATACTGAGGCATGGGCTAAGCACGCCTCAGCCTTAAACACCTACTTTCTAGAAACTTCTCTCTGAAGGATGAGGTTGTCTTGGGGCCAGCTATGAACAAAAGCCACCCATATCTAAAAGAAATGCTTCCTATCAAAAATGATGATGATGTAAACACAAATTTATGTAGTCACGTGGAAACATAGTCATGACATGTTGTTCGATGGAAGACAAAAAGGGTTTGGAATGGTATATATAGACCTGTGCCATTTCTGTGGTAAACAAATAGATATGCATGCAATTATTATTTACATGTACCTATTTGCAGAATAAATGTTAACAATAGTGATCACCAAGAAGCTGGATTTTGTGTGACTTTTATTTTTTCTTTTCTTTTAATCTGTATTGTATAATTTTTCTAAAATTGTATCTTATAATTGTATTTTATAATTTTTCTAAATTGAGCAAGTAACTTTAAAAATGTTTATCCTGGGGCTTCCCTGGTGGCGCAGTGGTTGAGAGTTCACCTGCCGATGCAGGGGACACGGGTTCATGCCCCGGCCCGGGAAGATCCCACATGCCGCGGAGCGGCTAGGCCCGTGAGCCATGGCCTCTGAGCCTGCGCGTCCGGAGCCTGTGCTCCGCAACGGGAGAGGCCACAACAGTGGGAGGCCCGTGTACCGCAAAAAAAAAAAAAAAAAAGTTTATCCTAAAGACCATTTTTGTAACAATAAAACAAATATATAATGTACATATGTAGCATGTACAATGAAAATAAAAACAACCAAGGCTCTGCTACTCCAGAAACTACATTTTCATCTACAATCTACTCTTCTTTGGACTTGACTTCACCAGTTCTGATGGAGTTGAGGCTGTGGGAGAACTTGAAAATCTACGCCAGCTGGGAGAAGGACACAGCAGGGGTGGGAGAGGGAAGGCACGGCCCTGGGTAGCAGCCTGTGTCCCTCTGTCTCAGGTGAATTGTACAAGCTTCCTGCCTGGGCAAGGGTTGTCCCGGCCTGTAGTCCCCACCCCTTAAATAAATCCCCACACCCAGGTTATCATCTGAGTTTTCCTGTGAGCAAAGCAGTCACAAGGTAAGGCAAAATGAGGCCCAGATAGATCCCCCTTCCAAACATTCGGAAGTCTGACCAAACCCACCCGCCGGGCACCTACCTTGCAGTCCATGCTCAGCATGTGCTGGGCGATGACCTTGGGGTCGTTGTTGGTGAACAGTTCTTTCGCACGCTTCAGCATCGCGGTTTCCAGGGGCTTGTTCTCAGGAGGAAGGAGCTTCGACTCAAGGTCGTTGGGCTTGAAGGAGGAGGCAGTCTCCAGGAGGGGTGTCACGAATGTACCCTCGTCCTCCTGCCCCTCGTCCCTCTGGGTCGGCAGCGGCTCCCAAGGCTTTGCCCCATCATCGTCATCAAGGATCAAGTAGCTGGTGTCAGAGTTCCGGGCAGCCGGCCCGCCGTTCTGCTTGGCGGTCAGCAGGTCCACGTAGCTGTCCTGGGCACAGAAGGGCGGCCGTGCTGCCCCATCGCAGCCTGTGGCCAAGGCTGGGTTCAGTTCGCAGTAGTTGGCCTCTGAGTTGAGCCAGGTGGACGGAGACCGGGGAGCCTTGAGCATGGGCGCTTTGCAGGGCTTGGGGGGCGGTTTGGGGCATAGCTGGCTGTCTGAGCCCCTCAGCGCCCCCCCTGCCCTAGCGTCCGAGGAGACCCTCCGAACCACTGCTGGGCTCAGGGTGGGCTCGCTGCCTGTCCTAAAAACCGGTGAGTTTGGGCAGGGTCTTGTGCCCACACCTGGGGACTGAGGGGGCAGCTTACCACCTGTGGAGGATAAGAGAGGGTCAGAAAAAGCTCAGCTGTGCGAAGAACATGAGACGGACAAAACTAGAGTGACAGCTCCTGGCCCTCAATTCAGGCCCTAGGATTTTGGTTTTCACCCACAAAAGATAAGTCAGTATGACCACCGCAGGCCCGATCTAGAGCAGTCTAGAGCATGTCAAGGGCTAAGATGGCCCCACCCCACTTCTGGGGGAATTCTAAATCCCAGCGACCACCGACAGCTGGGCAGCAATGTCATTTTATGGTCACAGAAGGTTAGTACAGGCAGAACAGGGAACTACATTGAGCTTGGAGGGCAGTGAGTAATCTAACCTTGCCCTAAAAAACACAAGTCTCTAGCCACATAGCATAAAGGGGGGGCGGGCCCTGATTCACTCTCAAAGCCAGGGTGGATCCCAGCCAGCTTTAAGAAAGAGACAGAGACACACGGGGAAGGGAGAAAAAGACACTGAGATAACCCACATCCAAGCGGTTTACAAAGGGGCAGCAGGAAAATCAACTTGTGGTTCCCCAAGGCAGGTCAGTTACAAAAATAATGAAAAACAATCCCGTCACCTATTAAGATAATTGCTTACTTGATTTCCCCACATTCCATACCATCTCACTCTTCTGGTTGTGGCAGGAGAATGGAGAGGAAGAGGGGTCTCTACCAGGAGCCCCAGGACTGACCCACTCACCATCTGCCCAGGGAGGAGACTAAGGGGGAGGTGCATTCGTTATGAAGACCACCAGTTAGCAACTGGGCTTAGAATCAGGAAACCTGGGTTCAAATGCTGGCTTCACCACTTACTAGACAGAAGAATCTAGGCAGATCACTTAATATCTGCGCCTCAGTTTTCTCAGCCACAAAGACGATAACCATGCCCACCTTGAAGGCTTGTTATGAGGCTTAAAAGCTAGCGCCCATAAAGCGTCCAGCTCAGTGATTTGCATCTGGATATAGTTCTACAAACCCCTCATCCTACAGCCTGCAGACATGGAGTCTTCTGTCATTCCCAAATTAGGTGACCAGATGGGGCAGGGGAAGCAGCCTGAAGGAAGTCAGGGAAACACTGTCACCCTCTCCCTCCCAATTTCCCAAAGACCTACCAATTGGCAGGTAACTTTCCGACTGGTGGGCTTTGAGGGACAAGGCTCTTCTGTCCTGCATGTGATCCAGGCAGGCTGGCTGGCTACCACTCTTCTCTCTATTTCTGAAGCAAAAGACAAGTGGGGCAGGAACATGTCATTAAATCGTAAAACCTTTAGGCAACGTCATGGAAAGTTTAAAAAAAAAAAAGATTGCTCAGAATGAGAGTGCTCCCGCACAGCCTAAGAGTAAAGGAATGTCTGGTGGAGGGTGGAAATTACTGATGGAGGCGATTAGTATGTGACTCTGCCGTGGGCTCCGACCCTGCGTCCCCAGGACCAATCCAGTTAGGTCCTAGGCTGCCTCCTCTGAGCCTTTCCATCCTGTTGAGCAGATCAGGGTAAAGGTTTCAAGATACTCTCAGGAAAATCTGATGAACTGGAATGTGTACTTTTAACGGTGCCTAAAATTACTTACAGACCCAGAAGGAAAGACTTGTGTAACTAACATGCATTCTCCACCGGGCCTCACAGTGCCACGGTTAGGAAGGAAGCTGTGGGGCAGTTTCCATTTCAGTGCAAATCTCAGCGTCCCCCAGATAACCTGCAGGGTTGCCCGAGGAGTCTGTCCTATGCATCTAGGAGGATCCCACAGCCAGCCTCCTCGGGACGACTTGGGAAAAGGGACTTGGCGGGGTCACCAAGCAGCGGCTGCGAGGCACGGAGCACAGCCGCACAGGGAAAAGGTGGAACGAAACAAGATCAGCTAGCATTCCTCTGTCCCTTGCCGATCCAGACTGGGAATTTCTCTAATTAGCACCAAAGAACAGAATTTCTCTTTTGCTAAGACAGAAAGCACTGCACCAGCCAAGTCGTAATGAACTTTAATCGGCCTCCCCCTCTCCAACGCCCCCGACAAGCTTATGTTACAGACATCGCCAAGTTCTTTCCTACCTTTGCAAGCACCAAAGAAATAAAACAAAACAAACCACCCCAAACTTCCAGCAACAGAGAAATTCCAGCAACCCCTCAGAGATAAAGCAGGGCAGAGGGCAAATTCCAAAAGGCAGTAGCTTCAGCGAGGCGATATTTAAGCAGTGATCACCGCCAGCGGTCGGACACCAGGGCCCCATCACCGGCCCGGAATGCAACCTGGCAGAGCGCACGCCTATGCCGGCGGCGGGTAGCCAACCAGCAGGCCCGACGTCAGGGAAGGTGTGGAGCCGCTGACGCGGAGGGGCAGGGCTTCGGGGCATCTTCCGTGCTGAGCCCACGCCACCCCTACCATTAGGCGTCTCTGAGCCTGCAACCTGTGCCAATGGGTGACAAGGCTTAGGGAGCTCTGCTCTCAAAGCGCAATCCGAAGAGTGGCTCTGTTAAGTTTGTAACGTCGACTCAGTGACTTTCTCAGCCTTTCTTTTATTTCTTATCTTTAAAAAAAAAACACAAAAATCTGTATTTTAAATCCAGGCTGCTGAGGGCTGACCAGGCGGCCTTCCTCCCCAGCACCGTTCCTGGCAGGGGTTCTGTGGGTCATCCTGGCTCTGTTCACGACACTGACTGCCTGCTCACCAGTTCAGCAGCCAACCCCCGCCCACCACCAAAGAAACAGGAGAGGCCCCCTTTTAATATTTTAAGGGATCTCACTTCCGATCTTATTACCATGAAAAGGAGAATTTCTAAATGTCAGCTCCTGCCTCCTTCCCTGCAACTGCCCTGAGTCCTGCATTCTACTGCTCTCCAGAAAACAATAATTACTAGGATTATGAACACTCACCTAGCACTTTCTATGGGCCGGCACTGTTCGAAGCACTTTGCAGATCTTAAACCATTTAACCCTCAAAAGCCCCACCTTTCCAAAACACGGAGGCCCAAGGCAGGTAAGTAGCTTGTCCAGGGTTGACCAGGTCAGGGGTGGACCAGCGTTGGAGGGCAGGCGGCAGGGTCCACCGCCAGACGCTGACTAACATCTACCAGAGCTTCCTAGGAGCACACAGCCGTCATTCGTATTACTCAGAGTCCTGTATTTTGCTTCTGAATTTTTGCAGTCTAGAGATTACTGTTTATGACATTTCCTCCTGGCCCAGAAAGAAAACCAGTGAGTGGATGAAAATGTGTTGTGCAAGCTTGGACGCCAGGGAGCCGGAGAAGGGGACCCGTGTAACTGAGCGGCCGGGACCCTACCATGCCTGCCTCTTGCCTGCTTTCCTGTCCTGACAGCTAGATAATAGGCACAAGGCCTCCT
Organism: Tursiops truncatus; assembly: GCF_011762595.2. Lineage (NCBI taxonomy): Eukaryota > Metazoa > Chordata > Mammalia > Artiodactyla > Delphinidae > Tursiops > Tursiops truncatus. Next base: position 101,821,345 of record NC_047034.1, on the reverse strand, counting down.
CTCTCCATGAGAGACAGGTCCTGTATTAACACAGGGCGCACCACTCATAGTCGACAGCGGGGCGCCTCAGCGCGGCCTCCGCTTCTCTGAACTCTTCTCCCCGAGATCCCCCGAGGGTCAGACTGCAGCCCCCGGGCTCTTGACGCCTCCTGTCTTAGGAATCTTGTCTGTTCCGACCTAGTCAACCACCCTCTCCCTTTGGACCAAGGCTTCATCTAAGCCTTCAGGCCTAACTTCCCTCCTGAACCCCAGAACTGTTGCTGGACACTGGCCCTCAGCAAGCCCACAGTCGCATCTCAGATGGAACAATTGGTTTTTCCTCCGAAGTCCACGCTCTCCGGTCCCTCCCGCGGTATCTGACTTGCCCTTCTCCACCTTCCCCTCATGCAGAAGAGCCTGGGGAAGGCTGGTTCTGAGTCTCCTGACCCTCGCCCTACCCCACCCGCACAGCCTGACCCTCCGCGGCTCACTAGCTGCTGTCCCTGCCCTCCCCTTCCTCACTCCTCTCGCACAGCGCTGTCCCGTCCAATTCTTAGGACATCCCGTCCCCCACATTGAGTCTCTGAGGCTCCTTCAATCCCCTAGCCTGGCATTAAGGTCTCCCCGATCTGGTGGGGGTCAGTCACCTCCCTAAACCTCCCCCTGCCAGCCCCCTGCACAGCTGCACCCTGTGTTCCAGCTCCACCAGTTTCCTCACTCCAAGCAACACTCGCCCCTTTTCTAACTCTACTCTTCTGCTCATGCTGAGCCCCCTCCCTCCCTGGGAATACCCTTCCCTTTGCAGAATCTATCCACATTTTCCCTAGCCTTCAGACTAGCCGGAATCCTTACCTCCTTCGCTGGGAGGTCTCTCCCGGTCAGCCGTCCCCTTCCTCAGCAACTGCCTCATTTATTTTTGGCACCAACTCAACTGGGAACTAATCACGCACTGCCTTGTGACAGTTATTCCAATGACACTTGACATTCTTCTTAATGTCGTTCATGGTTCTTCTGCTCCTGGGGGAGCACGCCCGCCTAGCTAAGCCTGGTCCCGGCCAGAGGGTCCCCCACACTCCCAACACCGACCCAGGAGGCCCTGACCCACCTGAGGAGGTTGCCCCTGGGCAAGCTCTGCTCTCGGGCCTGGGGGCTGCCCATGGTGAGGCTCAGCCTCTTGGCCACGTCCGGCCTTCCATCGACGAGGCTGCCCTCCTGGGCCTGGCTGGGGGAGGTGCCGTACTGCTCCTCCAGGCACCGCAGGGGCACCGTCCTGTTGATGGGCTGGAAGATGATGGCTCCGCTCTGCTGGGAGATGGGCCGCCGGTTGCCCACATAGCAGCGCACCAGGCCGGGGATGGAGTCGAAGCTCTCCATCTCAAACTGGTACTGCACTCGGCTGTAGGCCTCACTGAGCCGCAGGACCGTCCGGCGGATCTTGAAGTGCTGAGGGAGGTTCTTCCACTGGCAGGTCAGGACAAAGTTTCCGGGGCTGGACAGAGAATCACGAACCAGGAAGTCACCGTCTCGCTGCACGAGGTTTTCTGACACCTTTGGGACAAAACGGTGCGTGAGGAGTAGGCAAGGCAAGCTGAGCTGCGCTGCTCCCCACTTCTTTGGGCCAACAGAGGACAATGCTATTATGTCTCTTCTTCCTCAGTCGGCTCTTTATCAAATGCCAAATTCTTAGAAGACCCACTAATTCATTTAAGAGCTATTTGCTGATCACCTACTATGTGCCAAGTACTACTGTAGGCACTGCGTTTACAGCAGTGAATGAAGCCCACGAGAGTCCCCGCTGCCTCAGAGCTTCTGTTTTTAGTGGACAGCTTCTATTTTAGTGAGGACAAACAAGCAACAGGTACGGTATGTCAGATGTTGTCAAGTTAAGGAAGAAGTAAATCAGGATGAGGGCTGTCCTCTTAAATACTGTGGTTAGGAGGGTATCACAAGAAGATGATATTTATGCAGACCTGAAGGATATGAAGTGATGGAAAATAAATAAAATTTGTGTCTGGTGGGTCTGATTCTCCCCCTTCCCCCAACAATTGGAGGAGGGTGTTTGTTGTCATCTACAAGTCACCCTCAGAGCCCTCTCCTAAGACACCCCTCTCCAGGCCTGGTCGATGGGGGAGGAGGATCCACATGCAGGTGGAGTCCAGGCACTGTGGAATCGACCCTTGAGTGTGGTTCTGGGCACACCGATTACTCTGGAGGGCCTGGAACAAAGAGGGCCAGGTCTCTCATCTCACAATGTTATTGGGAAGATTATATACCTGCATACATACTATATGCAAAGCACTAGTACAGTGCCTGGAACATAGCAGATGCTAAAAAAATCACTAGCTATAATGATGCTGATGTTTATAATAAAAGGAGAATTTATACTGTGTTGTAGTATGGTTGTTCCTGTAGCTAACCTGCCTGGGTTTGCATTCCGGCTCGTCTGGGTGACAAGTTACATGGACAAGTTACACTCAGTTTACATCATCTGTAAAACGGGGATAATATCACCTACAGGATAGCTATAAAGGTTTAAAGGACTAGAGTGTTGGCTATAACTATCGTTATTATTGTCACAGTCTTTAGTTATACAATCGGGAGTGATGTATAGCTGAACATTTACACTCATGGCAAATGGGAAACAAATTTTATGATCACGATAAGGAGAATGATGGTGGTGACAGACACCAGATTTATAAACTTTGATAAGTTTTCTAGGACATGCCAACATTTGATCAGCTAGCTTAGAATAGTATGCTACCATGGTTACCTTAAAATTGCATCTTAGCCTTAAAAATGTTTTCACACAGAAATTCCATTTCTTGGAATTGAGCCTGAGGAAATAATCATAGTCATGAACACAGTAGTTATCTGCAAGGATGTTGGGGAGAGTGCCCAATACAGAATGCAGAAAGCATACAGTGGACACAGACAATGGAGACTGGTGTAGGAGAACATTTCAGAGCAGGAGAAAATTCCCAGGAAATAGCATTAAGGGAAGAAAGTGGGCTGCAAAGTTATATGCAGCATGAGCTCATACTTGATTTGGAAAAGTCTGGCAGGATTTATATCGAAATGTTCATAGTGGTTATCTCCAGAAGGGAGAATTACAGGTAAGTGTTTAATTTTCTTCTTTTTACTCTATTTTCTACAATCGATTTTGCACTAAAAGAAGAAAAAAAAAAACAAAGTTAGGATCAGGATTATTTCTTTGATGGTGCTGAGAAAGCTGCTACGTTAAAAAAAAACATCCACAACACGATGCCCTTCCCTCACCCTCAGCCACCCCTTTCCTGTCATGTTGTCCTGCATGACTGGTCAGATCAGGTTACAGTGAAAACCCAAGAGAAACTCTATACCTCAATTCTGCACTTATTCTATTTTTCAGTTTCTATACTATTAAATACAAAAACATCATTCACGGCTATGGCCCAAAGGACTATCACACAAAGTACATGCTGGCCATGAGACTGTGGTCGCTGGTATGATTCCTCTTCTTTCCCATCCCCCGGGCCAGGGGCCGGGGAGGGGAGGGATGGAGAGTGGAAAAGTGCCAGCCCCACTAGGGCACAGGCGGCCTTGTCGCTCTGGGTCACCCGCCCTGATGATACCCCCTCTTCACCTGAAATTAAACCGCTGCCTTGAGAAGGAAGCAGGCTCCACGGGGTATGAGGCTGCAGGCAGTCGGCCAAGAGTTCAATTATCTGAACAACAGCCCAGCCTGATATTCCCCTAGGTATCACCCTGCGCGGCTGCCTCCTGCCTGCGCCTTGTTTACAGAACCACAGAACAGCTGCTCTCCCTTCATCCACTCACCGGCCACGGGGAAACGTACTTTGGATTCCCGACCTTAGCTCTTCTCAAGGTCTCCTTAGAGACGCGCCTACGTTAAGTCACCACAGGCCACCCTGTAGTAGTGCGCTCTGGCTGAACCGGGGCTTGCGCCTGGTAGCCTTGGGCGTGTGACCCTGCGCGGGGGCGGGTACCTGTCGGGGGATGCGGCCGTGGTACCAGGCATGGCTGCGCAAGTCCTCGCTGCTCAGCAGCAGCTCCTCTTCCAGCTCCTTCTTCAGCCTCTCCTGGGTCCTGTCCATGATGTGCCTCTCCTTGGAGAACTGCAACACAGGGTCACCAGTGATCTCCCAGCCTGCTGGGGCCGCGAGCCCAGGCCAGCCGGCTGGAGACGCCAGCCTTGCGGTCGGCTGCTTTGCTGATCAAACCAGTAGATGCCCAAAGCCCTGGTCAGGTAGAGGAGCCTGGATAATGATTACAGTTAGCTGTGAACTTTCATTTCTCTGGCTGGAGAGAGAGTGGAGTAAAATTTTCACCTGCACTCGGGGACTATGATAGGAGAGTAAGCCAAGCCGTTCCTTTTATCAGTCTACTCGGGTAGCAGCTGAAAACATGGGGAGCAGGGCAGGGGGCGCCAGGGAGAGATGTGCCAGGCCACCCAGAGAGCTTCCTCATCCTCCTTCAGAGCTGTCCTAACACAGAGCTGGGAAGGACAGAGTCCCAGCCGGCCCATGGTCCCAGGCCTGCAGGACAGTGCTGCCCAAAGTGCAGTCCCAGGGCTGTCGTGATGGCTCTGAAATCTTTGCTACTGGCAAACTCCAGTTCAGGACCGAGTTTGCCTTTAGAAACGTTTAGAGCAATTGGACAGAGTAATGCCTCTTGAATCTACTAACAGAAGTCTGAGTTTGTATTTTGTATGTGATTTTAATTTCATTTTTCTGCTATTTCATTTTTTACGACAGATTGGAAAAGGAAACTTAAATCAAAACAAAGAACTGGCTCTTCACCTCAAGTAGTTTGAGAATCACTGAATCTAGGTCACTGCACAGCGGCCGGGACAGGAGTTCTGGGTGGGTAACACTTGTTCCGGGTTTAATTTAGAACCCACGCCCACTTACAACATGTGAACTGAACTTGGACACCTGCCTGGTTCCCAGCAAAACCGGGCTCAGGGACTGTGGCTGAAGGTCATATGAGCAGGAAAAGGCTGTGTCCTTGTGTTTTCTCAACTTCCCCAGCTGGGCCTCAAAGGCCTGTAGGAATCACAAAACTGTCCTCATCACACTGCCCTGCACCTTAGCAAGGAAAGAGCCCCCCAGACCTCTTCCACTCAAGAAGAAGAAAAAGACCTGGGATTTTATAGCTGGATTCTGATCCTCAGCCCACGAGGGCACTGGCCGCAGAATGACTCCCGGGCTGTTTTCAAGGTGGGGTTCTGGCTTACTAATTATCTACTTCTCCCTCCACCTCTTCCCCACCACTCTTCTCACAGTGCAGGACCCCCCCCCCCCGGAGTGTTTGACAGATGAGCTGAATTCCTATCAAAGAGATACTGATGTTGGCTGCCCACAGCGCCCGCAGGCATTATTAGCATTGATGTTTGACACTGTCGGCTTCGATCATTAATTATGTACAGGTACATCTGAAGACATTCTGAGTGCAGAATGTAGATTGTCAACCAGGCCGCATCTGCTATTTGTGTATTGTCTGTCTTGCCTCCTGCTAGGTAACAAGCTTCCCGAGACCAGAAGCCCATCTGCCTTCTCCCCTGCTGCCTTCGGGCAATGCCTGAACACAATGGTTACTGCATACTCACTGAATGAACAAATAACCCAATGTCTATGACTTTTCTTAGTTATGGAGGTTCTCCTGTTTCCTCTCAAATTATTTGAAGCCCTGGTTTAACCGGGCGGGTTGCCACACAGCTAAAGGATGACTGACATTCCTCAGTCTTTCTCTCTTATAGGGAGATGTGGCCACGTGGCTAAGTTTTGGCTAAGGAAGGGTAAACTGCCATGTTGGTGGGACTTCCAAGCTGAGATGTGATGGCCGGAGCTGCAAAACCATCCTGGATAATGAGGAAGAGGCCAAACCAGAGGAATAGGCGAGCAGAAGGCCTGAACGAGCCCAGGTCCCTCACAAGGGTGAGGCCAACACCCCGGCCCTGGACTGCCGGCCTCCAGGTCTTCCATGTGATCTTTTAGCTTTTTTAAGCCTGTTATTTTGGGTGTTCCTGTCACTGGCAGCTGAGCTAAATCCTAACCGATACTGTGACCCTGGCCTCTCTTCAGCCACCCTGACAGTCTGTACACCTAGCCTAAATCCCTTGTGCCGAGCCCTGGGTCCACTTCTTCTTGGTCTGAGCTCTGAAAATGCAGCAACCAGCAGGTCCTATCCTCTGTGTAACCCTCCACTGAAACTGTGTTCGCCCAGACCCCGAAAGCTATCCCCGTACTCTCCTCGCTCCCTGATAGCCAACACCCAGGCCACGTCCCATCCTCCACCCCCTCTCTCTTTCTCGGCATCTCATAAACATCAAAGGTCTTCTGTAGCATTTTATATGGGACAATCTTTTACTTCAGGTTTTGAGATAATATTGTTTTGCACTTGTTACCAAAAAAAAAAAAAAAAAAAAAATCAGTTCTCATTACTTCTGTCCTAACTCCTTAGAGGAAAGTCCACAGTTACTGTTCTCTCCCCCTGCAGACTCGGGAGCTGGGGCACTCTAGGGAAGTACCTAGAGAAGAGAGAAAAGATCCGTAAGACTGACCCTCTCACATAATCTGGGACAGAAGACCAGACTTCAGAAAATATGCCCTCAAGCTCTTGCATAATTTGTGAAAAGTTAGGGAGTTCCACAGTTGTCCACACTTGTATTTTAAATGGGAAGAGGAGAAGGGAAAGGGAGGGAGATGAAGAGGGAGGGGGTGGAGGGGGAGGGGCTTCATTTCAAGCCAGTGAGGGCTGGTTCTGCATTAAAAGGAGCCAAGGGGGCCGCTGGGAGCTTCTGCGTTTACAGATGATGTGGGCAATGTCTCCCAAACAACTGAAGAGGCAATTCAGAAGTCACCCACATATGGTCACTCTCATGATTAAAGAGTGGTTATTTGGGAGAGGATGCCTTCTAGAACTTTCACTTATTGTTTTAATCACATATATTAACGCAACTTTTATTTTTCCCAGGTGCCTATTTTATGACAGCTCCACCTTGCTGACTCTGATTTTGCCGCTGTAGGCAGGTACTTTGATGTGCTGTCAACCCCGTGGTTGGTGACGGGTGACCATATAAGAAAGCAGTTTACACTGAATGGAAGTGCAGTACTCACTGACCTTTGGACCTTATGTTCTTCAACTGCCAGAGAAAGCAAGAAAATAATTACAAATAATCGATCTCTCAAACAAATGCTATAAATATTACTAATGACCACCTTATAGTAACACAACGTTTTCTTCAAGCTCAAATTCTCTAACTATTTGCTCCTAAATTTGAACTTCATTCCTGGAAGATAAGTCTGATTCTTTGTTTCTCCAGTCTCTTATCTTGAGGGGAGGAGGGGGCAGTGAGGGGAGGACAGAGATGGAATGGGGTTTCATTGCACCAGCACGGGCCCTGGCCATCCTGAGCTCCACCACACACAGCAGCTGGGGCACAACCTCCGGAGGAAGGGAAGCTGCTAGGCTTTGGATCAAGAACATTCTGCCACAAGTCTTGCCAGGTTCATTCCAGGGACCAAATCCACCGACAGCCACCATAAGAGAAGGATGCAGGCTGGACACGTATCTTCTACTCCAAGTCTTGCCTGAGTCTGACCCATCAGAGATTTGAGAGCAGTCCTTTCTTTTGGGGGGGGGGGAGGTGTAAAAAAATGTGCTATGTATGTAAATTAAGTAATAAGTATACCTTGAGCAGGAAAGAAAGGAAAGAAGAAAGGGAGGGAGGGATGGAGGCAGGGCTTAGTAACTACTGTGTCACGGTTACCCACTCACATGGCTCCACTTCTAAAACTTCTTCCAGTCCCAGTCATTGGCTCTGGGGTCTGAGACGAGAGGTAGGTAAATGGATAACTACAGCAAATGAGGGGATGGATGAGGCCCACAACTGTCCAACCGAATTGAAGTTTAGCCAGAAAGTTCATAAATTACTATCATTGTTGCTTTTCATGGAAATCTGAGTCTAGCTACTACTTTCCTACTGCCAGCATTTTCACAACCCTGACGTCAACGGATGTGACAGCACAGTGTTTAAGAGCTCAGGCCAGCCTGCCCCCTCCATCCATAGGCCACTGTGCCACTCACCAGCTGTGTGGCTCTGGGCAAGTGACTTTCCCTCTCTGTAGAGCTCCTGGTCTGCAAAATGGGGATAATAACATATGACGACAGGTTAATAGGGATGAAATGGATCGATATCCATAAAGCGCTCATGACATACCGTGGTACACAGACCGCGCGAACTGTTCACTGTTTTTATAGGCCTATATCAGAATGCCATTCACCTGGTGAAATAAAATGAACAGTTTACGTCTGAGGTGTTTAAGGTCTGATGCACAGGCATGGTGGGTGGCTCAGTATTTGGGAGGAAAGCAGTTCAGGAAAGCAGCCTGGTACTTGTTTAAGTGCCCACTGGCTACCTCAATCCTCTGCAGAAGCCCGCTGTCCACCTGCCCCAGGCCCTCTGGTCTGGTTACACGGCCAGGACCAGTCCTAGCTTGCTGAGGCCGCCTCCGAAAATCACTCTAATCTGGAAGGAACATCTCTGGAGCCCCACACCGCAGGCAAGTCTGGTCTTGACAGGCTGGAATAGCTGGAGCCCAGGAGATGGTTGGAAAACACATTCTGGAGGCACAGAGCCAGCTCCACCGACGTGCTGGGAACCTCGATTAACAAGGAAACCCACATTTCAACAGTTCTCTGAGGAAGAAAAAGCTGTCCCGGCCCAGGGAGGAATGGAGCTCAGGGTCTCCTCTCGCGACGGCTGTGTGATGTGCGATCCTGCATTTCAAATCAGGCACAACAATGGGACCCAGACCCTCCGGAGGTTTGTGTTCCTAAGTCCGGGGGATGAGGGACGTGTGCTCACCACCATCGGTGGGAAAGCCCCAGAGCCGCTGTGGGAGACCATTGAGAGGATTAGGAAAAGATGGCATCTGCATTGTAACTAATATTTTATTCTCTCCCTGTGTGGAAGGAAAGCTTCCCAGTTCCCACAGAATTTTAAATTGTGCAAATCACCAAGAAAGACCACATCCCCAGGCTGGGAGCTGTGGATGGAAAGGAAAAGACTGCAGAGGCACCATCTTGGGGCCAACAACAATGGTGACCAAGCAGTTTGCCAACCCTCAGGCTGCTGGCGGGTGATGACAGGCTGGGTCCCTACCCTCAGGAGGGCACATTCTCCTAGAAGCCCACACAGGGAATAGTTTAACACATCCCTGAGCTCTGGAGACAGAATGCTGGGATCTCATCCCTGCCCCTACAGCTCCTTAGCCTGGGCAAGTTACGCCACCTCTTTATCCTTTGGTTTTCCCATGTCAAAAAGGCCCCATATGGTGGGGGGGGGGGTAGGAAGGAGAAGACGGGGTATCAGGGTTGGCCCTTGAGGATAAAACTTGAGAACAGTAAGGGTGCTTTGGGCATGTGAGCTAAGAGCAGGTGGGCCTGGTCAGATAAAGGTGCTGTCTGAGGAGGAGAGGGCTAGAGCAGGCGGAGCCTCTCCCCCTAACACCCCAAGCACCCGATTTCTCTCCCCAGGAGAGCTCCATCTTTTCTCTAAGTATGTGGTTCAAACCTACCTCCCTGGACATTGCTGGCTGGCCTGGCTAAGTCCCTGACCCAAGCTGGCCTCACCAAATTTCTTCCTGGGATCTTTCTAAGGGAACTGAGTGAAGGACACCCTACCTGCTTGTGAAAACGTCATGAGACTGGAAGAACGGAGGTTGCTTCACCTTATGTTGACCCGACTGGGCTGAGAGAATGAAGTCACTGTGCAAAGAGAAGAGAAGGAGGAGGTGGAAGGGTCCGAGCGGCACACACATCCCTAACCCCAGCTGATCATGTTAACTGGCAAACTCCCCTGATACCTCAGTTAGTTTGTGCTGGACTCCTGTCACTTGTGACCAGAGAAGTCCTGACCCAGGAAGGCAGAGATCAGACAGATCAGACAGAGGGGCACTGTAGACTGAGAGGTTAGACCTTCACACTCCAGACGCTGAAGGCCATTGACACTTTCTGCCCGGGAAGGCAACAGGTACAAAAAAAAGATGCTTCTGGCTGCGGTGAGCAGAAGGGACTGGATGGGGCTGGGGTTAGCGGCACGAGGCCAGTTCAGAGTCTTTTGAAATGTGCTGATGATGCCCAAATCCCCACCTCCAGCCTTTAGGGTTGCTGCTGTGGTAGGGATATTTACCAGAATCCACTTCAGAGCTCAGATGCCGATATGGATAAATGGAACTCATCTTTTCTGCAAAGCCTGCTCTTCTCCTTTCCCAGTCATTGGCACCTCCACTGCCCTCATTACTCAAACTAGAACCCTCAGAACTGGCTTCCACGGATCAAGAAATTCCTGATTATACCTCTCACCAAGGCCCATTCTAATCCCCGTGGAGGTCATCATGTCCTGTTCTCCCTGAACTTTCACAATATCCTCCTGATAATTTCCCTACCCCCATGTCTAGTGCTGCAACCCACCACCTACAAAGCCACAGCTCATCATATCCTCAGAGACTTTAGTCAAGGGGTGCCCCAGCTGGGGCTGACCTGAGATCCAGAGTCTCTTCTAGCCCCTCCTCCCCCAAAATGGATCGGCTTCTTATGTCTGGTTTTCGCTCTCCCAGGGCTCAGACCTGGCCCGTAAGGGACACAGACCCCCATCGCCCTCTCCTCCCAGATCCCTGAGCTTTGGACACATTACATTCCTTGAAGCCTGGTGAGCTGATGCACCGCTCTTGCTATATACGGATACCTCGTACAGGGACCCGGGTCTGAATTTGCCAGGAGGCCCAGGTCACGAGAAGGCTGTGGATGCCTATGTGAGGCAACTTTGTGGGTCCCCAGAAATAAGTGGCAGAGGCTTGATGGATGGGGGAGATGGGCAAGGGTACTGCCATTATGCAGTGGGTCCATGAGTGGGGTCCATGAGTCAGCAGATTTGGGGCATTAAAGTTTTGTGGACTTTATTTAAAGGGTCCACATGTTCCAAACGGCTCACAGTATCCTACACATAAAACCCAAAGGCAGGAGATGCCCTTCTCCATCTGGCCCTGAGCTCCCTTTCTGAGGCACACTGACACAGGGCCCTGGTCATAGGACCTTCCACAGCTTCATGGACACACAGTCCCTTATGTCCCTCCTCCATGCCTTCTCTCATGGTCCAGAGACAGTGACCCACCTGCAGATGCCACTGTGTATCCTGGCTGGAGCCCAAGCTGGGGGATGGGGAGAGGCCAGAGGGGAGTTGGATGAGGCAGGCAGGGCCTTGAAGGCCATGCTGAATTAGTCTGATTTTATCAAAGGGGGCAGGGAATCCACTAACACACTGCACACAGTGGGGGCAATGCAGTCTGCCAGGCATGAGCTCCTTGAGGGCAGAGGCCATGGCTTACTTGCTTTGGGCTCCCAGAGCCTGGTGGCTAGCACACAGCAGGTACCCAGTAAACACCTACTGACTGGAACCATGCTTGCCATTTCACCCTCCGTGTGGCAGCTTCCTTGCCACTGGGTGGGGAGAAAAAGAAAGAGTTTGGAGGTTGGTCAAGAACAGGTGACAAAAAACAGAGTCATAGGTCAATGGAACAGAATAGAGAGCCCAGAAATGAACCTACCCTTGTGTGGGCAATTAATCTATGACCAAGAGGCAAGAATATACAATGGAGGAAAGACAACCTCATCAGTAAATGGTGTTGGGAAAACTGGACAGCTATATGCAAAAGAATCAAACCGGACTACTTTCTCATGCCATATACAAAAATAAACTCAAATGGATTAAAGACTTACATGGGACACCTGAAACCATAAAACTTCTAGAAGAAAACATAGGCAGTACATTCCTAGACATCGGTCTTCGTAACATATTTTTGGATATGTCTCCTCAGGCAAGCGAAACAAAAGCAAAAATAAACAAATGGGACTACATCAAACTACAAGGCTTTGCACAATGATGGAAACCATCAACAAAATGAAAAGGCTGCCTATTGAAGAGAAGATATTTGCAAACGGTATACCTGATAAGGCGCTAATATCCAAAATATACAGAGAACTCATACACCTCAAGAGCGAAAGACCAAACAACCTGATTTTAAAAAACGGGCAGAGGATCTAGATAAACATTTTTCTGAAGAAGACCTACAGATGGCCAACAGGTACGTGAAAAGATGCTCAACATCACAAATCATCAGGGAAATGCAACTCAAAACCACAATGAGATATCACCTCACACCTGTCAGAATGGCTATTATTAAAAAGACAACAAATAATAAGTGTTGGTGAGGATGTGAAGAAAAGGGAATCCTCATGCACTGTTGGTGGAAATGTAAATGAGTACAGATGCTGTGGAAAACAGTATGGAGATTCCTCAAAAAATTTAAAATAGAACTACCATGTGATCCAGCAATTCCACTCCTGGGTATTTATCTGAAGAAAACTAAAACACTGATTAGAAAAAATATATGCACCACTATGTTCACAACAGTATTATTTACAATAGTCAAGATACGGAAGCAACCTTAGTGCCCATCAATAGATGAATGGATAAAAAAGATCTGGCATATATACACAATGGAATGTTACTCAGCCATAAAAGAGAATGAAATCTTGCCATTTGACACAACATGGATGGACCTAGAGGGGGTATCATGCTAAGTGAGATAAGTCAGACAAAAAAAAGACAAATACTGTATGATTTCACTTATATGTAGAATCTAAAAAACAAAACAAGGAACAAACATAACAAAACAGAAACAGACTCACAGATACAGAGAACAAACAGGTGGTTGCCAGAAGGGAGTGGGGTTGGGGGATGAGAGAAATAGGTGAGGAAGATTAAGAGGTACAAACTTCCAGCTGCAAAATAAATGAGTCAGGGGGTGAAATGTACAGTGTGGGGAATACAGTCAATAATTATGTAGTATCTTTGTATGGTGACAGATGGTACCCAAACTTATGGTAATCATCATGAATGTAGAGAAGTATCAAATCACTATGTTACATAACAGGAATTAACAGAGTGTTGTAGGTCAATTATACTTCACAAACAAACAAACTCATAGAAAAAGAGATCAGATTTGTGGTTACCAGACGTGGGGGGGGGGGGAGGGGGAATTGGATGAAGGAGTCAAAAGGCACAAACGTCCAGTTATAAGATAAATAAGTCCTAGGGATGTAACGTACAACATGATCAATATACTTACCTCTACTGCACATTACATATGAAAGGTGTTAAGAGAGTAAATCCTAGAGTTCTCATCACAAGGAAAACAATATATTTTTTCTATTTCTCTAATTTTCTATCTACAGGAGTTGATGTTCACTAAACTTATTGCAATCATTTCATGACGTATGGACGTCAAATCGTTATGCTGTACACTTTAAATTTAACAGTTCTGTATGTCAGTTATACCTCAATAGAACTGGAAGGGAAAAAAAAAAAGAACAGGTGACCCTGACCACCTTTCTAGACTTCTCTTAACTTGTGTCTGTCTGCACCTGGGAGTAATAGCGCCCACGTCACAGGACTACCTGACCTGATGCCCCTGGAATTAAAAAAAAAAAGGAACTGGCACAGTGCCTGGCACACGGTAGGTGCTCATGTGGAACAACGTAGAATTTGAACCCTCTAAAGATGCTTCTTAGCTAAAAAATAGAAAGTTACTTCACTAAAGAGCTTTCTTTAAAAACGAATTATACAACCCATCAGAAGGTTTGAGAGATATTTGGTTTTTGAGAATTTATCAATAGTTCTGATGGAATAAAAAAAGCTAGAAGTTGGAACTACCAATTTCTACTTAGGCGTAGGTATGTTTATTCTGTTTATTTCAGTTCCAGGTCAATAGTTGCTGGGGTTTTGAGCAGCACTAAACGGTTCCACCTGTGCAGGGTGACGCGTCACTGAGCAACCGTAAGAAAGCACTTTGCTTCGGCGGCACGCGTCTCAGTACTAACATGCACACGTGGTTACTCCAGCCGGCCACACGTCCACAGCACACAGGACAGAGTGGCAGCATGAGAGTGTAAGAAAGTTGTGTGTTTGGCCCGAGGGCTGAGACGTCCTGGTACAGAGATGATGTGTCCTTCAGGGCCTTGGAGGCTTAGTCATCAATATGTTTTTTGTTGAATTTTTAAGGTTGGGATGATTTTCTAGTCATTCATTCTATGACCAAGGTTGGGAATTAACTTGCTTGAAATAAAAAAAGGAGGATGGGAATGTGTGCAAGAAAAGAGGAAGGGAGGGAGCAAGCTTCTGGGCTATTCTGTCCTAGTTCAGAGTGTCGGGCCACAACACCCAGAAAGCTATCAGGCTCTCAGACAAAAGCTTCTCTCTTCTGCCCTAGGCCGCTTTACTCAACTGAGGGAGAGGTCCACAAAAGTCCAGGCCACTCATCGGGTTGCACCAAACAACTCCACAGGTCATATTTTCCCATAAATCTCATCCAGAAATTACGATCACAAACAAAATTGTAAGTCCGACTGCATGTAAAATTGGTCTAATTTCTCAGCAAAGACCATGTCCTCTGAGGAGCCGATGGGAAACCCCTCTGAGTCCGCTGTGAACTGCCCCCGGGTGGCCAGGGCAACGCCAGAGTCCGGAAAGACCCTCATCTCAGATCCACTGAACTCCAGCGAGACATGTGATGACGTGACAGCCGTGCCATCTCGAACCCTAACGAATGCTGTAAACACCTGAAGAGGTGGAGCTCCTCCACCCTGGAAAACGCACGCTTTTGATCCCCATTACAGGAGTATTCTAAGCCTCACCAAGCCTCTTAGCATCTAGGGTTGGCTTACAAGTAAACCCGCCTAAAAATGAGATTCTTTGGGGATTTCAGAAACTCAGACCCTTTGAAACACTGCCTTGTGCTGAATTTTAAGCAGTGGACCAGTTGATGACCAAATTCCAAAGTATATCAAGGGCTTTCAGAGATCCAAGTGGTATTTTTTACTGTTGAAAACCTGCATAAATTGATCACGAAGCCACAGAATGAATAAATCCCAATTACTTCTGCCACTCTTAACCCTGACCACAGGCTGAAAAACAAGAATCCACTTCTCCACCAGTTTCAGGCCCAACAATTTCTAGTACAAACCTTCAACTGTTTTAATCTGAGGTAGAATAGAATGAAAGGGGATGGCATTTGTGGCAATCCTAAGGCCTTGAAATGAAACTATTCGTATATTGGGTTCTGCGCCACCTTTGACTGACACTCGCTGGCTTTATGGCTTGCCTAAAAATATTTTATTATAATCCAAAGATAAGTGAAGAAAGGCTTGAATTTACT
Source organism: Tursiops truncatus (assembly GCF_011762595.2). NCBI lineage: Eukaryota > Metazoa > Chordata > Mammalia > Artiodactyla > Delphinidae > Tursiops > Tursiops truncatus. The sequence goes on along the minus strand of NC_047034.1, from coordinate 101,806,088 downwards.
AATCCAACTTTTCCCACTGGGGTGCTAGGCTAGACAAATATAGTTTCTCATGCTAATAACTGTGATTAAAGTCAAAGTCTTTACCTAAGTAAAGAATTAATTTGTAACTAAAAGTCCAAAGAGAAAAAATGTCAAATTCAAATTTTATATCTCCTATTTGGTAGACAAAAGCAAATGGCGGCATGGGCAGTTGGGCATTTCAGCCTGGCCCAGAACAGTGGGGGGTGGCCACACCGTGGCCTGGCCATTGGCTCCGGGATGCGTACAACAGAGGGACATTATATCTAAGGAGGGGCCCTTCGTAAACAGCCATTGAAAATTTGTATACCACAGCCGCCTGGCAGGTGGCAATAGAGCGTCTTGAGGAAAGGGTGCCTAATTCTAATTCACACAAGGTACTCTGTGGGCCAGCGGGGAAAGGCCCTGAGCTGTCCCAGAGGCTCTCTGCCTGTTAGGTGTTGGGCTCTTGACAAATGGGGACCTCTGGTCTCACTTGGGTCCCTTGCCTCTGAGCCTGCTCCTTTCCATCCTGAGATTAAAGCTCAGTGACGCAGTCTTTGGAGGCAGCTTCCTAACCCACACAGTACTTCACCCTGTTGGCCAAAGTTCTGCAGAAACAATCAGGTAGTTAGTTTTTTTTTTTTTTTAATTTTTGGTTGCGTCCGGTCTCAGTTGCGGCACGCAGGATCTTTCGCTGTGGCTCGCGGGCTCCAGAGCACGCAGGCTCAGTGGTTACGGTGGCCGGACTTAGTTGCCCCGCGGCGTGTGGGTCCTTAAGTTCCCCGACCAGGGATCGAACCTATGTCCCCTGCATTGGAAGGAGGATGCTTAACCACTGGACCACCAGGGAAGTCCCAGGTAATCAGTTTTAAATCAAGAGCTTGATAGTCACTGGAACACTGTGCCTTTGATTAAACTCAAGGACTTACCAAGTGCCTGCTGTGCCGCTCGGCCTCCTAGGCTAGACCTGAGGGGAGATGCAGACATGAGTAAGAAATATTCCATGGCCTGACATGGGCTACAGAGCCTCTTTGAGGAGACGAGACATCCGAAGGGAGTGAACAGTAATAAATCACAAGTTGTTTTGCTGAAGTTCTCAGTGTTTATCTTCTTTGAGGTCAGTGAGGGCCTTTGGCTCCTTCTGAGAAAGGACTCAGTAGCAAAGAGATTTCATAAAATTTCAATAAGTTTCAGCATTCTGAAACACTTCAATTAATTTGCTGCTAACGCTTAAGTTCCTTGAAGATATAAATTCCTCTTTTCTAAATCCTAGAAAGAATCTCATCTTCAGCAAAGATTCTACAGATGGGTTTTGATGCCATTTTACCATTTTATAATTAAACCTGAGTAATTTATCACACTTTACATCAGATTCTCACTCCAGTGCCATTAAAAACTGATTTGCAATTTGCTGTTAAATTAAGATGCTTCATTTTTTTACTTTGTGTGATTTTCCTTTTCACAGACAAATGATGATACAGGGGCCGTCAGACACTAGCACAGATAGGAAAATGCCATCAACCCCCCCAGAGAGCCCAAGTCCAAGAGATTTCATTTTATTCATTATCAAACCTTATCAAATGCTTATTAAAAGAGGCTCAGAAACCATGAATAAGAAACATGAAGAGGATATCTGTGGAACTCCGTGCTTATCAAGGTTCTGTGAAATTCGCATTAAAATTCTGCTTTCCATATGTGTAAATGAAAAAAGACTAATTTTAATTTGTGCAGACTGGAGCCTTAACGCAGCGCACTCTCTAAGCAGGCAGCAGTAACTTAATCCTCCGTTCCAAACTAATTACATTAGAATCATTCTGATTGGGACCCACGGCTCCCTTTGATGTTAAACTCCTGTTGCCTTTCATCCACAATCATTCTCTGGGCAAGATCTTCCCCACACCCTCCCATCCTGCTAGATCATGAAGCTATTGCTTTTGAAGTTCAATTTTATTTTGATGAAACACCAAGGGACTGAAAATTATTTTTCACTGAAGGAGACCGATTTCGGTCTGAAAACTGCAGGAAGAATTCTAAGTGTGACAGAATGTAGCACATCCAACACCAAGAATAGCGTTTTTCCTTCACAAAGGTTACTCACATGTGAAAGAACTTGCTGAATGCACTCATTACACCATAAGCTCTCCTCCCCTCCCCCTCCCTCCCCTGGCCCCAGTGGGTTTGTCCATCATGTTTCTTACCCTTTTGACAAAGCATTACCCAGGGGCTCACTCAGTGCTCAACTCCAAGGGGGTCTCACCTTTCTCTGGTAATAGATAAACTGAAACACGATAAGATTTTCAACAAGCCATTTGTTAACATCCTGCCCTGCTGAAAGCTATGGCGGGTACCCTCCCCTCCAGATCAAATGTAGGTGGTGACTTCCTGAAGCAGACATCTAAATCACCCCCATGAGGCAGCCCTCCCTGTATTCTGATTCTTCCCAGTGAGAAGTTGGATGTGCCACACTTACGATGAAGGCTGAAGGTCGCTGGTTGCACTTAATCCTTTATTGGGTCAGTGAAATGAAGGGCTTCAAATAAAAGCCAAGTACCAGTTCGACCGATGAAAACCTCCTCTAAACTGCTTTGCTCCCTTTAACTGTGTCCTCAAGTGACTTCCGATAACACGTCTCTCTCACACACACACAAGCTAAATAAGACAACGCAAGTGAAATATTAATCGCTCCATCTGGCAGTGAGATTCCATTCAGTAAGAGTAGTGTTTTGTTAACATCTACGGCGAATGAAAAAACAGAGACTGCCCTGGCTAAGGCAGACCCAGGATAAGGGTTTGAAGACCAGCTGACCAAATTTCAGAACACAAAGAGAGCCAAACCAGAAATCTTTACCATTGGTAATTCAAGCTTGTTAATTCAACATTTAATTCAAATTATGAGTGATGTGGAACACAGCTGTTCACCAAAATGGATTCCCTATTTCCTCTTCAGAATATCAGAAAATAAAAATCAACTTAATTTAAATACTATCCTTTTCAAAAACAAAAAACCACCCAAAACCCCAATTCTATCCTTTCCTTAAATTCACCTCAAATGCATGAGGCATTACTGAATAAACAAAATGCATTGTGATTGAAAGACACTAGGAGATGTAATTGGAAGGAAAAATGAGATATGCCAAACACGTGGAGGAAAATCCAAAGATTCAGAAAGCCCTTCAGTGTGCGGGTGGAATAAATGACTTTCCAAATCCTCTCTTTGCAAAACAGTACGTGACTAACAACTGTCTCAGAAAGTGCATTATAGATCAGAGCTAAGTACGGAGTAGGTTTTCAGTAAAACAAAATGACTCATCACAAAATGGGTTCTGGCCAAGCATCGACTTCACTGCTTCCAATATACACCTCACACACATGCCACTTTAAAGGCATATATTTCTCCCAGAGGAGTTCAAAGTTCTTGACACCCACATAATTCATCTAAACAAGTTTTTTTTTAAAAACACACAAACACCACGTTAGATGTCACGGACAGGATCAGGAAAGCAGCAGCTGGACGTAGAGGGACAAGATACCTAATACAACACAACTCAGATCTCATGAATCATATGATGTCCCTGGAATTAAATAAGTAGCAAGAATATTTATATCTCACAAGAGAAAACATGACCAAGGCCCTGAATTTTCGTGACTTGCTCAGATCTATGCAGTAAAGGATTGCCTGAAAACTAGAATCCAAGTCTCCCAAAGTATATGAAGAACCAGACATGTTTACGGGAAAGACCTGGGGAACATGAGGGCTGTGTTGACATATATGAAGGTTTGGGATGTTCTCGTCCCAAGATGGCAGGTCAGATATTCTTGGTTCAACTCCCTCCTGTCTTATTCCTAGGTGTCTACTCATACCAACTAATTTGGCCTCAAATAGACATGGTCATATTATGGAAGGGAAAAACATGTATCTGAAGGGTTATTATACTCATTTAACTTAAGAATAAGGTGGACATTGCAAGGTACAGATTTTGACTCAATACTAGGAGGAACTTTCTAGCAATTTAGAGTTTTCAAAAGTGGGACTGTATTGCCTTTAGGGTACAGTACACCTCCCATCTCTAGAAATGTCAAAAAGAAGGGTAATAAAATGACCTCCTATGAAGATTTAGGGCCAGATGACCAGTTAGGAAGTTACTGCAGAATTTTAAGCAGTAATAGATAATGAGGCCTGAAGTAGTACAGTACTGGTGGGAGAGACAGGAGGAAAGGGTGGATGAGAGAACAGTTTAGGAGTAAAATCATGAAGACATAACTGATTAGACATGGAAGATGAATAGGGGGAAAAGACATGGGAGCTCCTGGAAGATGACTGAGCCATCAACTTCCAGTACAGAAGCATGAGCGGGGAGCAAGTTTATGGAAGAAGATGTAGAGCCTGAGGTACCTGTGGGCCATCCAGATGGAGTGGCTCACGAGGCCATGGGATCAAGGTGCTATAGAGAAGGGCTTGAGAATCCTCAGTGTAGAGGGCGTATGCTGTCTCAAATGCCACGTAAGGGATGGGTTATAGAGGGAATATGAGAAGAGGGCTAGAAGACACTGGCTTTTTTAAGAGGCAGGCTAGAAAGAGAAGCTGAAGACAGGTGTCTTAGTCCATTTAAGCTACTATAAGAAAAATACGATAGACTGGGTGGCTTAAACAACAAACATTTATTTCTCACAGTTTCTGGAGGCTGGGAAGTCTAAGATCAAGGCACCGGCAGATTCAGTGTCTATTGAGAGCTTGCTCTCTAGTTTATAGATGGCCATGTTCTTGCCATGTCCTCACATGGTGGAAGGGATAAGAGAGCTCTCTGGGATCCCCTTTATAAGGGCACTAATTCCATTCACCAGGGCTCCACCCTCATGACCTAATCACCTCCCAAAGGGCCTACCTGTTAACATCAACGCATTCGAGGTTAGGATTTCAACATGAATTTTGGGGGGACACAAACATTCAGTCTATAACAACACAGCAGGATGGGTTGGGCAGGATCTAAGAGAAACAAGTAGAGTTCAGTGTCCTAGAGGTTGAGAGGAGACTTCCAGGAAAGGATGGCCAACAGTGCCAAGTGCAGCAGAGAGTTCTAACAGCATCAGAATTGGATGGCAGCCACAGGACTTTGCGAGGACAGGTCGCTGATCAGGTCAAGGGGACTGAGTGGCCAATGGGAAGTGAGGAAGCAGAGTCTGTGTTAACCAGCTTTGGGGATGGAGGAAGTCAGGGACCAGGAAGGAAGACATGGATATGATGATTATTTTTAGAATGGGGAAGACTGAAGCATGTCTAAGCTAAGAGGAAAGTGCTGGTAGAGAGGGACAACCTGAAGGTGCCTGAGGAGTCTTTGGGGAGGAGGGTGGTCACGGGCACAGGTGGCAGGGCTGGGCTTGGTCAGGGAGAGGGACATTTCATCCTCAGAGGCTGCAGGAAGGAAGAGAGGGTCATGGATATGGACACAGGTAGAGCTGTAGCTCGTGGGGGCAGGGGTGCGGATGGAAAAGTATTGGGCCTGGGGCTTCCCTGGTGGCGCAGTGGTTGAGGGTCCGCCTGCCGATGCAAGGGACGCGGATTTATGCCCGGATCCGGGAAGATCCCACATGCCGCGGAGCGGCTGGGCCCGTGAGCCATGGCCGCTGAGCCTGCGCGTCTGGAGCCTGTGCTCCGCAACGGGAGAGGCCACAGCAGTGAGAGGCCTGCGTACCTCAAACAAAAAAATAATAATAAATAAATAAAAAAGTATCGGGCCTGATGGTCTGAACTGTTGCTGTGGAGTAAGAAACAGGATCTTATTATGAGTGTTAAAAACAGGCTTAAAGAGAAGATGGAGAGAGGAAAATACGAGTGAGCTGAGCAGGGACAAGCAGAGAGGACGGGAGGCTTCAAGGACGTTGGCATGAGTTAGGGGAGACGCTGGTGACGCTCCTCAAACGCATCCTGCACACAAGGGGCCAACCCCAAACCCTCCCCCACTCCCATCCGAACTGCGTGCTGGCTCCCCGCTGCCCTGTGCCGTCTGTGCACCGACCACCTCTCGGATCTCATCTCCTTCTGCTGCTCAACTTCAGCCTGAAGTCCCATGTGTGATGCCCTTTTTCTCCCCAGGGCCTCTTCAACCTACGGCTCCTTTAGGAGTTGCCCAGTGTTACCTGCTCGGGGAAGTTCCCTGACCCAGAAATGGGTTAATACCTCTGCCCAGCACCTCGCACTGTGCTGTGTATTCTCCCTGCCTTTGCACCACCACGTGGTACCTCTCCGTGGTACCTTGGAGAGAGCTGCCTGCGTGCCCATCTCCCCAGCCGGATACGGAATTGCTCCTTTAGGACAAAAACTTTCACTCTGTCTCCCCAGCACCCACAGGCCTTTGATACACATGCTGGGCATGGGGGTGGGGGCGGGGAATGAGTAGATGAATTCTGAGTGGGAGACTGGCTCGCTGGTCCCTCAAATCCCATCTTACTAGAATTAAAGAATCTAGGATTCTAGCTTGTTGGTTCTCTCTGTATACCTGCTTTTGTAAAAGCACACACGTATTAGAGTGGACACTGGGGAGAGTTCTCCATACACACTAAAAGACTGATCATAGCTCTTTCATAAGATAGAAAAATAGGCCATGACATTCTCGTGGCCAGAGCCAGATTCCAATAGTAGCTCCCGGGGCTATGGACATGCACTGAAAATCCAGATGAGGACAGAGATGCTGCAGTGATGTCCAACCCCAGGAGGCACTCCTCTCCTCCTCTCCCCCACCAGGACAGCCTGAGTCTCCTCTGCTGCCCTGGGGACGTCCAAAATGTGCATCAGGTAAAAGGCCTCAGCTCTGTCTCTGAAGGCATCTTTAAACCCAGCGACAGAGGTCAGGGTCCTCCGTGTACTGCTGCCCTCCCACACGTGGGTGCGTGACGACCGTTGTGGCGCACGCACCCCAATGACTCACCAGCATCCTTTCCAGTGTTTGGCACAGCTCCATCTCTCTGCGGTCCTGGAGGTGCTGACCCGCTAACAGAATTTTCCCAGGATCCCAGTCTCGTTTCTGCTTCCCACCCACGACTCTCCAACAAAAACAAGGTCTCAGCCAGGATCCAAGCTCCGGGGTCTGTGGTGAAGGGGGCACTGGGATCCAGCCCCTGTCAGGCACGTCCTTCCCCGATGCTGAAACCAGATCCCCGTGGCCCCCAGATGCCAATGGAATGCATTTAGGTTTCTTTTAAAAAGCTGTGCTAGGCCTTTTTTTTTTTTTTGGAGAGCAGGAGAAATAAGTGAGCAACTACTAACTGCCACAAGGAGGGGCTGAGTCACTTCGAAAGACATTTCCCCTGTGGCTTTTTCCACCTTGCGCAGCTTGTGCTGGCGATGCATCAGCCCCATGACAAAGGCAACTTAAGCCACTGTCAACACCAGGGTGTATCACCAGTAACCAACCTGTCACAACAGCAGACAGACCAAGGGATGGGCCACAGGGAAAATGAGCAGGACTTTCACTCTATTACATGACACTCCAACACAGAAAGGTAGTTTCCAATGAAATCAAGTTCTGAGGGCCCAACCCTCCACGCATGGGCAGATGAGACACCTCAGGCTATAATGTGCATTAGAGAGGCTCCAAATACTTTTTCCAGGGGCAAGGGAAATGATTTAAAGCAAAACAAAACACAACGATAGCAACCGCACGATGTAAGCTCTTCCCACCATAGGGCACTTTGTGGCTGCAAAGACAGTCACACCTCTGTACGAGAATGTAAATGCTTAAAATCCACTGCCTTCTAACAACGACTTCTCGTTGACAAGACCAGTGCCGCTGGACTTAGTGACTGGTTAGCCAAGACTTACTGATTCATTTATCCACCAACTCCCTACTCCAACCTCCTTGTTGGTGCTCTTTCAGAAAGGTGGCTATTCTGCACTTGCAAGGTAACTCCAGTCTCTTTGGTTCCCCTGAAGTTTCCTGACACAATCACACCCACCTTCATCAGGAGTAGCCACTGATGAGGCAGCAAGTTTCAGCTCCGGTGCCCCTGCCCACACACAAGGAGAATCAGGGACTCGAGGGGCCAGAGAAGTGGGCGTTTGTCCCCATGGCCAGTTCCAGAAATGGGATCTATTGTGCTTCTCCTAAATTCCTTCTGCAGTTCTCTAGGAACCGGAAGGTGGCCCTGCCACTGCTGCAGGAAGGCGACCTAGTCTATGAAAACCAGTGCTGCGTCCTCCCTGAAGTCTTTCCTGAAAGCTGAGGTTCGCACTATGCTTTCCCAGCTGAACTGTTAACTGAAGTATTAGTAGGGACAGAATCATCTTGTCAATGTTCACTGGTCTTACTATGGTATCGGAGAAAGGACACTTGGCTTGAGGCCACAAAATTTGATTTCTACTCCTGGTTCCCCACTAAATGATTCCGGAGCAGGGAGCTTCTCTAAGCCTCGGCTTCTCCTCTGTGGAGAAGGAGTAAACTACTGTCCTGCCTGATTTCAGCTTGTCTTGAGACCCCAGGGAGACAACTTGTGAAGGAACCTCAGACATTGGAAAGCCTTTTGCAAATGTAACGAAATGACACTATGGACTAATGGTCTTGTGGGAAGTCCTTCAAAGGCAGGAACCTGCCTCAGTCATTAAATCACCCCCCCCCCCCCCCACCTAACAAAGTTCTTACACACGGAAAGGCTACGACATTTGCCATTCAGGGATTTTCAAACATCCCCACTAACGTCGTGGATCTGGAATATCTTCATGACAGACTCTTTTCCATTGGCTGTAAGCAAAATGTCCTTTCCTTTTCTTACTCGAGATCCAGAGGTCTTTGTGAAATGAGTGCCTTGTGTGAACGCTTCTGGGATGTTAAAATCGTGACCCTTGACATGGCCTCAACTCGTGAGGACCAGCAATGACTGCATATCCTTGACCTCCTCTCCATTCTTAGCCTCCCAATTAATTCTTTTCCAGGGCCTTTGTATTCAAGTCCACACAAGGCCCTTAAACACATACTAAATTCTGCAGAATCTCTGCAAATGAGATCTTATTCCCTGAAAGCGCCTGTGTGATTGGTCCCCTATGTAATGAAGGAGCTTTTATATTTTTAGTTTTCTTCCCATACAACAAACACTATTAATAACATTGTACTTTCTCCAGAGATGATATGGATTAGACCAAATGGAAAGTTACCATGGCTACCACAGTGTTATTTTTGGTATGAGAAATTCCTGCCAAGGGAAGTAGCATCATGGTCAAGAATTGGAGCTCTATTTCCGCTTTGCTATCAGGCAATCAATCCCAATTTAATTTTGAAACTCTAATTGCAACAGAAACTAATTATGGGCAGCAAGACCTGAAACCCCTAATTAAAGTGGGAGTCAATAAAGTGATGCAGCGTTACCACTGGGGCAACACTGGCAGGATGAGGGATTTGAGCACAGGTACGTTTTCTTTCCCAGGTAACTAAGCAAAACAAGACAGGGAAACATAGTCCAAGAGTCAGAGGGAAAGCCTGAGCTGGGTTGGAAGGCTTCAGGTTCTGGTGAGTGAGCAGGTCAGGTCCTCTCTCTGTGCTATGAAGATGCAACATACTAGGGTGGGATAGGAAGCCCAGGTGGGAAGGAGGGTGTTTCCACCGATGGTCAACCACCAAGAGTGGCCGTGGTGGGGAGGCCGAAGGATGGTTAGTTCAGACCAACCCCATGTGTTACTGTGGCCTTTCTGTGCAGGCCCTGGAGAAAATAACTGCAGAGGCGCAGTGGTCTCAAAACAGATCTCATCACTCAGACCCAGATATTTATGGGCTGTTTCCTCAGATACCAAATGGTGAGTTGCACTCTTCTGAATTAGCAGAAGTTGGCTTATGCGAGGACTTCTATTAGAGTGTACATCTACTGCCAGTCCCTGCAGGGCATGATTCCCTTCGGGACCTCCCCGTCTATCTCCGACAGCTTTAAAATACTGTTAATGGCATGACTTCATCTGCCCCACTCTAGAACGATCCATATTTAGGCCAGAAACCACATGCTCCTCACGTCACCCCACTGGGCTCCAGGTTAGAAAGGGGCTCTTAAATCAGGGAGGAAACACTCTTAACCTACGATTACTCACTCTCCTCCAAATTCCTTGACAAAGAGACAAAAATGAACTTGGCGGAATGGTTAGAAAGCTATTCTGAACGCTCCAAAAGGGCAGTAAAATTAGAAGAAGCCTCTCCTCTTCATATTCACTGTCTATTTTTCTACAAAGGGCTCTTTCTCCCTGTAACAGGGTCTCCTATGAAATTTTCCTGTTGTAGCTTTTTCAATGGCACCAAATAAGTCAGTCCCTTAGGAGAGGGAGCTCTGCTGTCAGGGTGGGAAGAATTCCTTGAGAGCTTTCTGATTCCTATTTCCCATGAATAAATGAGGTCCTTAGTCATGCTGGGGCCGACAGGATTTTTCCAAGGCAGACAAGCCCCCAGATCAGTGACAGCGTATACTAAATGGAATTCTTAGTTGTTGTCACAGGTGGGCCACAGAACAGAGGCTTCGTCTTGATTTAGTCAAATGAGGTTCTTTGAATATTTTCATCAAAATAAATAGTGTATTGACATATTACCTTTGGTATTGATGTCTTGTAACAAAGGTTAAGAATGGGAGCATTCTTTAAATTAAAAAAGAAAAAAAACAGTTCTGAATACGGAAACGTTTTGGAACGTGACTGCAATTTGAAAGGAGATATTTGGTGGGTTCTGTACTTATATACGTTACTGACATAATGGAACAGCAGGGTAAGTGGAGAGAGGGGCTCAGCCTTCATTACAAACAAGGGGGGAGAGAGAGAGAGAGAGAGGGAGAGAAAGAGAGAGGGAGGGAGAGAGAGAAAAGAAAAATAGTATTGAGCTACCTTGGTATAAAATTTCAGCCCAAGGAAACTGAAAGTCTCTTAAAAACAGAGCTTCATCCTAAAGCACAGACAAGGAGCTCCCTTCTGTGTGTCCCGATTCTGCTTCCAGAGGAGACATACCACTAGGGGCTCATGAAGATCCATACGTCAAAGTCAGCACGTCTGTTTTTACAGCCAGCGGCTGCAAACTTTTCTAGTGCTTTCAAGGCCCCCCCAAAGAATTTTAGATGTACCTTATCTCACACCTACCTTTACTCCAAGGAAAGACTTGCGGTGATAGAAGCAGCACAGAGCAGCCGAGAGGGCGTGGAAAGCATTGCATTCCTTAGGCATCTTTCAGTCTTCAGTTCCTGGACCACACACTTTCTTTAGGGTTAAAGGAGAGGGGGCTTGAGGCGTGAGAGCTCCAGTCCCGCTGCAGCAGCTGTGCTGCTCCAGCCCGCGGGCCGCAGGGGAGTGAGAGGCTCCTTCTCCCCGGCCGGGCTGGGACTTTCCCTCTCCGCTGAAGCCAATACGATCCACTCGCTCAATTCTGGCAGGCGGGTGTCCAGCCTGCCATGCACACAGTGCCAGAAATCCTCATGTGACCAGACTCACTTTCTGTTGAAATTCTAACCTCTTTTAGAAGAGGCTTTGGGCTTTAGCTGTCCCCTCAATTTAGAGACCCAGCAGAAATCATCATCCCCCCAGGCAACCTTTCCTCCCCAGGGCTGAAGTCACCAGGCAATCTGCTCCTAGAGGCTCTGTCTGTTTGCTTGTCGCCCCAGCACCTAGGAGTTCAAGAAGCACACATCACACCACCTTGTGATGAGACAGAGGCTCCTTTGAGAAAAGGACCCAAAGGCGAACTGGGTGTGACTTTCCCCTAGGAGCAATCCTAGAAGTCCCGAGAAACCTGGGCAGGATCCCCATCCCACTCTCTCAGCCACCCCCAGAACTGTTTATTTTTAATTAGGATGCTCCTGGCAGCCAGTTTGCAGCTGATAACGTTGGCATAGCCATCACTATTGGCAAAGCACTGTTGCCCTTAGGTGTTTAATTAGCAAGTCTGTCAGCTAACACCCTGAGCGGCGGCTGTCCACACCTGGCTGTGCAGCCTGTTGGGAGGATGGGGGACAGGCTACGTACCCTCTTTTGACCCAACTGTTTGTCCCACTCTCCTCCTTCACTTTAGACGCTTCACTGTAATTGCCCATCCCGCCTAACCCAGATCCAGCGCGCGAACCTCACGTCCAACGCCACCAAGCGCCACCAAGCGATCCTCCAGCGCTAAGAGACCTTTACCCCTACCAAGAGCCTCCCGACACCTTAGGGAAAAGGAATTGCTTTTCTTCTTTCATTCCAGTCAGGGTGGATTCTCAACAATTCTGTGTTTTTTTTTTTTTTAATTTTTAATCAAACCCAGGTTTCTGCCTGTAGCGCTTCCTCTCCTACCGTTCCAAATATTAACTTTCTGCGGCTTCGGCCACTCAAAAATGGAATGTGTCCTGAAGCTTTCTAAAACTTCACACAGGCAGAAACTTGTAATGAGGAAGAAACAGAACCTATTCAGTCCAGAAAGGAACAACACCAGATGAGGCATGAGGGAGGTATGAGAAATATCCAACAGGATTAGTGTCAAATCCTCAGGAGGCCTCGGCCTTTGGACTAGGTCAAGTCAGCCTGTAAAAATAGAGAACTGTTTGTTCAATGCCTAGTGTGTGGCTTCTGTGCTTAAATGAAGGCTCTGGAGAGCGGTAGATCTCACACTCACCTCAAGGGGCAGAGGCTCAGCCTAATAAACACCTCTAACGTGGGGATGGAGCTACAAAGGGCCTGTCGTCACAGGAACAACCAGGGAGGCTGACTTCCTTTCTGCTTCCTCAACTGGCTCCCCACCGCCCATGATTCTGGGGCCCAGATGTGCAGCCCTGGGTCCTGGGAAGTCTACCTGAGACCTTGGAAGCAAGCACCACGGGTGGTAGAATTCACGGGGTTTTTGAGCTGGAGGGGCCCTTGGAGATGGTCCAGTTGGTGGGTCAAGACTGCCCCCCAAGGTCCATGAACTGGACCCATGAGGAAGCATTTTCTCTGTTTGCCCTCATTTCCATTAGATGGGGTTCAAAGAGTAAGTCCACGTGAGCAGCCAGGGCCCACGGCCCCAGGAGTTTTATGGGGATGACTCATCAATCAGGCCAATAGCCACCAGGTAAGGGGCCCAGTTTGCACCTGTTGTTCCCCTTTGACAGGAAGTGACAAGCTCTGTCAGAATAAGAAACTCCCGGGACTTCCCTGGTGGCACAGTGGTTAAGAATCCGCCTGCCAATGCAGGGGACACGGGTTCGAGCCCTGGTCCAGGAAGATCTCACACGCTATGGAGCAGCTAAGCCCCTGCGCCACAACTACTGAGCCTGTGCTTTAGAGCCTGAGAGCTACAACTACTGAGCCCGCGTGCCACAACTACTGAAGCCCACGTGCCTAGAGCCTGTGCTCCGCGACAAGAGAAGCCACCGCAATGAGAAGCCCACGCACGACAACAAAGAGTAGCCCCCAACCGCCGCAACTGGAGAGAAAAGCCCCTGCACAGCAGCGAAGACCCAACGCAGCCAATAAATAAGTAAATAAGAAGAAACTCCCCAAGAGGCTAGCATCCCCAGCTCAGAAAAAGGGAGGGAAGCAGCTCCTTAAATCCTGCACAGAAATTCAGTGAGATTAGTCAGCCAAAGCCTCTGAATTCTGATACCCTACCCACAGAAAGACTGAATGAAGTGCATTCTTGAAAGAAAATATACTTAAAATAACTCAGACATGTAAATTACATAGAATTACGTAGTCAAGTGCTCCAGGGCCAGGTAAAAGCAAAGCAAAAGACAGGTCACTGCAGAATCACAGCTCTTGTCACCTGAGGCTTTCCCTGTTGACTCTAAAAAATGTCTCCATAATGCACGAAGAATTGGTTCCGTCAGCATTAAACAGTGAGCTAATCTTATTAGGTAACTGTTTCCTAAGCACTTTTTATTTTTTTGTTCCACACAAAAAATAATTTCTAAAGCAGCACTCAAAGGTTTTAATCAATTTTCCCCTGAAATGGCCAAGGAGAGAGACTAAAATAACATGTTGTTATTGCCACTAAAGATGATAGTTGCATGAATTCGTAAAGTGCCCTCCACTGACTTATGTTTTTTGATGTCTCCCATCCACACCGATCAACTCCCCCCCATTCTCCCCACAATGATGATTCTATTCTAGTTACAAAGAAACAGAGGACCAGAATGGCGTGTCATGCAGCAGAGGACAGACAAAGGACCAGGAACTCCAGCCTGTGCTTTTGCCAGAACCTGGTATCTGATCACCAAATATGAGATTTTTTAATGTCATATAATTAAACCGGTTACTGACACAGCCCCATGAAAAAGAGTTGTGACCTGGGGTAGGTGGCCATTGTCTGATGATTTGGTACATGTGATCTAGGACCAGTCAAAGTTTGTATTCAGGGCTTTCTAAACACCATGCTCTTCTGGGGACAGGGGTCAGCATCTCTAATGCAACCCCAGGGACTGATGGAGGCGGGGTGGCCCGGAGCAAGCAGCACAGAGCTCTGGGAAAGCGCTGTGCTCTCCAGCGCCCCCTCTGGCCTCCTGGGAGGCTCACTCCTCTGAACCAAGAAATACACCTGTGAGAAAAGCCAAGGCTGCGCAGCCAGGTGAACCCTTGAAGAAAATCCTCGTGACCTCCCGTCAAATGTTGCCCACCCTGTCTGGGAATGGGGTTAAAGCAGACCAGAGGAAGGTCCCTGCACAAGCACTGCCATCAATGCCATTTTTGCCTTGGGCAGCCTTAATATTAACCTGCCCTATTTAGTAACCATGGAAACAGGGGGTGCCTGCCAGTCATATTCCACAGACAAGTGCTTCTTGTCAGCAGCAGCCCTTGGGCTGGGAGGGGCTGAGAGGCGCACCGAGTCCCTTTCCCAAAGTGCCACAGTCCGCACTAGAAGCTCAGCCTCCCCGTGAGGTAGACCCTCTCTCCAACACGGCATGGGGTGGGGACGAGGTCTCTGAGGAGGAAGATGTGCCTACCAGGTACCTGCTTTTCCCTGTTTCAGGGAAACCGAGAAAATAAAGCTGCCCACACCTCCACTCCCCTTCCCAGGGCCAGCCCGGAATCAAGGCATCAAGCCTTAAACAACACCAAGGTGCTCTCGGTCACTGTCAAGCAGCCCTGCAGACAGCGACACTGCCCGAGGTGGGCGGCAGGCTTTGATCAGAGGGCACTGATCCAAGGTCACGAGGCCCAGCTGGTCTCTGCCCACAGGGGACACACTCGGAACATGAGTCAAGAGATCAGCACAAGTCTACGTGGTCAAAACAGCTCCACCTTTGCGGCAACTGCCGGGACTCCTCACCTCCCTAGAAAGATCCATCCTTCCTGGCTTTTTGCCTCCACTAAACCCCAGTGATCTGGCTCTCAGTGAACAAAGACAGCTTTAAGGAGTTAGGGAGTAAGACATTCCTCCTGGTGCCCTAGAAGCAGGAAGATTAACCCAGGCTGGCCCAATCCTAAGGATCCGAGGCCGCCTTCCGCAGGCCCTGCTCCCTGAAGAGTGCCCCGCCTGGAGGGCCCTGGGCTGCAAAGGGGCACGTTGATCAGCAGCCCTGCTTCCCTGCGTGATTCTGATCACAGTAACCAGGAGGTGAGGTGTTAGGGGAGGAGGTCAGGCATCCGAGCACCTGCCCTCCCATAAAAGCCACAGGGCTCGAGGAGAAGGGCTGGGAAACCGCTGAGGGAGGAGGACGCCGTCGGGAAACAGGTCACCTCCTCCTCACGCGAGACTCAGCAGCTTCACAAGCCGCCAAAGACCATTCAACACATTTTCCTATATGCAAACGCAATCGATTTCCTGCTCCAAAAGGGAATGCAAACTGGACAAGGCGAGAGGAGGGCAGGAAGTGCCGGCTGAGCTCTTAGGGCCGGGTTGTGTGTCGCTGGCGAACACGGAGGGTGCATTTACGAGCCTTTGCTGTACGCCCCTCCTCTCGCTCTGACGGTTCCCCCAGATTCCTCAAGGGGATGAAAGAGTATGGCTGTTAAGTGGTCTCTCTCCGGAAGCGGTATTGATCTGCTTAGCACATAAAGAGAGACCAAGGACAGTATTCACAAACAGATTGCTCCCTACCGAGCCTTCCATCCCCTCCACAAATTTGTTTCTCTAACCGGCTATTAAAATTGTATAACTGATAACATGAAGCAAAATCAGGTGAGCATCCAGCCCTGACTGCTTTCTCGCGCTGCCGCGTACAGTCCCGTCCCACACATCCCTCCACCACCACCGCCACCTATTGCCTGATATCACCCCAGAAATCCTATATTATGCAAGCTCAATTTTCTATTTTTAGCATTACGGCCAAATTAAAAGAACATGCACAGGGCGTCATTCCAGCCTCTCCAACAGCAGACTCAGACTTTCTGGCGGCCTCAGCCTTCTTTGAGAGTCTGTGAAAACCACGGACCCTCCTCTCAGAACAAAAGGCACATATTGCAAAGTTTTACATATAATTTCAGGGGATTCCTTGTCTCCTGAAGCCCAGCCTTACACCCGTGGGAGTCTAGCTCATCCAAGATGATCCGCCACCCACCTCCCAAGCTTCCTTCCATTCTACACCCGCTGTGCAGGCGACACACCCAGAGCACTCATTTGTTCTCCTGTCATTGTAGCGCCTAGGCTTTCTTTGCTGCACGCTTCTCTCTTTCCCCTTCCAGCAACTAATAGTGACAGCAAAAGCCCCTCAGAGGCCCCTCCCATGCAGAGCACCGCAGAGATGGCCTGAGGGGCATCCGCGAAGCCAGAATGTGCAAAGGCTCACCAACCAGATCCAGCGTGGGCTCCCATCTCGGCTGCCACGGGCTCGCCCCTCTCACAAGCACTTCTGCAAAATGACATCTGCCAAAACTGAGCTGTGAGACACATATCTGCACGTTTCAAGTGCTGCTGGGAGGTGGCAGGGTAGAGGGAGAGCCAGGGTGGGTTCAAGTCTTCATTGTAACACTAGCAAGCTGGGTGACCTTGGGAAATTTCTTAACCTCTCTGGGCCCCAGTTTCCTCCTCCAACTTACTGGGTTTTTGTGAGGATCAACAGAGATAACACATAAAGAGCCTGGCAACACAGAGTCTAGGCACTCAGCAAACGTGAGCCTCCCTTCCCCTCCAAAGGAAGGGACCACAAAACCTGTTTCTCCGGTCCATACCTCCTACAGGGCACATGCCCAGCTGCACCCTAAATCTCACCCAAAGGGCAGGCTATGGGACCCATGTCCTGCAAGGAGAGTGTGGGCAGCACCACCCTGAGCCGCTGACCGACCCCAACTGGTACTGAGGTGACTCCTGAGCCTTGAAAGCCAGGGAACAATGAGGAGGAGTTTAAGAGGTTTCTTTAGCCTTAAAATATTTTCTAGCCTTCAGATTTTAAGACTGTGTATTAAAATCGGTTTGAATCACACTTGCTCAGATACCTAAGATGATTTTCTACTGCAGACTCTCTGTCATTTGGGGAGTTAACAGGCAGCATGTGCGTCCAGAGCATCTGCCCACTCGGCCATCACCCAAGGGGACTCCTGGGTCCACCTGCAACTACCAAGCTCTCCATGTCCCACCACTGTCCCAGCTAGTCTGACTAGGGATCCCGTGGCCCCTCCTTTCCCATTGTCCCCACATCAACTGACTGCAGAGCTGGGCTTCAGCCTATGTCCCACCTGGATGCCCTGCCTGATGCTCCTCCAACCTTTCCCCCTACTCCCTGCCTGGCTCTCCAGGTTCCTGCCCTGGGACTGGATCTTCCACTTACGTCTAGAGTCCCCAGAAGGGCCACCTCTCATGTGCCTAACTCCTTCATACTTCACCAGTCCATATTACTAGGTACTCTGATGCCAACCATTTATACAATTAGGACTGTGCCTGGGATAGCCCTTGGACGTGCCTGCCTCGCCCAGCTACCTTCTCTGTGTCATCTCTGATTCTGCTTTCTGCCTGCGCCTCCTGCTCTCCAGCCCCTAATGGCAGGGATCGCCAGAGTTACAGTGCACTCTTCCAAGGCCACCACACACCCACCTCCCACCCAGAAAGGGTACCAAAGTTCTGAGTGGATGAAGCAAACTGTGAGGGATGCCTGAGAAGGCAGGTACCCTCGGACAGAGGGCAGGGTAGGCACCAGGTAAGAGGTGGAGCCAGGACTACCTCGACTCATTCCAGCCTTGAAAGCTGTGGCCAAGTGAAAGAGAAAATGATCTTAATGAATCCCTTCTTCTCTGTTTTCAAGCAAATTCCAGCCACCTGAATACAATACTTCAGTGGGAAAATATCATTTTTTCATGGTCATAAACTGATAATGGGTGTCATCTGAGAGACATACCAGATAATTATGCATCCTGCCCAAAGAGCTATGAGAACCAGTCAGCCTAGGCCAGGAATTCTTAACCTCTGGTGGGATGGGGCTTCCATGAACCACTGGAAATTGTATATCAGCTGCTGTATGAGTACTGTTCATTGAGGTGAGGGGTCCGTGGCTTTTACCCAAGAGTCATGTGACATAACAATCCCCACTGATCCAGAAAGACTTTCAGTAGCTCCTAAAGATGTAGCTACTGAGGGTCTTAACTTGATCTTTTTTCTAGTGGAGAGGGAAGGGCAGAGGATACCCTGGTCATCACAGACATGGGCAAAGACAGATAGCCCCCCTTCCCTTAGTCACCTTGGACACAGTCAGGTCTTGGCAGGGCTGGGGCTGGTAAGAGGAGGAGATAGAGAGCTTTGAGGCAAGCAGTGCCACGTCCCTTCCTGCTGTTGGAGTAGCTTTAAACACCTGCGAGAGGAGGAGAACCCTTTCCCCCAGCTGGCGGAAGAGCCTGTCTGCATGCAATGCTTAGTAAACGCTTAGTGAGACCCTCAGCATCCCCTCCCCAACCACAGACTCCAGGGATGCGGTCCCTCCCATTAGACTGCAGCAGTCACAGACATCGTTCCAGCTCTCAGCCGGGCTCCTCAAAGGAGCCTTCACCACCCCATGTGCAAGGTCCCCAAGAGCCAGCATTTATACAGAGGACTTTTACCAGAGTGTCTATTTAATACTCGTGCTAGGAGACACGTATTATTATCTCTATTTCACATATGAGATCAAAACAGTTCTTAGAGTTAATAATTAAAACGACTGTGAATCAGAGTGGCTGGCTCTATCGCATGTGATCATGGAAGCATGGATACCACCTGGTGGCCTAGAGTACCTTATCTTGTGCAAATCCAGCAGGCAGAATTATAGCTGCCGCAAAAACCCTCTCCCTCCGACCGAGTGACAGATATTTTTGGCAACATAGACAGCTGGTCTCTGAAATATCCCTGGTCAGAAGTTCTCAACATTACTGATGGGAAAGGGCAGGACATGTACAGATGGATACTGAGGCCAGAATCTGAGAAAAGCCAGGAGGCAGCAAAGCCCCATCACACAGCTGATAAATGGAGGGCCAAGGGACAGACCGTCTTTGTCGTATATGAAGATGTCAGCTGGGCCCATTTCTCTAGAGGAAAAGGCCGAATCAGAGGGTGAGCTGCACGGGAAGGACTGTACTGATTACCAGCTCCTTTCTTCCCTTCCTAAGGCAGTCAACTGCTAAGCCCAATGCCACCTCAGAAGTGACATCCAGGCAGTCAGCATTCATGCGGGTAATAGGTTCCTTCTGTCAGTGGCTCAAAGGACAGTACAATCCCTGGCCTTACATGTACACCCAGAGGAATGGGAAGGCGGGGGAAGGAAGGGAGAGTTACCAGGGAGGCAGCAAGAACTCATCTGGATCGTTCTTGAGGATCAACACACCTGCCTCAGGGTTAGGCCACTTGTGACAACAGATGCAGGAAGTTTTCCAAAGTCAAACTAGAAATCAAGGGGAATTCACAGCCCCTCTGCACCACCTCCTCACCTCCCACCTATAATTTCTCTGTAACAGTAGGGGAATCTGGGGATCTGCCTCCCAATTAAACTGGGAGGCAATGGATATCCAGCATACAAATAAACCAGGAGGGAGATAAGCTAGAGAAAGGTGAGTATATGACTTGAAAATATCAAAACAAAAATATCTCTGTAAAACCTAGCATGCATATGCCAACATGCGCCAGCATTTTATATATGTATGCTGAGTAGACAGAGACAATTAGAAACATAGCCTAATAGATTCTCATCCTAAAAGTTCAGGGAGAAAAATGATGTAAATAGCAGATAGTGGTTATTACATTTAAAACCTTTACCCCAGGGCATGTGTATTCATGCTTGTAATGGTTGTGAAATCCAATCAGAATACTGAACACCTAATGGTCCAGGAGTGGCCATGTGACCTAAGTTAGACCAATCAGAGTCCTTCCTTGGGATTTTTCAAACCAGAGCAGAGGTAGAGGTCCCCTTTTCCCTTTGGACCATAAGCTTTAAGATTATAAGCTTAGAATAGCCAACAGCCATGTGCCCCCAACTACATGGAGAAGTTGATCTGAGAGAATGCAGTCAACATGCTGAGAGAAGCAGATGCAAGGGCTGAGAGTCCAGACGTGTTTTCCTTCCTGAGAACAGTCATCGACCCAGGCCACTCCGCCCCTGCCCTTCCCAGTGATAAATTTCCTAGCTCACATCATCAGTTTGAGAGTTTACAGGTTCACCTTATCATTGTGAGATTAGGTAAACGCTTGAGAGTGAAATATAACACACTGTGTTGGGCTCTGCTAGAGTTCACCTGTATAAGACACAATCCCTAAATCTGGAAATGCTAAAAAGGAGCCAATATAAACTGATGCTACACGAAAACACGTATGATACATGCCCATTAACAACAGGGTGATACACTCATGTTGCAGGGATGGGTGGATATTAATAGTGTTTCATAGCCTACTCCAAGGACACTCCATTATAGAACTGGGTTGTCTTGAGTTCTCAAGGATAAAGCAGACATGAATTTGCCTGTAGGAAAAGGGAGAGGGATTCACAGAGTTAGAACGTTCTGTGCCACTGAGTATAGGTGTAAGTTTTGCTCCCACAACCAGCATCCCGCCTAGGCTACAGGAAACTACTAATAAATGGCTCTCTCAATCCTGCTTATACAGGCAACAGCAGCATCTTATGTTCCTGGAGAACATTTCCAAAGGCTATTCTGTTTTGCAGAAAGCCAGAGGACCTGATTCAGAGGCAAAGGCTCAGACATTCCCTTACAAAGGAGAACTTTACCAGGTACGATGGATTACCTGGGAGGGCAACTCTCATGACTCCTAGATCAAAAGAAAGGAAATTTGCATCACTTCCAAATTATATTTACATCTTCCCAAATTTGTTCCCTATGTAGTCCTTAGGTGGGCACGGCCTGGAAGGAGCCACGGATCCCTGGTTCTCAGCCTGTGTGGCCCTGTGGGGCATCCTTCACCCATTGCTCTTGTTCTATTCATCCCAGTGAGGAGCCTCAGCCCCAAACCTGTCTTCCAGCATCCAGCTACTGAAGCACTAATTAAAATGATGTGTCCTTGTCTGGTGGCCTCAGGACCCAGGCCTCAGTCATCATCTTCACTCCAATGCCCAGTACAATGCCAGAACATTTGAAGATAGCACAGGGATTCTCAATCTCGATCCACAAACACCTTAGAAGATGCACAGTAAGCGTGTGTGCATAGTTGTAGAGACAGGTTTCTTATTCATCATATTTGCAAAAAGATAGGGGACCACCCCCTAGACAGTTAAGAACCACAGAAGCATGAGACGTGAATTGCCACATGGGGGTTGCTGTCCTCACTGGTGAACCCACCTTGCCGTCCCTGTGGCTGGATTAGGGCTGGTTCCCACTTCATCACTTAGAAGCACTTTACTCTTTTAAACTGTGACCTACCCGGGTTCCCAAACGGGAAGAGGCTACCAAGACACAGTAATTCCCAACTTCCACCACCTGCTCTGAGTGAGCAACCGTAGAATGCTCTGCAAACTGGGAGAGAAGAGGATACGGCACTGTTCTGCTTAGGCTCCTGCCAGTAAAGACCATGGGAAGACAGAGAGGAGGAGACTGGACCACGATGGACACAACTGGACCACACAGCTCCTTTCAAAAAGCACCCACCTGGGCCTCTGAAAAATAAGGATCCAGTTGGAGACTGGTGGCCACAGGAAACAGTCCATCAGCTTTATCATTTCTTCTGTACAAAAAGCTCTTTTGAGAGTGTGAATGGGGGCTTTATGTAGTAAGTTCTCATCCACGAGCTAATAAATATGTGAAATAGCCTCTCAGACCAGGTTCTTACAGCCTGGACACTGGGGTCATTCAAGGAACAATTAGATGCCATCTGGAGAGAGCTGGAACTCGAAGGGCCAAGAGGCATGCTCTGGTTCCCAGGGTCTGACACATCCTTATCTTCACTGACAGAAAGGATGAATGGAGTCAGCTAGCTAACCCATGCTGGGAGCAGAGAATGGGCAAATACACAGCAATTAACAAAAGCTTAAGGATCAGGGGAATGTTGAGATCAGCCTGCCCCAAGCAAATATACCCCTCGACTGCATTCACACATCCAAGCTGAGCATCTCTGCCATAAACCAGGCATTGACCTCACCAAGCTCTGGGCTTTCATGGTTTTAACATAAAGCAATTAGAGCAGAACAGCAACTGCTGTGGCCCAGCTCTTTACAGTATATAATGAGCAAGGACTTGATCGTGTGAAATAGATTTAGTACTCACTGGGGCTTTACAATCCACTCAATTGTAAAGAACAGGCAGACAATTGTGAACCCTTATTTCTGGGAGAGACCCTCAATTTTTTCTTAGTTTTAAATGAAAATGGATGTCTCTTCTCTATTAATAATCAGTATTTTAAATGTAAATGCTCTTGTTGAGCACGCTGGGTTTTTTCTTAGCTCGAGAAAAAATATGTATTTAGATAAGCAGACAGTGATTATTTGTATTCGTGTTTCTGCAGCTTTATAACAGCTCTTTAGTAGCAGGAGACCCTCTAGGACGGCAGTGCTCAGTGTGGTCTGCGGGCCCACGGGAGCCTTTCAGGGAGTCTGTGAGGTTAACAGTATTTTTGTAATAATACTGAGAGCTTTTTTTGCCTTTTTCACTGGGTTGACATTTATGCTGATAGAGCAAAAGCAATGATGGGTAAAACTACTGGGGCTGTAGCAGCAAGCATGCGGGAGGCACCAAACTGGATAAGTAGTCACTGCATTTCTTGACCACCATGCTTTTTAAATTTATTCTTTAAATATTAGAAATTAAAAATATGTATTTCTTTAAAAAATAGCCAGTTCCACTTAAGAAGTCCTTGATGAAGCAGTAAGAATTACAATAGTCTCCCCTTATCTGCAGGCAGTATGTTTCAAGACCCCCAGTGGCTGCCTGGAACCACCCGTAGTACCAAACCATATATATACTATGCTTTTTCCTATACATACATACCTATGATGAAGTTTAATTTCTAAATTAGGTACAGGAAGAGAATATCTGAATTGCCAACATCACTACTCTTGTGCTTCGGGGCCATTATTAAGTAAAATAAGGGTTACTTGAACAAGCACTGCAATACCTTGAGAGTCAATCTGATAAAAGATGGCTACCAAGTGACTAACGGATGGGATGCATTGGACAAAGGGATGATTCATGGGTTAGGCAGGAAGGAGATTTCATCAGGCTACTCAGAGTGGCACACGATTTAAAACTTACAAATTGTCCGAAAAAGAAAAAAACACTTATTAGAAAAGATACATGCACCCCAATGTTCATAGTCACGTGACTTACAATTGCCAAGATAGAAACAACCTAAGTGTCCATCAACACTTAGGATGGATAAAGAAGATGCACACGCGCGTGCGCGCGCGCGCGCGCGCGCGCACACACACACACACACACACACACACACACACACTGGATACTACTCAGCCATAAAAAAGAATGACATCTTGCCACTTGCAGCAACATGGATGGACCTGGAGGGCATTATGCTAAGTGAAGTAAGTCAGACAGAGAAAGACAAACACTGTATGATATATGTGGAATCTAAAAAATACAACGAACTAGTGAATGTGACAGTAAAGTAGACTCACAGATATGGAGAACAAACTAGTGGTTACCAGTGGGGAGAGGGAAGAGGGGAGGGGCAATATAGGGGTAGGAGATTAAGAGGTACAAACCATTAGATATAAAATGAGCTATAAGGATATACTGTACAACACAGGGAATATAGCCAATATTTTATAATAATTATTTATGGAGTATAACTTTTAAAAATTGTGAATCACTATATTGGACACCTGTAAGTTATATAATATTGTACATCAACTATACTTGAGTAAAAAAATATTGTACCACCACATAAAATAAAACTTATGAATTGTTCATATCTGGAATTTTCAGACCATGGTTGACTATGGGTGACTGAAGCTACGGATCAGGGGGACCACTGTATTCACTTTATTACATCCTGGCCCTTGAGTCCATGTCTCGAAATTTCTGTGTGGTGAGACAGGAAGCAGACATACAGCACTTCTCCTGCACACCCAGCACAGTGGTTGTCTCGAGGGAAAGCAATTGTGCCATTAAGTTGTAGGCTGCACTAGCTGCTTTTTCATGGAATGCCATTTTTACTTCAAAGAACGTCTGACAAACAATGGTTATGCAGACACGAGTATTTATTTGGCAGACATTTTCTACAAAATGAACAAAGTGAGCCTGTCACTTCAAGGAAAACAACTGACAGTGTTTGTTGCCAATGCTAAAACTTGAGCTTTCAACTGAAAATGAGAATTTTGAGAAACGTGTATTTACCACCGTGAGTGGTAAATACTTTAGTGATTTTTTTCATGAACGACGATAATAATGAATGTGAGTTTTGGGTATTGTATAGTGAAATATGTTAACATTTGGAAGATCTGCATATCTCAGCAAAGCAGTATTTTTCAAATGACCAATGCACGATGGTACAAATCATGCATGGGTAAGATCCATTCACATGGCCAGAGAGACCAATGGATGTTAAGGGAATAGAGTAAAAAAAAAAAGTTCATTGATATGATTTCAGATTCCACACTGCAATTAACATTTACGGAACTGCAACTTTTCAAGTTTTAGTATAATAATAAAGAAGAATATCTCTAATGATCTGAAAAGGCTATTAAAATACTATTCCTAGGGGATGAGGAGTGAGCAAAATGGGTGAAGGAGATCAAAAGGTACAAATTTCCAGTTATAAAGTGAATAAGTGCTGGGGATGTAATACACAGCACGGTGACTATAGTTAATAATACTATATTGTGGGCTTCCCTGGTGGTGCAGTGGTTGAGGGTGCGCCTGCCGATGCAGGGGACGCGGGTTCGTGCCCCGGTCCGGGAAGATGCCACATGCCGCGGAGCGGCTGGGCCCCTGAGCCATGGCCGCTGAGCCTAAGCGTTCGGAGCCTGTGCTCCGCAACGGGAGAGGCTACAGCAGTGAGAGGCCCGCATACCGCAAATAAATAAATAAATAAAAAATAATAATACTATAGTGCATATTTGAAAGTAGCTAGCAAAGTGGATCTCAAAAGTTCTCATCAGAAAAAATTTTTTTATAACTATGTATGGGGACGGATGCTAACTGGTCTTATTGTGATCATTTTGCAATATATACAAATATCAAATCATTACATCGTATACCTGAAACTAATATAATGTTATGTCAATCATACCTCAATAAAAAAAAGACTATTCCTCCCTTTTTGAATTACATTATCTGTGCAAGACCAGATTTTCTTTAGACTTCAACCAAAATGATGTAACACAACAGACTGAAGGCTAAAGCAGACATGAGAATCAAGCTTGTTCTATTAGACTAGACACTAAAGAGATTTGCAAAAATGTAAACCAATGCCATTCTTCTCACTAAATTTTGTTTTGGAAAATGAATATTTTTTATAAAACATGCTATTTATAGTCACATAATGGGTTTAATATTGTTATTTTAAATGAATTAAATAAACATTTAAAATTCCTACATTTTAATTTCTCATACAATAAACCAATAGCTAAAACCCACATAACAAAAGCTCTCTGGGGTCCTCAATAATTTGTAACAATTGAAAAGGGGTCTTGAGACCAAAGAGTTTAAAAACTTAGGCTCTCATATATCTAACCTACCTGTTTTACATAATTTTGATTAAGCCATAAGTTTTCAGCATCAGATCTGTGGAGTAGACTAAGGTATATAAATAGAGGAGTATCTATTTTTATAAGTAACTATCATAAAAGCACTAATGATTATCAGAGGAAATTTGGAAACAGAGAGAAATGTGAAAAATAGAACAAAACTCCTTAATTGCCAGGAAGTTAATTTTGACTTATTACCCAACACTCAATCATTCTACTCATACGTGTTTATCTTACAGAAATTCTCGCACAAATGCACACCAAGCCTTCTCAGTGAGGCAATGTATCCTTCCAGTACTGAGCTTCACGCTTCTTTTCTCCCACCCATATCCAGCCCCTCTGGAAATCCTGAGGCTCTGCCTTCATATTTTATGTCAAGAATCCCCCTTCTTCACCACCCCTTCTGCCATCACAGATCCAAATCATCACCATCTCTCACCTGGACGGTCACCACGGCCTCCCATCTGATCTCCCTGCTCCTACCCTTGTCCCTCACAGTCTGCCAGCAACATACAGGTCAAAGTGATCCTGCGAAGGCTCCCCATCTCACTCTGTAAAAGTTAACATCTTTACTGGGACATCCAGGCCCTGTGCAACCTGCCTCATCCCCCTTCCTCATTCTCTCACATCAGCTTTCACCACTCTCCCTCAAGGCCACGCCCTCTGGCCCCACTGGCCTCACAGCTGTTCCTGAGTGGAAGAGGTGAGCTCTGGCTTTCACGGCCTTGCCCTTGCTACATCCTCCCCCCATCAGACACCACTCTTCTTTTTTCCTTTTTTTTGGCCACGAGACTTGCGGGATCTTAGCTCCCCAACCAGGGACTGAACCCGGGCCCTTGGCAGTGAGAGTGTACAGTCCTAACCATTGGTCCACCAGGGAATTCCCCAGACACCACTCTTGACTTGCCCCTCCACTAGAAAGTCGCCCTCTGGGTGAGGCCTGCCCTGGCCACCCTACTTAAATTCAACGTCCCCTTAACTCCAACATTTAGTAGTTCTTTCCCCTGATGAATTTTTTTCAGCTCAGCACTATGTCTACCGAACGTGGTGTACTCGGTTGTCTTCTCTGTCTTCTCACCATTCCACCCCATAATATGAGATCCATAGAGGCAGGGACATTGTTTTCTTCACTGCTGTATCCTCAGGCCCTCGAACAGTGACCAGCAGATGGCAGATACTCAATAAATATTTGTTAAACGACTATGCCATATATAACAAATATGACTATATTTGTTAAATAACTGCAAAACTGTTTTTAACAAGAATCCAAATGTCAGTAGGAAATTGGTTAAATATAATTGTATTTCACACAATGGAATACTGGATAATCATTCAAAAGAAGGAGGTAGGGCTTCCCTGGTGGCGCAGTGGTTGAGAGTCCGCCTGCCGATGCAGGGGACACGGGCTCGTGCCCCAGTCCGGGAAGATCCCACATGCCGCGGAGCAGCTGGGCCCGTGAGCTGTGGCCGCTGAGCCTGTGCGTCCAGAGCCTGTGCTCCGCAACAGGAGAGGCCACAACAGTGAGATGCCCACACACCACAAAAAAAAAAAAAAAAAAAAAAAAAAAAAAAAGGAGGTAGACCCACATGTTTAACAGGGAATGATGTCCAATGAAAACAGGAAGTTGCAAAGCAATATGTAGTTATGCACAATTTTTGGCAATCAATCAAATTGTTCCCCAGCTCAGCATTCTTGCATTCTTGCTCTCTTTAACAGTTTGACCATCTCAGAATTTCCTAGGAACACTTGAAGTTTCCTCACCCTTCCCATTCAATAAATATGAGAGTCCCTACTCTTCCCAGAAGACCCCGCCTGCTGTTCTCTCCTGCCACAGTCAGCCTGGGCACACACTTCCCCGCATGCTGGGGTGATATCTGTCTTCTGCCTCACCTAATACCAGCTTCCTTCCTGTCAAGTCACCATTTTTTTCAGCTGTCAAGTCACAATTCAAATATAATTTTTTCCAAGAAAACTTCTTGGTAATGACATGTGAAACTTCAGATCGATGCCAACTCCCCCTCAAAATGTACATACAGTATTGCAGCATCTTAGAGCTGTTAGCCCAAGAACGTTAGACAATTAATTCTAATAATAAAATGCCTTGACAATTTTAATGTCTTATATGGAGCTAATGAAAATGACTTGCCTTCTTACATAATTTAAACACAGACCTTAGTTCTGAGGTTGTAAATATAATGCTATGGCACACTCTTACATTTAATATTAAAAGCTCCCAGAACACACAGAAACTGTCTCACAGCCAAACGCTGTGCTGTTGTGTCATTCAGTTACCACTAGAGGGCAGAGCTTAACAGCAAACGATTCCAATGCTGAAGAGCCTGGCCTCTCATTTGCGGGTTGATGAGTTACTGGGCCCTCACAGCTGATAACAAGATCCCTGAGCTGAGGATTGAGAGATCAGAGCCATAGAGGTTGCCAGAACCACTTTTTAAAAGTGTATACCTCTGGGCTTCCCTGGTGGCGCAGTGGTTGAGAGTCCGCCTGCCGATGCAGGGGACACGGTTCATGCCCCGGTCCGGGAAGATCCCACATGCCACGGAGCGGCTGGGCCCGTGAGCCATGGCCGCTGAGCCTGCGCGTCCGGAGCCTGTGCTCCGCAACGGGAGAAGCCACAACAGTGAGAGGCCCGCGTACCGCAAAAAAAAAAAAAAAGTGTATACCTTTGCCTACATGTGTGAGTATTTAAGATGACAACAGTGATTCTGCAGTTTTTATACTATACCAGGTTGGCAAGAGAAGACAGAGTGAGGTTAGGGGTGGGAACCTCCTTGCTGTCATGAAATAAAATCACTGAAGAATTTCTGGAAAATGTTTAGAGATCTGTGTGTGACTTACTTCAGGAAACTTAAAGATCTTTGGGACAAGCTCATTCCCTCGCCCCTGAATTTCAATGCCCTTCCCATCTGGCTGTATATGGTCATCAGTCAATTACTAAATATTTATTAAGAGGACAAGAAAGGGTCCTTGCCCTCAGAACTCACATTCTAAGAGGAGTGGTTATTGTTGTATTTAACTAAACAAATAGAATTTGGCACAAGTGCTATGAGGATAATACTCAGAGTGATGAGGCTGCGGAGGCTGCTTTTAGCAGGGGGGTCAGGGAAGGTCCCTCTGAGGCAGTGACATCTGAGTGGGGATGCACCAGCCACCGGAGAACTAGGGTGACAGCTACAAAACCAGCATTTCCAGAGTGCCATCTACCTAGCAGGCACTGTGCTAACAACTTTGTGTGCATGAACTCATTTAAGCCCTACATTCTCCCATTTACTGTTAAGGAAATTGAGCTCCAGAGAATTTCAGAAACTTGCCCAAAGTCACACAACCAAGAAATGGCTAAGATGGGGCTGTGCCTCTGTATTAGTCTCCTAGGGCTGCTGTAACAAATTACCACAAACTGGATGGCTTTAAAATAGAAATGTATTCTCTCACGGTTCGGGAGGCTACGAGTCCAAAATCAAGGTGTCGCAGGGCCACACTCTCTCCGAAGGCTCTAAGGTGGGACCATTCCTTGCCCCTTCCTAGCTTGCGGTGGTGAACACTGGCAATCCTCAGTGTTCCTAGGCCTGTGCACACAACAACCCCAATCGCTGTCATCACATGGCATGCTCCCTGGGTGTCCAAATTCCTCTCTTCTTATAAGACACCAGTCATTGGATTAGGCCTACCTTCACCCAGCATGACCTCGTCTTAATTTGATCACATGTGCAAAGACCTTATTTCCAAATACGGTCACATTCACAGGTACTGGGGGTTATAGGACATCAACACATCTTTTGGGGAACACAGCTCAACCCACGACAGCATCCAAGCACCCTCTTCAAACCACTCAGCTGTTCTACCTCAAAAGATCCTTCCAGGCTTGAGGGAAAGGCAAAGACCCGGCGGCAGCAGGAAAAACCAGCATGGAAAAGTTTGTGAGCAAGGTGGATGGCAGGAGATGAGCTTAGAGGTGAACAGGCCACAAGAGGATGGCTGCGAAGCCCAGTTATAAAGCTGAGTCTGGTCAGAGGCCATAGCTTCAATCCCTGCTTACATGTTAGTTCTCCAGTCTCTTCACCAACTCTCTTACTATTGGGGATCTCAGAGGAGTCCTCTTCCTTCAGCCAAGGATGAAAGCTGCAGCACAGAACATGAATGTGAACCTGCCGTTATTCCACTCACAGGCCACCCCGGGCTCCCTCAAGCACCTCCAGAGGGCAGCTCCAGGGTCTGACCTTGGGGAATTCACTTCTGACTTGGGACACTGAGAAAACACATCTCAGGCTGTACTGGCAGAGCAATATCTGGCCTGAGGAGTTATCCAGACAAGCCCCAGGCAAGAGCAGTCAGGACTCAAGCTATTTCCGCACACCTGTTCACCCAGAAGAGCTGAAGATGCTAATGCGACAGGAGAGATGCTGCCGCTCAGAGCAGACGGGTCTGCCTGATGGGAGGCTGAGGTGTGTCCGGATCACGCAGTGTTGCAACAGCATTGTCTCTGTGATTGTGCAAGATCACACAACTTGCACAAGGACTCACTGCTGTGTCCTCGGGCAAGGTCAAGGTGATGTCGATGACCCACGGCTGCATCGTGGAAGAGGTAGCATGGAAAGATGGGATTTTTTGTGGAAAGCCTACTACGTATTGTTCAGAGGAAAAACAAGGACAGTGTACGTGCATTCACTCTAGAGCAGGGGCCTACAAAACTTTTCTGTAAAGGGACAGATAGTAATTAGTTCAGGCTCTGTTCTGTCACAACTACTCAACTCCATCATTATAGTCAGAAAGTGGCAATACATCAGTGAATGGATGTGGCTGTGTTTCAATAAAACTTTACGCACATTGAAATTTGAATTTTACAACTTTCACATTCTTCTTTTGATTTTTTAAAAACCCACTTAAAAACATAATATCCGTTTTCAGCTTGTGGGCCTACAATAGACAGCAGGCCACATTTGGTCGCAGGCTGTAGTTTGCCAACTGCCCACCCCACACCCCTCCCCCAGGCTAATGATATCCCCAGCTGCTCATGAATTAACTTAATGTCATCGTGGTAACAAGGTCTCCAACTGGAAATCTTTCCTCCCCTAAAATCCTTACCGGCTTTTGGCAAGATGCCAGGCATTGTGTGAACTCTGGAATTGCCCGTGGCTTCCTCTCTGTCACCACCTCCATTTAAGTCCTGCCGGGAACTGTCAACACACCTTATAAAACAGCTCTTAATTCTGTCTCTAAAAGGCCTCCGGCACCTGCCCTGACTTTCCATTCCCACTGCCACTATCTTAGGTTAGGCTCTTGATGGCACTTTCCTCCTACTCGGCCTGACTCGACTGAACAATTACTAACACATAGAATCTGCCCCAAACTATCTGTCGAACGAACAAAGGCAGTAAAGTAGCCACAAGCTCAGCACTTTCTCCATCTGATCGGCAGTCTGACGTGGCCCATCTCAAAACCAAAAATTTCCCCTAGTGAGGCGGCAGCGCTGAAGGGCTAAACTATGATAAGCATTTAGCTTGCTTTTTTGAAAGTCAGGCTCAGCTGAGGTATAATCTGCCAGGAGTAAAAGTCACCCTTTCTGTACAGTTCTGTGCGCTTTGAAACGACCCCAATCAAGGAATTCCAATCATTGCCTCGCAGTTCCCTCATTCCCTTTTGCAGCTGACCTCTCTCTCTACTCCTTTCAACCACTGATTTGTTGTCTGTACTGTACGGTTTTATCTGCATCCAACAGTCCAGTTCCTTTTTATGGCCGAAGAGGATGCTGTTGTGTGGGTCTGCAGTTTATCTGCTCACCAGTCCAAGGACGCTTGAGCTGTTTCCAGTTTTTGTCAATGACAAATAATGTCACCATCGGCATTCACATACAGATTTCAAAATGGACGTACGTTTTCATGATGAGGTTTTACTTTGTATAAATGGCCACATTTTCACAGACCTGCAGGATAGGATTCCATTGAATGAAGGCCTGTCCTCCATCCCTATTCTTCTGCCTTCTCACCCTGCCTCAGCAATCTTTTACAAATGCAGTAACATTAAGCCTCCCGAGAATATCTGCAGAGAACTTTTTGGGGTGGGGTGGGAGGAGCTGGATGGGAGCTGTCTTCGTTGCTCCCAGGATGAGCCCCAAAGCTGCTCCCCACTCATGGCGGACGGTGTTTGGCCTTCTCATCCACAGGGGGCGGTGCTGGCTCTTTGGGTGTGCAAGCTCAGGCAAAAACCTGCAGAGCCAGCCATCGGGCCATTATCTGCTTCATGTAACTCGTTAAAATCTCATGGAATGCACAGCGCACCATTGTTTTGGTAAGTCCCTTTCATGGCTTTGTGAGCTGGCTAATTCAGAGCAGACTGGCCTGTTTTCCCCGCTGGAAGAAAAAGACTCTCCTCAAAGACGGCTATTTAACCGTGACCATGGCTGCAGCCATCTTGAGCACAAAGGTGGGGGGGAGGGGCGCTACAGCCCCCGCCGCCCCCGCCCCCAGCGAGGCTCCCACAGCCCGGGCACTTATTCTTGGCGCTGGAATTCGCATAATGACTCCTCTTTTAATCTGCTGGGTGACCTCATGTAGCCCCGGCGACTGCAGGAAACGGCCTTGCTGAGATCTGAGCCTTGGGCAGTCTGTCAAGTCTGTAAGACCCTCTTAGAAAGCATTTTCGGAGTGTTAACCCCATAAGGACCGATCTCCGGGTAGCTCTGGGCTCCTGAGCTGCTGGTGTGCACCCCAGAGGAAGGAGAGGTCCAAGGGCGCTGGTCGCCTCTCGAGATACCGCTCCAGTCCCATCCCTTCTCCTAACCCACAAAGCAAGCTCAGAAACCGCAAATCATCTTAGAAAAGCTCGCCAAGTGGTTCCAGCAAGAGTCGACCAGGGCTGACGACAAAAGAAAGGATATTCATTCACTAGGGAGCTCATGGGAACAAAAGGCTGCATTCAGTCCTGACACTTGCTCACTGCAGAGCCTGGAGAGCAGGCTCTGTCCGAGGGCACCGTGCTGTTCACAGCCTGGCCTTGCCTACACCTTGCTTAATTTGAAAAAACAGGCTTCCCAATGTCTCCTCGACTTTGCTATTGCTATATTTATTTTTCAATTTGTCTTTCTTAAGGACAGTTTATTTTAAAATGAAAAAATCTATAATAAACATTTCTTCTAAAAGAAAAATCACAAAACCGTAATAAACATTTCTTCTTAAAAAAAAAAAACCACCCAGCTCTGCTGTAGCTAATCACCTCCTCCTCTAAAAAATATACTTTTAAACCACTCTCAGAAAAGAGACTCTATTACTATAACTGTAAGGCTGTGTGTGAAGAAGCTAGAAAGAATTTGAATCTTCATTCTAAAAGGAAGATAGGTATTAAGAGGAAGAAGAAAGGAAATACTATAAATTTATAGTTTAGTGAGTATGCAACTCCCAAAGGTTAAAGAAGTAGCCCCAGGAAAAAAATGAAAAGAATGATAAAGAGTGAAAATGAAAATAGGTTTCATAGGTTCAAGAGGCATCGCTAAAGTGAAAGCACGGGGATCATAATAGCAAATGTAGGAGGGTTGCGGGTAAATCTCCAACCTTTTGAGGTAATACGATGGGTGGGCACTTATTATCTGCCACATCCTTGGTCTCAATGTCTGAGACACAACATAAAATGCCACCCTTGTTCCAATCGATGTGGCAATTTTATGATCAAGAGTGATAGATTAATTAAGAACCCCTTACCACTTGCAAAAACCTTTCCACTCCGGCTTATCACAGGCAGAGGGGATCCTAGAAGTCTTAAACTAGGAGGGACATTGGCCCATCCCCTGGTTTTCTAGTTGTGGGGAAGATGGAACCGATCTCGAATGGTCTTGGCCTGCGGTGGCTTGAAGCAGGATTTTGGTTCCCCGGCCAGAGACTGAAGTCAGGTGGCGGCAGGGGGAGTGCTGAATCCTAGCCACTAGACCATCAGGGACAGTGGCCAGTGACAAGGCCCTGGCCCATCAGCTTTGTAGATATGAATTCCCACAAAGAGACAGAAAGTAGTGAAATAAGTGTTCATTAGGAGGAAAAAGGATACATGTGAATAGACTCATACAGGCAGACTCAGAGGAAGAGTCATGCCCTCATGGTAGTTTGAATCACTTTTACGGGGCATTTCTTCCAGGCTTCCTTTGGCCAATCATCTTGCTTTGCCTGGTTCTGAGTCTGTATTTGGTTTATCTCAGGGTCTTCCCCTGTGTGTGTGCGCGCGCATCTCTTAGCCAAGATGGATTCTAGCAAAGAGACCTATATGGGTAGGTTGACATCACCTACTATGGTGTGGTGCCCCCTCCTTTCCTGACCTCCGAGGATTCTTTCTGCGACTGTGTAGTGGGGAAGGTCTCCTTGACTTCGAGGATGAGGAATATGGGTCTCTTTATCCCTTATCTGGGCAGGGCTCATCTTCTCCTCCCTGCTGTCTCCCTAGAAGGGGACAAACTCCAGCTGCTCAGCCTGGGGCCCACCTATCTCCTGCCTCAGAACCCACAGAGAGAAGGTGGAAAGTCCAAGGTCATGCCGCTAATTAGACCAGAGCGTGGACCAGGCTCCCCTCCCTGGAGGGTCTTAGGGGCTGTGTAACTTGGAGTCTCCTATTGGAATGCTATCTGGGAAGGATAACACACTGAGCTATTACCATGTATTCACATTTTAGTACAATTATTTTTATCAAATGTTCTAAGCAGCTACCTGACACAGGTCTAAGAAATTAGACACAGAGTAAATACATTTTAAAGGCAGTAAAAATATAGCAAAGACTAAATGGGGGGCAGTAAGCAGGTAAAGCAGCCCAGAAGATAAACTCTACTGAACAATTTTGCCTAGGGCTATTTCCTCTGTTTAAAAAAAAAAAAAAAGTTGGTTTTTATCTAGGGTAAGGTATGCTAGGTACGCGGAGGAAAATTCCAGAGCTGCACACTACTAGCCAAAGTCACTACCTTAAGAGCAAGAGGAAGGTGCAGCTGCTTGGAGGTTTCTGCTTTCCAGTCTGGAAGAAGAGGTCTTGTTCAGATATAGTGAAAGAGAAACAATTATATTTGATTACAGAAAAGGATCTCATGACTCTACAAAACAGTTAAACTCATACCTTCAAGATGATCATGTTTTAAGCTACTGGGTCGGTGGGAGTGGGGAATGTGGAGAGAGAAGGGGGCTAGGGACACAAGGAAAAGGTAAAAAAGAAGAAGAAGAAAAAAAAAAGAAAACTCCCCTCGCTAACAGTCAGAATTAAAGAGACAGAAACAGTGGAGAATAAGATTCCAAAATCCCTGGGGGTTCTTTGGATCTATTCAAATTTTCTTATCACATCCAAGCAGGGAATTCATCACTTAGGGTAACCAGGTGCCACTGGGAGGCTCCAGCAGGAGGTAAGCCTGCTGAAGAAATGAAAGAACTACCAAACAGCCCTAGGGCTTCCCCGCCAAGCACTTTTCCCTCCATTCCTCACACAGAGGAGCTCCTCGTAACCTAGCAACCACCTGCCGGGTTCCCTTTCACGCTGCCTTACTGACGTGCAGCAATGCCAACTGTGGGAAGTGCTAGGAGGACACAGAGTACAAACTGGACACGACTTAACTGTGGAGTCACTCCCTCTCTCCTGCCACGACACAGCAGCCCCATCACCCCATGAAGTATGGGTCAGCTCAAGTGCTTCCTCTCGCCCAGACACGAGGAACCAGGGGTGGTCCCAGACCTCGCTCTTAATCAGAGCACTGGGAAAACCAGGTGAAGACGGTTAGAAAGTCTCCATGGTAAGGGAGACTTGGGAAGGCGGCTCCTAAAAGGATGAGAACGGCTGTCAGTTGGCCCCAACTGGGTGCTTCTACTGCCGAGATGATACCCAGTCAGAGATCTGCTTGCTCCCCGCTCCCCCCGCCCCCATTCTGAGGTCACAATGAACTGCTAAAACTCTGACTCTACCAGAAAGGGCCCTACAGGAGGCAACATACTTTACATAGAATACGTTTGTCCGTGCCCGAGAAAGGGGATGATAGGGAAGAAACAGCTCAAAGTCAGAGGGCCAAACTGCATCCACTTTATCTGCACCTCTCACCTCCCTCAATCATCTTCAGCCACCCTCCAGGCTCTAGGCACCAGCTGGCACAGATATACGAGGGCTTGGAGGCATGGGCTGGTCAGCAGGGCTCAAGAGGGTAGCTAAGTCTGAAATGCTAGGACGGGCCTGCGCTGGCCCAAGACAACTGACACGTGGGTCCATTCAGACCTTGAGGCCCAAGGCCTCTGTGAGTGTGTTTTCAGAGCTTTAGTGCCCATGGAGGCAAATGAAAATACCCTACATTCACTCAGCAAATCCCCAAGCCATTCCTCCAAACCAAGGGCAAAGTGAGAAAGAAAAAAAAAAATGCAATGCATCAAGGAGGGACGTAGAGATTTCATCTCTAAAGCTCTGACCAGATTCAGATGAGGATGGGAGGAAAGAGTAACCTTCGGAACACCTCAGCGAGTCCTCGAAGAGGGTGCTCCTGGAGCCACCAAGAGCAGTTCTATCACTACCAGGGAAGGCAGGGGGAGCCCAGCTAGATGGAAGCACCGACAACCTCACACCTCTTCTCAGTCAACACGACAACTCACGATGACCAATATTCATGCATGAGATGCAATAGCTTAGATAATACTAAGTAAGTCAGTCCTTCCCAAAGCCTCTGCTTAGGTTTAGAATTCCTCATTGGATTATCTTAAAAAGCTGGGACTTCAGTGAAAGAAAAAACGGAATTATGGAGTAAGGGGAGCAGGTGAGCACAGCTTGAGTGAGCCTGCAGTGGGAGATAGCCAGTTTCTGGAACATGGCGTGCAGTGAGTTCTAAAGGACAGCTGTGATTTACACACTGCAGAAGTCTAGGGCACATTTTTTATGTTATGGTCAAGTCAAATCGTAGTTTATGTGGATAGTGTCCCCAAATTCCTTGCAGTGTACAACCTGCACAAAAGCGTATGTGATGCCGCCAACACATCATTTATAAAGCCCTGACCAGAGTCTGACACAGCAGCCCTGCTGGCTTAGGATTACACGTTGGCTGCAGTTAAGCTACAGCTCAGACATAGTGGGGGTAGAAGAGAGGGGAAAAATAAAATCCACCTCCATTCCAACAAACTTCATTATGACTGCCTCCAGTGGCCACGTGGTTCTACTAGAGTTTTCTCCTCTAGGAGAAGCTTTAGACCTTCCATTCTCTGGTCTAAAGGGAAGAAATGCCAAAACCCTGGGGCAGGCACAGTCACAGGCACACAAAAAGCAACAGGCCTAAATACTCCGAAGCCAGGATGCGGGAATAATAAAGACAAAATGTGGCTCCTAGGAGGCAAGCACCTTAAGTCCTAACTTGTACCATGATTTCTCCTAAAATTTAATGATATATTTTTGTTATGAGAAATCCGAGTTCTCTTTTCTGTTGTAGGTGCCAGACGTAATTACAGTTCTCGAAAATAAAATAAAATAAAACAAAGATACACACCTGAAAAATGGGGAGGGGGGGACAGAAGTGAAAAGCATCATTTCTTTCTGTTCAGAAGATTGTTTAGAAGCGTTGAGTATTTGGACGCACTGAATGTCAGCCCCACTGGAAAGTAAAGTATTACACAGCTCATGGTCCCAGATTAGCCACTGAACAAGAGGGTGGCTGCTGAAATGGAAAGGATGGCTCAGGAAGCCTCAGGGAGCCTTCAGTCCTCCAATGAAGGTAAACACAGCTTCACAACTCCTGTCTGCCATTCCAAAATCCAAAAACTCTGAAAACTGACAATTTTAAATAATTCATTTAGCAGCAGAACAAACCCAACCTCATTTGGTGGCAAAATGTGACCTGAACTAGGTAAAATCATTTGTAGTCTATTTATCCCACTTCACGTGAACATTCTCACATTTCACTGCTGAAATGATGGGCTTGATTGTGGGATGCTGACCCCAGCTCCCTTTGGGGGTGTTATATATATATGTACCATATTACCTTTCCGAAAAACTCTGAAGTTTTAAAACACATCTAGCCCCCAGGGTTTCAGATAAGGGGAAGAGTTTGTAAACTTAGAATAGGGTGACATAAGACCCCTGCAAAGATTACTAAAAGCCCAAAACAGTCAAATTACATCCTGGTGGTTTCAATCTAACCAGCTTCCTACACAAGCCAGATGGTGACATTATCTGGCAACACTGTGTTAGAAATGGGAAATCTATTACCACAGGCTCCCTACTACACGTTAAATCCTGGTTTCCTACCTTCACATATTCCAGAGTTGGGTCCAGAAGATGCTGATCCCTGAAAAGAGAAAATATAAATATAAGAACAATTGGGAACAATGCAATCTTACCCTGGGTAAAATGTACCCAACATTATTTCACCCTGTTCATTCACATTATTAAGATGGCCCCACCTCCCAGGCAATACCCACAGCAGACAGATAAGGAAGTTAGAACAGACAGAGATTTCTTTCACAGGTGTCTCCACGGGGTGGAGGACGTACAGGATACCACCATGACCTCAGTCTAGAAGCTCCACATGTTTTCCTGTCAAATTCAAGCTCCAAGAGTTAGACTATTCATATGTGGTAATTCTAGATTCACTCTGAACATAGAAATTAGCCTAACGGTCCGAAGCAAAGAGCTGTGAGAGATGCGAGTAAAGCAGGGCTGGATGCCCAAACCTGCAACACTTTGGACCAGGCAACTGTGTCACACCCACTTTGACAGAAAACGGAGGCTCAGGTGGGCAGATCGGCTGCTCAAGGTCACCCAGCACCCGGGTGAGTGAGTTCTGAACCCAGCTCTGCTTCTAAATCACCTTTCTCTTTTGCTGTCAAGCTGAGCAATTCATCCTAATTTTCTTTGGTGCCCCGGTGTTTTTTCTCTCCCCATTTAATGTCTGCTCATGTCTATCATACTGTTAGGATTAACCAGACAATTAAAAGTAAACAGCAGTGGTGTCACTGAGGAGGCTGACTTATTATAGTGGAAGAGGATCTAAGGCAAAGGAAAAGAGGGAGAGACATGAGAGCTGACGTTTCCAGCACCGGCAGAGTTACAGCAAAGTGCCCCCCTTAACAGACTATGTGAAAAGACAGCTGCCTTCAGAGACTTAAACTCCACAAAATCAACACATCACCCTGCAGAGACGGGATCATTTTTTAAAGGACAGAATGGCTCTGTAGCCGATAGGAGTAGTCTTCTTAAGGTGGGGGCGGGGTGTCAGTATACCTAGAAAGTGGACGCATCCTTCAGAAGGCGGGGGATCACTACCGGCAAGCAGCTGCCTCTGGAAGGGTGAGCTCAACCCCAGACCCTCGGGGGCTTGGATGCTTCCCTCTGTGGAGAGACTGCAGCCCTTCTCCCCTGAACAGGGGCAGCAGGACCCCTGCTGGGACACAAGGAGTCGATCCCACAGCTCAGGGGCACACCATCTTGTTGTGAAATGGATCCAACCCCCAAAGCTATTCCTGGAGTGGTCTGTCCACTTAGGGCTGCACACAGGGCACACGCACAGAGGCAGGCTGGCTTCGGAGATGCTCCTCTCGGATGTGCAAACAGATTAGGTTCTGAAATGAGTCCCTTTGTAAGGCCAAAGTATCCGAGAAGGGCTTAAGCTCAAAGTCCCTGGTGCATTTCCATCAAAGAGGGGTATAAATCAGTCTTTCAGAGCCTGAAAACCAGGCATACTCTTTGCCTCCAAGCTTGTGTGTGTTAATCAGGCATCTTTTCCCAAAGCAGCCGAGTCCGTCTGCTGTGCTGGGTCACCACCTCTTCTGCTGCAGTCTGGACATTGCATTGATGTCATCAGACTTTGTGACCATGGGACCACCCGGCTAGTGACTAAAAACTTTGTCAGCAGGGCTTTGGTCATACTCCCCTTTAAATTCGAAAACTCCTGGTTTTCTACTGAATTAACATTTTAGGCTTATAGGCATCCAGTCTTATGCTAATCATCTGGCCCAGTGGCCTGGCCCTGGGAGTGCAGAAAGATGTTAGAACCACTGAAATGCTGTTTCTCATCTTCTTCACGTTTCTATTTTTATGTAAGTTCTAAAATGTACATTATATACATTCAGACACATATGTCAATGCATGGATAAACCGTGTAGGTGTGTGCTTTTTAAGCCAATGATTTGGTCTCGGGATCTCTTTACACTCTAAATAATTGAGGACTCTGAAAAATTTTGTTCATGTGGGTTATATCTACTGATTACTGATATTAGAAATTAAATCCGAGAAACTTGCAAAATATTAATACATATTTTTAAAGTAAACCCATTATATGTTTAAATAAATAACGTTTTAATGAAAAACAGATACGTTTTTCATAGCAAGAATTTAGTGAGAAGAGTGACATTGTCTTACATTTTTGCAAATCTTTTAAACGTCTGGCTTACTAGAAGACAGGTAAATCCTCACATCTACTTCTGCATTCAATATGTCGTGATATGTCTTGGTTGAAATAAATGAAGAAAATCCACATTCACAGTTATGTAATTGGAAAGGGAGGGATATTTAATGGACTTGCATATAATTATGGATGTTCTACTTTGATAACATGCCAAAACTTGACAAGTAGTAGTTTCTTAAAGGTTAGCTGTGATGTGGAATCTGAAACCACATCTCTTACTCTTTTCCATCTGTCCTGCACTTTGAATGGACATTTTGTCCATGTGTGATTCCATAACCACTATTCTGGGAAACACTGGTTCACTGAGTTATACAGATTTTCCAAATTTTGACCCATTTCATTATCATGTAAAAGAAGAATCACATTGGTTAATACCATCACTGATCTCATCAGAAGTTACTAGGTACTGGGAATTGCCAAGCTTACGGTAGAGGATACAAGTCTTCTAACTTGAAAGCTTGAATTTTTTCATTGGCAACTAACATTGTCAAATATTTTCCCTGAGCTTCATTTCATTCATTTTGGGGAAACTATCTGCCAAATACCAAGACCACACAGTCATGATCGGCAATTTTAACTCTTTTTTTAGGTGATCAAAGGTCATTCTTTTAGTAAATTCTTTTTAGAATTTTGTCCAGGATCTGCTCTTCTCACCAGATTTAGCTGTAAAAATCCTTTTCCTTTTACCTACTGAAAGCTGAGGTGTACTTTCTCTAGAGGTGTACCTGAAAACTCTGAGCTAGTTCTCTCAGGATAGATCCCTCAGACTCTCTTGGGGAGGGTGTGGGACAACCAACACGAGTGCTGTGTATGAGTGGCTCCTGAGGCAGCCCCAGCTGCAGCAGGGTCGCCGCTCAGAGATGGGGTCACCTCAAGGCAGGGTGGCCCATGTGAGACAGGCGGGGACCTGGGACCCATTACTGCAGTGCTTGCACCTGGACAAATATCTCCTGGAGCAACGGAATATAAAGAAACTATAAAGAACTAAAGATAACTGCACACGTGCACGGTTGGGGCAAATTATGAATAAGATACAAAAAGACCAAAACCCAGCTGCCACTTCTCAGGTGCCAGGAGCAAAAGCAGGGTACTGCGCGTGAGCCCTGCACACAGCGCCACCAAGAGGATGGGCAGACCACCTAAGCCACTCTGGCCCGACCCACCGATCTGCGCCTGCGCTCACCCCGTTTAAGGGACCAGCTCTCCCCCACTGAGGGAGCGAGCAAGGGTACCTGTTACTTGTTTTCACTCCCTCGTGCTGCAGCACGAGTCCCAATAAAGCCTTGCCTGAATTTCTTGTCTGGCCTCTCATCAATTTCTATTGATTAAAGAGTCTGAGGACCCAAGTCAGTAACATACCTGCTCTCCCCACCACCCTGCTCTCCTGCCCAGAGACCCCGGCACCTAGGAGCCTGGGGTGTTCTCCCAAGTGTCTCCCCAGCCTCGGATGAACTCCCGTGTTCCTATGGCGCTCCTCCACCACACACACCTCTTTTGGCAAAAGAGAAGGAAAACAAGAGCTGCTGGTTAGGGATAAAACTGAAGTCCCCTCTTGACCCCGCCCCCAAATGAACTCTGCTAAGGAAGCCTTGCTCATTCTGTTCCCAGAGCAGAGGGGGATCCAAGTTCTAGTTCAGTGCACCAAGGGGTGCCCTAGTGGATCCTTGTATTCTTCTACTCGTCCTTTTTTTTTCCTTTTTTTTGCGGTACGCGGGCCTCTCACTGTTGTGGCCTCTCCCGTTGCGGAGCACAGGCTCCGGGAAGCGCAGGCTCAGCAGCCATGGCTCACGGGCCATGTGGGATATTCCCGTACCAGGGCACGAACCCGCGTCCCCTGAATCGGCAGGCGGACTCTCAACCACTGCGCCACCAGGGAAGCCCCTACTCGTCCTTTTTAGAGAGATGAGGGAAGATAAGGAGAGTATGATAAAACTGAGTGAGTGTGTTATAAATCCAAAAGCTTTAAAAATCATTGCCTCGAACCAAATTAAAATTATATTTAAATGCAGAAGTGCTGTGTCTCCTTTCTCAGCCAGCCTAACCCTAGCCCTAACCCATCTAACCAGAAAGAAGACATGAGCTGGAAAACATAGCAGTTGGCCCTGTAGCCCCAGCCTCTAATTTGAAATAGAATACCCTATTATTCATACAGGACTGTGCCACAAACACTCCTTAAACCATATCTTTATATTCCCCAAAAGAGATCACTAGAAAACAAACACAGAAACTTGGCAATGTAAATGAAAAGCTTTTTTAATCTTTTTTTTGCTTATGTCAATTATGAATCCCCACCCATGTGAAACCGTGATGTTGTGTGCATCTCTCTTTACAACTGCAGAGTCTGGCAGGCACCGTGTCCCCTCTGTCGGGCAGGCTGCCCCGCTGAGCGCCATCCACAGACCGCAGGAAAGCAGCAGGATGAAACTGGACTCTCCTGTTATTTTGTTCTTAGGTTTATTAAGTTTTAAATAACATCACTGTGTTTACTCTGGTTAAATCATTCTTTCCAGCATCCCACTTTCTTAAGTTCATACTGAGGGATGTTTAGCTGGGAGTCACAGAAATGTTATACATATTTACTATTTTGGTTTGTTTCTCATCGGTAACCAGGTTAATAATATCCTCCCTCTTAAAAGGACACTTGATGTATAAGTGGTTGCTATTTTGAGTGAAGAGGTTTTCTGTCTTGAATACACAAACAAAATTTCACTAACATAGATCTTTTCTGAGCAGTTCGAATACAGATGGAGATGGAAGTGCCCTATGTCTGTCTTCAATTAGAGAATGTTTTAAGTGAATGGATGTTTCCTTATTTAAAGACTATAGACTAACTTAATGGCTAATGGTGTTGCCACACAAATGTCCCTTTGGATAAAACATAAAACGGAATTGCTTGTAATACATGATTATTTCATACAATGGAGGGATGTGAGAAACTAGATCCAGCTATTCCAGACTGAGGCTCCCCTTAAACTCCACGCACAACAATGATGTGCAGAGCTGGCTGGCACACTTCCTCTGTGCAGGTGGCATGGTGTTTCCATGCATGTTCACTGTATGTTTATTTATTTATATATGGTCTCTCCCTCTACAAGGTGAGCAACCCAAGAGTAGTGATGTGTCTACTTCATGCCCAGTATGTCCCACAGTTCTTGCATTCATCCCACAAACATTATCAAGCATCTACAATATGCTATGCAGTTGGCCAGACAACAGAAATACAAGAACCAAAGACAAAGGCCCTGCATTTAGAGAGGTTGCAGGCAAGTGGGAAACACAGATCAATTGATCCAGCACAATTCAACTTAGTGAGAGTGTCAGTGGGAGGTTCGAGGGCTGAGTAGGGACTTGTCCCAATGAAGAAGCTGTGGGGTAGGTGGTGATGAGACATGCCCAGGCAATGAGAGAAGCACGTGACAATATGGTACGTCTGAGGAACCACAGTGTTGTGGAGTTAATTCCCCGCTGGCCCAGGCCACCATCATCTCTTCCCTGGACCCCTGCATTACCCTCCCCAATTCTACTCCATCTCCACAATCTCCACGATAGCAGTCGTGCTACTACTCAGATCACTCCCCTGCTCAAAATCCTCTAATATCTCTCATCCAGTCAGAACAAAACCCTGAGGTCCCCACCGTGGCCTTCAATGCCCTGGTTGGCATGACCCCAGCCAGCTCTCCAACCTCATCGTGTTAGGCAGAATTTCAAAGATGCCCCCTCCCAAGATTCCTGTCCCTTGGTGAGTCAGTCAAACACTAATCTAGGTACTGCTGTGAAGGGATTTTGCAGATGTTATTAACATCGCAAGTCAGCTGACATCAAGACAAGGCAATTATCTGAGGGGACCTGACTTGAAGAGGGAGGGGAATTTGACATGAGGGACCCTGTTGCCAGTGTGATGTTATGAGAGGGTCTGTGATGAGGCCCAAGACACCGAACCTCCAGGAGATGGGAGCTGCCCCTGGCAGATGGCCAGGAGATGGAGACCTCAGTCCTACAACTGCAAGGAATTGAATTCTGCCGACGACCTGAATGAGCGTGGAAGCAGATTCTCCCCCAGAGCCTGAGGTGAGAACGCAGCTGCTGACATCTTGAGTGAGACCCTGAGCTGAGAACCCAGTTGAGCCATGAAGGACTTCTGCTCTACAGAAACTGTGAGGTAACAAACAGGTGTTAAGTCACCAAGTTTGTGGTGTGTTACTCAGCAAAAAAAACGCTAATACGCTTGTCTATTCCATCCAAGCCCTACTGACTTTTCTTTCTGTTGCTCAAACACATCAAGCCGGCTCCTGCTGCTGTGGCTTGGCACTTACTGTTCCTTTGCTTGGAATAGTCTCCCCAGATATACTCGAAGGCTCACTCCTCACAGCTCTCAGGTCTCTCTCAAACATCGCTTCCTTAACCATCTCATCTAAATGAGCACCATCACCCTCTATCCCCTTTTCTGGCTTCATCTTTTCCCACATTATCTGAT
Source organism: Tursiops truncatus (assembly GCF_011762595.2). Taxonomy (NCBI): domain Eukaryota; kingdom Metazoa; phylum Chordata; class Mammalia; order Artiodactyla; family Delphinidae; genus Tursiops; species Tursiops truncatus. Next base: position 101,761,218 of record NC_047034.1, on the reverse strand, counting down.
ATTATATGAAATGTTTATTTGCTCATGGTCTGTCTGTTTCCCAGAATATAATCCTGCAAGAGTGGGGCTTTCTCTGCTTTGTGTACCTTGGTGTCCCCAGTACTTTGCACATAGCAGTTGCTCAGAAACCACTTGCTGAATTAACGAAGAAAAGAACAACTAACGGAAGCACAGGGCTGGGGGAAGCAGCAGGACTGGTGGGGGTTGGGAGAAGAAGAAGAGGCAGAGCCAGATCATAAGGGGCTTGGATGCCACGTAAACACATTTAGACTTTATCTTGAAAGCAGTGGGATTTGTTCAAGGCTCTTAAGCTGGAGAATAACCAGAGATTTGTGTTTTAGAAAAATCCCCCTGCAGCAGTGTGGAAAACAGATTAGTGGGGGGCAAAGCGGAGTCAGGAAGACTAAAGGAGAGGGTACTAAAGGGGTCTGGGTAAGAGATGATGAGGCCTGGATTAGAGCGATAGAGGGAGTGGGGGGATGGTGTACAGACTTGAGAGACTTTTAGAACTGTGAATAGATAGACCTTGGTAAATGGCAGGATTTGGTGGGCGAAAGGGAAGAAAGAGGTAAGGACACTCACTGAATTCTTTCTAAGGGAACTGGGTAGATGGTGCCTAGCACTTGGCAGGGACTCCATACATTTGTTAAGAATGAATTAGCAGGGACTTCCCTGGTGGTGCAGTGGTTAAGAATCCGCCTGCCAACGCAGGGGATATGGGTTCGAGCCCTGGTCCGGGAAGATCCCACATGCCGCGGAGCAACTAAGCCCGTGCGCCACAAATACGGAGCCTGCGTGCCACAACTCCTGAAGCCCACGCGCCTAGAGCCCGTGCTCTGCAACGTGAGAAGCCTGTGCACCGCAACGAAGAGTAGCCCCTGCTCGCCACAACTAGAGAAATCCCGTGAGCAGCAACGAAGACCTAACACAGCCAAAAATAAATTAATTAATTAAAAAAAAAAAAGAATGAATTAGCAAACACCTCTGCCTCGAGCACCATACTGTACTAACTAGACTACCAGGTTCTGAATTAATAGGACTTTACCTCATTACCATCCATGTTCCAGTTAGCAGTCCACATAATTGCTGCCATTTAGCTACTGAATGTCTCAAATAAGTTTTCCTTCCTTCTCAACAGATAAATAAGTTACTTTCAGGAGAGTCTTTCACATCCCTCAGATTATGAACACATAAATCTTTCCCTTAAAGTATGATGAAATATAACATTTAAGGGACCTCTTCACACCAGCAAAAGTAGTTAACTCATGAAGGAAAGCCAGAGAACAGCAAAGCCAAGTAGCTGTGCAGAAGTTAGACAAGAGTGCCCGATTTTGGGCTTCCCTGGTGGCGCAGTGGTTGGGAGTCCGCCTGCCGATGCAGGGGACACGGGTTCGTGCCCCGGTCCGGGAAGATCCCACATGCCGCGGAGCGGCTGGGCCCGTGAGCCATGGCCGCTGAGCCTGCGCGTCCGGAGCCTGTGCTCCGCAACGGGAGAGGCCACAACAGTGAGAGGCCCGCGTACCGCAAAAAAAAAAAAAAAAAGAGTGTCCGATTTTATATAACACTTTGGTCTTCTCCATCACCCCCACCTCAGTTGCCACTGCTTGCTTATGTCTTTTCCGCAGGACTGTAAGCTCCCTGAGGTCAGCGGCTACCTCTGTCTTGCTCGCCAATGTGAACAAGCACATACAAAAGTATTTGTCACACAGCAGCCAATTAATAAATAAACAAGGACAAAAATGCACAAATGAAAATATAAACCACAATTAATCACCCTTGTATCTATATAATCCAAATAAGGCCTCAGAAAATTCGAAATTTCTACGATGGGACCTCCCTTTGCTAAATCTGGTAGACCAGATATTCTCAAAATTAAATGATAATCAAATTACAGATGTATTTCCAAATACAAGAAAGGGAAAGTCTCAGGAAACACATACAAAACAGATACAGAAACAGAACAAGTCAAGAACACAAAACGTGAACAACAGCAACAAAAAGGTAAGGAGGAAAGCAGGGAGGCTAAGCCCTGGGTTCATACGAGTGAGCAGCTAACCCCAAAGCCCCACATAAACCCACCTGAACCATCAGAACGGGACTACACCACCCACTACGGAAGGAATGTGCTAAACACAACACAACACGAAAGAAAAAACAAGCTCTAGCAAAGGGAACCAAGGAGAGCTACTGTCTCCACCACAGATTCCGATGGAAAAAAAATAATAATAGTCTCCCCTAAGAATCTGTAACCACAAGTAAGCCTTTGGGATTCATATTTATATGACCTGCTTTGACAGAGAATCCAAAACTGAAAAAAAATTAAAGCGTCTGGGTTGGTGGCACCATTAGCAAGGAAACAATGTAAATCCTTTCTGGAGGAAAACTAGATCTGCAACAGAAAGCTACTCAGGATATCCACAAGTTTGGTTAAATACAAAAATTCCCTTTCAGAAATAACCACATACATGAGAAAACAAGCCCCAATGACTGAAAGTTAGTAGAAATGACAATAGATTGAGATCCCCAAAGACTTCAGATATTGGAATTTCAGATATAAGCTATAAAATAATGATGTACGATAAATTTTTTTAAAAGATGGAATAAAAAAGTGACCTAAGAAGAAACAGGCAGACATAAAAATAATCTACTATAACTTCCAGAAATAAAAAGCTAATTGATCAAAATATCTAGATATAAAGAATTATAAAGATAACCTTCTAAATAACTTAGACATGACTAGAGAAAACATTTATGAATTAAAACAAATATATAAAGAGATTATACAAAACACAGCTCAGAGAGAAAAGGTGAAGAATAATATAAAAGAGACATTGAAGGTAGAATGAGAAGGCTTAATTAACCAGAACTCTAGAAGGAGAGAATTGAGAGAAAGGCAAAAAGCAATAGTCAAAGAAATAATGATGGGAAATCTTCAAAATTAATGAAAGATACTAATTATCAGATTCAGGCATCCCATGAGTCCTAAGCAGTGTAAACAAAAATAAACACATTGTAATGAAACTACAGACCACCAAAAACAAAGAGAAGATCTTAAAAGCAGCAGAAGAGCAAAGAAAGGCTTCCCCGAGATCAATGACAATTAGACTGACAGCAGATTCTCATCAGTCAAAAGGGAAAGTGAGGAGCACAAAATTTCTTGCCCAGCAAACTACCTAGAACAAGGGTGAATAAAGACAATTTGAGACAAATGAAAATCGAAAATACCCTTCAGGAAGCAGGAAAAGGATGCCAGAAGGAAAGCTTAAGATCTAAGACTGAATGATGCACGAAGAACTGGTAAACACGTAGGCAACTCTAAACCAGCACTGACAGTGCAAAATAAGACAAATATCTAATAACAGTATGGTGGTTCTTCAAAAAATTAAAAGTAGAATTACTACATGATCCGGCAATTTGCCTTCTGAACATATACCCCCAAAAACTGAAAGCAAGATTTTGAAGAGATATTTGTGCACACATGTTCGTAGCAGCATTATTCACAGAAGCCAAAAGGTGGAAGTAATCCAAGTGTCCATGAGTAGATAAATGGATAAACAAGGTGTGGTACATACACAATGTGGTATATATACCATGGAATATTATTTGGCCTTAAAAAGGAAGAAAATTTTGACACATGCTACAATATGGAAGAAACTTGAGGACATTATGCTAAGTGAAATAAGCTTGTCACAAAAAGTCAAATAACTGTATGATTTCACTTATGTAAGATATCCAGAGTAGTCAAAATCATAGAGACAGAAAGTATAATGGTGGTTGCCAGGGGCGGGGGAAGAGAGAATGGGGAGTTGTTGTTTAATGGGTGCAGAGTTTCAGGTCTGTCACACAGAGTGAAGTAAGTCACAAAAAGAAAAGGAAATATATTAATGCATATAAGTGGAATCTTGAAAAATGGTACAGATGAACCTATTTGCTGGGCAGGAATAGAGATGCAGACGTAGAGAACAGACATGGGGACACGGTGGGGAAGAGGAGGGTGGGATGAATTAGGAGATTTGGTTTGACAAAAGTACACTACCATGTGTAAAATAGATAGATGGCTAGTGGGAAACTGATGTATAGCACAGGGAGCTCAGCTCGGTGCTCTGTGATGACCTAGATGGGTGGGATGGGAGGGTGGGAGGGAGGTCCAAGAGGGAGGGGTTATATGTATACATATAGCTAATACACTTCATTGTACAGCAGAAACTAACACAACATTGTAAAGCAATTATACTCCAATAAAAATAAATAAAATAGGACTTCCCTGGTGGCTCAGTGCTTAAGAATCCGCCTGCCAATGCAGGGGACATGGGTTCGAGCCCTGGTCCAGGAAGATCCCACATGCCACGGAGCAACTAGGCCCATGGACCACAACTACTGAGCCTGCGCTCTAGAGTCCGCGAGCCACAACTACTGAGCCCATGTGTCACAACTACTGAGCCCATGTGCCACAAGTACTGAAGCCTGCACGCCTAGAGCCTGTGCTCCGCAACAAGAAAAGCCACTGCAATGAGAAGCCCATGCAACACAACGAAGAGTAGCCCCTGCTCGCAGCAACTAGAGAAAGCCCGCATGCAGCAACAAAGACCCAACACAGCCAAAAATAAATAAATTTATTTAAATAAATAAATAAATAAAGATGAAAAGAGTTCTGGAGACTGGTTGTGCAACAATGTGAATGTACTTAACATTACTGAACTGTGCACTTAAAAATGGCTAAGATGGTAAATTTTATGGTATGTGTATTTTACCACAATTTAAAAAGACAAACTAAAACACAAGGCAACATTGACGTATGAGCCAAGTGGAAGGTATCCAAAGCTTATGTTCTAAGTCCTGCATTGCTCAGGAAAAAGGAGAGGTATTGTTTCACTCTATTATGTTGTTTAAAGTCATATAAAAGTATTTTTTAAATAACCACTAAGTGAATAGGAATAGAGTATTTTTTAAAAGCCAATTTAAAATAAGGCAATTAAAAAACCCCATAGGTTAGAAAAAATGTACAAACAGGACAGACATACAGAATAAGAGGCAGCTATAAACCCAAATGTATCACCAAACATGGTAACTGTTGACCAGATTAAACTCACAAGACAGATTTTCAGAATGTAGGATATAGTACCTGTAGGATACAGTTAAAGTGGTATTTTGGAGGAAACGTAGAGACTTAAATGCTTACTTTTAGAAAAGACTGAAATTAATTCAGTGTCCAGCTTAAGTTAAGAGAACAGAACATTAAAAAAAGACTAAAGATAAAAAGAGCAGAAATTAAATTTTTAAAAAATGATACAGTAAGGGAGCAACAAATGAAGCCTGGTTCTTCAGAAGCCTAGTAAAATAAACCTCTGACAGATATAATCCAGGGGGAAAATGAGAGAAGGCACAAAACAATAGAGAAATGAAGTGGGAGCATAATCACAGATAACAAGAGAGCACTGTAAGAGAATACTATGAACATCTTATGCCAATAAATTTGAAAGCTTAGGAAAAACAAATTCCTGGAGAAATAATACTAAAATAGACTCAAACAGAAAATCTGAAGAGTCCTATAATGAGTAAAAACTTGAATCAGTTGTTCAATATCTACAGACCTGGATGGCTTTTCTAACCAGGAAGTTCTGCCAAACTTGGGAACTTATTACTTTGAAAATGAGAGACCTGAAAAAAAGGATACTATAAATTTGATATCAAAAGCACACCAGGTCAATAAAAGAAAGCAAAGGTAGCCTAGGCTAATCTCACACATGAATAGATACGAAAAAAATCCTAAACAAAATATTGACAAACCTAATCCAAGATGTACAAAAATACATCATAATCAAATTGGGTTGACTCCAGGAATATAGGGTCAGTTTAACATGAGAAAATCTATTCACCACATTAACATTAAAGGATTAAAGGAGAAAAATCATTTTGGGCTTCTAATTGATGGGGGGATAAGGATTTTAAAAAATATCATAATCTTTTCATGATCTCAGCAGGGAAAAAGCTAACTCTTCACAAAGTAGAAATAAAAAAGGACAAGTGTACCTATGAAAAACCTCATTCTTAATGGTGAAGTATGAGAATCACTGATAAAATCAATCAATCAAACAGAAACAAGACAAGGATGTCCACAATTACTGCTTCTGTGCACCACTGTCCTGGAGGTCCTAGTCAGTGCAGTTAAATAAACAAAAGAAATAAAAGGTATAAGAATTGGAAAAGGGAGAACAAAACTGTCATGATTCACAAATGATGACTGTAGCACACACAGAGAATCTACACGAAGCTGCTCAGTACAGCAGGGTTCCTGGATATGAAAGCACTGTGCAAAAATCTTCAACTTTAAAACTTAACTCAGGTCAGGGACTAGAAGGCTTATGTGCCTGGGATGGACTTCTTGCTTATGGGTGTTCATTCATCACAAATGAACTCATTCCTAGAACATATAACTGAAATGCAGCACAAAAAGACTTAAGATGGGTGTGACCAGCAGGTTGTCTCTCTGTTTACATACATGTACTAGTAGGGCCAAGGAAGACCAAAACTGCAGCCTAGGGGTCTGCTGGTTCACCATTTTTAACCAACCCATGTACCAGGGCACATCAACCATCAGGAAGGGTGAACCCAACGACCAGGAGAAAGTTCGCCCTTCACTGGCAACCTCAGCCTCTTTGCATGTGGATAGGGCCTTGGAACCTAGAGCTGTCAGTCACCCTTTGTTCTCCAGCATGACGCTCAATTAACAACTCAACATCTTGGGGAGATGTGGGGATGGAGCGACGGGGCGAGGAAGAGACAGCAACAGGCTTTAAATCTACTAAGATTTTGCTTCCACCGGACGATATTCCTGACTAGACCACATGTTCTTTTAGGTAAGATTAACACGTGGGAGAGTCTAGCATTCTCATTTTAAATTTTATTAGATGATATCCGGGGTTCGAAGGCCTTGCCTATCTCACCAGCCTCATCTCGTCACCTTGCTCCTTTCATTCCAACAAATCCAAACTATTTGGAATTCCCTGAACCAAGAAGCCTAGAGTCCCCATCGTCTTCCTATTCATTCCCATCTTCTCTGACCACTGTTTCCCCTGCTTTCCTCCCTCCCCAGCACCAACCCACAGAATTAATACATCTCCTCAGCACTTATTTTCTATGCATTATAAAACCTTATTATAATAATTATAATTCAATACGGCATATGTACTCCTGTCTATCTCCCTTACTGGACTATGACCTCACTGAGAATAGGGACCATATTTTATTTTATTCACCTCTATCCCCAGAGCACAGTTGCTCAATCAATGTTGGTTTGAATGAATGAACGAGCATGAATGTGTGTGTGTGTGTGTGTGTGTGTGTGTGTGCGCGCGCGCGCACGCGCAGAAGATCTAGAATCTAACCCCTCCCATCCACCACACTCCATGGGTTCACCAAGGGAAGAATAACACTGGAGAGAGAGCGAGAGAAGGAATAAGAGAGAAATGTTGTTCTTGGACTGATGGGCCTCCACATGAAGGAGATAAGTTAGCCACAGGCCTGTGACTGAGCCATGATGGCCTCACAGAACTCCCTCAGCAATGGAAGGTCACTGCTGTCAGGGCAGCGCCTGGCTCCCCAGCCCCCCTGAGACTAGATGTTTTCAAAGTGGTCTTGAGAGGCTGGCTGCTTCAGCTGAAAATGAATCTCTCTGGATACATTTGAAATGCCAGGGAGGAGGTCAATCAGGGAGATAACGAAGAGGACAGAGAGTGTACTACAGGGCCATTTCCAGCTGTTTATGGGAAAATGAACAAATAGATGGTTAAAACAGGGTTGGCCTGGTGGACAGAGATATGATATCACTTGGAAAAATATGAGCTAGTGTGTAGTTAGATGGACAGTTTCTCTGCTGATACTGGCAATCACATTAAAGTCTCAATAAAGAGTTACTTTCTCACTCGAGGTGGGGGCATATTATGTGCATTGCTTTGAAAATTAAAAAAGGGATGTAGCCTGTCAACACTTAAATCAAGTCTACTTGGATAAAAAAAAAAAAAAGCCGCCCAAGGGGAAAAAAAGAGAAATCACCCCAAAAAGCCAATTCTGTAATTAATTATAAAATATAATAAAATATGCATATGATTGTGCTTTGGAAAAAGGGATGTAGCTTTTTTCTTGAATTTTTGAATTTTATTTTATTTATTTATTTTTTATACAGCAGGTTCTTATTAGTGATCTATTTTATACATATTAGTGTATACATGTCAATCCCAATCTCCCAATTCATCACACCACCATCTGCCACCTGCCACTTTCCCCCTGTGGTGTCCATACATTTGTTCTCTGCATCTGTATCTCTATTGCTGCCTTGCAAACCGGTTCATCTGTACCATTTTTCTAGATTCCACATATATGTGTTAATATACGATATTTGTTTTTCTCTTTCTGACTTACTGCACTCCGTATGACAGTCTCTAGGTCCATCCACGTCTCTACAAATGACCCAATTTCGTTCCTTTTTATGGCTGAGTAATATTCCACTATATACATGTACCACATCTTCTTTATCCATTCGTCTGTCGATGGGCATGTAGGTTGTTTCCATGACCTGGCTATTGTAAATAGTGCTGCAATGAACATTGGGGTGCATGTGTCTTTTTGAATTATGGTTTTCTCTAGGTATATGCCCAGTAGTGGGATTGCTGGGTCATACAGTAATTCTATATTTAGTTTTGTAAGGAACCGCCATACTGTTCTCCATAGTGGCTGTATCAATTTACATTCCCACCAACAGTGCAAGAGGGTTCCCTTTTCTGGGATGTAGCTTTAAAAACAGAGAACTATAACACTTCTAGATGTGTACTTAAGAGAATATATTTTGTTTCATCACCTTGCAAAGTAAATATGAGATTTACTCTTCCACATCTCAAGACATATTTCTTATTTGTTAAAGGAGGCTCCCTAGCAGTTGACAGGATTAAGGTTGGTGCTTATTTTCTATTCTTCTCCCAGGGTTAACACATGACATGAGGAGTTCCTTTTCGCTAATACAAAGAAGCTGAGGGGTATTCCTTAATGATTAAGCCAACAGATCTGCTTTAGAGCAGATGAGTGGTCTAGCCAGAAGCTCACTGCTCTGTAGTGGGGGAATTCATCTTCCATTTTTGTTCTTTAGACCTAAAAACAATTCACCAGATGGGATCTGGGCAGCCAAGTGTGACCACTTCCCTTGGTCTGATTATTAAACTTCAATTAATGCTTCTAAAATCACATTAGCTTTTTTGACAACCATAATATACTGCTGACTCATTCTGAGGCTGCAGTTACCTAAATCCTGAAATATTTTTTCACATGTGGCTATTAAGCTGAACCCCTTACTTTTACTTTGTTTTTTGGACTCTAGTGCAAGTCTCTGTTTCTCCCCATAGCCCTTCTAGGTAGGTTTGGTCTGTTGTTTCAAAACGCCAAGATCTTTTTTGGATCTTACTTCTGTCACTTTGACATTAGTTATTCCTCCAAGATTCATACCATCCACCAATGTGATCTTTATGTCAGCACCACTGTCTAAAAGATATTTTAAAGTTGGCTAGAAAGGGGCTACGGACACAGCCTACAGCGTGCTTTCTGTACCATCATCTGGCCCGAATCTCTCTCATCCTAAGGAGATCACCGATGATTGACATTTGCATATACACTTTCTCAACATTCCTCTAATCTACCAACAAAGTAACTCCAGGAAGGAAAGTTAATCTAGTCTGACTTGCTTTTGGCAAAGCCCTGCTAATTACTAATGGTTGTCGCTTCCTTCACCAAGTATTCAAAAATCATTGTTCTAATAGTCCTTTTTAGAATACTTCCTGAGAAGGATGACAATCATACCATTTTATAGATTCATTTTATCTCCCTAGTTCCGTTCTTGAAATTTAAATACTTATCTATCTGCAATTTTCCTGTCGCTCTTGGTGATGCCAACATTTCTCCAGTGTTGTATGCTGGTTTGATGGTCTCAGCCTCAAGCTCCCTCTGTCTTCTTGGGCCTTGGGGCTTCACCTCATTTGGGGGCATCACAACCTCTTGTCACGGCCTCATCTACTCTCTTCCTTCACCTCTATCCTACCCTTTCCAATCAGAGAAGTCATTTCCATGGCAGAAAAAATGCAAGCCAAACAGCAGCTCAGCAGTTTGGTTTCTCTCACATCCCCCCTCTCTTTGGTTTTATTATTCCAAACATAATTTTTGAAAGCCCTTTTTGTTACCTGTAGCATTTTTCACAATCCTCTGCTCACTCCGCACTCTGGTTCTTTCACAGCCCAGAAGCCACCCTCTGATATGGGCCTCGGCTGCATGGCCCAACCTTTCCTAAGTCTGGGGCCAAGGCCAGAACAGCACAGAGGAAGTGGCGGCACAGACGAGGCATGCCCTGAGGGAAGGGTTACCTAGAAAGCACAGCCTGCAATCATCTGGTCAAGGAGAAAAAGTAACACAGATACCTGGAAAGATGTTAGGGTCAGAGGTCAAGAAAAGCAGAATTGCTTATCAAGCTAGTGGAGTGATACAGAAGGCTAGCTACACTGTGGATGGGAAGTTAGGTCAGCAGCAAAGAGAGAGAACAGGTGCAGGTAAGCTCAAATGGTTCCAAACCCACATCCCCTTCTCCCTGGGCTATGAGTTCCTCAACTGGACAAAAGCCCTGGACTGTCTTTGAATCTCTAGCATAAAGCCTGTCACACAGGTGCTCAACATACTTGTCAATGAATTCATCAGATTGGCCCTGGCTCATCAGACCACACTGGGGGGATCCTGTAAATGGATCGGTCCAGGCTGGAGACAGTTCTTCCTACACATCCTTAAACAAGAGAGCTCCCTGGATGGTCACATACCTGTTCCTCCTTTGGACTGTGGGCAGCATGTTGTTGTCACTTGTCCTGAAATGCGTTTCCCTTTCAGAGCCTCAGACCATGAGATCCTTGGTATTATTTCCCTCAACTTGGGGAATCTTTCCTCCTACAGCCCAGGGTAGACTGTGGATGAGGACACGATTCTCTCCCTGGCTACCAGAGATCCCAAGGCCTGGTTGCTTCTCAGACTCCTGCTTCTTTCACTTCCAATTCCTGCTTCTGTGAGTCAGTTTCTATCTCATCTGAAAATACAGCCATGCCTGATGAATGTGTTCATGACATATTCTAAAAGAATGGCAATTAAACCGCCTCCTCAGGCAGATTCCCTAATCATGTTAAAACAGCACCATTTAAATATCCTACGTATTACACTGTGGTGAGTCTCTACAGGAATCCAAGGCTAATACAAAGTGGTACTGGTTGATGAAGATTTGATGCGGTCATGGGTTAACTTGTGCTCGGCAGAATTCTAGGACAGCATTAAGTTAAAAGCCACTGTTGAAACCTTAACTTGGCGGCAGTCAGTCAAACTGAATAGAGTAACAACAAGAAAAGCCGTATCAAGGCCACTATGTCTCTTGGCAGGCACAGAGGGTCTGGAATCAGTGAATCATCAGGCTTCAGGCTGGCTAAGCCCAAACACAGCACTTTTGATAAAAGCAGATGCTTTGTTTGCCTGGTATCTATCTGCCCCTCCTCCACTCCCACCCGCCCCGTCCACCCTGCCCCCAACCATTCCTCATCCCTTTCTAAAGAGTGTGTTTGTAAAGGTTTCTTCTCAACTAATTCAAAGGCAGAATACAAGTGCTATGGTTTTGAGCGAGCCTCCAAACCTCAGAGCCTCTGCAAGGAAAGATTTCACTCAACCAAACATATATAGGAACATACACCCTAGGCCCCTTTTCCAGGGCAGGCACCTTGGAAAAGCAGCCCTCACCCCTCAGGCACAAGCCTGAATGTCAACCACAGTCGGCCATGTACCTCCTCTTGCCCACAGAGCTGTCAGGGAACATGTAGACCCGTCGGGGAAGGAACTGCGGGCTTAATCACCTTGCTGCTGACACAGGCCCACAGGAAGGGCAGCCCCGGGGACATGTCTGCTTTAATCAGATCAAAAACTTTTAAAAAAGAATCAAGTAATGAAAAAATGTGCGTTGTTTTATTACATGCTTAAAAGATTAGATATTTTCCTATTGAATTTTGTCTCTCATCTTAAAAAAACCCCACCTTCCTTTGAACACCAACCCCGTGAGGCTCCTGCCTCATTTCTCTGCTCCCCACCAAACGCCCAGCCTCCTCTGCTGGCTCCCCAGAACAGTCTGTGCCACGATTCCTCAGGGCTGGGTCCTAGGGGCCCTTCCCTTTATGCTTTACACAGCTCTCTCCTTTGCTGACAGCATCCATTTCCGGCTTTGATATCATTTCTATGCAGACTCCTAACTTTATAACATTTAGCCCAGACCTCTCTCCACAGCTCCAGGCTCATAATACCAACTGGTATTATGATTAATACCTCCACTCAGACACACACACATCTCAGACTTAGCACACGCAAGACGGACATCTCGATTCTCTGCAATCTACCGTCACCTCCTCCTCCCAGGAAAAAGCCGCCCAACAACCAAACGAAGCCCTGCTCTCTCCAGTCTTCTCTGTCTCCGTAAATGGTCCCACCCCCGCCCCCAGCTACCCGAGCCATACTTGACTGCCCCTCTCCGTCATCTCAGTCCTAACCCTCGGTGTGTCCGGTAGACTCTACCCGCAAAACAGATCTAGAATCCACCCACCTTCATCTCCTCCACTGTCATCCCAGAGCAGACCCCACCGCTTCCCGTACTGCTGCCATCGCCTCCTGCCCTCTCTCCAGCTTCTCTTCCATCAATCACTTCTCCACTGAATCTTCTAAAACTGCATCAGACCATGCTATTCCTTTGCTTAAAACCCTTTAAAGGCTTCCCTTGGCCCTATGGAGAAAATCTAAACTCCTTAGTGAGGTCTAGACCGGTACTGTCCAATAGAAATACAATGTGAAAAACATGTAACTTAAACTTTTCTGGTCGCCAGTTGAAAAGAAATAGATGAACTTAATTTTAATAAACTTTTAACCTAATATTTCAAAATTATCAATACATAGTAACATAAAAATATGAATGAGGTATTTTACATTCTCTTTTCATATTAAATCTTCAAATGTTCCCTCCCACAGAGAGCCATTCCCTCCTCCCAACCCAAGGAACTCAGGGCTCTCTGATGTGACCTTCCTTGCACCTCCTCATTCTGCAGTTATGTATCTGTTGATGCATTTGTCTGCGTGCCACCTAAACTGGGCAGTCCCTAAGGACAGGGCCCACATCTATTTTCTTCTCCACTGGGTACCTGGTGCCTAGCACAATACCTGGCACTAACTAAGCTCAATAAATATTCATCAAAGAATAAACAGTGAAGACACTGACATTAAGTACTACAATCAGACAATCAGACGAGGGCTGGGCCAGTCCACCAAAGGGAGGCTCTGTTCTGGGTCTCAGCACAATGGTGTGCTAATCTTTCTGTGCACCGATGTTTCTGTGCACCTGTAAGCACAAGCGGTGGCCAAGATGCACTGCTGTAGGGCAGCTCAGAGCAGACCCAGGTAGAGGGATTCCAGCCAGACTCCGTCAACACGTGGGAAACTTTCTCCCCCATTAGCCGCAGGCATGGAACGTGATCTCAGGTTACACACGAGGATTAAGAGCCTCCCAGGAGGAAGGAAGGGCGGAAACCAACATCTGAGCCCCTGCTTCATGCCAGGTCCTGGGCTAGGTGCCCTCACTTGGGATTGTATTTGACCCCCACAAGCCACCCTTTGAGGACGTGGAGATTCAGAAAGGTGAAGGAACTTACATAAGGTCACAAAGCTACCAGTCTGGTTGCTGGAATCAGCATCAAGGTCGCTAGCAGCTTTCTTTGATGTCCGGGGCTAAATCAACGTCCCAGCAAAAGTACCAATGGCCTTCAGGGTCAGGCGTCACACAGCAGAGTTGGCAGGAGAAGAATCAACAGCTCTGATCAGGTGGAAGCTGAGACCTGCTCCACCCAGAGCCCCAGAAGGCGGTGCCAGGCTCAAGAGTGAAAGCCAGAGTGCTGACACTCGGTGGAGCCTTCGTGTTTAGTGACCAGTGAACCCTCAGAGCACTCCTCAGAGGGGATTATTTTCACCCTATTTTATAGTTTAGAGCTTGCCCTAGTTCACACACCTAGTAGTGGATAAACAGGCATCTGAACTGAGACCTCTCAGTTACGTGACTCGTGTTCTCACCTCTTACCTCTTACTACGTTTGCAAGTGATTCTGGAACCGCAGACAGTCCGCTGCATAAAGGCTGGGTCAGCACGGAAGGTTTGTCAGCCTTCTGTAATTTGTCAATAACGGCACAATCCGTAAACAGGAATACCCTCAGCGCTTGTGTTTGGGGCCTCCAAGGAGAGAGAGCTTGAAATTCTGTATGCAATCCTGCAGCTAGTCTCTTAGAGACAGACTGGGTGGTGACAGCATTACAAAACTGTGAACAGCAGGGTGGCCACGGCCTGAGGGCTTATCACTCCTGTGGCTCCAGTCCAGGCCCCAGGAAGGAATCTCCTTCCAATCAACGAGAGTAACTACAACTTCTCCAGCTCCCATCTCTGGCCAGGCTGGGATGGCTCTCAAATCCACATGTGATAAGAACATGAGGAGTCTGTAACTGCAGAGCGTCTTCTGTTTACAGTATGCTTTAACCTATACTGAGGGGCCTGATAAACTCACAGTTTCTGACTCTCAGAAGACTGAAAAAACCTGACTTTTCTCAAACAGCATGCAGGAGGCCAGAAAAAAAAGGATTTAAAGCAAGTCAGTTGGGGTGGGGTGTGAGGGGTTGGGGGAAAGAGAAGATATTGAACAGCTCCACTCAACAAGGACAGCTTTGTGTAATTCTCTGACCATTCTCTTGGTTGCGGTTTGCAATCAGTTAAAAAAAATGTCCTTTCGTTTTTCCCAGAACAGCTGAGAATGCACAGATCCCAGCCTTTAGGGCTGAAATCATCCCTGCTAGTAGAGGATTTAGGACTACTGTCAGGCAGCTGGTGGACCTGCAGGCATTTCCTATTCTCTGGGCTCCCCCAACCCTGGGCCGGTACAAGATGCCCAGCAGGGCTGAGCTCACCTCTGACCCAGCTGCTCCTGGCCTCAGCACACCAGGGGCCACCGGAGCCTGGACGTGCACCATTCCTCGGAATTCACTAACCCATCCACAACAGCTGCGCTCAAACACCAAGGGGCGTTTCAAAATGTTAGTAAAACTCAACTTGAAAGTTTAAAAATAAAAATTCAATGCACGGGCTCTTACATTCTGGAGACATTCTTGGCAGTTAAGCCACGGTTATTCTGCTAACTCAATAAATGTACCTTCTATTAAATAGAATCTATTAGTCTATTAAATAAATTTGTTTCAACTCTAAACCCAACTTTTCCTCTGTGCACAAAAAGCTTCCAATTTGCAGACAGCAGACATGTCCATGTATAATAATGTGCAGATGTTTGTGTGTGGACCTTCACACTGCAGAGCCTTCTGATTACCTGTGAGCTAAAGGGTGATTTATTTGCATGTCTGGGGGAACATCTTGCTTTGCTAAGGAGAGAGCAATAGTTATAGAACTTGGTGGTTCTGAAGAGGAACACATGAAACAATTTTTCAGAAGGGGTCACCAACACAGCCCAGAGTTAGGTCTTTAAAACAGCGTTTAGAGAAGGGTCTGCACAGATCCTGCGCCTTACACTTTTCCTTTAACTTTGAAGAGCCGACACCGTGACCTGGTAGGTTACTTACTGCCTGGGAAAGGATACCGGATTTTAACTTGGGATAATTTTGCAGACTTTCTGGCCCCCATCAGTTAAAACACTTGTGACTAGTCAGTCAGCTCCACTCATGCAAATTCATGAAACACCACATTGTCCAGCCACATGCTCCCTCAGCACAAGGGGCAGAAGGAATTAGGCTCTCAGCAGCTGTTCCCCGGAATGCGTGCCTCCACGTACCCACAAGCAGGAAAAGGACCCACAGTGGACTCCAAGCGCTGAACCTTCAGCTCTCCTGGCAACACAGACCTCTCACAACAGGAACTGGTCCCCTCTCAGCCCAAGGAAGGCCCCAGATTGATATAAAAATTCATCCTTGAAGATAGATGAATCAAAGGGACACCAGCCAAACAATGCTAATGTCAAGAGGAAATCCCGTCGGCAGACCTCTCAGAGAAGCCTTGCTCTGCTTGCAGAACAAAGGCTCCTTCTGTGACATCAAGCAGCACGTTTAAGAGCGCTGGGCTTCTTGCTTTGGCTACCTTTCAAAACCACAAGTACATCCAAGGGCAGCCAAGACAACAACAAAGCCAAGAGATACAGGTCTCAGAACGAGGAGACCAACTCCCCTTCCAGGCCCGCCTTCTGCCTGCTCTTGGCAGCCAAGGCTCTATCCTCCTCAAGGGGGTGTGTCTGAGATGCTGCAGTCAGACCCCAGGGGGCCCGAAGCTTTCCACGCAAGAAGATAGCTCAGAGGATGCCCACGGCAGGGCCAGCCTTCTTGGGAGGCTACAGAGCGCAGCATCTGGGGAAGTCCCTACAGTAGTTTCCGGGTCCTAATCCCAGCTCAGTTACCCACTAGGGTCTAATCTCAGGTGCCTCAATATCCCTGAACCATTTTCTCAACTGTAATGGTGACAACACACTGCTGCTGCTAACGATGAAATCTGCTGTCCCTCTCACAGGTTATGATGTTCAAACAAGGCAATTAATGAACATATCCTTGAAGATATTTTAAAACTATAAAATGTTAAGAGGTAATAATTCATGTGGATATGACGTATGTTTATATGACAGCTTAATAATGCAAAGGTCAAAGGGGAGATTTCCTCTGCTTTGCCTGGGGCCTCCCACAGGTTGGGTATTCAATTGATATTCAATCATAATAAAGGTGACTTTTTAATGACTAACAAGGCAAACATGTTTGTTGGGAAAACAGCGAACTTGCAACTTAGAGTATTTCACAAGACAAGGAGGTGCCGTCTGAAGGGCTTCCCTCTGAGTGTAGGCAGGTCCACATGAAGAGTGGGTGGGGCCCTCCAAGATGGCTCCAACATCATCATGCCAACACCAAATGTGATGGAATGGAAGGCTTGCAGACTTGACATCTGGGCAAGTCACTCCTAGCTGAAGTTAACCCCTGAATGCACTATGAAAAGAAACAAGTAAGGCCAAAAGAGTTTGCCTGAAACAAGCCCCCCCAAAAAAAGAACAAAAGAAAAAGAAAGAAAAAACCAATAATCTTGGGAATTCCCTGGTGGCACAGTGGTTAAGAATCCGCCTGCCAATGCAGGGGACACAGGTTTGAGTCCTGGTCTGGGAAGATCCCACATGCCATGGAGCAACTAAGCCCGTGTGCCACAACTACTGAGCCCATGTGCCACAACTACTGAAGCCGTCGCGCCTAGAGCCTGTGCTCTGCAACAAGAGAAGCCACCACAATGGGAAGCCCACACACTGCAACGAAGAGTAGCCCCCACTTGCCGCGACTAGAGAAAGCCCGTGCACAGCCACGAAGACCCAACACAGCCAAAAATGAATGAATTTTTTAAAAAATCAATAATGTTGTTAAAGACCTAACTAGTCTGAGGTCCCTAGACTCAGGGATCCAAAACTCTTAACTTTAAAACACATATGGCTCCCAGCTTCCAGTGGTGAGTGAGCTCGGGTGGTGGGTGGTTGGTGTTTTCACAGCTCCACTGGGCTGTCAGAGCTGAGTTAGGAATAGAAATGCTGTTTCTCTCTCACAGTAGTTCTGTCCAGCACCTTAGTCACACTCTCCGCTCTAGAGCCTCAGGTTCTCATTAATATATCTTGTCCCCAGCTTTTCACATTCACAAAAGTTACTTGTTGACACTGTGGATTGTTCCAAAGAATAAGTGAGGCAGCTCATAATCTTATTAGGAATACTTAAAAGGATTAAAAAAAAAAAAGAATATACGGTACTTTGAACTCCTCAAAACTGGGAACACCTCAGGATATTTTTAAAATGTGCCAGGTAAAAAAAACACATTAACAAGACTGCGGAGCAGGGGAAGAGGACTTTATGATCCTTTGACACAGAGCCACTCGCCTTCTCACTCAGCCTCATTTTGAAGGATGTGCATTTGTTATTCTGTACTGACCTTCAACAATAAGATACTTTAAGTTAAGGAAAAAAGATGTGAATTTGGACGAACGTAATTCTGAATCCGAAACAAACGTAAACCAGCGGTGCTTGTTAAATCTTCCACAGCCTGGACTTGAAACTCATGACTTGTGTCCACCTCCGATAAGATCTTTTACTGAGGTCTGATCTATGTCCAAGTCAGTTTTCAAGTTAAAAAGCTTCGAACTGCTGGCAGGGTGACAGCTGGGGCCTTGGGTGTCTATCAAGAACGTCCTCAAGCTAGAAAGAGTGGCTCCATTTCCACCCTCGGCCCCTGGGAGTTTCCCCTGGTAAGAGCAGACACCCAGCCTAGACCTTAGAACTTCAGGGAATGAGTTTGTGAACCGTCTCTATGCGGTACGTCATGGATACCTAGCTCAATATAGAGTTTAACTTAATGAATAAAAAGTGGCCACAGGAAGCCAGCTGGTTCTGACCCCACATAGTGCAGCCTGGCATTTGTGCTTAATTTTGGCTAGCCATAAGTTATGGTTCTTTGCTACCTCATAATCTTCCTAAGAGGGAGCAATGATGGCTCTGCTTCTGCATCCCAGAGTGTTAGGTGCCAGTGATGCGACATTAACATTACCGTGCACAGGCATGCACCTCCACGTGCCCCTGTCATCAGCAGGCCACCCGGCGAGACTCCACAGAGCAGAACCTTCTGACCCCCAGAACATGCTGGGGAACATTGTGGTTTGATGTCAGAAACTTTGCAGACTCTCCAGTGCTTTCTCCAGAGAATATCTGGGCCTCAACTTATTTTCTTCTTGTAATACTGCAACTACACAACTAAAAATAATTCTGAACTCTTGCCTGCCTAGCTCTTTCCCAACATGTGTACTATTCACCTCTCAATGTGCTACACCCCAGCTGCAGGTCACCGCAGCTTGTTTTGGGTTTTTCAAACATGCCAAACTTGTTCCCACCCCCGGTTCCTTGCACTTGTTCTCCCTAGGCCCAGAGAGACTTCCACTAGTTCTTTTCCTCAGAGACCTGTCCACCCTATAAAAAAGATACAACCCCAATAAATCTCTAGTGTATCACTCTAGTTCCTCTACATCACTGAGTATAATCTGCAATTGTCTTGTTTATTCACTTGTATTTATTATCTGGGTCCCTCACTACAATGTTAGCTCTGGAAGGACACTGTTTCTGATGTTCCATTGTTATCCTGTTAGTTTATGTATTTCCCCACCCTGTAAGAGGGCAATGATTTGACAGCTAGAATGTCTACTGTGTCAGACCAGCACTTCAGCTAAGATACACAGAGGAAATCAGCAGAATTTTCCTGGTGAAGCAATGGTGCTTATAAAATCAATGTATTCTAATTAACACAGGTGCTCAATATATAGGCATGGAACAAATAAATGAGCTAGGATCAAAATGGCTTTCCTTGCTACAGGGTAGGACAAAAAGAGAGACACCAGGAGATACAGCAGAAGAAACCATCCCCTGCTTTACCCGATAGCATCACAGGTTGCTGGTCTTCCTCAACAGGAAAAGGGGTGCAGAGTTTCTAAACCAGCTCTAACAAGCAGGGTCACAACCAGGCCCATTATAGATGCAGAGAAGAAGCCTTTACAACAATGAGGCTTATTTACCCAGGTCCCTGGTGGATAGAAGGAGAAATCAATTCTTGTTCTAAAGTATCCTGAAGCTGACCCGATGATATATCCACACACAATTTTATTTCAGCATGTTGACAACTAAATACAGGTATCCCTGCTTTTCGAGAGTTTGCTTTACATCACTTAGCTTTTAGGAAAAGACCTACGTTAGTACCTGATTTCAGTAATCAAAAGAAATCTGAGGAGGATTTTTGCTTTTGTGAAAAAAGGTGAAAAGTGAAAACAGTGTTCAGAGTCTGTTTTCAAGAAGTTGTTACAGATGCAGTGTGTACACAGAGCAGCAGCAAGAGTGGTACCACCAAGCTCCTTCTCTGGAACTACACTCAGCGTCTCAGCATCAAACTGCCCTAGCTTTGAACTGTCTGTGAGCACCTGGGCTTTATCTCCATTTATCTCGTGCATCCTTTAGCAAGATGTGTCCTAAGGTAATTGTTTCTTCATTTCACACCGTTTCAGCTTATGGAGGGTTTCACAGGAATGCTCTGGATAGTGGGGGCCACCTACACAAGGAGAGGCAGCTCCTGATTTATAGACATCCTGGCATCTCTATAGAATTGGATGGACGAGTGCCTTTTGTGAGTTATAGTCATTTTTATAAAGGGGGAAAGTGTCTAATGGGAAGAAAGTGAATGCAGATGAACTGGAGTGAAATCATCTAAATATGTCCTTGAGAAGTGACTGAGGAGCAACAGCCTCTGTTCTGAGGAAATAAGATACACTAGTTCTATACCGTGAGATAGATACACATTTGCGGTGTTTTAAAAGATTTTTGAAGACTCACTATCAAAAAACCCTATTTCAACCACACAGTTTAATTTCTGTTCTCCGGGCTTTCGCAGCAGTGTTTCCTGGCTTTGTTCACACTGCAGCCTGACCTGGAGGTGCTTCCCCCCTCTTCAACACCTGCGGACACCTTCTCTTTACTTTTAAAACACAGATCAAATGTGAAACCTTCCCTGAACTTCAATTTCCCTCCAAGAAGGAATTAAACATTTCCCTCTCCATATTTCCATAGCAACTTACATACACAGGCCTTTCACCTACAGTTGGTTTTCATATTGCAAACTGGATGTAATTAAATACATAGAGAACGTGAATGGCAGTGCCTAGACTGGCTGCAGGTTCTATTACATGATGGTGCTATGGAACTGCTGCTGCTTGTTGCTACAGAAACGTAAGGCTGAATGAATGGCTGGCGGCTCATTTTGTGAACTGGGCTGGAATTTATTTTGCATCTTATTTCACTTGTGTCTCATATCTTTCATTACAATGGGTAATAAAAGTGATAACAGTGTGTATAAGAAGTCCTGGTTAATGATAATATTGTGTAGAGCTAGGAAAATAAAGGCCATGACTTATGCAAAAGTCAAGGGTAATAAATTCTTTGAACAGATTAAAAAAAAAGAATTGGATGGACATAGTTCATAATCTGATGTTATGATAAAAAGAAATGCTGTGGTTCCTTTTGAGGGACTTAATGATATAGGAAGCTGGCCTTCAAAATACTCTCAAATACTGGAAGATATTAAGAAATGGTTCCTTTTTTAGATGTTAGTTATTTTTAAATAGATCTTTTTTTTTTTTTTTTTTTTTGGGGTACGCGGGCCTCTCACTGTTGTGGCCTCTCCCGTTGCGGAGCACAGGCTCCGGACGTGCAGGCTCAGTGGCCATGGCTCACGGGCCCAGCCGCTCCGCGGCATGTGGGATCTTCCCGGACCGGGGCACGAACCCGTGTCCCCTGCATCGGCAGGCGGACTCTCAACCACTGTGCCACCAGGGAAGCCCTAAATAGATCTTTATTGGAGTATAATTGCTTCACAATACTGCGTTAGTCTCTGTCATACAACAAAGCGAATCAGCCACATGCACACATACATCCCCATATCCCCTCCCCCCGAGCCTTCCTCTCACCCTCCCCATCCCACCTCCTTAGGTCATCGCAAAGCACCAAGCTGATCTCCCTGTGCTATGCTGCTGCTTCCCACTAGCACTTGGTAGTGAATATGTGTCTCTCACTTCACCCCAGCTTCCCCGCCCTGCCCCGCCCTCCTCCATGTCCTCAAGTCCACTCTCTGTATCTACAGCTTTATTCCTGCCCTGCCACTAGGTTCATCAGTACCATTCTTTTTCTTTTTTTTTTAGATTCCATATATATATGTTAGCATACAGTATTTGTTTTTCTCTTTCTGACTTACTTCACTCTGTATGACAGACTCTAGGTCCATCCACCTCACTACAGATAACTCAATTTTGTTTCTTTTTATGGCTGAGTAATATTCCATTGTATATATGTACCACATCTTCTTTATCCATTCATTTGTCCATGGGCATTTAGGTTGCTTCCATGACCTAGTTATTGTAAATAGTGCTGCAATGAACATTGGGGTGCATGTGTCTTTTTGAATCATGGTTTTCTCGGGGTATATGCCCAGTAGTGGGATTGCTGGATCATATGGTAGTTCTGTTTTTAGTTTTTTAAGGAACCTCCATACTGTTCTCCATCGTGGTTGTATCAATTTACATTCCCACCAACAGTGCAGGAGGGTTCCCTTTTCACCACACCCTTTCCAGCATTTATTGTTTCTAGATTTTTTGATAATGGCCATTCTGACGGTGTGAGGTAATACCTCATTGCAGTTTCGATTTTCATTTCTCTAATGATTAGTGATGTTGAGCATCTTTTCATGTTACAGTTTTTTATATTGTGGTTATTATGTTTTTTAAAATAAGAGTCCTTGTCTTTGAAAGACACACATACCAAAATACTTACAGATAAAATGAGGTCTGAGATTTGCTTCAAAATAATACCAGAGGAAGGAAAGTGGGTGGGAGTACAGACATAGCAGGCCTGGCCATGAGTTGATAACTGTTGAAGCTGGGTAATGGGTCCACAGGAGGTAATGAACCTATCTTCTCTACTTTATGCATATACGACATTTTTCCTAAGACTTAAAAAAAAAAAAAGCCCTTTAAAACAAATCATTTTCACCCATGAAATTAAAGAAGCTACCTGAAGGTGAACGTTTTGCCTTTCCAGTCTTGCGGTGGGTGCTCCTGGATGACGTCTTGGCTCAGAGGTGAGTGCTGCCGTGGGGATTTGGAATGGGGGAGGGTCCCCACGTGACTGAAGTTATCACAGGACCTTACGGGAGGAGGGCCTTTCTTCTTCCGTGGAAGGGTGCCGTGTATAGACACGTCTTGATAGGCATCTGTGCGATGCTCAGCGAGAGGTGACTTGCTGCTCAGGAGGTCCATGGATGAGGCCAGGGGGAACTGGTGATTCACTGGCATGTTTCTAGGAAGGCTTGCAAACTTTCCCGCAGCCATGATTCTCAACTCTAAGTGGGGAAGAAAAGAGTGAAGGTATAAATCTAAGAAAAGCACAAGAACTGATTTCCCACTTACAAAAGGAAATGGAAATAGACCACATAACAAAAGAAAATGTTCACAGAGAGTTAAAGGACAAACACTGAGTAGCATCACTCGTGACATTTAATACGATGGGCAGTTTACTCATCTCCGTTTTTCATCCTGCAGAAGAATCCTCCTGGGTTGGCAGCAGATCCGCCAATGGAAAAGGGCAAGTACGTTTCAGGGACTTTAGAGGCACATGAGCCATTTTATTACTTCAGATGACTGAAGCCGATGGAAAAGCATGACTAACAAAAAAGAATACTGAGGAAAGACTCAAGTTTCAGTAATAAATGCATTTGAGAAAACGTTCAAATATGTTAGATAATTAGCTCACGCATTCCCACCACCCTGTAAACGATAAGAACAGGTGAAGATGACTGGAATTCCTTAGCTGCTAGAACGCCTTCAGCGCCAGACCAGCCCCTCAGTTGTGCTACCCAGAGAGACAGGACAGATTCTTTCTGGCAAAGACCTGCTGCTTATAAATAAATCAATGTACGCTAATTAACGAAGATGGCCAGGGTCAGGGGTCAGGAGGTGGGCTACTCCTCCATACATCAGGGGCTCAGCGGGAGAGGAAAGCCACTGGGGTGGGGGACCTCCATGTACAACCGGCCCCCGGAGGGGTCAGGGACCTGCTTGCCACCAGCAGGGTTGAGCAATGCACATGGGTGTCTGTATAGTCAGGGAAGAGTGGGAAGGGCGGAGAAGGAAGAGAAAATAGGGTTGGGGGGCACAGATCATGGAAAGAAAAGGAAATGCTCTGTGCAAAAGCAGCCCCGACAGTTGTTCCCAGCTATGAACGCTAGCAGAAATGCTCACCCTGAGCAGAGTTAGCACCTCCGCCCCCTAAAAAACAAACTATGGTTTTGATCTAAGCCAAATTATACGACATTTTAAAGGCCAATATATAGAGATAAAGAAACACAAGACTGAATAAAAATTCGGGCTAGTCCCAGGAGACATAAGGGTCCAGAATGTGCACCACTAGTCGTGGTATCAGACTGGTCTAGAGATCACGGCTGTGTAGCTAAGCGCAAAGCACTGGTCTTCCCCGAGCCTGGTGAGGAGATTATCTCTTTGCACTGTGGTCTCTTCTCAAGCCTTGCAGCACCCATTCCTCACAGACCACCCTTTCCACTGCAAAGGGAACGATGCTGAGTGAAAATCATCACTCACTAGCACCACCGCAGAGACAGTTCCACAAAGGAACTGGGGACTTGGGATGCAGCTTGGAGACAACCAAGAAGAACACAGCCCTCCAGAAGCTGGTAGAGTAAGAGGTGGAACCAGGACAAAGACAGCAGGGTATGCAAAGGAAGCAAATGACAACACACACACACACACACACACACACACACACACACACACACACACACACACACACTCCACTGTTTCTACAACAGAGACAGACACCCGAGTGCCGGCAGCTGGGTGGAAGGAGACCCTCCATGCAAGGCATATAATCTGAACCCTGTCCTCAGTTCTTTGCCAAGCCTGGTAATTCTGAGGCCTGTCTGCTCTGTGTCTAACTGGGACCACACAGAAGGCCTGCCTCCCAGCGGGTGCAGACAATGGACTGTGAGTTCCCACGTGGGCCCCTCCCGGGTCTGGCCAGTACCTGGTGCACTGTCAGCACTTGTTCAATGTTAATCATCGTTATTAAAAAAGAAACCAAACTCCCCAGCCCTCGCAGCCTGACCACAGTGGCGTAAGCGGACGAGGATTCCCTCACCCTTCGCGCACACACTCACAGCTATGAACTCTCACCTGTCCCAGCTATCAGCACCTTCCTTCTTTATAGGCAGGCCTGGATCATTCCCAAGAACCTGGTGGCGAGGCCCAAAGCCCCCCACAGAACCTCTTCGTGTACAAAGGCCCACAGTGTTGGTCACGT